>NC_058084.1:46083566-46683566 GCF_014858855.1 Bufo gargarizans
GTGATTTCAGTGGTGTTGTTATATGCGAAATCTGCTGGCTCGTTTTGATAAAAAAAAACCTTTTATCTAACCTGTCAGTCATGAGGATAAGGTGCCCAGGGCGTTTCTCCTGGTCTGAACATGCCGCCCGCCGCCGTTGGTACCCAGCTCCTCCTCTGCCTTGAATTAGCGCCGCCTGAATGTGAAGAAATACGCCTCCGGCTCTCCCTCACTCCCCCCTCCTTCTTTTCTAAGATCCCACGCGTGCAGCAGTGTTATCGGGAGGTATCGGGAGGTTGAGCGAAGTGCGCATGCGCACTTCGCTCAATGAGGCTGAATCGAAAAGTCCGCACGGGCGCATCAGGCACAGGCCTGTGCGCACGCGCAAAATTTTAGAAAAGGAGGGGGGACTGAGGGAGAGCCGGAGGCGTATTTCTTCACATTCAGGCGGCGCTGAAAGGATCAGAGGAGGAGCTGGGCACCAACGGCGGTGGCGGCGGTAGCATGTTCAGACCAGGAGAAACGCCCTGGGCACCTTATCTACATGACTGACAGGTTAGATAAAAGGTTTTTTTTATCAAAACGAGCCAGCAGATTTCGCATATAACAACACCATTGAAATCACAGGGGCTCCATGGACAGAACTATAGTTTTAAAAGTGGGGGTTAGAAAGTGGTGACAGAGTCCCTTTAAGATGCCCTGTTATTGGAATGAGTAATAAAGATGAATTTTAGAAATTTAAGTCCCTGTCACCTATGCAGAGCAGGGGTTTTTCATCGGCAAAAATGGGTTAATGTCACGACCAATGGAACAGACTATTATTTAAAAAATTCGGTTCCTGTCAACTATGCAGAGCAGGGGTTTATTCATGGCAAAACTGTGTTCATCTCACCCACCAATTGAACAGACAATTTGACAAAAATTAGGTCACTGTCACCTATGCAGAGCAGGGGTTTGTATATGGCAAAATTGGTAAAATGTCACCTGACAATCTAACAGCCAATTTTTTTAAATTTAGGTCCCTGTCACTTATGCAGAGCAGGGGTTTATTTACGGCAAAAATGGTAAAATGTCACCCAAGAATGTAACAGACACTTTTGCACCCTGCTTCCTCTTTTGCTGTGCTGGTGCCTCTGTGCGACCACCGCCTCTTCCTCTAAACTAGACAGGTCACTCGCATGACCTTGATTCCATGTGGGGTCTAGTACCTCATCATCCTCCACATCATCTTCCACCCACTCTTTACCCCTGCCATCCTTGTCGGTCTGCAGACTGCAGAAAGCCGCAACAGTTGGCACCTGTGTTTCGTCATCATCCGAGACGTGCTGCGGTAGTCCTCCCATGTCCTCATCCTGAAACATAAGTGGTTGGGCATCAGTGCACTCAATCTCTTCCACATCTGGGACAGGGCTATGTGGATGGCCCTGGGAAACCCTGCTAACAGAGTCATCAAAAAGCAGAAGAAACTGCTGCATGACTTGGGGCTCAGACTGCTTGGCTGATTTGCAAGAGGGTGAGGTTAAGGACTGATGGCCATGGGCTGCAGGTGCCAACTGTGGTCTTTCAGCAGGAGACTGGGTGGGAGACAATGTGAAGGAACTGGAGGCACTGTCAGCCACCCAATTTCTACTATCGCCTGTACTTGTTCTGGCCTCACCCTTCATAGAGCTGCATTCGGCCCTACCAAATACCGCTGAAGGTTCTGTCGCCTACTCGCACCTGAGGAAGGTGTTTCACTTGTGCGTGTAGCTGGCACAGATCGACCACGTCCTCTCCCTGCAACAGGAGCTCCACCAGCAGCACCACGGCCTGGGCCACGTCCCTTATATGACGCTCTCCTCATTTTTGGCGTTCACCCACCAAACTAACAGATGGTTTATGTCAGGCGACAATGTAACCGCCAATAGTCAACAATTAAGTTCACTGACAGTAGGGCAGTGACGGTGTCATAAAGAGGAAACATTTCTTGACGTCACACAACGGTGTGACTGGCGAATTTTATACAATTACTTCACGATCACAAAAAATGTTAATTTGTCAACCAACAATGTAACTGCAGTATTGACTGGTTTTATTGGACAGTCAGAAATGCAGCAAAGGCCCCAAATATAGGGTCTTGCAAAAAATGGGTGTTTTTTTAAACCCTGAATATAACTGCAGTATTTAAAGCTTGTATTTGACTGTCACAAATGCACATATGCTGTGCTTGTGCACTGAACTTGCACAAAATGGCTGCCGACGCCCACCTAATAGACGGATAAAAGTTATTTTTCTCTGTCACTGGGCTCAGGGCACGGTAAAAAAATATTGCACTGCACCCACACATCTAAATCTATGTAGATCGCAGAGTTAACAAGCACTTCTGATTACAGATTCTTTCCTATTCTCTCCCTCACAGCAGCAGCATCCTCTCCCTACACTAAGCACAGCAGAGTGACGTGCAGCGCTACGTGACTACAGCTTATATAGAGGCTGGGTCACATGGTGCACTGGCCAATCACAGCCATGCCATTAGTAGGCATGGCTGTGATGGCTTCTAATGGCACAAGAGTCAAACGCATGTTGATTGGCTGCCCTGCATCCTTTCAAAGAGCGCTATTAAATCACCGAACTCAAACTTTTACTGAAAAATTTGGGTTCGGGTCCGGGGTCCAAAAATCCTAAAGTTCGGTACGAACCCGAACTTTACAGTTTAGGTTCGCTCAACCTTAGCGGGGCAACGGCCGCGTGCATGAGGCCTAAGTTATCAACTGGAATATGACAAATAAAAAAGAATATTGTCTAAATAGTTTTAGACTAAATAGAAGTTTAAAGGAAGCTGATAACAGTTCATTTAGATTCTGCATCCCACTCAGGGAGCCGTGGGCAAACAATGGACCTGTTTTCTAGCAAGCAACAAAATAGCCACGCAACTTCCTGTCACACGACTATTTTAGAACTTTGTTTTGGCTGTGAAAACACAATAAGGGTTCACGCACAAGACCGTGTGTTGCCCGTGACCGTATTGCGGGTCCGCAATACACAGGGCACAGGCCATGTGCAGCCCGCATCATGGCTGTGGACCCATTTACTTGAACGGGTCCGCAATCACGGAGATGCGGTGCGGAACGGAGGCACGGAACCCCATGGAAACACTACGAACATGTCCTTTCTTTTTGTGGAACGGACAGATGGGGACCTATTCAAGTTGATCCGTCCTAGCTGCCACTGGAACATTCTCAGTGCATTGGGGACCGCAAATTGCAGGCGAGTCTCGTGTTGTGTTTGACTTCCATTAATGGAGGAAAAGTTATGCACAACTTGTGACAAGTGACACAAAATCCCACATGTCTGGATAATTTTTTTTGTGACCGTTGTGTTGCAGTTTCAGAATCTTGCGCCTTGCATTGCGACACCATTGTGATATGTTGCCGTGTAGTTGTACCCTTAATCCAGCATTTGATAATCAGTCCTAGCGCTAAGGAGAGGTCTTGATATCCCCTGTGCCGCAGGAGGATGCACCACAATAATGAAAAGGCACATCATCATAAATTAGGCATATCCTCCGGCAGTTTGTGCGCCTAAACAGAAATCTATGGTAGCTCTGAGTTGCCGTAGATTTCTGGCTTCATTTGCGCTAGAAAACTAGTGTAAACGAAGATAAATTTGTCTCTGGTTTTGGTCACGTCCCTTTTTTGGAAAAGTGGCAATGGCGGTGCGTAACAGAGGCACTTGCGACTTTTTTTCCAACAAATTGCATTTAAAAAGTCACAAACAGCAGCTTGCTACTTTAAAGCCACTTTTCTGGCACAAGGCAGATTATAAATCTCCCCGTGTGAGCGGGGAATTGGATAACCTGAAACTAACCTGCACAAATACGGCCGCGCTGCGCACAGTAACAACAAGGCAAGTTCTGTCTGATCCTAGTCTTAAAGAATGCGCAAATTATATAATACATGAAAATTACATTTAAAATGAACAGATTTCATAAGAAACTGGTGCAAAATTATATCTGGAAAATATCAGCTTTTATCAATTCCATAGTCACAGAATAATAATCGGGTCGGCTGTTCCATTTATCGCTGTTCATACTGGAAAGGCAATATTTAAAGGGGTTCTGCATCCTCTGGATAGATCATCAGCATCTGATCGGCGGGGCTCTGACACCCGGGACCCCCGCCGATCAGATGCTGATGATCAGTTTAAACAAACTGCAGAACCCCTTTAATAATATTCATATTGTTCGTACTTTACTCTGATCAGATCTAGATATTTGTATTTTATCAATAATAATCATTAGTGTTGAGTGAAGTTAATTAATTGACTTCCATCCGATTTTAAGTAAAAAATTGATTCGTATTGGTTGGTCGAAATTCCTCACATACTCACCTCATCCATTTGCTCACGGAGAGACCGTCGTACCCATCTTGATTGAAGAAACCGCGCTGACAAGGCACAGTAACGTCATCAGTGATGACATCACCGTGCCTGGGCAGCGTAATGACGAGCAAGATTTTGCGTGTTTTCTTCAATAAAGATGGCTGCAATAGCCTCTTCACAAGCAAATGGATGAGGTGAGTATGTTATTTTTTTAAAACGGATTAACCCCTGAAAGGCCTCCATTTTAACATCAGATACCGCAATCAGCGATAAACACGGCATCTGAGGGGTTCAATGGGGGGGGGGGGCGGAGCGATCGCCGTTCCCCATCATTGTGCCCACAACTTACTAAGGAACGTGATTCGTGGCAAAGTAACAAATGGAATTTCTTTGTAAAATTCAAGGAAGCAGCCCAGTCAAATTTTTCATAACTTCGCTCATCATTAACTCCTTAAGGACGCGCGCCGTACATGTATGGCGGGCTGATCAGGTGGGTGCAGTCACTGACAGCCGGGCCCCTGCTGAATACACTGGCATTGGTGAAAACACTAATACCGGCGTGTTAACCCCTTTTATGCCACAGTCAAAGCTGACCGCGGCATGCAGAGGGTTCGCGGAGGGTACGGGGTGTCCTCCTCTTCCTCATAGGGTCCCCGCGCTGCAGTGGCAGGGATCAGATGGCAGAGAAGGCAAGCCCGTTGCCTTCCATAGGCATTGGAAGTGTAGGTAACGGACGTATCTAAATTCCCCTCGAGAACAGGGAAACAGAGAAAAAACTGAGCGCACAATAGGGTAGTATGTTCAACCGGATGAGAATATCAAAGTGAGAAATATCCAAACTCACCTTATAGGGTTGTGCTCCGGCAGGCACAACTCTACTGCAGACTAAGTAGAAATAAGACCTTTAGACCAGGACTGCAGCCGCAGATTTTGTAGTCTCTTGGATGGGATGTCCAGTCCCCCAACATAAATTCGTAGTAAGGAAAATAAGTTCTGCGTCGGCGCGAAATCACTAGTGGAAGCGGTCTTAATGGATGGATTCTTCTTGTTTTAATAAGAAACAACGCGTTTCGACGATCAGAGTCTCCCCTTCATCAGGTTTCACAAACATATAACAAATACTACAAATGGATGATACTTATAGGTAAATTCTTTCAAAAAACCGCCAAAAGGATGCACCTGGGTGACGCCCCTTGTGGGAGGAGCCATCACCAGGTGTCATCCAAAAATGCAAACTTTCATGGCATTCATAACATTAGGTAGAGATAGCTATCTGTTGACAATTCTATACTTTACAGCTAAAATCGCATCTTGTTAAAATCGTATTTTGTTAAAATTCCCAGCTGATCGTTTAATCAGGGATAGTATGTAACTCCTGGTCATGTGATCGCTAGTACAAGCGTCACATGACTCGGGAGTCATGCGCCTAGGCAAACAGCACTTCCGGACTCCCGAGTCATGTGACGCTTGTACTAGCGATCACATGACCGGGAGTTACATACTATCCCTGATTAAACGATCAGCTGGGAATTTTAACAAAATACGATTTTAACAAGATGCGATTTTAGCTGTAAAGTATAGAATTGTCAACAGATAGCTATCTCTACCTAATGTTATGAATGCCATGAAAGTTTGCATTTTTGGATGACACCTGGTGATGGCTCCTCCCACAAGGGGCGTCGCCCAGGTGCATCCTTTTGGCGGTTTTTTGAAAGAATTTATCTATAAGTATCATCCATTTGTAGTATGTGTTATATGTTTGTGAAACCTGATGAAGGGGAGACTCTGATCCTCGAAACGCGTTGTTTCTTATTAAAACAAGAAGAATCCATCCATTAAGACCGCTTCCACTAGGGATTTCGCGCCGACGCAGAACTTATTTTCCTTTCATAGGCATTGGGGCTTGCCTTCTATGGAAGCCTGTGAGATCCAGCCCTTAGGCTGGGTCTCACAGGCAGGCTGTGTCACTTTGCGGTTCTCCGTGACCTGGTCTGTCCCCCTCTCAGGCGGTATCATCTCCCAGTGGATATTCAGGTCTGTTACGCCCTTGCGTTCTGGCTGTGGCGTTCCGTGGTTGCTGGTTGCTAGGGACAACGTCCTGTACCACAGCTTCGCTGCTGTGGTTTTATGTTTACCCCTTACCTGATTAGGTACCTCCCTGCTTGGTTCTGATGGGGTTAATCTCCCTTTTTGGGTTCTGGGTGTGTCCTATCAGGTGTGCTCGTTAGGCTGCTACTTCTGTCTTTGAGCGTTGAGGTTCTGGGCTCAGTCTGCATAGCTTGTGGTCAGCTTTGTTAATTCAGGCTGTCCAGTACCCTGCTATGTTTCTGCTCTTGCTATCCATGCCATGCCACGCCCTGAGGGTGTCTGTACCCTGCTATGTCTATGTTCATGTATATCCTTGTCCATGCCCGGTTGGTGTCATGCTCTTTTGGCTTTGTCATGTCTGTCTATGTTTTGCTTTGCCAGGTTTTGCTTTTGCCTTTGTCCGGCCACTTATGTCTCGGTATGGGTCGCCTGGTTCTGCATTGTTGTCTTCTGTTCCGTTCCATGTCCTGTACCTCGCTATGCCTGTTCATGTTTCCATGCTATGTTCATGTCATGATGGTTGCAGTCCTTGTTCATGACATGATGGCTGCGTTCCTAGACGGTTCCAGTCGGCTCCAGGTTCCACGATGGTTGCGTTCCTAGTCGGTTTCGGTTGATGTCATAATGGTTGCGTTCATTGTTCATGACATCATGGCTGCGCTCCTAGGTGTCTCCAGTCGGTACCAGGTCCGCCTCCAAAAGGGGGCTCCATGAATTCCCCGGAGGGGGAATTCCCATTCCAAGCGATGCCTTGTCCACGCCAGCATAAAAGCTGACAGCCAATGCATTACAATACAGGTTGTATTGTAATGCATTGCAGAGGGGATCAGACATATTGGGTATTGCCGTATCCGTAGCAACCAGCTCTACAAAAATATCACACGATCCACCCCCTCACTTGAACGCCATATTTGCTATAAGTGTAATGTTTTATTGCATAGGCGGTTTTCCAGTTGACATTGAAACTTTTTGGGCATATAGCCTTCCTTAGAATATTGGAATGGTTTACAAGATAAGGCAATAATTAGTGCCAGTGCAATAATTACAATAATAATGGTGATGTATATACAGTACAAGATATAGTGGATAGACATCAAAACTCAAGTGAGGAGTCCCGGGTGGTCATAAGCTGAGTATAAAAAAGCACTGCTAGTGTTTCAATAGGGACTGCTTTGGTCCGTTGGATAGGGGCTCTGTGGCCCAGAAAGCGCTTGATGGGCCACAGAGCCCCTATCCAACGGATCAAAGCAGTCCCTATTGAAACACTAGCAGTGCGGCTCATCCAGGTAAGAATATTCACATCCCCCATATTGCCAGCATGGTCTGTATCATGTTAACCCAAACCTGCTCTTAACTGCAGTACTTTACCCAACATGTCTATACCCCATGTTCCATTATGCTTAATATATCGATTGTGTTTCATATATGTATAAGCTTTTTGTGCTATCAGCATTTCACAACTATACGAATGAGTGTCTCCAATGTGCCAGTGTATTCCTGTCAATGTGTGTAATGCTATTTCCTTAATATATGGTCCTACTGTATTTCGGCATTCTCCTACCACCCTGATTTGCCTGAGGACATCATCCTTTGTGCACGGACATTTTCCAAGTGCTTTTTTATACTCAGCTTATGACCACCCGGGACTCCTCACTTGAGTTTTGATGTCTATCCACTATATCTTGTACTGTATATACATCACCATTATAATTGTAATTATTGCACTGTCACTAATTATTGCCTTATCTTGCAAACTATTCATGTATTCTGAGGAAGGCTATATGCTGAAAAACTTTTCACTGTCAACTGGAAAACCGCCTATGCAATAAAACATTACACTTGAAGCAATTAAGTGGAATTCAGGAGTCTTTTCCAAAAACCATAAGGCGTTCCTTTCCTTCTGCGCCCTGCCATGTGTCTATACAGCAGTTTATGACCACATATGGGGTGTTTCTTTAAACTACACAATCAGGGTAATAAATATTTAGTTTTGTTTGGCTGTTAACCCTTGCTTTATTAGCGGAAAAGAATTGATTAAAATGGAAAATCTGCAAAAAAAGTAAAATTCTGAAATGTCATCTTCTTGTGAAACACCTAAAGGGTTAACAAAGTTTGTAAAATCAGTTTTGAATACCGTGAGGGGTGGAATTTCTAAAATGGGGCCATTTATTGGTGGTTTCTATTATGTAAGCCTCACAAAGTGACTTCAGACCTGAACTGGTCCTTAAAAATTGTGTTTTGGAAATTTTCTTAAAAACATTTAAAGATTTGCTTCTCAACTTCTAAGCCTTCTAACGTCCCAAAAAAAGAAAATGTCAATTACAAAATGATCAACACATAAAGTAGACATATGGGAAATGTAAAGTAATCACTATTTTAAGAAGTATAACTATCTGTTTTAAGAGCAGAGAAATTTAAATTTTGAAAATTGGAAATTTTTCCAAGTTTTTGGTAAATTTTGTATTTTTTCATAAATAAAAATGAAATATTTTGAATCAAATTTACCACTGTCATAAAGTACAATATGTGATGAGAAAACAATCTCAGAATGGCTTGGATAAGTAAAAGCGTTTTAAAGTCATCACTACATAAAGTGACAAATGTGAGATTTACAAAAAATGGCCTGGTGCTTAAGGTGAAAAATTGCAGAGTCCCGAAGAGGTTAATAATCATTTAACGACTACAAAATAACAAAATGAACCAATTATGCATCTATCTATCTATCTATCTGTCTATCTATTGTATATCTATCTATCTACCTGCACCTAGACCGTGTGACTGATGAACATGACATCACTGGGCTAGGAACAGGCCGCAGAGCTCACCAGAGCACCGCAGTCTCTTCAAACATCTGCTGAAGTGCCAGAGGTTGGATCTCCACGGATTAGATACCGATGACCTCTCCTGAGAATAGGAGATCATCATTGTACTCAGGCAAAACCCATTTAAATCTGGAAGAACCACTCAACAGCCTCTCTGAGAACCATTTACAAAGTCAAGGAAGACATTAGCAGCTGTTTTAGTGGCTGTCGCTTTGGAAAAAAAATTCTAGTATCCCAATGATGAGAAATGATGAGATGATTAGGACTCCCAGTCCAGTGATCTCCTGAAATCTCTGGAAGAACCTGACAAAAAGGGTGCATTTACACATGGCAAAAAATTCAACATTAAGACTAAAAACTGACTATCCCTTTCTTGTGTGCCGCTGTGGAAGTAATGTGCTGTGGATTTCCTGTATGAGAATCTCTCCAATTCAATGGGAAACTGATTCTGCGGAGAAAACGCTGGAAAATCTTCAACATTTAATGACTTCACAATAACAAAATCAAAATGAAACAAGTATCTATCTATCTAATATCAATCTATTTGTATCTATCTATCTCATATCCTATCTATCTATTTATCTCATGTTTCTATCTATCTATTATTTGTCTACCTTGTGTACATACCCCATTCATTATCTCTCTCTCTGTTATCACTTACCTGGCTGTGAATGTAAGTCAGACCCCAGCGGTTGAGGTTTTTGGAGATGACAGGTGTATGCCTTGCTCCGCTGTCAGGCTGCTTTACTTTGCCCCTTTCCTGTCTGTATTTATAGTGCATCTACCCTTTGTAACTGTTTGACACAATGGCCGTTTCATATAACTTGAGGAATGTGTCATTGTCATTGTGTGACTGATGTCTACCTGCTGATTTTACATAGTTACATGGTACAGTTGAAAAGAGACACAAGTCTATCAAGTTTAACCAAGGAGAAGGTGGGGACGTGAAGGAAAGTGAAACCCAGACTTCTGCACATTTGCATAAGCATTAATGTTATTTTATTTAAGCCTTTTTTTAAACTGTCCACTGTTCCTGCCGTGACCACGTCCTGAGGAAGTCTACGCCACAGATTCACATTTCTTACAGAAGCTTTGGCGCCTCTGGAGACTGAACTTTTTATTCTCCAGTTGGTGGCAGTGCCCCCTTGTCTTTTGAGTGTAAAGGCAAAAGGGTAGAGCAGCATCAACGGACCTCACCGACCAATCACGGAATGCATCAGCCACAACAGGACCGCAGATCCGTAGCCTTCCACAGAACAGTAGAAAGAAAAGAGGTTACGGCAGCATCTCCAGTATATCTTTATTGAAGCCTCTTCTTCCCCTTGTCTTTTGAGGGGATTTTACATGGAACAGTTTTTCACCATATTTTTGTATGGCCCATTTATATATTTCTATAGGTTAACCATGTCCCCCCTTAGACATCTCTTCTCAAGACTAAATAAATGGAGTTCTTTAAACTTTTCCTAATAACTAAGACCCTCCATGCCCCTTATCAGTTTAGTCGCTCTACTTTGTACTCTCTCCAGCTCCAGAGCATTCTTTCAATGGACTGGTGCCCAGAACTAGACTGCATATTCCAGATAAGACTGCACCAAAGCTTTGTAAAGTGGCAAAAGTACATCCTTGTCCCTACTAATAATACAGAGGGGGAATTATATATATATATATATATATATATATACTAATAATACCAGATGGAGGCCATTATAGATACTAATAATACAGGAAGGGGGGCATTATATAATAATAATTCAGGGGGGAATTATATATACTAATAATACAGAGGAGACCAAAATTTATACTAATAATACAGAGTGGGGGATTATATATACTAATAATACAAAAGGAGGCCATCATATATTCTATATAATACAGAAGGGGCCATTATATATACTAATAATACAGAGGGGGCCATTATATATACTAAGGATTCAGAGGGGAAATTATATAGGTTTACATAAATTCACAAATTGACAGGTATGCAATCCTATTATATAGCAAATAAATATTCTAGCAAAAACAAAAGTTTTATTGAATATGCATTTTTTTTTAAAAAGGAAGGAAGGGGAAATAGCAAAATATATGAGACTAGAGATGTCCCGAACTATTCGCCGGCAAAGATAGCTTTTTCGCGTTCGCCGCGGCGGGTGAACATATGCGATGTTCGGTCCGCCCCCTATTCATCATCATTGAATAAACTTTGACCCTGTACCTCACAGTCAGCAGACACATTCCAGCCAATCAGCAGCAGACCCTCCCTCCCAGACCCTCCCACCTCCTGGACAGCATCTATTTTAGATTCATTCGGAAGCTGCATTCACAGTGAGAGGAGGGACAGTGTAGCTGCTGCTGATTTAATAGGGAAATCGATAGCTAGGCCGGTGTATTCAGTGTCCACTACAGTCCTGAAAGACTCATCTGATCTCTGCTGTAAGGACAGCGTCCTGACAGCACCCCAAAAAGCCCTTTTTAGGGCTAGAACAGCAGTCTGCTTGTTTTTTTTTTTTCTTTCTGTGTAATCTAATTGCAGTTGCCTGCCAGCGTGTGTGTCAGGCTCACAGCGTATAGTGTGCCCACTTGCCCAGTGCCACCACTCATATCTGGTGTCACAGTAACTTTCATTTAAAAAAAAAACAACTTTTCTGACTGTAATAGAATAGCAGTCAGTTGTCTGCACGCGTGTGTGTTTCAGGCCCTGCAAGTGCATAGTGTCACCAGCGCAACTCATATCTGGTGTCATCACAGTAGATTACATTTAAAACAAAACAACTATTTTGACTGTGAAATAATAGCAGTCAGTTGCCTGCACGCGTGTGTGTTTCAGGCCCTGCAAGCGCATAGTGTCACCAGCGCAACTCAGATTATATAAAAAAAAAAATATATATTTTGACTGTAATAGATTGAATAGCAGTTATTTGTCTGCAAGCGTGTGTGTCAGGCCTACAGCGTCTACTCTGCCAACTTCTGCCAGTGCACAGTGCCACTCATATCTGGTGTCACAGTAGCTTGCACGCATAGTACAACTAGACCAATCTAAAAAAAATGACAGGCAGAGGCAGGTCACTCCGCAGGGGCTGTCGTGGTTGTGGTGCTGTGATTCCCTTTTGCCCTAGAATAATGCCCAGTGTTCAGAGGCCACGTACCCTGACCTCGAAAAGTTCTGAGGACATAGTTGACTGGCTAACACAGGACACTCAATCTTCTACAGCTTCCGCTCGGAACCTTGACGCACCACCCTCCTCCAGCTCAGCTTCGGGCACCTCTCAACTTACCACTCGCCCGCCGCCACCACCAACACTAGCACCACAGCCGCTTCACTTAATCTGTCAGAGGAGTTATTTACACATCAGTTGGAAGAAATGAGTGATGCGCAACCATTATTGCAAGAGGATGTAGATAACAGGGATATGTCTCAGTCAGGCAGCATTACACAGATGGACGTACGGTGTGATTATGATGATGTTGTACCCGCTGCTGCTTTCTTTGCTGAGTTGTCAGATACAAGTGAAGCGGTTGATGATGACGATGTGTCCGTGGATGTCACGTGGGTGCCCGCTCGAAGAGAAGAAGAACAGGGGGAAAGTTCAGATGGGGAGACAGAGAGGAGGAGGAGACAAGTTGGAAGCAGGGGGAAGTCATCGCAAGGAGCTAGTGGCACAGTCAGACAGCATGTATCGGCACCCGGGGTCAGCGAGACAGCACGCCAATCAACGCATGCTGTTGCCACCACCAGAATGCCGTCATTGCAAAGCTCAGCAGTGTGGCATTTTCTTTGTGTGTCTGCCTCTGATAACAGCGATGCCATTTGCAACCTGTGCCAAAAGAAACCGAGTCGTGGGAAGTCCAACACCCACCTAGGTACAACTGCTTTGCGAAAGCACATGATCTCACATCACAAACGCCTATGGGATCAACACATGAGTACAAGCAGCACACAAACTCAAAGCCACCATCCTCCTCCTGGTCCAGCATCTTCAGCCACTTCAACCACTGCTGTCCTCCTTGCCCCCTCTCAACCACCCGCCACTCCGCCTCTCGCCTTGAGCAGTTCCTGCTCATCTGCCCACAGTCAGATGTCTGTCAAGGACATGTTTAAGCGTAAGAAGCCAATGTCACAGAGTCACCCCCTTGCCCGGCGTCTGACAGCTGGCTTGTTGGAACTCTTAGCCCGCCAGCTTTTACCATACAAGCTGGTGGAGTCTGAGGCCTTAAAAAAATTTGTAGCTATTGGGACACCGCAGTGGAAGGTACCCGGACAAAATTTATTTTCACAAAAGGCAATCCCCAACCTGTACTCTATTGTGAAAAAGGAAGTCATGGCATGTCTGGCACACAGTGTTGGGGCAAGGGTCCATCTGACCACTGATACCTGGTCTGCAAAGCACGGTCAGGGCAGGTATATCGCCTACATTGCGCTTTGGGTAAACCTGCTGATGGCTGCCAAGTATGGAATGTGTGGCTCTGCAGAGGAGTTGGTGACACCGCCACGACTTGCAGGCAGGCCTGCTGCCACCTCCTCTACTCCTCCTACTCCATCCTCTTCGCTAACCTCCTCGACTGAGTCCTCTTCTGCTGCTGTGTCTTGCTCCTCATCAACTGGACCCCCCCCCCAGCTCCCCAGGGGCTATTCCACATCCCGGTTACGACAGTGTCACGCCGTCTTGGGGTTGACTTGCCTGAAAGCAGAGAGTCAAACCGGACCAGAAATCCTGTCCGCCCTGAACACACAGGTGGATCAGTGGCTGACTCCGCACCAACTGGAGATCGGCAAAGTGGTGTGTGACAACGGAAGCAATTTGTTGGCGCCATTGAATTTGGGCAAGTTGACACATGTGCCGTGCATGGCACATGTGTGTAATCTGATCGTACAACGCTTTGTGCATAAGTACCCAGGCTTACAGGACGTCCTCAAGCAGGCCAGGAAGGTGTGTGGCCATTTCAGGCGTACCTACACGGCCATGGCGCACTTTTCAGACATTCAGCGGTGAAACAACATGCCAGTGAGGCGCTTGATTTGTGACAGCCCGACACGTTGGAATTCAACACTCCTAATGTTCGACCGCCTGCTCCAAAAAGAAAAAGCCGACAATGAGTATTTGTATGACCGGGGTGCTAGGACAGCCTCTGCGGAGCTGGGAATTTTTTTGCCATGTTACTCGACGCTCATGCGCAATGCCTGTAGGCTCATGCGTCCTTTTGAGGAGGTGACAAACCTAGTCAGTCGCACCAAAGGCACCATCAGCGACATCATCCCATTTGTTTTCTTCCTGGAGCATGCCCTGCTAAGAGTGCTGGATGAGGCTGTAGATGAGCGTGAAGAGTAAGAGTAAGTGTTGTCACCATCATCACCACCAGAAACAGCCTTATCAGCATCGCTTGCTGGACCTGTGGCAATGCTGGAAGAGGAGTCTGAGGAAGAGGAGTCAGAGGAGGAATGCGGCTTTGATGAGGAGGAAGACCAACCACAGCAGGCATCCCAGGGTGCTTGTTGTCACCTATCTGGTACCCATGGTGTTGTACGTGGCTGGGGGGAAGAACAGACCTTCAGTGAGATCAGTGAGGACGAGGAACGGGACATGAGTAACTCGGCATCCAACCTTGTGCAAATGGGGTCTTTCATGCTGTCGTGCCTGTTGAGGGACCCTCGTATAAAAAGGCTGAAGGAGAACGACCTGTGCCTGAAATGTTACCGAATTACCTGAAGTCAGAAAGGATGCAGCAGTTCCAAAATAAATTAAAAAGTATGCTTTACACAGCGTATAAGGGTAATGTCACAGCACAACGGGAATCTAACAGGGGAAGAGGTGAAAGTAATCCTCCTCTTACCATGACCACGCCGGCAAGGACAGGACGCTTTACAGACATGTTGTTGATGGAGGACATGCAGAGCTTTTTAAGTCCTACGCCACGCCACAGCCCTTCGGGGTCCACCCTCAGAGAACGACTCGACCGACAGGTAGCAGACTACATCGCCTTAACTGCAGATATCGACACTGAGGAGCGATGAACCCCTTGACTACTGGGTGTGCAGGCTTGACCTGTGGCCTGAGCTATCCCAATTTGCGATAGATCTTCTGGCCTGCCCCGCTTCAAGTGTCCTGTCAGAAAGGACCTTCAGTGCAGCAGAAGGTATTGTCACTGAGAAGAGAAGTCGCCTAGGTCAAAAAAGTCTAGATTACCTCACCTTTATTAAGATGAATGAGGGACGGATCCTGAAGGGACTGACAGTGGGCGATACATTTGACTAAAAAAGGCCTGATGAGATGAGCTGCCTTGGGCTAAAAATGGTCCACACGCTGCTGTATTTTATCTCTTAATGCCGGATGACTTGCGTGACTTATCCGCCACCAACTAGGGTTCAAGCCGCAATGTTTTAGGGCACTTTCTGCCTGGGAAACATCAATTTTTCTGTAGCAGCGGCTGCAACAATACCTAATTTTTCAGGCATGTGTACATGCCTAATTTTTCTGGCCTCTGGTGCTGCAAAAAACAAACAAAAAAAAAGGCACATACATGTGTCAATTCCCCTTCGTGATCGTTACCTTGTTGTGGTGAAGGGGCTTTCGTATCACAATGAAGCGACCACCTCTATGAATGTGTTGGCAATGGCAATGTTGGCACACCCCAGATGATAAGGTCGTTGCTTCATTGTGAACAGACCAAAAGCGATTGGCTGGATAATTTTGCATAGAAAAAACATTAATTTTCTTTGTGATCATCTAAGGTGATCATTAAAGCCTACTAGGCCAACAATGGCCCCACACTGCAGAATCATTGTTTTCTGGGTCACTTAACTGTCACTAAACTACCTCAGCACGACCATAGGCTTTGAAAAAACCACATCGGGTACAATTACCCAAACATGCGCACGAGCACAGTCATCACTACACCAAGTTTGACGGAATAAAATTTATGTCATGAGTGTGTCAACTATTGACAACTCTTTGTGGTTGTCTAAAATCTATTCCATATCCTGATAGGGGACGTAACAGGGATTAAACTGATAGGAATAGTACTACTTAACACACCACTCATATCTGGTGGCACAGTACATTGCACAGCTCACGCGCCGTGCCCCAAATTGGAAGTAGGAGGACCGACCAAGCATATTTTTCCATCTCCCGGTTCCTAAAATCTATTCCATACACCGGCCCCTGATAGGGGACAAAACAGAGATTAAACTGGTAAGAACAGATTTTTTTAATTTAATAAAAATAGGACAGCCTCTGCGGAGCTGGGTATTTTTGCACAATGGCTGTAGGCTCATGCGTCCTTTTGCAGAGGTGACAAACCTGGTCAGTCAAACCCAAGGCAACATCATCAAACTCATCCCATATGTGTTTTTTCTGGAGCGTGCCCTGCGAAGAGTGCTGGATCAGGCCGTAGATGAGCATGAAGAGGAAGAGTTGTGGTCACCATCACCACCGGAAGCAGCCCTGTCGTCGATTGCTGAACCTGCGGCAACACAGAGAGAGGAGTCTGAAGAAGAGGAGTCAGAGGAGGAAGGTGGCTTTGAGGAGGTGGAAGACCAAACACAGCAGGCGTCCCAGGGGGCTTGTTGTCACCTTTCGGGGACCCTTGGTGTTGTACGTAGCTGGGTGGAGGAAGAGACCTTCAATGACATCAGTGAGGACAAGGATCGGGACATGGCTAGCTTGGTATCCAACCTTGTGCAAATGGGGAGTTTGTGGTTGTACAAATGGACTGTTTGCGGTTGTTTGCGGTGCGTTAAACGGGGAGTTTGGTCTGTCACTGTGAAGCAGTCGTAACCCTTACACTACCTGATTGATACAACATCATACCTGATCGTATACACACACTGGATGTTTTAAAGCACATTATTTCAAACAATTTAGGAATGTTAGGTGATTTATGCCCTTTATGGATTAAAACACGACTCTGCGTCAACTACGTAATTTTCCATGGGAGTTTTGCCATGGATCCCACTCCGGCATGCAACAGTCCAGGTGTTAGTGCCCTTGAAACAACCTTTCCATCACTATTGTGGCCAGAAAGAGTCCCTGTGGGTTTTAAAATTCGCCTGCCTATTGAAGTCAATGGTGGTTTGCCCGTTCCCGAACATTTGCGGAAATTTGCGTTCGCCGCTCGCGAACGGAAAATGTTATGTTCGCGACATCTCTATATGAGACAGGGGAAGAAAACAATCAGAGAGTCACCGTGTGTACAACACAGCAAAGCGAACCCTCTCTGAATTCCACCCCTGCATCAATTTCTGAAAAAAGGTGATCTGAGGTCCTATTGAATGTGATAGGCCATGTCACTAATAACACAAGTGTGGATTGCAACAATGGCAGTAAGTGTCCCCCATGCACATGGCCCTAAACCTTTGTGCCAATGTGCAATGTAAAACAAGGGGGAACACACGCTGCTCAAACACTCACGCGGGTATCACCAGCTGTTGCAAGCCACACATTGAAAAGTCTGATCTGCCGGCTAAAAAATAATTCCTGCCCTGCTCTGAACAAAGTTTCAGACACCTGGTGTGTCTGGCTCTACGCCTTTCTACATGAGGTATCATCAGAAGCCCACCCTGTATCCGCTTATTAACAACTGAACGCTCTCTGAATTCCACCCCTGCATCAATTGCTGAAAAAGGTGATCTGAGCTCCTATTAAATGTGATAGGCCATGTCACTAATAACACAGGTGTGGTTTGCAACAATGGCAGTAAGCGTCCCCCATGCACATGACCCCTCTGTGCCAATGTGCAATGCAAAACAAGGTTCTTCCCCTGTCTTATATATTTTGCTATTTCCCCTTCCTTCCTTTAAAAAAAAAGAGTACATTCAATAAAACAAATGTGAAAGAGGATAATAGGAATAGCTCACTCCTATGTGGCAGGGACCAGGTGCTCTAGTCCAAAAAGCTGTATCACCCGTACAGAGAAAGATATTGGAAATAAAAAAAGATGGTATGGACTGGCACTCTGTATGTGTGGATACAAATCAAACGTGTTTACAATGTAAAGTGATCACACTCATTTGATAACCCGAACAGTAAAATAAAAAGCACAATGTAAAATCACAAAATCACATAAAAGGCAACTATATATATAACATATAACATATTATAAAGCCTAATGATAAAGAATGAAAAATAATAATAAATGAGGGTCTGTGATTTGAAACCGACGATCAGAACACAACAATGATCCAAGTTCCTTTTGAAACAAAAGGGGGGATGTCTTTCTTAGACAGTGGAGTATATTGTTCCTGTAATCAAGATGAGGTGCGCTTGGTTTGAATAAATGAATAGTTGTGTTTGTAGCTGGCCTGTTACCAAACAAACAGACTTCAATGGGGGTAAGTAGTCTCGTGTTTCATATGCTGTTAAATGTCCGGACCCGATTATTACTAGCAGATAGAGTGCGGTATGCACTATATGAAACAAACAGGTCTTACCTTCTCCTTAGTAGGTAGCGGCATAATGTATCCAAAATAACGGCTTTACATACCCGGTGATACAGTCACTGCTCATTCAGACGGATGCCGGCAAGTCACGTGATCTGTGACGTGGTTCCAGCTTGTAATTCACAGCAGAAATATTGCGGTAACTTGTGCCGAAGATTGGATGCAGAAATCAGTATTCTCTTTGGAGCGCTCCAATTATTCGAAAATTATTCGAGAAATGATTTGCATATTTTTATGATCGTCCTTGTAGAGGCCTCTTTCTTAAGTCCGGTGGGAGTTATAAGCTGTTCACGCCAGACGCGTTTCGGGGACCTCTTACCCCTTCCTCAGGCGCTGCCACTTTGTGTCACGGAAGGTGTACAGGAAACAAGACAATGCAAAATGAATATATGACTCACTGGATCCAAAACTAAGGAACAAAAGGGAGACCCCTGCATCAGACCTGGCTCTCTCCCTTTCTGCTCAACCTATGCAATAATCCCAATGGTGGACGATCGCATATCCTCGTACCTCAACTATATAATACCTGAACACCCTACAATAGTGAAGGGACACGACCACCGGCTCCCTACACTAGACACGGAGGGAGTCAGGGTCACCTGGGATCCAGCAAACAGAAAATCACAAATTAATGTACAACACTTAACTTGTAGGAGACTGGGAAATAGGATCAGCATGCACACACACTCCAGGAAGCTGTATAAACCGCACACCAATGCATTATGGGGAGGAATTTAAAGGGATGCAATCAGTCCAACTACATGACAGCTGAGAGAGACTAACGAGATGAGGAACTGAAAACCAAAACCAAGAAAACTCAAGGAGGAGGTTCTGAAAGGCTTCTGTCAGAGCTTCTCAGCTGTCTGGTTGTGACAGTACCCCTCCCTCTACGAGTGGACTCCGGACACTCAGAGCCCACCTGTCATGGTCTTACCTCCTTGCTGTTCCCTTCGTTTGACATGTGCTGGCGGCCATCTTGGTTTCTGGGTTTTCTTGTAGCCTCCCACCCTGCGGCTCCTCCTTCCCACTGGGAGGAGCTGGATGCCTAGCTCATATATATAGGAGGTCTGTGGCTTCAGTTCCTTGCTTGGTCCTCCTGTGTTCACATGCTTCCAAGACTGCTGCTGCTTCTGGTTCCTGATCCTGGCCTCGTCTGACTACCCCGTTGGTTCCTGATCCTGGCTTCGTCTGACTACCCCGTTGGTTCCTGATCCTGGCTTCGTCTGACTACCCTTCTGGTTCCTGACCTCTGTCTCCGCAAGACCCTGCTTCGGTTTAGCCATCCGTTTGGACTTTGCTTACGGCTTGCTCTTCAATAAAACCTTCTTATTTTCCACTTATCTCTCGTTGTACGTCTGGTTCATGGTTCCATGACATTAGGACCAAGCCATGAATTCTGACGGTACAGGGCCATCCTTGCTACCTTCGCTGGTTGCCAGACTTGATCAGCAGGATCACCTGTTGGGTCGGTTCGCTGTGGCGTTGCAAACCCTGCTTGAACGCACGGCTCATTTAGCTTCCGTTGCCGATGGGTCGGTTGTCGCTCCTGGGCCCGCTCCTACTGCCGCTCCGGTTGTTGCGCCAGAGTCTACCCCGACACCTGTTGCTGCGCCTGTGCTGTTTCGGGGTATAACCGGTTCTGCCCCCCTTCCACAGCGCTTTGGGGGAGAGCCAACTCAGTGCCGAGGTTTCCTTAACCAGGTGGGCATTTACTTCGAGTTGCTGCCACATGCCTTTCCTACTGAGAGATCAAAGGTGGGCTTCTTGATCTCGCTGCTCTCGGACAAGGCCTTGGCCTGGGCCAGCCCTTTATGGGAGAACAACAATCCGGTGGTTGCCGAGTTTTCCGGTTTTGTTGCTTCTCTTCGGAAGGTATTCGATGTGCCGGCTCGTGCTGCCTCTGCTGCGAAGCTCCTTATGTCCATCAGACAGGGTTCACGATCCGTAGCTGAATACGCCATTGAGTTTCGTACCCTGGCAGCAGAGGTGGGCTGGAATAATGAGGCTCTGGTCGCTGCTTTCTCTCATGGTCTCTCGGATGCCTTGAAGGATGAGGTTGCAGCTAAGGACCTACCAGTGGTGCTCGAGTCTCTTATTTCTTTCCTGATTTTGATTGACACCAGACTCAGGGAGAGACCTTCCTTTAAGGAGAGCCTGCGGAGGCCTTCTAACAGATTGGCGCCTACGTTTGCTGTCCCACCCGTGCCTCCCTCTCCTCCCACGCCTCCTGGGGATGACTTGTCTGGGGGTGAACCCATGCAGCTGGGGTTTGCTCGCCTGTCCGAGGGGGAGAGGGTACTCCGGAGACGCGAGGGCCGATGCATGTACTGTGGTCTCGGTGGGCATTTTCGGTTGGCATGCCCGAACCGTCCGGGAAACGCTCGCACCTGAGATCCTGTCGGGGGCAGATCTTGGGTGGAGTCTCCTCGTCCCCGGTTTCCCGTGTTGACAAACCACTGATTACTGTTGTCCTCTCCTGGGTCGGGGGCTCGGTGACGACCCAGGCGTTGGTGGACTCTGGTGCTGGTGGTTTGTTCATTGATAGTGTGTTAGCTGCCGCCAATTCCATTCCTCTGCAGCCTCGAGGTTCCCCGCTGGCTCTTGAGGCGATAGACGGCAGACCCCTTCTGCCGCCACACGTGACTCATGAGACCCTTCCAGTGGGGATGGCCATTGGTGCCGTTCACAGAGAGTCGGTCTGTCTCCAGGTTATTTCGTCTCCACACTACTTGGTGGTCTTGGGGTACCCCTGGCTCCAGAAGCATAATCCGACTTTCGATTGGAAATCGGCCGAGATCCTCTCGTGGTCACCGCAGTGTGGGGCTAGTTGCATCCATGGGCCTGTCAAGTTGCTGAGTACTTCCTCGGGCTCTCTGTTGCCTCCTGAATACGAGGAGTACCGGGATGTATTCGATAAGGTGCGTGCGGTTGCCCTACCTCCGCACCGCCCATACGATTGTGCCATAGAGTTACAATCTGGTGCCGTTCCTCCTCGTGGCAAAGTCTATCCACTGTCGGTAGCGGAGAATGAGGCCATGGAGGAGTACGTGAGGGAGGCGCTTTCACGCGGACACATTCGCAAATCCTCGTCCCCGGCAGGGGCTGGATTTTTCTTTGTGAAAAAGAAGGGCGGTGAATTGAGGCCTTGCATCGATTACAGGGGTCTCAATCGCATCACGATAAAGAACGCTTACCCGATACCCTTGATTTCCGAGCTGTTCGATCGCCTCAAAGGGGCCACGGTCTTTACCAAACTCGACCTGAGGGCGGCATATAACCTGGTAAGGATCAAGGCGGGCGATGAGTGGAAGACCGCGTTTAACACCAGGACCGGTCATTATGAATCCTTGGTTATGCCCTTTGGGTTGTGCAATGCGCCCGCAGTCTTCCAGGAATTCATCAACGATGTTTTCCGTGACCTGTTGCAGCAGTGTGTGGTGGTCTATTTGGATGACATCTTGGTATATTCTGAATCCATGGAGGCCCACGTTCTGGATGTCAGACGAGTGTTGCAACGGTTACGAGAGAACAAGCTGTTCGGTAAGCTTGAGAAATGCGAATTTCACCGATCCCAGGTAACCTTCTTAGGTTACATCATTTCCGCTGAGGGGTTCTCCATGGATCCTGAGAAGGTTTCGGCTGTCTTACAGTGGCCTCAGCCCAGTGGTCTTCGTGCCCTGCAGCGCTTTTTGGGCTTCGCCAATTATTATCGGAAGTTCATCAGGGACTTTTCCATGCTAGCCAAGCCTCTCACGGATCTGACCAGGAAGGGCAGCAATCCCCAGGTCTGGCCGCCCGAGGCCATCCGAGCTTTTGAGGCTCTAAAGTCCGCCTTTGTGTCGGCTCCGAATCTGTCGCATCCCAACCCTGGGTTGCCGTTTGTCCTTGAGGTGGACGCGTCTGAGACGGGAGTAGGCGCCCTCCTGTCTCAGCGTAGAACACCGGAGGGTCCTCTGCTTCCTTGTGGGTTTTACTCCCGGAAACTGTCTTCCGCGGAGTGCAACTATCAGATTGGTGACAGGGAGTTATTGGCCATCGTGCAGGCCCTTAAAGAATGGAGGCACTTGCTCGAGGGCTCGGTGGTTCCGGTTCTCATCCTGACGGACCACAAGAATCTGACCTACCTCTCTGAGGCCAAGAGATTGACACCACGTCAGGCCAGATGGGCTCTGTTCTTGTCACGTTTTAATTACGTGGTCTCCTACCTACCCGGTTCCAAGAACATCAGAGCGGATGCCTTATCACGGCAGTACTCCGAGCTGTCCGGGGAGGAGTCGATTCCGACTTCGGTCATACCTCCGAATCAGATCCTGGCCGCCATTCGCACCAGCCTGACCTCTCCCCTGGGTGAGCAGATTTTGGCGGCTCAATCTGGTGCTCCCTCTGGGAGACCCAACGGCAGGTGTTTTGTGCCTGAGGAGTTGCGCACTCGGTTGTTGCGAACCTACCATAACTCCAAGGCCGCGGGGCATCCTGGAAAGAATCAGCTGTCCTGGGCTGTTTCACGTCTGTTCTGGTGGCCTTCCCTACGTTCCGACATCGCCGCATATGTAGCGGCATGCTCCGTTTGTGCCCAGAGTAAGTCCCTTCGGCACCTTCCGTTGGGCCTTTTGCAACCCATAGCCACCGGGGAGCGTCCATGGTCACACCTGGGGATGGATTTCATTGTGGACCTCCCTGCATCCCGAGGCCATACGGTCATTCTCATGATAGTGGATCGGTTTTCCAAAATGTGCCACTGTGTTCCTCTCAAGAAGTTACCCTCTGCACAAGAGTTGGCCTCGATTTTTGCCAGGGAGGTCTTCCGGTTGCACGGTTTGCCCAAGGAGATTGTGTCGGATCGGGGGACTCAGTTTGTGTCCAGGTTCTGGCGCGCCTTTTGCTCCCAGTTGGGGATTCATCTCTCTTTCTCCTCGGCCTACCACCCTCAGTCCAATGGGGCCGCAGAACGATCCAATCAGGCCTTGGAGCAATTCCTTCGTTGCTATGTCTCCGATCACCAAGACAATTGGGTTGACCTCCTGCCTTGGGCTGAGTTTGCCAGGAACACGGCGGTGAACTCTTCCTCTGGGACGTCTCCCTTCATGGCCAATTATGGGTTCCAACCTGCCGTGTTACCGGAGGTATTCTCTCCCCAGGATATTCCGGCTGTGGAGGATCACCTTTCCGTCCTACGTGCTTCTTGGGTACAGATCCAGAGGTCCCTTGAGGTCTCTGCGCAGCGCCAGAGACTCCAGGCTGATCGCAGACGAGCGCCCGCTCCTTCCTACCAGGTCGGAGACCGCGTATGGTTGTCCACCCGCAACCTCAACCTTCGAGTGCCCACTCCCAAGCTGGCGCCTCACTTTGTTGGTCCCTTCCGAGTGCTTCGCAGGGTAAACCCGGTAGCCTATGCCCTTGCGCTTCCTCCTGGCATGCGGATCTCCAACGTGTTTCATGTCTCCCTGTTGAAGCCACTGGTGTGTAATCGTTTCACTTCCTCGATTCCTCGGCCTCGTCCGATCCAAGTGGGCAATCGTGAGGAGTATGAGGTGAGCAATATCCTGGACTCACGCCTGGTCCGCGGCCGGGTGCAGTTTTTGGTCCATTGGCGTGGTTATGGTCCAGAGGAGCGTTCCTGGGTTCCCTCCGCAGATGTCCATGCTCCTGTCTTGCTCCGAGCCTTCCACGCACGCTTCCCTCAGAAACCGTTCCTTACTCCGCGGAGGAGGGGCCCTTGAGGGGGAGGTACTGTCATGGTCTTACCTCCTTGCTGTTCCCTTCGTTTGACATGTGCTGGCGGCCATCTTGGTTTCTGGGTTTTCTTGTAGCCTCCCACCCTGCGGCTCCTCCTTCCCACTGGGAGGAGCTGGATGCCTAGCTCATATATATAAGAGGTCTGTGGCTTCAGTTCCTTGCTTGGTCCTCCTGTGTTCACATGCTTCCAAGACTGCTGCTGCTTCTGGTTCCTGATCCTGGCCTCGTCTGACTACCCCGTTGGTTCCTGATCCTGGCTTCGTCTGACTACCCCGTTGGTTCCTGATCCTGGCTTCGTCTGACTACCCTTCTGGTTCCTGACCTCTGTCTCCGCAAGACCCTGCTTCGGTTTAGCCATCCGTTTGGACTTTGCTTACGGCTTGCTCTTCAATAAAACCTTCTTATTTTCCACTTATCTCTCTTTGTACGTCTGGTTCAAGGTTCCATGACACCACCTTCTCAGGATGGGACCTATGGAAAGCCCTGATGAGACGAGTGGCCTTAATGTCTGTCACTGGGACCCACATCCTCTCCTCAGGACCATAACCCTCCCAATGAACGAGGTACTGGAGAGAACTTTGGACAAGACGAGAATCCACAATCCTAGAGACCTGAAATTCAAGATTCCCATCAACCATAATCGGATGAGGAGGCAAAGGCGAGGGTACAATGGGTTGAACATAAGGTTTCAATAAGGACTTTTTAAAAACATTATGGATCTTCCAAGTCTGAGGAAGATCAAGACGGTAGGCAACAGGATTGATGACAGACAGGATTTTGTAAGGCCCAATAAACCTAGGACCCAACTTCCACGAGGGAACCTTCAATTTGATATTCTTGGTAGACAACCACACCAGATCACCAACATTCAGGTCCGGACCAGGCACACGTCTCTTATCTGCCACACGCTTATATCTCTCACTCATGCTCTTTAGATTATCCTGAATCTTTTGCCAAATAGATGACAAAGACGAGGAGAATCTGTCCTCATCAGGTAAACCAGAAGACCCCTCTCCCGAGAAAGTCCCAAACTGCGGATGAAACCCATATGCACCAAAAATTGGTGACTTATCAGAGGACTCCTGACGACGGTTATTTAAAGCAAACTCAGCAAGGGACAAAAAAGAACACCAATCCTCCTGATTCTCCGCCACAAAACAGCGCAGCTATGTCTCCAGATTCTGATTGACATGCTCTGTCTGGCCATTAGACTGCGGGTGGAAAGCAGAAGAGAATGACAACCGAACCCCCAAGCGAAAACAGAAAGCCTTCCAGAATCTGGAAACAAACTGCGTGCCCCTATCAGAGACTATGTCTGAAGGAATACCATGCAATTTGACAATGTGATCAATAAATGCCTGCGCCAGCGTCTTAGCATTGGGCAAACCAGGAAAAGGGATGAAATGCACCATTTTGCTAAAACGGTCCACCACCACCAGAATCACAGTCTTCCCCGAGGAACGAGGCAGGTCCGTTATGAAGTCCATGGACAGATGTGTCCAAGGACGGGAAGGAATGGGTAAGGGAAGGAGAGGACCTGATGGCCGTGAATGAGGGACTTTGGCACGAGCGCAAGTCTCGCAGGCTGCCACAAAACCCTCAACCGACTTACGAAGCGCAGGCCACCAGAATCTCAGAGCGATGAGATCCACTGTGGCCCTTGCCCCCGGGTGCCCAGCAAGGACCGTATCGTGGTGTTCCTTAAAAATCTTGTGTCTTAAAGCGAGAGGCACAAACAACCTCCCAGGAGGACAAAGATCAGGAGCCTCTGACTGGGCTGCCTGCACCTCTGCCTCCAATTCAGGAAAAAGAGCAGAGACCACCACACCGTCAGCCAAAATGGGACCCGGGTCTTCAAAATTCCCACCTCCCGGAAAACAACGTGACAGGGCATCTGCCTTCACATTCTTAACCCCAGGGCGGAACGTGACAACAAACTTAAACCTTGAAAAGAACAAAGACCATCTGGCCTGTCTCGGGTTCAGACGCTTGGCTGACTCCAAGTAGGCCAGATTTTTATGGTCAGTAAACACGGTAATAGGGTGTCTGGCTCCCTTTAGCCAATGGCGCCATTCCTCAAAAGCCAATTTGATGGCCAACAATTCCCTATCTCCCACATCGTAATTTCTCTCTGCGGAGGAGAGTTTTTTCGAGAAAAAGGCACACGGTCGCCATTTGGCAGGAGAGGAACCCTGAGACAAGACCGCACCCACACCCACCTCAGAAGCATCAACCTCAACTATGAAGGGTAGAGAAATATCAGGTTGTACCAAGATGGGAGCAGAAGCAAAACTCTCCTTGATATTAGAAAAGGCCTTACGCGCCTCTACCGACCAGGAAGAAAAATCTACCCCCTTTCTGGTCATATCAGTGAGTGGTTTAACAATAGATGAATAATTCAAAATAAACTTCCTGTAATAATTGGCAAAGCCCAAAAAACGCATCAGCGCCTTCTGATTCTCAGGAAGCTCCCACTCAAGCACAGCGCGGACCTTCTCGGGGTCCATGCGAAAACCAGAATCGGAGAGAAGAAACCCCAGAAATTGAATTTCTGGAACCGCAAACACACATTTTTCCAGTTTCGCGTATAATTTATTCTCCCGCAGGATGAGCAAGACCTGACGTAAGTGTTCCTTATGAGTTTTGAAATCAGGAGAAAAAATCAAAATGTCATCCAAATACACTAATACAAATTTTCCCATTAAATGATAAAAAATGCTGTTCACGAAATGCTGAAAAACGGCTGGGGCATTCATCAAACCAAAAGGCATAACCAAATTCTCAAAATGGCCCTCAGGGGTATTGAAGGCCGTCTTCCAATCGTCTCCTTCTCTGACCCTGACCAGGTTGTATGCCCCTCTTAGATCTAATTTGGAAAAGACTTTAGCCCCAACAATCTGGTTAAACAGGTCCGGGATCAGAGGAAGCGGATAAGGGTCACGAATAGTGATACTGTTCAGCTCCCTGAAATCCAGACAAGGTCTTAAAGAACCATCCTTTTTCTTAACAAAGAAAAAACTAGCGGCAACAGGTGACTTTGAGGGTCGTATGAGTCCTTTTCTCAGACTCTCCGAGATATAAGCACGCATAGCGACCCTTTCAGGTTGGGAAAGATTGTATAAACGAGATTTAGGCAGCTTGGTGCCTGGGATGAGATTAATAGGCCAATCGTACTCCCTGTGCGGGGGCAAATCCTGAACTCCACTCTCAGAGAAGACATCCGAAAATTCAGAGAGAAAAGGTGGTACAGTCTTAGTAGAAACCTCAGAAACAGATGTCGTGAGGCAATTCTCTCTGCAAAAGTCACTCCAACCATTTATTTGCCTCGCTTGCCAATCAATGGTGGGGTTATGTTTAGTGAGCCAGGGTAGCCCCAACACAAGAGGAGTAGGCAATCCGCTAAGGATGAAACATGACACATCCTCAACATGAGCATCACTCACAATTAAACGAATATTGTGAACTATGCCCTTTAATGATTTCTGAGAAAGTGGAGCGGAATCAATAGCAAAATCAGGAATATCCTTTCCCAAAGTGCACACCTGGAAACCATGAGTTATCGCAAAATGATTATCAATGAGATTGACAGCTGCTCCACTATCTACAAAAATCTCACAAAAAATGTTCTTGCTCTCTAGCGCCACCCTGGCAAGCAGGACAAAACGGGAACTACAAGCAAACGGAAAACCTTCAATTTCCGCCTCAAACCTGCCAATAGTAACAGATGGAACATTTTTAAAAGATTTTTTCCTTTTTGTTTCTTTATTACTCCCAGAAAACTGCCTGAATCTCCTAGAGCAGGCATGTCCAAAGTGCGGCCCTCCAGCTGTTGCAAAACTAGAACTCCCAGCATGCTCTAATAGCTGTAAGCTATCCAGGCATGCTGGGAGTTGTAGTTTTGCAACAGCTGGAGGGCCGCACTTTGGACATGCCTGTCCTAGAGGGACAAACATTTGCCAAATGATTTATACCTCCACAACAAAAACAAACCTTCCTATGCGGGCTGAATCTTCTATTGTCAGAGGCAATCAACCCCAGCTGCATGGGCTCCTGCTCAGAAGGGTCTGACAGCGACTGAGACCCCTGCGCACAGAATGAGACCGCTGCACTGTCCTGGGACTGAGTATGACAGGAAGGAGAGATCTCTCCTCTCTCTCTAAGACGCCTGTCAATACGAACGGCCTGAGACATAGCCGAGTCCAAGGAGATAGGCCTCTCATGAAAGGCAAATGCATCTTTCAATCCCTCTGAAAGACCATGGCAAAATTGACTTCGGAGTGCAGCATCATTCCAACCAGTATCAGCTGCCCATCTCCGAAATTCTGAGCAGTATATCTCTGCGGATTGTTTACCCTGGCATAAAAGACGTAGTCTAGACTCAGCCAAAGCAACACGATCCTGATCATCATATATCTGACCCAGGGCTAAAAAGAATTCATCCACTGAACGGAGGGGCCGTGCCCCCACCGGCAGCGAAAAGGCTCACGACTGAGCGTTACCCCTGAGCAGCGATATAGTGATCCCCACCCTCCGTTCCTCATCACCAGAGGAATAGGGAAGAAGGCAAAAATGGAGTTTGCAAACCTCTCTGAAACGCACAAAATTCTCACTACCCCCGGAGAACGTATCCGGGAGCGAGATCTTAGGCTCAGAACAAACTCCATGAACGCAAGCTGAACCGGTCACTAGAAACTGAGAAAGAGTCTTACGGAGATCAGCTACCTCCAATGAAAGACCCTGAAAGCGTTCAGTCAAAAGTGAAACCGGTTCCATGCTTGAGACGGTTTTGGCGGTTTATAATGTCACGGAAGGTGTACAGGAAACAAGACAATGCAAAATGAATATATGACTCACTGGATCCAAAACTAAGGAACAAAAGGGAGACCCCTGCATCAGACCTGGCTCTCTCCCTTTCTGCTCAGCCTATGCAATAATTCCAATGGTGGACGATCGCATATCCTCGTACCTCAACTATATAACACCTGAACACCCTACAATAGTGAAGGGACACGACCACCGGCTCCCTACACTAGACACGGAGGGAGTCAGGGTCACCTGGGATCCAGCAAACAGAAAATCACAAATTAATGTACAACACTTAACTTGTAGGAGACTGGGAAATAGGATCAGTATGCACACACACTCCAGGAAGCTGTATAAACCGCACACCAATGCATTATGGGGAGGAATTTAAAGGGATGCAATCAGTCCAACTACATGACAGCTGAGAGAGACTAACGAAATGAGGAACTGAAAACCAAAACCAAGAAAACTCAAGGAGGAGGTACTGAAAGGCTTCTGTCAGAGCTTCTCAGCTGTGTGGTTGTGACACTTTGTTTCAAAAGGAACTTGGATCATTGTTGCGTTCTGATCGTCTGTTTCAAATCACAGACCCTCATTTATTATTATTTTTCATTCTTTATCATTAGGCTTTATAATATGTTATATATGTTATATATATTTGCCTTTTATGTGATTTTATTATGATTTTACATTGTGCTTTTTATTTTACTGTTCGGGTTATCAAATGAGTGTGATCACTTTACATTGTAAACGCGTTTGATTTGTATCCACACATACAGAGTGCCAGTCCATACCATCTTTTTTATATTCAGTAAAACGTTTCATTTTTATTTTATTTTTTTAAAGCAACCCTCTTTGCTGGAATATTTATTTAGGGGGAATTATATATATTAATAATACAGAGAGCCCAGTATATATTCTAATAATACAGAGGGGCCATCATATATACTAATAATGCAGATGGGTCATTATATATACTAATAATGCAGAGGGGGATAATATCTGTGAAGGCCGATTCATTGGCCTGTGTAATGTCTCGACTGCGTGTTGCTTTAGGTACACAGCTTAATATCAAGTATAAACCGAATCCCAATGAAAGATGCGCTGGTTTGCTGAACTGATGCAATCTTTACTGAGATATAATGAACAGGAATGTGTACAATAGTGTTCATATGATATGATATGAGATGATATGGTAAAACTGTGAAACAAACATAAAAAGAAAATTATAAGCATGCCTAATTCAAGCAACATACATTATACATAGCTAATACAAAAGATAGGGCCTAACTAACATGTTCTTGCTTACTACACTGAAACACACATTATCTATCTACAATGTCTAACATCCCTCTACACAAGCTGAACTAGCAAAACCCCTTTACTCACAGGCTTTGGTGTTCGTCAGGTTTGCAATCTGTAATAGCTTTAAGATGTCCTGTGGATCTGGTCACTACAGTAGCTAGAGCTAGAATGAACAGGATATGTCCCAGCAAGCCCTAGAAGTACAGAGAAGACCCGCCTCTAGGCTTCAAGAAAATGGAGGGTCTTAAAGAAACAGACACTACTGAGTGCCAAGCATGTAATATACATTGCAAAGGCAGCACACTCTTCACCTGGCGTACCTTTTGTTATGCCACTAACCTTTGGACAGAAGTAAAACTACTTCAGAAATTGGCCTAGCATACACCTTGGGAATGCCCTGTCTAACAATTCTAATTTCATCTTTTCTAACTCTAGCATCACCACTAGGATCAGTCCCCACAATGAGTCCAATAGGCCATTCGTTCCTGTGGGCCTGAGTGTCTTTTAATAAGACAATGTCTCCAACTTGTAAGTTGGGCTTGTCATCTTGCCATTTCTTGCGTGGATGAAGTGTCACCAGGTATTCCTGTCTCCACCTCTTCCAGAAAATGTCCGCAAGGCTTTGAACTTGTCTCCATTGCTTAGTATACAAGTCCTTGAGGTCAAAGTCTCCAGTGGGAGCTGTCACTGGTTCCATCTTCTGGGTCAGCAGCATTGCGGTTGTCAAGACTGATGGCATCTCTGGATCTGTAGACACTGGAACCAAAGGTCTCGCGTTCATAATGGCCACAACTTCAGTCATTAGTGTAGTCAAAGCTTCATGAGGCGAGTAGACCCAACCTTCAGGAGCATGGCATCTAGAATACGATGAGCTAATCCAATCATCCTCTCCCATGATCCTCCCATATGCGATGCGTGTGGAGGATTAAAAGTCCAAGTGCATCCTTGATCTTGAAGATAGGAACCTGTTTCAGAGTCTGTAGAGATGATTTTCAACTCCTTGCAGGCCCCAATAAAGTTTGTGCCGCGGTCTGAACGAATCAATTTCACTGGTCCTCTGATAGAGAAGAATCTTCTCAAGGCATTGATAAAACTTGAAGTGGATAAAGATTCAATCACTTCAATATGAACTGCTCTAGTACTCAGGCAAGAGAACAGAACAGCCCAACGTTTACTTTCGGCACTGCCTCCTCTAGTCTTGCGAGAAGAGATGTTCCATGGTCCAAAAACGTCTAGACCTACGTGAGTGAACGGAGGATCTGAAGCAAGTCTGTCTGCAGGTAAGTTTGACATCTTCTGAACCTCAAGTTTCCCTCTAATCTTCTTACAGGCAACACATTGGCTGATAACGCTGGAGACTAGTCTCTTACCTCCTATGATCCACAATCCTGCTGACCGTACTGCTCCTTCAGTGAAGTGTCGTCCTTGATGTGCAACTTGCTTGTGATAGTGTCTTACCAGAAGAAGAGTGATGTGATGATTCTTAGGTATGATGAAGGGATGTCTCTCTTGGATAGTCATATCCGCAGCCGACAAACGACCTCCAATTCTTAGTACTCCGTCTTCGTCGAGGATAGGGTTCAACTTCTTGAGCGAACTGTGTCGAGAAATCTCTTCCTTTTTCAGAAGGCTTTGAATTTCTTCTTTAAAGACTTCCTGCTGGACGCATTTGATGATCACGACCTTGGCTTGTTAAAGATGGTCGTTGCTACGCTGATCAGTATTAGTAGCTCTGAAGGAGTATCTGGCTAGACAGATAAGTTTTCCGATTGCACGAGTCAGCGACTTCCAACTGGAAAACCTTTCAAATCTATGGGAGCCCAGACTGTCTCTGGTAACTAAAGTCTTGCAAACTGCAACTTGAGGTCTTACCTCTTTGTCTTGATCTGGTTCTATGAGCTGAAAGGTCTCTACCTGAGTAGTCTCTTTGATTTCTGGCTTACCAAGAAACGATGGACCTACGAACCAGTTAGTTTGCTTGAGTACAGCGGCTGACACCAATCTTGTCCCATGATCCGCTGGGTTCTTGTCCGTGTTGATGTGATGCCACTGATCTGGACTTGTAGACTTTCTGATACGTGTCACTCTGTTGGTCACGTATGTGTAAAATCTTTTTGAAGCATTGTGAATATATCCTAACACAATCTTGCTGTCCGTATAAAAGTTCACTGCATGGATCTCAATGTCCAGTTCAGTCATAATCATGTCTGCCATCTCTACTGCTAAGACAGCAGCACAAAGTTCTAGACGTGGGACAGTGTAAGCAGGTCTGGGAGCTAGTTTAGATTTTCCCATGATGAACCCAACATGGCTTTGTCCTTCAGTGTCTATTACCCTGAGGTAAGTTACAGCTGCAATAGCCATAGTGGAAGCGTCAGAGAATACGCATAATTCTCTCCTCTTTGTAGCAGACAAGGAAACAAATACGTACGGTCTTGAAATGTAGAGTTGTTGAAGCTCTAACAATGAGTCTTTCCACAACTTCCACTGCATTTGCTTCTCGTCAGGAAGACGTATGTCCCAGTCAATTTGTTCCTGCTCAGTAGTGCTCTGTCTCAAAAGAGCTTTGCCTTGCATGATGATGGGTGCTACGAATCCCAGGGGGTCATAAAGACTGTTGACTGTAGATAGGACACCTCTTTTTGTGAATGGTTTCTCTTCTCTGGAGACCCTGAAGGTGAAGCTGTCAGTCTTTAAGTCCCAACTAAGCCCAAGACTTCTTTGCAAGGGTGGTGATTCTGTTCCTAGATCTAAGTCTTTGAGGTCTTTAGCACGGTCTTCCATTGGAAATGCTTCCATGACTCTGTAGCTGTTGGAAGCTACCTTGTTCAATCTTATGTTGGATTCTGCCAACATTTCTTTTGTACTTTTCAGGACATTAATAGCTTCTTCGTTGCTGGAGAAAGAAGCAAGTCCATCGTCCACGTAGAAGTTCTTCATGACGAACTGTTTGGCTTCTTGACCATGTCTTTCACCTTGCTGTGCTGCTCGTTTCAGGTTGTAGATAGCTACAGCTGGGGAAGGGCTGTTTCCAAACACATGTACCTTCATCCTGTACTCTATGATGTCTTTGTTAAAGTCATTGTCTGCATACCACAGGAACCTTAAGTAGTCTCTGTGATCTTCTCGAACAAAGAAACAGTAGAACATCTGTTGTACATCTGCTGTTACTGCTACAAGTTCTTTTCTGAACCTGATGAGTACTCCAAGGAGTGTGTTGTTCAGGTCAGGTCCGCTGAGAAGGACGTCATTTAGTGAGATGCCTTCGTGCTTCGCACTAGAGTCAAATACTACATGTATCTGACCTGGTTTTTGAGGATGATACACTCCAAATATTGGTAAGTACCAGTGTTCTTGGTTTTCTTGTAGTGGTGGTGCCCTTTCTGCCTGTTCGTTGTCAAAAATCTTTTGCATGAAGGCTTGGAAGTGTTTCTTCATATTTGGCTTTCTTTGTAGAGTGCGCTGCAACAAACTGAAGCGTTTCTCTGCTTGTACCTTGTTGACAGGAAGGCGATGGCGTGGTGACCGGAAGGGTAGAGGGGCTACCCAGCTGCCTGACTTGTCTCTGTAGTTTTCTCTGTCCATGATCTCGAGGAAGAGGGTATCTTCTACCGAGGGTGCTGGCTTGTCGTCATCTTGTGTTCTTTCAAACACCTTACAACCCAGTTCATCTGTATTTCCAGTTGAGGCTAAGTCTTCCATGCACCTCTGGATACTCCGATGATGTGTTAGGTTATCTAATCTCTCTTTAATGTGTAGACTGTTGGTACATGGGCAAAGACAAGATGTACGACCATTCTGCAACAGATGTGTTCTGTAGACATTTACCTTTGATGGTTTGTGCAGTCCGGCTAGACATACTTCTCCAACGAAGAGCCATCCGAGATCAAGGCGTTGTGCAAATGGTGCATTGTGTGACCCATTGTACTGTTCTCTGACTTTGTGCAATCTGAGAATATCTCTTCCAAGTAGAAGGGTGATTGCAGCATCTGGATCTAGTGCTGGTATTTGGTCTGCTATTCGCACCAGATGAGGGCGATGACGAGCAACTTCAGGTGTGGGTATCTCTGACCTGTCGTCTGGTATCTCATCGCATTCTATGAGGGTAGGTAGAGTCACCTTTGTCTTTCCATCTAATGACTCGATGATGTAGTTATTTGCTCTTCTCCCTATTGTCTCTACAACTCCAGAACAAGTCTTCAAGGTGTATGGAGTTGGACTTCCTTTGTCACCGAAGAGGTCAAAGAATTCTGTTTTTGCCAGAGATCTGTTACTCTGTTCATCCATGACTGTGTACATCTTGATTGCTTTTTCTCTAAAACCTGCTGGATACACCTTGACTAAGCATATCTTGGAGCACGATCTTGAGCGGCCCTGCTCTGTACAGATCTCAGTGCACTTTGAGGTTACTGCTGGCGTTGTACTCTCTCCTTGCTCCCCACCATGATCTTCTTGAGTTGCTTGAACTTCTTGTTTCCATGGTGGTGGTCCCGGGTGCAGTGCTGACAAGTGTTTGTCACTGTTACACTCTGCGCATTGTATTGTTTTTGTACAGTCTTTTGCAAGATCCTGAATTGAAGCGCAGCATCTGAAACAAATGCGATTGTCTTTAAGATAAGCTTTGCGCTCTTCTAACGTCTTACTTCTGAAACTGCGACATTTTCTTAGTAGATGAGGCTTATTCTGGATAGGACATATTTTGTCTGACTCCTCAACTTTCTTCCTTGTGTTGTCTTCCTGATTAGCTGCAGATTCAGGCAGGACTTCTGTCTTCCTTACAGAAACTGTTGCTCTACGTTCTTTGTAAAGCCCTGGAGGTTTCTGCTCTACCTTTGGGAAGCTTGCCGTTCTCTTGTTCAGGAAAGCAAAGCTTGGGTCATTGGGTATTTCAGCTTGGTCTTCTATGAATTCAGCGAAGAAGGCGAATGGTGGAAATGCAACTCGATGATCTTGTATCTTGAAGCTTGAGCTACCCACCTTTCTTGCAAGTTGTAAGGAAGTTTCTCGATTATGGGTTCAACTCCACGTGCGGTATCCAGATATGAGAGACCTGGCAGATATCCACTAGACTTAGCGGCTTCTATTTCTAAGAGTAGGTCTCCCAAACCTCTCAGCTTTTGGTAATCCTTATTTGTTATTCTTGGATAGTTTTCTATCCTTTTCAGAAGAGCATCCTCGATCACTTCAGGTGATCCATAGCATTGTTCTAGTCTCCGCCACACCATTGCAAGTCCTGCTGCTGCGTCATGAACGTGTACTGATCTGATCCTTTGGGCTTGCTCAGTGGACTCTGGTCCTAGCCATCTGACAAGCTGGTCAAGCTTTCCTTTCTCTGTCAGATTTTAGTCTTGGGTACCGCTCAGGAAAGATGACTTCCAGGCCCAGTAATTTTCTGGACGGTCATCGAATTTCATGAGACCAGCGCCTACTATCTCACGGTGCATCAGGAATTTTGCCACTTCTATAGCAATTGTTGCGTCTAGCGAATACTTCTCGGGTGTAAACTCAGGGTATGGTTGCGGCTGGTAAGGCTGATGAGGCGCTTGTCTGAATCCACTTTGTTTAGGTGGTTGTTCTCGTCTGTTGTAAGTCTTTCTGCTATAATCCAGACTTGTATTTGCTTGAGGAGGGAGTACGCGAGCATCTGTTTGCACTCTTGGAGGGTTGGCAGATTGGTCTCTAAGCATGCAACCACTTGACTTCCCACACTGAGATTCTGATTTAGTCTTGCAATGTTGCTTAGTATCAAAGCTGGTGGATTTAATGAAGACCTAGGTGCGTCATTGGACTGCTGGTCGGTGTACATGGTTGCTTGTGACTGTACGTACTCACGGGTGCGTTGGATTGCACTGTGGGATGACATCTGGTTTTCTATGCCATCGAACTGAGCTTCAGCAGCCCTTGTGAAAACTTCTGCCTCGGCTAAGGCTGTTGCCGTGTTTTTCTGCTGTTTGAGTAAGTGTAAAGATGCTTCCACTTCTGCTTTCTTTTTAAGTGCTTCAGATTCACGTTTTGCTTGCTCTCTCGTCAATTCAGCTTCCTGCTCCGCATAAGAAGCCATGGCGCAAGCTGCCTCTGCTTTTGCTCTTGCCTTAGTCGCTTTGTCGCTAGCCGATGACAGACTAGTGATGTTTGAACGTCTAGAACTAGTACGCTTAGATCTTGCTGAATCAGCGCTAGCTGAAGTCAGATTTGTTTGACTGGATGCTCTAGACAGTGTTGTGCACAGGCCCGTCGCTAAGGGACAGGCAAAACAAGCAATTGCTTGGGGCCCCGAGCTGGACGGGGCCAAACAGAGTAACTCAGAAGATTCGATGGTATATTCTAACCCCTTGCCTGGGGGTTAGAATATACCATCGGATCTGAGTTTTACGAGCTCAGTGAGATCGCAAAAACTCAAATCCAATGGTATATTCTAACCCCCAGGCGTTCCCATGGTGACGGGGACGCTTGCCTGGGGGTTAGAATATACAGGGCCACGCCGCTCACAGCAGTATATTTTAAACCAATCAGTAACTACTTTAACTTTATTCATTGCTCATTGCTGAGCTCTTAACTTGGATTATTTGGATATCTCTTACTTTGTCTTCGCTCCGGTAACTAACAGCAGGCGGCGCAGGCGCGTGACGTCAGTGAGTGAGCGCCGCCTGCACTGCCTGCTGTTAGTTACCGGAGTGAAGACAAAGTAAGAGATATCCAAATAATCCAAGTTAAGAGCTCAGCAATGAGCAATGAATAAAGTTAAAGTAGTTACTGATTAGTTTATAAATATACTGCTGTGAGCGTCGGGGAGGGGGATCTGTGGATGGCACTGTAGGGGGATCTGTGGATGGCAGTGCCATCCACAGATCCCCCCTCCCCTAAACAGTGCCATCCACAGATCCCCCTACAGTGCCATCCACAGATCCCCCCTCCCCTAAACAGTGCCATCCACAGATCCCCCCCCTAAACAGTGCCATCCACAGATCCCCCTCCCCTAAACAGTGCCATCCACAGATCCCCCTACAGTGCCATCCACAGATCCCCCCTCCCCTAAACAGTGCCATCCACAGATCCCCCTACAGTGCCATCCACAGATCCCCCTACAGTGCCATCCACAGATCCCCCCTCCCCTAAACAGTGCCAACAACAGATCTCCCCCCTAAACAGTGCCACCCACAGATCTCCCCCCTAAACAGTGCCATCCACAGATCCCCCCTAAACAGTGCCATCCACAGATCCCCCCTAAACAGTGCCATCCACAGATCCCCCTACAGTGCCATCCACAGATCCCCCTCCCCTAAACAGTGCCATCCACAGATCCCCTCTCCCCTAAACAGTGCCACCCACAGATCTCCCCCCTAAACAGTGCCATCCACAGATCCCCCCTAAACAGTGCCATCCACAGATCCCCCTAAACAGTGCCATCCACAGATCCCCCTAAACAGTGCCATCCACAGATCTCCCCTCCCCTAAACAGTGCCATCCACAGACCTCCCCTAAACAGTGCCATCCACAGATCTCCCCCCTAAACAGTGCCATCCACAGATCCCCCCTAAACAGTGCCATCCACAGATCCCCCCTAAACAGTGCCATCCACAGTATTTGCACTCTAAACCTCCTTTTTTATTTATATAAAGTGTGGGTGAACTTAAACTGTATGACTATACTGTGGTTCCTGTAGGCTTTGTATGCGTAAGGTGGGGAGGGCGTGGAGGGGGGGGGGGGGGGGCCTCCATGTCTATTTTGCTTGGGGCCCCTAAATTCCTTCAAACGGCCCTAGTTGTGCATCTAGACTTGATTCTTGGCAAGCTGTGTGAGTCATCTTCCTTATATTGAGGGTTAACTGTCAGAGTGTTGTTCCCTGTGTTCTGCATCTTGATTTAGCTGGCAGCGTGGATAATGATGATGACTGGACACAGGCAGTATCAGTGTTGTAGTGAGTGAGAGAAATAAGTTTCACTTTCGTTTCACTCCACGTGGCTGAAGGGAGTTATTAGTCCTTTTACTGCGGAGGACGATTCAAAGCTGTTTAACTGCTTCTGACAACGTTTTAAAGCCTTTTTACTGTAATGTCTCGGCTGCATGTTGCTTTAGGTACACAGCTTAACATCAAGGATAAACCGAATCCCAATGAAAGATGCGCTGGTTTGCTGAACTGATGCAATCTTTACTGAGATATAATGAACAGGAATGTGTACAATAGTGTTCATATGATATGAGATGATATGGTAAAACTGTAAACATAAAAAGAAAATTATAAGCATGGCTAATTCAAGCAACATACATTATACATAGCTAATACAAAAGATAGGGCCTAACTAAGGCTACTTTCACACTAGCGTTCGGGCGGATCCGTTCTGAACGGATCCGCTCATAATAATGCAGACGGAGGCTCCGTTCAGAACGGATCCGTCTGCATTATATTAGCAAAAAAAAGCTAAGTGTGAAAATAGCCTGGGACGGATCCGTCCAGACTTTCAATGTAAAGTCAATGGGGGGCGGATCCGCTTGAAGATTGAGCCATATTGTGGCATCTTCAAACGGATCCGTCCCCATTGACTTGCATTGTAAGTCTGGACGGATCCGCACGCCTCCGCACGGCCAGGCGGACACCCGAACGCTGCAAGCAGCGTTCAGCTGTCCGCCTGTCCGTGCGGAGGCGAGCGGAGCGGAGGCTGAACGCCGCCAGACTGATGCAGTCTGAGCGGATCCGCTCCATTCAGACTGCATCAGGGCTGGACGGCTGCGTTCGGGTCCGCTCGTGAGCTCCTTCAAACGGAGCTCACGAGCGGACACCCGAACGCTAGTGTGAAAGCAGCCTAACATGTGCTTGCTTACTACACTGAAACACACATTATCTATCTGCAATGTCTAACATCCCTCTACACAAGCTGAACTAGCAAAACCCCTTTACTCACAGGCTTTGGTGTTCGTCAGGTTTGCAATCTGTAATAGCTTTAAGATGTCCTGTGGATCTGGTCACTACAGTAGCTAGAGCTGGAATGAACAGGATATGTCCCAGCAAGCCCTAGACAGTACAGAGAAGACCCGCCTCTAGGCTTCAAGAAAATGGAGGGTCTTAAAGGGGTTGTCCCACTTTGCTTTTTCAATCTTACTAGCAGTAGATGTCCTGATAACTTCCTAGTTTGGCTCCAGTGGAGTGAAGGCCACGCCTCCTCATGACTCACCCTCAGAGCTCAGTCCTTGCGTGCTCGTTCATGTGGATGAGTCATCCACATGGAGCCTGCAGAGTATGTAAAGCCCATCCCCCTGCTGGGGAATCACTCAGTGACCACTGACCAAAGCTAGTGAACTAATGGAGTAACTTGTGGCTGTCCTGCATTCTAATGCACGTTTACACATAAAACCTGTGTTACAAACCCATTCTGTGCAGCAAAAACAATAAATCACTACACCCAAGAAGTATTCGCTAGTACAAAGATACCACAGTCAAAAATGGGGGGGCAAAAACAAAATAAGTATATAGAAATAAGATTACAAAATATGAGAGAGTTGCGGTCTGCAGGGATACAGTTATAATAAAACAATTTACTTACAAAAGAAGCTATTGAGTCATCTGCTGTGCCGTCCTCTGCTTGCTTCCATGGATTCTTTCCCCTTCTTTCTGTCTCTCGTCAGTGCACAGGCGGATCTGGTGGATCTGTGGATGACACACTGTTATGGTGGATCTGTGGATGACACACTGTTATGGTGGATCTGTGGAAGACACACTGTTATGGGGGGAATCTGTGGAAGACACACTGTTATGGGGGATCTGTGGATGACACATTATGCCTCTCATTAGCCCTCATTATGCCTCTCATCACTCCCATATCAGCCCCCATATCAGCCCTTATGCCTCATTAGCCCCCATTATAAGCCCTTATGCCTCATTAGCCCCCATTCTTCTTCTTATTAGCCCCATTAGCCCCCATTATGCCTCATTAGCCCACATTATGCCTCTAATTAGCCCCCATTATGCCTCTTATTAGCCCCCATATGCCTCCAATTAGCTCCATATGCCTCCAATTAGCCCCCATATGCCTTCAATTAGCCCCCATATGCCTTCAATTAGCCCCCATATGCCTTCTATTAGCCCCCATATGCCTCCTATAAGCCCCCATATGCCTCTTATTAGCCCCCAATTAGCCCCCATATGCCTCCAATTAACCCCATATGCCTCCAATTAACCCCATATGCCTCCAATTAGCCCCATAGTCCCCATATGCCTCCAATTAGTCCCCATATGCCTCCAATTAGCCCCCATATGCCTCCAATTAGCCCCCATATGCCTCCTATTAGCCCCCAATTAGCCCCCATATGCCTCAAATTAACCCCATATGCCTCCAATTAGCCCCATAGACCCCATATGCCTCCAATTAGCCCCCATATGCCTACTATTAGCCCCATATGCCTATTAGCCCCATATGCCTCCAATTAGCCCCCATATGCCTCCTATTAGCCCCATATGCCTCCTATTAGCCCCCAAATATGCCTCCAATTAGCCCCCAAATATGCCTCCAATTAGCCCCCAAATATGCCTCCAATTAGCCCCCAAATATGCCTCCAATTAGCCCCCAAATATGCCTCCAATTAGCCCCCAAATATGCCTCCAATTAGCCCCATATGCCTCCAAATGCCCCCATATGCCTCATATTAGCCCCCATATGCCTCCCATTAGCCCCCATATGCCTCCTATTAGCCCCATATGCCTCCTATTAGCTCCCATAATGCCCCCAGCAGCCACATTTTTTATAAAATTAAAAAAAAAAACACTTACCTCTCCTGCTCCTGCACGGACGCTGCCTGCCATTTTCTCCCTCCTCAGTTGACTGTGCTCTAAACTGGCGCGCACAGCGTGAGGTCACAGAGCGACCTTACGCTGTGCGCAGCCCTGCACAGCCGACAGCCGAGGACCAGGAAGTGGTGAGTACAGAGCGTTCACCACTTCCTGGTCCTTCTGTACTAATGAGCGCTTCCATAATGGAAGCGCTCATTAGTATTCACTCGGGGGAATCAGCGGGGGGGCACCTGGGGGGGGGCAAGGAACAACATAGGGGGGCAATTGCCCCCCCTCGCCCCCCTCTAGCGACGCCACTAGGTGGGGGCATCTGTGGAGGGCACTTATGGGGTGGGGGCATCTGTGGAGGGCACTTATGGGGTGGGGGCATCTGTGGAGGGCACTTATGGGGTGGGGGCATCTGTGGAGGGCACTTATGGGGTGGGGGCATCTGTGGAGGGCACTTATGGGGTGGGGGCATCTGTGGAGGGCACTTATGGGGTGGGGGCATCTGTGGATGGCACTTATGGGGTGGGGGCATCTGTGAATTGCTGCCTGGACTCCTTCTGGGCGCCGGAGCACACGGCGTCCTCAGTTGCTATGACGCCGTGCGCTCCCTCCTGCTGCCAGAAAACAGTAATACACTGCTATGATCTATAAGATGTATCACTGTATTCCGGCGGCAGGAGAGAGCGCACGGTGTCATAGCAACCGAGGACGCCGTGTGCTCCGGCACCCAGAAGGAGTCGGCCCGGACTAATAGGAGATCATATCAATCACTAACCTCTGCCCTGTGATCTTCCAGGGCCCTCCTTCCTCCTCTAGCATCTGCAGGACATCAGCGTGGCAGGCAGACCGTCTCTCTCCCCGGCACTATGTCCAGCATGCAGGACACGGCTGTTTTACAAGCTGGGGAGGCATGCGTGCGCGTTCTCGAGCGGCCGGCTGGGGAGAAGGTAGGACATTGTGCGCAGGCACGGCACATACAAGCCCTGCAAGTATGTGGCCATATCCATGGGATACAGGTAGACAACAGAGGCGCAGATGAAGGCATTTTTCAGGAGAACCGTGCAAGTTAGGAAATAGAAGTTATTTAGAAGATTATTCAAGGACACTTGGGGAAACTGATTAACAGCAATTAATGAAATGGGACAACCCCTTTAAAGAAACAGACACTACTGAGTGCCAAGCATGTTATATACATTGCAAAGGCAGCACAGCCTGTATTTGTGGGAGGGGCGCCGGCAGCTCACTTATACCCAGCTAACGCCTCCTCCTGATGCTGACCTTCCATTGCAACATATCCTGTTTGGTTCTGAGTCAGCACCAGTGAGACTGTTGGTATTCAGGGAACACCTGGGTTAGGATATGACCTACCTTCAGGCCCCACCCCATATCCCATTTATCCTTAAAACACAAGGACACGGACAGCGTTCAAATGTTTAACTCTTTTACTGGGTGATTGTCGGCCACAGCTCACGTTAAACAGGCAAATTTAAACTCCTCCTCCAACCACTCCTTCTGTGCGGTGTGCCAACCCCTGAACACCAGAGGGCACGTGCACCAACTCAGCTCCGATTATGCTCCTGTTCTCCACATTGCCGCCAGCTGTGACTTCCGAATTCCGCACCAACTCAGGGACCTCGAGAAAGAAAAACAATATGACCAACCAAACACAAGGCAAGCCAACACCATCAAAAGGGGAGGGAGGGCGGGCCAGCTTGCCTTCTCCGGAAAAGAGGAAGAGGCAGGGGCAGAAGGGGGCGTATATATACCCCTAACTACAACCACCTCCCCTTCCTGCTTACTGGCATACCACCCTCCATTAACCCCTCACACTCCTTCCCAGCACCATTAACCCTGCCCTACCCAAACCTACCACCAGAAGAGCAGGAGGCCTGACTATAACCTAGGAAGGGAAAAAGGGGGGGGGAGCACCACCAGTCCCTCATCACCCTCCCTAAACTGTCGGGTGCTCTCCAGACTGTTGGTATTCAGGGAACACCTGGGTTAGGATATGACCTACCTTCAGGCCCCACCCCATATCCCATTTATCCTTAAAACACAAGGACACGGACACCGTTCAAATGTTTAACTCTTTTACTGGGTGATTGTCGGCCACAGGTCACGTTAAACAGGCAAATTTAAACTCCTCCTCCAACCACTCCTTCTGTGCGGTGTGCCAACCCCTGAATACCAGAGGGCACGTGCGCCAACTCAGCTCCGATTATGCTCCTGTTCTCCACATTGCCGCCATGGAGGAGGCCGATTATACAGGACTCCGACCACCACCCAGCAAAAAGAAACCCTGCTCAATGCCATCTTGAAGGCCAGACAAAAATATGTCCAAGCCGATCTCCGTCAGATGGACCCCATCCGGTCTCATCAAGGCCCTATTGTCTCCTTCCAACTGCCGATGGCGAACCGTGACACCACCACGAGAGCGCACAAAGCGCGAGATACGAGCATTCAAAGTCCTCCGGCACCTCTCCAGAGCCTCACCATCCCGGGCCCCGTGCCACACCACCCGGTGCACCACCTCCGACCAAACTATAACCAACTCTCTAAAGAAAGCCGGAAACCTCTCAAGGTCAGAACGCATGAGCGCCATTAACTCTGTAAGCCGGAGGGCACAAAGATCGTTGCCACCCGCATGTATCACCAGCACCACCGGTCCCACCGACCGGAGACCAATGTCAACCACCTCAGGCAACAACTGAGACCACTTAAGGCCCCGTATCCCCTTCCAAAACACCTCAACTTCCCTGAATCCAAGGCTCCGACCTCCAGGCCGTCGTTCCGCTCGCTGCGCTGCCCAAAATATATAAGAGTGGCCCAACAGCCAAACCACCGGACGAACAGCACCTGAAAGAAATAAAGATGAAAACAAATCCACCACACATGCATAAACAGTACACAAAAAAGGGGAACGGCCGCACACCGCCCCAGGCGCATAACCATCCCTCCCCGCGCCGTAAACTCCATCGCCAAACATGTATATATATTTTATTTTTTTTATACATTTCATATATTGTTATTATTTTTTATTTTTTTTTATAAACAGCACACCAGCAAACTGAAGAATTCAGACCAACAAATCTGGGCGAACGTACCGCGAAAAACAGGCAGAGCGCCACCTACCAATACGCATCACCTCAGACTCAGGCAAGCCAGCCCTCGCTGCTTCCATAGCCGCGCCGATACGAAAGGAATGAGTGCCAAACTCACCAGGCTCCACCCCCGCCCGCCTCAAGCAGCTGCGCAGAACCGAAGAGAACTGGAATTTCGTAAATGGGGCTCCATCCGCATGCGCTAGGAAATTCACGCCACTCACCCGAACCGCCATGTACTCCCCCACCAACCTAACCGGGCAAGCCAACCCCGCCACCGGCAATATCGGCAGCCACGCCCCTTTACCCAACTGGTCAGTTTTTGACTTCCGAATACGGACTCTGAGAGCATTGTTACCCAGTACCACATCCGATGCCGCCAAACCTCCAGGCCTAACACCCGAAGGAGCCACCAGTTCACCCACCCTCAGAGCAGCAAAGAAGGCGAGGCAAAAACTAGCCGCCACCATGGAACCCTCAAACGCAGATGAGCACACCGTCCCACAACACTCAACCAACTTGCCAAGCAACGCAAAAGAAATAGGCCGCCTACTATCCCTAACCACATACTCCCTCTGCCAACCCTTCATGGCCTGCCTCACCACAAAAACCTTCGTCACATCCGCCCAACCACACAATTTAAAGAAAAACGCCACCCCAGCCAAACGCCACCGCGCAACCGGGGCTGACACCCCCAAAGACCTCATCCTCAACAACCATTCCACTGTCACCTCCAAGCGTACATCATCCCTCTCAGCCACACCCCTCGCCCCACTCACAGCCAACCAGTCAGCCCAGGCCTTACCATGTGCCTGCCAAGTCGCCGGTGACACCGACGCACTCACGAGTGACATCAGCTGCTGGACACCAGCCGCCACAGGAACTGAGGGCACTCCCGCCCATCCGATTCCGCCTCCGGAAGAAGTTCCCGAAACACCTGCCAATTTAAGCGAGAAAGAGCATCAGCGACACGATTATCAACTCCCGGAACATGCCTGGCCCGGAAGTAAATGTTGCGCTCCAAACAACGGAGCACCAAATGCCGCAGCAACGCCAACACCGGGAGGGACGAGGACGACAAACAATTAATACATTGAACAGTCCCTAGGTTATCCGACCAAAAGCAAACATGCCGGTTCGCTAAACGGTCACCCCAAATCTCCACCGCCACCACTATAGGGAACAGTTCCAACAGCGTCAGATTCCTAACCAACCCCAAGGCACGCCACTCCTCAGGCCAGGAGGCCGCACACCACTCCGTACCCAGAATCGTACCAAAGCCACAAGAGCCAGCCGCATCAGACCACAACTCCAATTCCGAATTTGAAACCACCTCAGCAATAAAGCAAGTACGCCCGTTATAGGCACCCAGAAAGGAACTCCCCACCCTCAGGTCCGCCTTCATCGAGCTCGTAAGCCGAATACGATGCCGAGGGGCCCGGCCTCCACGCGTCGCCAAAGAAAGGCGACGCGAAAAAACCCGACCCATAGGCATGACCCGACACGCGAAACAAAGCAAACCCAAAAGGGACTGGAGCTGCCGCAAGGTAACCTTACGCACTGCCAAGAAACCTTCAATCAACCCCGCCAAGGTACACAACTTGTCCCTGGGAAGCCGAAAAACCATCGCAACCGAATCAATCTCGATCCCCAAAAAGGAAAGACAAGTAACCGGGCCCTCCGTCTTCTCAACCGAAATAGGGACACCAAAGCGAGCCATTAACCCCAAAAACGTGGACAGCAAGAATCGACAGCCGTCGCTTTCTTCCGAACCCACAAAAAGGAAGTCGTCAAGATAGTGAATCACAGACGACAACCCAGACTCAACCCGAACAACCCACTCCAAGAAAGAGCTGAACATTTCGAAGTAATGGCACGAGATGGAGCACCCCATAGGTAAACACATATCATAATAAAAACGGCCCTCGAAACAACCCCCCAGCAAATGAAAACAATCAGGGTGGATGGGCAGCAACCTAAACGCAGACTCAATATCAGATTTCGCCATAAGGGCGCCACGCCCCGCCTTACGCACCAACGCCACTGCCCTATCAAAAGACACATATGTAACAGAGGCCTCCTCAGGAAGGATAGCATCATTCACAGACACACCACGAGGATAAGACAGATGATGGATAAGGCAGAATTTTCCCGCCTCCTTCTTGGGGACCACACCCCACGGCGAAACCCTCAAATTGGAAAAAGGCAGGTCCATGAAGGGGCCAGCCATCCTACCAGCCGAAACCTCCTTCTGTAACTTAGCCTCCAGGACCCCCGGGTGCTCCCTGACAGATTTAAGGTTATCAGCGTAAACCGGAAACCGACTAAGAACAAACGGAATAAAAAACCCATCCGAAAAACCTTCAAACAGGGTCACAGCAGCCTCCCTATTGGGATACCATCTCTACCACGCTGACCGGCGTCCTTGGGCTCAAAAGCTGCGGGGGCTCTACCGGGCCTAACCTGGGATCTGGAACACCTCCCTGCCGCATGCGGGCCGCCACAGGCCGAGCATTCGTGCTTGTACTTACACAAGCCGGCATATTTGCAGAAACCTTCATTGAACAACCAGCACGCGCCCGGTCGTCTAACGGCCACTGGCCCCTGGGCTGCCGAGGCCCCCGCTCCAGCGGCCGCCCCTGGAAAGGACGGCGGGCTCTGCGACACCATCAAACGAAGCCACACATCCGTGGCCTTCACTCCCCAACCCAGCTCCGGCTGAAGCGCCAAACGCCTCCTAAACTCCTCATCATACCTCCACCACGCGCTACCCCCATGAGCCTTATACGCACTATAGATAGTATCCAAATAGATGAACAACTCCACACAGCGCTCCGGGTGCCGCTGCCCCATAACGCACCCTAAAACCGCAAACGCCTGCAACCAATTGTTCATAGTCTTGGACACCTTCACCCTCCTATCATAAGGCTTATCCAAGAAACGCTTCTCCCTATCCACAGTGTGCTGGTCAACTGAAACCAGCGACCAAATGTCCACATATTGATTGGACCAAATCTTCTCCCGCACTGCCTCCTCTAAATGCGAACCCAAAGGGCTAACCCCACAGAAAAAGGAATCCTTGTGCACACCCGCCATCACCGGAGGGGCCCGACCAGATACGCTCGAGGCCTCCTTTACATCGGACCCCGTGGCAGCCGCAGCGACCAACTCTGGCACGACCCCCACCGGTGCTGACGGGGGCAACAAAGCCGGCAATTTGTCCAATAAAGATTTCAATAACACTTCTAAACCCGCAGAGGACCCACCAGCCCCCCACGCCCCAGCATATTGGTACTCACCAGCAGGGGAAGGTATCGGCGCTGCCAACGCAGGTACAGGCACGTCATTCCTGTGCACCGCCAAATCCACCAGGCTGGACGCCCTGGACAGCTCCACCTGGACCGGCCTGTCACGCCGGGAACGCGGTGTCCGGACAGACTCCCCTGAACCGCCCGACCCGTCTGAGGACGACGGGGAGCGCCAACGAGAGGATCTGGACCGCCTACTGAGCCTAGATGACCGGGAACCGCGCCGCGGACGACGACTACGGCGGCCCCGACGGCCCCTGCTCCTGCCATCAACCGATGAGGAGGGGGACAGTGACACCTCCCTGCGCCTGCGTGAATGACCAGAGGAAGAAGGGACCGCAAGTGGCTGGGACTGTGGGAGGGAAGGTGGCATCTGGGACGGGGGCACCATAGGCACAACCCCCCCAGCCGGAGGAGAAGGTACAGGCAACTGTGTAACTGCCCCCATACCCCCAGGCACCAAGCCATCCACCTGCCCATATACAACAGGAGGAAGAGGAGGGGGGAGAGGGGCCTGCTGTGAATCCGGAGGGGTCAAGGATCGCTCCCCGTCCTCCTGAGTACTATGATGGGACCCCATGCTACTAAACACTCCCGCTCCGCACACCGCCGCACGCCGGGTCTGAAACACAGGAGGCGGAAGCGGAAGGGGCGGAGCCAACTCCGGCCGGCGCAAAACCACCGCCGGCCGCCGCACAGAGGCAGCGCGCCTGTGCGGCGCAACCGGAGCCGGAGCGGGACCCAGGAAGGAAGGCGGCGAGTGACCTAGCCGCACCGGGGGCCGGTGAGTACGGCCGGAACGCCGCCCGGCAGGGAGGACAGACGGGGCAATAGGGGAGGAGTCAGCCACCTGCGGTGGACCCACCGCATCAGTCAAACCAGGCGCAGGAGGGGGAGAGGAAGCGGGAGTACTCAGGCCGCTCAGAAACGAGCGCAGCCAGCCCTCCCCTTCCTCACTGAACCGTGCAAGGAGAGCAGCCCGCAACTGAGCGTCTCCAGCAGCCATCTCTTGTGGGGACAGGCAGAAAGCAAGAACTCACCAGCTTGCCTTCTCCGGAAAAGAGGAAGAGGCAGGGGCAGAAGGGGGCGTATATATACCCCTAACTACAACCACCTCCCCTTCCTGCTTACTGGCATACCACCCTCCATTAACCCCTCACACTCCTTCCCAGCACCATTAACCCTGCCCTACCCAAACCTACCACCAGAAGAGCAGGAGGCCTGACTATAACCTAGGAAGGGAAAAAGGGGGGGGGGGGAGCACCACCAGTCCCTCATCACCCTCCCTAAACTGTCGGGTGCTCTCCAGTCTTATACCTCTGCAGGATCTGTCCCAGCGAGCGGCAAGGAGTCCGCTACGGAGTTTGTCCCGTCTTCGGGTAAGTATATGCTGCACGAGCACTTCACAGTCCGTGCGGCGGAGTGTCAGCACCTTTGGTAAGGAGGAGCGGCGCGACGCACCGGAGCGGTCTGCCTGGTAGCCCACGATTCGGTTACCCACGTGGCAGCGTGACTAGGATGCAGGAGTCCGCGGGACTCGGTCACAATTTTCTCATTAGTGCGTTTCTCGCCAGGGGGCCTCCGTGTCTCACGCAAGGGTGGGGGTGAAGTGTGTCCCACTACACGGTAAATTATTTCAGAATGACCCACTGGACCCAGGAGGTCAAAAGATATAATCCAGTAGTCCTAAGACTAATAATTCCTGTTTAAGGTCTATATTAAAACGTAACTTTTATTTTTTATTAACTTACACATTAGACAAAACATAAAGACTCTGTTGAGAGTGTTATTAAAAATACATATGGAGGGATAATCGACAGGTAGTAGGAATATATCACACTCCGTCACTATACTGTCAGAGTGAGGAATATCACTGTATCCTTTTGGGAGTGTTATATGTGATTCATACTACTTGCCATCTGGCACTGATTCATAGACTCTTTGTCTGCTGGTGTTTGCTGACACCAGACAGTTGAGACCTTTAGAGTTAACAGTCCCTCACTGAGCAGGTCGATCTGTACACTAATATCTGTATCTCTATTGAAATAGTGCTTCTAACTGAAAGCTTATGTCGATGCCTGCTAATTGAGTCTTTTCTACCCCTGTCACAAGAGCTGATTCGCACTGCGTCTGCAGATCGCGGTGCTACAGCTCATATTATCCCTAGCATAATCTTTAAAACGTTATGAGACGTAGCTCCCCCGACATGTTTCACCGCACTAGGCGGCGTCTTCAGGGGAATGGAGCCACGGACGGGTGTTATTTGTACTCACAGGGCGGGTCATATTTCTCCCTTAACCTATGAGATTATCAACCCGCGTTGTGCTCGTCCCGTAGGGCCAATCACCGCTCCGTCCGTTATTGATGACATCACTTGTATAAGCCAATCCGATAGGTGACCGTATGCCTGCGCTCTCCACAGGTCTCTGATTTTTACTACCGAGCATGCGTCAACACTTAGAGAAAGAAAAGGGAATCAATTCTCCACTGCGCATGCATATTCACTTAGGTTTTCACACTCAGCTAGTTTGGATATCAATTGCGCATGCGTGGGGACTCTAAATCTTTTAAGCGATTTGTCCTATTTCGCTCTGCAGGTGACATGCGCTCAAACTTTGACATTTATTGGAATGTATAGCTGTTATCAAGTTAAACTGCAATGCAACAGATCTAAGGTCAATTTTGACTCTTATTACAGAGGGAATTGATTCTATTCGCTCTGGGTGCTCAATTCAAAAATCCAGTATTTTTTATATAAGGATACAAGCATAAATATGCTATAATCCCTATATATGGTACACCGTTTCCTTGTCAGATTCCTTTAGTTGGTATAGATAGTCTTCTGTATTATTGGCATTCTAAATGTGGTTCCCCTGTCAGATTATCCACATTAAACAGCTACTTGCGGATATTTTTGCCCTATTCTTTCTCAACCGTCTCCTTTCTTTTTGTCTTTAATACTTATTTAATTTCACTGTATCAAAGAAAATGGAGAAAGCGAGGTTATTTTTTCCCTTTATTGTAATTACTATAATTATGGCATAGGAAGTAGAACCCCCCCCCCCCCTTTACCCTCTTTATATAAATGCTGTAAAGGAAAAACCTTCATTCAAACCATTAGGGCTCATGGTGTTAAGTCTGTCTATCCACCGTGCTTCACACTGCAGGAGTTTCCTATCTAGATTTCCTCCTCTTGGGCCTAGACTTAATTTTTCGATACCCCAAAAACGCAAGACTGATGGTTTATTATTATGTACATATTTAATATGTCTTGCGATCGGGGTGTCTTTTTCCGTCTCTATAGAGCTAATGTGGCCCGAGATACGGCGTCTTAGCTCTTGTATAGTCTTGCCCACATATAACATGGGGCAAGGACACGACGCTATATATACAACTCCTGTTGTCTTGCATGTAATCCGTTGTCTAATATTATATTCCTTCCTGTCTCCAGGGTTTATGAATTTTTTAATACGGGGGATGTACTTGCAAAATGAGCAGTCTCCACATGGTGCTGAGCCATTATATTTATTCTTTTACTGATGTATTTTCCATTTCTATTTCTTTTAGGTGGCTATGTACTAATTGGTCCCTCAAATTTGGGCCTCTCCTATAGGTGACACTAGGATTTTTGGTAAGTACTGATTTGAGGTCTCTATCCATCTGGATAATGTGCCAGTGTCTTTCCAATATATGATAGATCTCTTTGTTATATCCGTCGAAAGTCCCTATACATCGGATGGTCTCATTCTTTTTTATGGGAGTTGTTTTCAGTAGATCATCTCTATCGATGTTCTTCGCTCTATTAAATGCTCTTTTGAGGGGGGCAGTGGGATATCCCCTCCTCTTAAATCTATCCCAGAGATGTCCACTTTCTCTCCTGAATGAGGTCTCATCCGAGCAATTGCGCCGGGCCCTCAGATACTGGCCAGTGGGTATGCCCCTCTTCAAGGGTGAGGGGTGCCAACTGGACCAGTGCAGGTAACTGTTAGTAGATGTTGGTTTCCTGCTTATTTCAGTATTCAAATGACCATCCTCCATGATTTTTATTTTCAAATCTAGGAACACTATTTCCTTCTCCTGAATTTCCTATGTGTATTTCATACCTATGCAGTTATCATTAAGAGCTTGGGTGAATTCGTGAAAAAGTGATATACCCCCATCCCAAAAGATAAGTATGTCGTCAATATACCTGCCCCAAAAAATGATGTGGCAGGCATATGACGACATTCCATCCGTGAACACCAAATTATCTTCCCACCACCCTGAAAAGAGGTTTGCGTATGTGGGGGCACAGGACGTACCCATAGCGGTCCCGTTTATTTGTTGGTAAAACTTACCCTGAAAAACAAAATAATTGTGCTCTAAAATAAATTCTAACATAGAGAGAACTAAGTGATTGTGCTGTGCAAAATTGCTACTTTTTGTGCTCAGAAATGTTTGAGTGGCTTTAATGCCTAGTGCATGTTTAATATTGCTGTATAATGATTCGACATCCAAGCTAGCCAGGATTGTATTTGGTGTTAGTATCATATTATTAATTTTCAGGAGAAGGTCTTTTGTGTCCCTGATATAGGACGGTAAAGTGGTGACAAATGGTACATATTCACTGATCCCCTGTGTCAGGTTATCATTCCCGGATACAATGGGCCTTCCTGGGATTGGTATTTTATCTTTAAGCACGTTTGGGAGTGCATAAAAGGTGGAAATTGTGGGATCTTTATTGAAAAGATACTGGAATTCATCCTTTGTTATAAGACCACTACTTTGGGCTTCAGACAGAAGGACTTTTAGGTCCGTTGTATATGCCTTTGTAGGGTCATTAGGAAGAATTTTATAGGTATTTCTATCCCTTAATAGTCTTTGTACCATCTCAAAATAGTCATCTCTGTCCTGGATGACTATGTTGCCCCCCCTTGTCACTAGGTTTGATTACAATATTTTCATTTTTCTTCAGTGCTTCCAGGGCTTCCTTTTCTTGAGGGGTCAGGTTTGGCTCGATATGATCTTTTCTCATTTTTAGGGATTTAATGTCTCGTGTCACGAGATTAACAAAAGTGTCAATTTCATTGAATTGTGTGAATGATGGAGTTATTTTCGACTTAGGTTTGAGGGTGGAGAATGGAGGGTCCGGAAGGACTACTTGTCCATCATTCTCCCTCAAGAGATCCTCAAGATCCTGGACACACCTTTTTTCATTTTCAAATGTTTTTCTGACATCCCATTCGGCCTGTTTGTGAACTTTATGTAGGGCTAACTTTCGCGCGAATAGATTGATATCCTTAATCCACAGAAATGTATCACTCTGTGGAACTGGTGAGAAGGTATGGCCTCTACTCAAGAGGGTCCTCTGTGGAGTCGTCATAACGTATCTAGAAAGATTGATGACTTGTTTTTCATTATCATCTCCCCTTATCTCTCTTAACTCTATTTGCTGTATCCCCATTTCACCCGATCCCTCAGTTGGATCCCTGCCTGTCCTAAAAAAAGTGGGGCTATAGGTGTATTCACCTGCATAGTGGATGTTTGACTGGTCGGCAGATTTATGCCTGAATTGGTTGCCATATTTTGTGACTGTCCAAATGAGAAAGGTGGTGCAGATGCAGAAAACATACCAACTGGGGGGTTTATATTTGCACTGGTCGTTGTCATGACTGGGCCTGTACTTATTTGTGTTGCCAGGGTTTGGGGACATGTTTGAAATATTTCTCTCTTTTCTTGAGTAGGTCTTTTAGGTGGTTGATATCTCCCCTTCTTTGTTTTTTGTTTAGTTCCTGGCCTTATATTTTGGGAGCTTAAGCTCCGTACTGAGCCCTCTGTCCCTGATGTATCAGTGTCGGAATTTTCTGTATACCTTTGGTACGTGTTCCTGATGTTGTGCCTATTCTTCCAAATATACACTCTATTGCTATCGAAATCTTGACGATCTCTTATATATTTTTTATGTTTGCGTTCCTTGATTTCATTCTGCAATAGGTCAATATTTTTCTTGATCTTTTGTTCTAGATTATTGAACTCTGGGTTTTGACTAAAATCTTGTATCTCTTTAATTTCCTTTTCTAATTGTGCATCCAATTTTGAGAAAAGGCTCTTTTCATACTCCAAGAGGTAATTCATTAATCTTAAGGAACAGTCAGTCATGAGATGTTCCCATCCCTTGGTAAACTGTGTGTCTTCTAGATGTGAGTTAGGTCTTAAAGGGATCCGTAGTCCCCTATACACAATACCTTGCTGTATATATCTCTCAAAACTGGCTATCTCCCACCACGATCTGATATGCTGGCTATACGTTTGATTCAAATTCCTAAAGGCGATATTGATGTCTGTCTGATTTAGAGGGATGTTGGTATTAGAAAACACTTGACTAGCCTCAATTGTCAGATTTTCCAAGTTTAATTTTTGTTTGAGGAACCCTGCCATAGCCCAATTGGTGGGGAAGGGGCAGGTGATCTACCTCCAATATTTTATTGGACACTCAGTCCTGTGTCAACTTCACGACTATGTTATTTATATTCAGTGGAAAAATTGCTCTCTCTAAAGGGGGTCATACAATGATGAGGGATAACCTCCAATTTACAATAAATTATTTCAGAATGACCCACTGGACCCAGGAGGTCAAAAGATATAATCCAGTAGTCCTAAAACTAATAATTCCTGTTTAAGGTCTATATTAAAACGTAACTTTTATTTTTTATTAACTTACACATTAGACAAAACATAAAGACTCTGTTGAGAGTGTTATTAAAAATACATATGGAGGGATAATCGACAGGTAGTAGGAATATATCACACTCCGTCACTATACTGTCAGAGTGAGGAATATAACTGTATCCTTTTGGGAGTGTTATATGTGATTCATACTACTTGCCATCTGGCACTGATTCATAGACTCTTTGTCTGCTGGTGTTTGCTGACACCAGACAGTTGAGACCTTTAGAGTTAACAGTCCCTCACTGAGCAGTCGATCTGTACACTAATATCTGTATCTCTATTGAAATAGTGCTTCTAACTGAAAGCTTATGTCAACGCTGATTCCTGCTCTACGATGTTTGTTTTGGCGGGACTGTGCGGTCTTCTTGCGCCTTCCAGTTTTACTGCGCGGATGCTTTGAGTGGAAGCTAGTTCCAGATGCTACGCTACAGTCAGTGACATAACATACAACAATGTTTTACACATGTGCTGGGGGGCATGTGTTTGCTGCTAAAGTTTGTGCACGCATCAGACATATACATGGTGATTTGTGACCTGCCCCTATGCGTTATGGCACCATGCGCTCTGCTACTACGTTCTGTCATTTTGTGCTCGGCAGGCATCTAAACGCCGCAGTTTCTTGCATGGAGAGGTTACATGCACTACGGCCCACTCCTGAGTAACCCGTGGCCCCCTACCACTCAGCAGGGGCTGGCAGTTTGTCAGGTGTTATCTGCTAGCCACCACTGCCTGCGGTTATAGCCTGCCATCAACCGTTCTGTCACCGATCTCAGCAGCTGCACTTTACCTTAATCAGTTGGGGTAGTCATAGTGCACCTCCTTTCTACTTTCAGATCACCTTTCAGTTGTTCTTTTCAACTAGCTGTCATCCTGTACAGCGTGGGCGCAGGCTGAAGGTAGAAAAAATTATATATATATATAGGGGTACAGGTGCATCTTAAGGTAATCAGGAACTCCAGAGCTCTCGGGTTGCTCTGCATGGCTCATGTTACGCATGGGTTCCTCATCACGTCTCAGGGTTCGCTGTTTGTTGCCCCTAAGGCTGTTATCGGTGCGTTACCTTGGTAAGACACGTTTACCAGCATTGAAACAAAGATTGCATACCTGACACTTCATTTAGGTTCGGCGATCCGTTCCACATTTTTTATTTTGCATAGCACGCAGTCACCTGGGGGTCATGAACATGTTCACCCCTCATGAGCTTCCTTAGCATGTCACAGGCACAGGCCCATCCAGAAAAAATAAAATAAAATAATATATATATATATATATATGGGGGTACAGGTGCATCTTAAGGTAATCAGGAACTCCAGAGCTCTCGGGTTGCACGTGCATGGCTCATGTTACGCATGGGTTCCTCAACACGTCTCAGGGTTCGCTGTTTGTCGCCCCTCAGGCTATCGGTGCGTTACCTAGGTATTGAACAGCATTGAACAAAAGATTTCATACCTGACACATCATTCAGGTTCGGTGATCCGTTCCACATTTGTTATTTTGCATAGCATGCAGTCACCTGGGGCCATGAACATGTTAAAAAAATTAATAAAAAATAACGCTTATTTACACTCGTGCCTCCAAGGCCATCATAACACTGGATTTGTTGATTTCCTAGTCGCAGGTTTCGAAGCAGGTTTCCACACAGTTCAAATCGCGCTGCCTGAAGCCACGTATGAGTGTAAAAACTTAGTCCGCGGTGAGAGTCCCCACAACAGTGGACAGGTTGATAGAGGTTGAATTAGAGAAAGGGTTCCTCATAGGCCCCTTTTCGGTTCCCCCGTTCGACCACTGGCGGGTCAACCCAGTGGGGGTAGTCACAGATAAATTCAGCAAGAAGGAGAGGCTGGTCTATGACCTTTCAGACCTGCATGCCTCTCATGCTTCCAGCCTCAATTCCCTCATCCCATCTGAAGAAGTAAGTATTAAAGTATTCGTCCATAGGTCAGGCCATAGCCATCATCATGCAGGCAGGGCCTGGGGCTCATCTGTTCATAACAGACATATCAGATGCCTTCAAACTACTTCCCATCATGCCTGCGCTCTGGCAGTGGCATGGTATCAACTGGAAGAACCTGTATTATTTTGCCACCAAACTGACATTTGGCTCCAAGAGTAGCAGCTGGCTATTTGACCAGTTCGCTCAGGCCCTGCACTGGGTGTTGGAAGTCAAGTTTAACTGCAGTCATGTTATTCACTATCTGGATGACTTTCTGCTGAAAAAATTGAAGGCCCATCCACGATGATCACTTTCCTGGGTATCGTATTAGACTCCGTCAACATGTTAGCCAGTTTACCGAAAAATAAACTGATCTGGATCAGGGAAGTCATACACAGATTCACAATCACGAGAGTATCAACAAAGGCGGAGTTACAGTCGTTGCTAAGGATGCTAAACTTCGCCATGCGCATTATTCCACAGGGAAGATAATTAATTTCCCGTCTGTTAGCTCTTCTTCCCACGGCTCGACAGCAGCACAGCCCGGTTCAGCTAGATGATCAGGCTGTAGCAGATCTAGTCATGTGGGATCAGTTCCTGGGCCACTGGAATGGGATCTCCTTTTTCATCCCCTCAGCTACCAGTTCATCTCCTGTGGTTTTTCTGATGCTTCTTCCAGTATATGTTTTGCAGCCATTTCTGGCACCCACTGGCTGGCCGGTACATGGCCAGAGGAAGTCAGACAGATCCCGGGGTTTCTCAAGTCTTCAGCCTTGTTTGAACTATATCCCATAGTGGCCGCGGTGTATGTATGGGGTAGTTCATGGTCCAATTCCACAGTCACGTAGTCTCTGATAATGCAGCTACGGTGGATATTTAACGACAGGTAGATCCAAATCCCCACTAGTCACGTCCTTCACCAGGAGACTAGTTTGGCTCTCGTTACAGTGTAATTTCCGCTGTTGCTGTTCCCATATCAGGGGTACCCAGAATGTGGCAGCTGATGCTCTGTTACGGGCATATTTTTCCCTTTTCCAACAGGTCATGCCAGAAGCGGACAACGTAGGGGCCGTGATACCTCCTCACTCACAGTTGATTCTGGATTGACCAGTCACATAGTTACGGCACATGCTCTGGTAGCCAGGTCTTTTTCGGTTAACATGGCCAGGACTTGTAGGACTGGATGGAACAAGTTCCTCACATTCCAAGCGAAGTGTCCTTAAGAGAGTTCTAGCTTCATTGGCTATGCTTTGGCCTTTATAGGGCTGTCTATTGCCATTCAGATCTGAAACTCTCACACAACACCGTCAGGTCCTACCTGGCAGGCGTTCAACATTTCTCGGCCATCAACATCGAGTCGGGGTCCCTATTTTCCGTTCACATTGTTAAGGCAGCCCTGAAGGGCCTGGGTAACTGCCATGTGACAAGCCAACCACAACGACAAGCCATCACTGGAGAAGTCTTCAGGGGCTTATCCGATATACTAGACAGAGACCCTTTTGGTACACTCCCCAGTCTCGTGCTCAAGGCTGCCATTTACTTAGGGTTCTACAGGTTTTTGAGGCAAGGCGGGTTCATGTGTACTGCCTTCAGCAGCAGCTACATCAGCATCGCCCAGCTGGGCCCCGTGCTCTGGTGGATACACACTGTCCTTGCCGGTCACCAAAACTTCTGAAACCGGACTAGTCAAATTTTTCCTAATGACACACCCATGGGGCCCGGTTTACATTTTCAAACAGTTACTGGCATCTTTGGCAGGCCAAAACCCTTGCAGCCCTCTGTTGCCATTTCCCAAAGCTCCGCTTACTACCTCCCAGTTTGTCAGTCACGTCCGCACGTTTGTGTCAAATTTAGGTTTGAACCCGGCGTCTATATCTGGTCATTCTTACCGGATAGGGGCTGCTTCGGCTGCCTCCAGGAATAGTGCCGGCTAATGTAATTCAGAAGTTAGGTCACTGGCGCTCCTCATGTTTCAATAGGTACATACCTTGTCCCGATCATGAAATGTCTCTCGCGTTTGAGAGTCTTGTTATGTAATGTTGCTTGGGAATAAACGGTCAGGTACTGCTTGATAGCAGTGTTTTTGCCCACTTTAGGCTTTCCCCCCTACGCAGCGGTTACGGCACAACCAAAGCTGCTTAGTTAGTTAGTCAGGCAGGTAGAGGGTACCATGTCTCCAAGCCCACGTGTCACAGGCAAGCCATGACCACAAGTGTGAAGGCGGATTCATTGGCCTGTATTTGTGGGAGGGGCGCTGGCAGCTCACTTATACCCAGTTAACGCCTCCCCCTGATGCTGACCTTCCATTGCAACATACCCTCCCAACCCACCCTCATTTTCATCTACACATTACAGGGTATGCCCACTTTAGGCTTTCCCCCCACGCAGCGTTTATGGCACAACTCAAGCCGCTTAGTTAGTTAGGCAGGTAGAGGGTACCATGTCTCCAAGCCCACGTGTCACAGGCAAGCCATGACCACAAATACTAATAATAAAGAGGGGCCATCATATATACTAATAATACAGAGGGGTCCATTATAAATTAATAATACTGAGGGGGATAATATATACTAATAATACAGAGGTGCTATTATATATACTAATAAGGCTATTTTCACACTAGCGTTTTGGCTTTCCGTTTCTGAGATCCGTCATGGGTTCTCAGAAGCGGTCCAAAACAGATCAGTTTTGCCCTAATGCATTCTGAATGGAAAAGGATCTGCTCAGAATGCATCAGTTTGCCTCAGTTCAGTTCAGTCACCATTCCGCTCTGGAGACGGACACCAAAACACAATGTAAATCAATGGGTACGGATCCGTTTTCTCTGACACAATAGAAAACGGATCCGTCCCCATTGACTTTGAATGGTGTTCATGACGGATCCATCGTGGCTATAGAAGACATTAATACAACCGGATCTGTTCATGACGAATGCATGTGGTTGTATTATTGTAACAGAAGCGTTTTTGCAGATCCATGACAGATCTGCAAAAGACGCTTATGTGAAAGTAGTCTTATATAGTGGGGGCCATAATATAAACTAATAATACAGAGGAGGCCATTATATATACTAATAATAATACAGATGGGGCATTATATATTGTAATAAAAACAGGGCCGTTATATATTGTAATAATACAGAGGAGGCCATTATATATATCCTATCAATACAGAGGGCATTATACATATGGGCACTACAGGGTGGGGGTACATTATATGTAGTGGCACTACAGGGGGCATTATAATACAGGGGACACTGCAGTGGGACTTTATAAATACTGGGGCTACTACAGGGGGCAATATAACTACTGGAGACACTATAGGGGGCTTTAATACTACTGTGGGCTCTATGTGGGGCCTTATAGATCAGCCTTATTACTACTGTGGACTTTATAGAAGCGCCTTATAAAGGGGTCTTGTTACTGCTGGTAAGGATAAAGGGGGCCTTATTAATGCTAGGTTCCCTGTGAGGGCATTATTAATATTAGGTGTGCTGTGAGAGCATTATTATTGAGCACAATATGGAGGGCAGTACTAATGGGGTTGCTATTGCGGTTACAGTAGTGACACTGTTACTATTGAGGGCAGTCTGGGAGCACTATTACCATGGGAGGATACTATCTGTATGGCACTGTTGTTTCTGCAGTATAGTATTTGGGGGCATTGGGGAGCACAGCGGGCACAATATTGAGGGTAGCAGCAGGATGACAATGTTGGGGCACAAGAAGGGGGAGGATGATAGAAATTTAAGGAATCTAAGATGTCTGTGTGTTAATCTCTGTAGAAACCAGACACATCTAAAATAAATTATCAAGGTGTTCTGATCTTCGAATGAAGAAGATGTGGAAGGAGAGCATCCACATCAGAGGAGACATCACTGGATGTAAGAGGTACGTGACACTGTATTACCCTGTATGTGTCGTGGAGATGTATTTAATGTCAATCCAAATATCTCTTTAACAGTAGGACTTGGAGAGTTGTTGGACTGAGAATTTTCCACAGCAGGGGCAGCAGAAAGGCTAGAATCAACCCTTTCCTTTAAACCACTGAGGGCCTCTGTAGGCCCACACCGCTGCAGCCCGGCCCCAGGTCACACTGCGCCTGTTCTGAATTATAGGGCCTCTCACCAATGCAGACAATTTTCACTGTGTGCATTGCAGGGGTGGGCAGCCCTAGAACTAGGGCTGCCATCCGGCCCGTATCTCACCAGCAAAGCTGGTATTTTAGTCCCCTGCTGGAGATGGTAATGTTTTTCTACAGGCAATATTACTTGCCAGTATTTTCCTGTTACTAATGAGCGCTTCCACTGTGGAGCGCTCATCAGTACAGCCTTTAACTGCACCCAACTTGGGAGAGAAAAAAAAGCTCACCTCCTCCATTTGAGGACAGGACCTGTCAGACGTCATCACGCTGGAGGGCAAGTACTGTCCTGAGCTTCCAGTCAGCAGTGAGTGTTCACTGCGGTGCAAGCATATGGAGGAGGGGAGTTTTTTTTTTTTTCAGAAGCAGAGAAGGGGGCACTAATGGGGGTCATTACTCTTACTGGGGGCACTAATGGGGGGCATTATTCATACTGGGGCACTAATGGGGACATTATTCTTACTGGGGGGGCACTAATGGGGGCATTAGTCTTACTAGGTGGCACTAATAGGGGCAATATTCTTACTGGGGGCATTATTAATACATGTTCCCCAGCTGTCTCTTACTAGGCCGCAGCCTGAGCTGCCATAACAACAGTGAGCGTTGCTGTCCTGAGCCACCTCAGAGTCAGTAAAACAATTATCTGCAGACTCCCCTGTGTAACAGTATCAGGACACCAGTGATGATGGGGCTTGGATACATTTACAATTTAAAATTACTTTCATTATTAGGTTTATGTCTCTCAGGCTCCATGACTAATTTATAACTGACAGTTTTATGTTTTTATTTTATGGGAGGGGCTTGGTTGTGGGCACCACCCACCGACTGTACAGGCCTTAAAGTCATGGGGGTAGATTTATCAAAACTGGTGTAAAGGAAAACTGGCTTAGTTGCCCATAGCAACCAATGTGTACTGTCTTCTCTGCATAGTTTGTTAATGTGAGCGCTCATGTGTGTGCCTTCAGCACCATCTAGTGACCTTTAGCTGTAAGTGCATCTTCTGCCTTTTTAAGTTATGCATATTCATTAGGTCACCTGACTTCCTGCTCACAGTGCTTTCTGGGAAAGAGACAGGCACCTTCTTCCTTTTCTCCTCACCTCATGGAAGGAGCAGCTGCACATTGTGTGTCTCTTACTAAAGCATCGTCGGTAAGGGATTTATTTATGTTTTTGTATTGGTTTTGTGTACATTGTGCTGTATACTCAGTTCTTGTATGTTCATTTTCCTATAGTTTACCTTATCTACTGCCGGTTAATAAAGCCACAGACTACAGAAAGAAGTCTCATCTTATTAACTAGTAGAATGGTGATATCTGCCTGTTGAACTGCATATAGACCCCGGGGGTACATGTTGTGAGAACAGGACAGTAAACGACGACTTCTAGCAAGAGAAGCACACCTGACTACACAGAAGTCTGTTACGGTCCACGCAATATCTGCAAACGGACACCACAGCGACTTCTATACAGTCCAGTGCTGCAAGGAGATAGCCGCTTCAAGCAATGTAGACACATTTGATTGCATACTGTGACCGCTCTCTAAGCACAGCGACCAGCATTCCACCGCACAGTAGTCTCCACGCGGTTAAGTGTCTTCATCAACACCATGTCGCGTAGCACAGTATCAAGCTACAAGACAAGATCAGGGAAGGATGGTTCCACTAAGTCGTCTTCCGTTAGCAATGCGGCTGCCATTGCCCGTGCAAAGGCAGAAGCCGCGAAGGTCAAAGCAGCCTTTGCCGAACAAGAAATGAAGATGAAAGAAGAAAAGGCACAGCTAGAGGCTGAGAAAGCAAAGCAACAGGCTTCAATAGACATGCAAAAGGTCCTCTTAGATGCAAAGCTAGAGAAACTCGCCGTAGAGAAAGAAACGGCAGCCGCCATAGCTGAAGCAGAGTTCTTGGAGGCAATGGAATACCCAAAAACCGGAAGTCACCGCAGCGTGCTTAGCCCAGAACTCGGCCAGCAAGATCCTGTACAACACACTTCAGAGTACGTCCCTCAACACTCCAGACCAAACAGCAATGCCGATCCATTCCCTGGAACCGAAGATGTCACCTATGCCACAGAGCAATCATACCGTCCAAAAGAAAGAGTAACGCTCGGAACCCAGTCCTACAAACAAGAGAGCCCAGAGCCACGTGACAAAACTCCAGCTAACTTCCCTGCACTCCAAGGAAGCCAGCTTCCAGTCCAGCCTGCAGAGCCACCTTATCCCACAAGACGGTATGACATGGGCTGGCCTAAGTCAGAGACTCCATACAGGTATGATCGCACACCACACTCTCACTGTGACTTTCCACCTCCAACCAACCTTAGTAGTAACCAGAGCACAATAGACTTTGCCAGGTTCTTTACTAAACGAGAGCTGGTTACAAAAGGACTTGCGAAGTTCAGTGATCACCCTGAAAACTTTAGAGCATGGTGGGCCTCCTTTTATAACATTACAAAAGACTTGGGTCTGTCATACAGTGAGGAAATAGACTTCCTTGTAGATCGGCTTGGAAAAGACTCTGTAGAACATGCCTAGAGAATCAGGGATATTAATATAAACTACCCAGAGATTGGCCTAAAAATGATCTGGGATAGACTTGATGAATGTTATGGTTCTGCAGAGGTCATAGAGGATGCGTTGTTTAAAAGAATTGACGAATTCCCTAAAATATCTAGCAAAGGGCTCCAGAAACTTAGGGATTTAAGTGATCTACTGATGGAATTACAGGTTGCCAAAGCCGAAGGGGATTTACCGGGGCTTGCTTTCCTCGACACTGCCAGAGGTGTCAAGCCTATTGTATTAAAGCTTGCCCACAACCTACAGGAGAAATGGGTCTCCCACGGGTCAAGGTACAAACATACCTACAATGTGCCATTCCCTCCCTTCAGTGTGTTTGTTGACTTTGTAAGGCTAGAAGCTAATATTCGTAATGACCCTAGCTTTGATCTATCACAGTCTTGTGCCACTCCCTATGACCACAGACTACACAAAGGATCAGTGGCAGTGCACAAAACTAACATTTCACCTGCAGATTCTTACAGGCATTATGGCTCCGCCAGCCGCGAAACAGTCAAAGATCCTGGTAAGCAGTGCCCTCTACACAAGAAGCCTCACCCTCTTCTGAAGTGCAGAGCCTTTAGAGAAATGTCTATAGGAGATCGCAAAACCTTCCTCAAAGAGAACCCCATTTGCTACAAGTGCTGCTCATCTACATCACATATTGCCAAAGACTGTCAGGTTAGTGTAAAATGCACAGAATGCAACAACTCAGATCACAACACGGCCCTACATCCTGGGCCTTCCCCATGGACCTCATCACAAAGTAACAGTGCCAGAGAGCATGGCGGGGAGGAAAGTACCTCTGAAGCTAACCCACCAGCAGTTACTTCACAATGCACTGAAGTCTGTAAATGACTCATAGGCGGCAGGTCCTGCTCAAAAATCTGCCTAACAAAAGTATACCCAAAGGGCTGCAGAGACAAAGCCATCAATGTTTACGCCATCCTAGATGACCAAATTAATGCGTCCCTAGCCAAATCTACTTTCTTTGACATTTTCAATATCAAAGGGCCCAACACTCCTTATTCCCTAAAGACCTGTGCAGGTACTGTAGAAACAGCGGGGAGGAGAGCTAGTGGCTATCTAATCGAATCTATAGATGGTAAAACGTGTCTTTCCTTACCAACTATTACTGAATGTAAGCAAATTCCTGATAATAGACACGAGATCCCTACACCAGAGGTAGGATAAACCAAAAAGAAGGAAAAACTGGAACTGCAAATAGTATTTGCTTTTGGGCGCTGTTCGGCTGAATATATAACGCAGGAGGTGAATAAAAAGAAAAAAGTTATTTATTTGTCTACTCGTTTCGAGGGAATTGGACCCTCTTCCTCAGGACAATCAATGATACAGTAAAGGACAGTATGCATTTATTTATACACTTGTTTTTGGCGCCCAAACTCGATTTTGGGGGCGAGGCTATGGGCGGAGTTAATATACACATATATGCATATAGACAAACATAAGTAAAAAAGATCAGTCTAATATAGATAAAAACAAACTTAAAACCACTTCATATGGGCATACGGTAGTCACTGGAGTGAAAAATATGCACCAGTGGTGAATATAAATAGAGAGAAGCAGGGGGAGGTAATGCTTAAGGACGGGACGCTAAGCCACGCCCACTTTTGTGACGTCACACTCGAGGGGAGGTTTTTGCTAAGTAATAGAGGTGATAGAAGCGCTAAGGGGGCGGGGCTATGGGCGGGGCTACGGGCGGAGTTGATATGCATATAAATAAGTAAACAGGAGGTGCGGTAATCGGTACTATACGAATGAAGAAACTTTGATGTCCAACCTTTTTTTGGGAAGAGATCAATAGCTGCCTTAAACGTGTAACCCAGAACGCGGCCCATGAGATGCGCCAAAGCACTACACAAGAATACAGTGGAAAATCATTCTACGGGCCTATTCCCCTCCTATGCTGGTGAGGATTATATACCAGCAAAACCCTTACAGTAGTTGTGACTTTTCACAACTATTTCTGGTAAGCACATCACTTACCTTATTTTATTCACTACCACTGTCAATACTATACATGAGGCGGTGCCTCTTTTCTGCTTTGTTTCCTCTCTAAATATATATCCGATCCAATTACATTGGAACAACGAAATCCATTGATTCAAGAGAGAGTTTTCAAGGAAATTAAATACCTGAAAGATGGAATATTTTTCTCATCGGCTACAGCAACGTGAAAACCTGGTATCCCGCTACACCTCAAAGGATGGAACTTCTAAGATGACAGGTGCATGCACAACTGATAACACAACCAACTACATGACAGAGGAATCTGAGACTATGCTCAAACTCTTCAACCTGTTGGAGAAAAATTTAAAGATCGAACTGTTCCACCATCTTGATATAATGTTCCTCAAAATCTATCAGAAAGAAAACCTAGCGCCAAGAGGCCTGAGGATCCCTATAGCTCCCACTTTTCCTGACGACCAAGCATTTGCCTCTGAATGGAATGATTATTTAGACCAATGTTCGGCAGGCCTTATTAGAATAGCGATTAATAAAAGACAGACTCTCATTGAATCTTACACCAATGCTATAGAGAAAGAAAGATTTTTCTCCTCACATAGGGATTTCACAAACATCAATCACAATCTCACCAACAGAATCTATCAAAATGAACAAGACCTCATAGCCAAAAAATCACAAAAATTACAACGGGACAGGAGAGATAGAGAAAAGGGCCCTTACCGTATCCCCAAAAAACAGTTTCAACCATCAAATGAGATGGAATCAGTTCACTATGGATCTAACCACAATCACTCTGCCCATAATATAGGAAACTCTAAACCTAGTAGTAGGTTCCCCACAAAACAAAAATATTCCACATATGTAGTCCAAAATAGAAATCGTTCCTCAACTAACCATCCACCAAAGGACGCCTACCAAGATAATAACCACCTTACCACACCCAAACCCAATAAAGGTACCTCTGAAAAAGTTCTCCCATCTGAACTAGCCCCTCCATCCCTACCCGCGAACAATACTAACACTCTAACTCAAGACTCCAGTTATCCAATTGCAAAAACCACACACAATCACTTGCTAACCGCAATAAGACAACAGGACAGCAACACTCATCATTTCAATGCATATCATCCGAACACAATTAGGACACAGAAGTCGGATACATACTCTCTCACAACAAACTTCCCTCAACCCACCCCCAAGAAACAAGAACTCTCTACTGAGGAATTCCTGGATAATTTTCGGACACTCCGCTCAAAATATCATGATTTTAAGGCCCGACGGGAAGCGTCACACACAAACAGGGAAAATCAAACCAATTTAATTGACCTCCATACGGATCAGGATCCAAAGTTTAGCCCATCACAGACCGACTTTAATTTTTCCATCCATCTATCACCTGAGCCCACCACCGAGACCCCCACTAGTCATGTTATAATTGATAATACAGATCCCAAGAAGGGGGGCCTTGTACCTTTTTTAAATCCTGCCACATCACCAAAGAAAGTAGGTGAACAAAATCCCCCATTTTCCGACTCCTCTGTTTCCCACTCCTCCTCTTTTTTAGGGGCAACAAGGAGCACAGGTGCCATTCCAAAAAACCACCAACAAATAACCAAATATTTCAGACCAACACCAACAAAAAGAAAATTAGACGGAGAGGTAAGAGAGGAGGAGTCCAAAAAAGGAAAATTAAAGTAACCAAAAAGAAGAACCCTACACCGCCTTCAAACACCACCATTAAAATATTCAACCTATCCACATACCAATTGAATAAGCAAGAGACCGGCCTACTGCAAAAAGGACTTTCCTTTTGTCCACACAATAAGGTTAACCCCTTTGAGCTTTTTATTGATATTCAGAAATTTAGAAGGACTCTAACACTTAAAAGACACTTCTCAAGGGAAAATCCCATACCACAGAAGTATGACACCAATTCTATAGACCAGGAATACAGACATATCGATGTCCGCCCAAAATCCAATTTCTTTCCGTCATATAGTCAAGGGCACTGCATACCCACTTTTTTTGACCTGATTTCAGCTGACCTCAAGACTCTAACCAAAAAATCAGCTATTCATAATCATAATGGTAATTTGACCAAATCCGAACAAGTAGCATTGAACACGCTCAAAAATAACCGTGATATAGTTATCCGTCCTGCCGATAAAGGGGGGGGCAATAGTCATTCAGAATTACACGGAGTATGAAAATGAGGCCCAAAGAATTCTAGGCGACACCGAATATTATACTAAAATATGCCATAACCCCTTTACAAATGTAAATACCAATCTAACCAACCTAGTGAAAGAGGCCCATGGTAAGGGTTACATAAACAAAAAAGAGAAACATTTCCTTCTACCAAAAACTCTGTGCAACCCCTATTTCTATCACCTCCCAAAAATTCATAAGAATAAAGATAACCCCCCAGGCAGGCCCATCGTTTCCAATACCAAATGTGCGACCAGCAATCTATCCCAATATATGGACCTTCACCTACAGCCATATGTAAAAAACCTACCCACGTATTTACATGACTCCAGTCAGCTCATCCGGGAATTAAAAATTATAAACTGGGAGGAATCATATGCTTTTCTCACTTTAGATGTCACATCACTATATACCAACATTAAACACGAACTAGGCCTCCGGTGCATCCAGTCAGTGCTTGAAAGGGACATCAGCTTAAAATCATCCCAGGTTTCTTTTCTACTACAAAGCTTACAGTTTATCTTAGAGAATAACTATTTCATATATAATGGAAACATCTACCACCAGTGTAAGGGGACCGCTATGGGGACACGAGTAGCGCCGTCCTTTGCTAATTTATTCATGGGGGAGTTCGAAGAACTACACATAACCAAGCATTCAATCTACAAAAACAATATAATCTTTTTCAGGAGGTATATTGATGATATATTCATTATATGGGATGGGGACGAACTCTCTGCCAAAACCTTCTGCCAATCGCTTAACGAAACAGATTGGGATATTACTTTCACTCTCAACTTTAATAAAACGGAAATCGAATTCTTAGACATTATCATTCAGAGTCACAATAGCACCATATCCACCAAAACATACTTCAAACCGGTAGATAGCAACAGTTATATCCATTATTCCAGTTTTCACCATAAAAAATGGTTACAAAACATACCATACAGCCAATTCAAACGAATAAGACGCAACTGTACATATAAAGAAGACTACATACAACAAACAGACACCATACGTAAACGATTTTCGGCAAAAAAATACACAGCCAAACTGATAAAAAACGCCTTGAAAAAAAGTTCCATTGTGTCCCAGGAGGAATGTCTTATAAAAACCTCCAAAAAACAAGAAAAACAAGACCGTCTTAATTTTATCACCCAGTACAGCACGTCAAATGGACATATTAAGAATGTTTTAGCCAAACATTGGCATATACTACTCCAAGATCCATACCTCTCTAAACACCTAGCGCATAAACCAATCATTACGTACAGACGAGCCCCTACGATAAAAAGCATTTTGGCCCCCAGCAAACCTAGACAACACAATGAACCACAAAATAAATCTAGTAAAATTACGGCACAGAATGAGGGTAGCTACAAATGCCGGTCTAGGCGATGCTTATGCTGTAAAATAATCACTCACAACCAAACCACATTTATGTCAAACCGTAATAAAACATCCTTCCCCATAAAACAACATATGACGTGCCAGTCTTCCTATGTCATATATCTAATCGAGTGCAGTTGCGGTTTGCAGTATGTGGGGCGCACGACACAGGAGTTACATTGTCGACTTAATCAACATAGATACAATATACGACGCCTATACCAGAAACACGGTCTGTCAAGACACTGCGCGACAACCACAGAAAAACAAAAACACCCAATAAAAATAACTCCTATAGAATATATACCTGATAACCCATTTAATCGGTTTGATATTCTACAAAAACGTGAAGTCTTCTGGATATATCAACTTGACACGCTAACGCCACATGGTCTTAATGAACTGAGTGAAACAGTAATCTAATCAAATAACATATGTCACTACCTATGTCTTATAGAATTTTATACATTATATATTTTTTGTATGATAGTACTTTTATCTATATTTGCCTGCTATGCTAATTTCCTCTTACTATGTGCATTTTGAATTTTCTTACCATTCATCCATTCCCCTTTCCCATAACGTCTTGTATAGCGTACTATCCACTAGCATATTAGACCGAACGGCATCCTCAAGGACCCGCCCCTTCCACCCAACGTGCCAAAATAGTGGGGGCATGTCCCACCACTTCGCATAGTATAGTATAGTAGAGCACTTCCCAGCGCTTCTGTTACCTAGCAACACTCAACTTTCCCCCTTAGCGTTACGTCATAAGTAGGGGCGTGGCATAATGACCCGTCCTGTAGCATCACCTCCCCCTGCTGCTCTTTATTTACATCCACTACTTGTGCATATCCCTCACTCCAGTGACCACTGGACGTTTGTACTGATTGTCTCTAAGTTTCTTCATTCGTATAGTACCGATTACCGCACCTCCTGTTTATTTATTTATATGCATATCAACTCCGCCCGTAGCCCCGCCCATAGCCCCGCACCCTTAGCGCTTCTATCACCTCTATTACTTAGCAAAAACCTCCCCTCGAGTGTGACGTCACAAAAGTGGGCGTGGCTTAGCGTCCCGTCCTTAAGCATTACCTCCCCCTGCTTCTCTCTATTTATATTCACCACTGGTGCATATTTTTCACTCCAGTGACTACCGTATGCCCATATGAAGTGGTTTTAAGTTTGTTTTTATCTATATTAGACTGATCTTTTTTACTTATGTTTGTCTATATGCATATATGTGTATATTAACTCCGCCCATAGCCCCGCCCCCAAAAAGCGAGTTTGGGCGCCAAAAACAAGTGTATAAATAAATGCATACTGTCCTTTACTGTATCATTGATTGTCCTGAGGAAGAGGGTCCAATTCCCTCGAAACGCGTAGACAAATAAATAACTTTTTTCTTTTTATTCACCTCCTGCGTTATATATTCAGCCGAACAGCGCCCAAAAGCAAATACTATTTGCAGTTCCAGTTATTCCTTCTTTTTGGTTTATCCTACTTCGTTTTCGCATTTAATTCTTAAATGCGCCCTGGAACTTAGGCTGCAGCTAGGCACCCTTGGCCGCTGGTCCATTTACCAGCCAGGCTCGTCAAAGGCGTTGTGACTCTTCACAACAGAATCTGGTAAGTGCATTACTTTTTCATTACTGTTATCATTATATACTGTACTACACAATTGGCGCTGCCTTTCTCTTCTCTCCTTCGCTTTACTACACCAGAGGTAGCCATTCATCACCCCCATTTACAGCGTATAGCCCATCTCTTACCAAAACTCGATCCTAACGCTCAGATAATCCTACCCCTAGGGAGAGATATCTTACAAGTTCATAAAACTAGAGAACAGATAAATGGCCCACATCATGCTCCTTATGCCCAAAGGCATGACCTAGGATGGGTCATAGTAGGAGATGTCTGCTTAGGAAGCATACACAAACCAACTTCCATTAATAGCATGCTTACAAGCACATTAGATAATGGACGTCCCTCTATCTTCCAACCATGTAAAAACAACTTCCTCATAAAGGAATTGCCACATAGTACTCAACTACCTTGTTCTTTCATAGACTCTGTAGACCACGACATAGCTTGTGACAGTGACAAAGACCACCTAGGTTGCTCAGTGTTCCAAAGGACCAAGGAGGACAATCAGGTAGCAATGTCCCACGAAGACAGATTGTTTTTAGAAACCATGCAAAAGGAAATCACTAAGGATGAAACAAATAGTTGGGTTGCACCCCTTCCCTTCAGGCCTCCAAGGCAACGTTTGCCTAACAACAGAGAGCAAGTCTACAGACGTTTTGTCTCTCTAAGGCGTAGCTTCCATAAGAAGCCAGAAATGAAAGATCACTTCTTTACTTTCATGAGGAAAATATTTGAGAATGGTCATGCTGAGGTAGCTCCCACCCTCAAAAACTCAGAAGAATGTTGGTATTTACCCATATTCGAGGTTTACCACCCAAAGAAACCAGGTCAAATTAGAGTAGTGTTTGACTCTAGTGCAAAATATGAAGGCGTCTCCTTAAACGACGTCCTGCTCTCAGGTCCATATCTTAACAACAAGCTCCTAGGAGTACTGCTTCGTTTTCGCAAAGACTCTGTTGCCTTCATGGCGGACATTCAGCAGATGTTTCATTGCTTTCTCGTTAAAGAGGAACACAGAAACTTTTTAAGATTTCTTTGGTTTGTTAACAATGACCCCACAAAAGATATTGCGGAGTACCGCATGCGGGTACATATCTTTGGTAACAGCCCCTCCCCTGCAGTTGCAACTTATGGTCTTAGACACTCTGCTCAGGAAGGCGAACTAGAATATGGGTCAGACGTCAGACAATTCGTAGAAAGAGACTTTTATGTAGATGACTGTCTAAAATCACTACCCACTGTTGAGGGTGCAATAAGTCTCCTTAAGAGAGCTCAAGAAATGCTTGCATGCTCAAACCTGAGACTCCACAAAATAGCCTCCAATAGTAAGCAGCTGATAGAAGCATTTCCCTCTCAAGACCACTCAAATGACCTACAGAGCTTAGACTTAGGGACTGACTCCCTTCCTGTACAACGTAGCCTTGGTCTCCTCTGGGATCTAAAATCAGATACGTTTACTTTCCAAGTCAGCCAGGAAGAGAAGCCCTTTACCCGTAGAGGTGTCCTGTCTGCCATAAACAGTCTTTATGATCCCTTAGGGTTCACTGCCCCTGTTACAATCCAGGGCAAATCACTACTTAGAGACTTAACTCAGGAAACATTGGATTGGGATCACCCACTATCCCCTGAAAAAAGAAACCTATGGATAGAGTGGAGAAACTCCCTAAAGACTTTATCTAGCCTGCATGTTCCACGTTCTTACGCTCCTGTGCCATCCACAGAAGTAAAAACACAAAGACTCTATGTATTCTCTGAGGCGTCCGTCAAAGCAATTGCCGCTGTAGCGTATCTTAAAACTATAGACAACAAAGGTCAGTGCCACACAGGGTTTGTCATGGGCAAAGCAAAACTCGCACCACTTCTCGAACATACAATACCCAGGCTAGAACTCTGTGCCGCTGTACTAGCCGTTGAACTAGCAGAATTAATTACATCAGAGATAAACCTAGAGATTCGAGACACCGAGTTTTATACAGACAGTAAAGTGGTCCTGGGCTACATTTACAACCAATCTAGGCGTTTTTACGTTTACGTTAACAACCGAGTGTTAAGAATCAGGAGGTCCACTATCCCAAAGCAATGGCACTTTGTACCTACTGACCATAACCCAGCAGACTTAGCAACCAGGTCAGTTGCTGCCAGTCACCTTAAGAACACAGTCTGGTTCACGAGTCCTGCTTTTCTATACAACTCAGAACATTCTTCTGCCTGTGACTCATATGAGCTGTTAGATGCAGATTCTGACAAAGAAATCCACCCCCAGGTATCTGTACTACTCACTGTAAATTCGTACAATCAGCTTGGTAGTCACCGTTTCATCAGGTTTTCCACCTGGAAGTCACTTGTACGAGCTATCACCTGCTTAGCACACATAGCCCGTTCCTTCAAGCATGCCCCATTTGTTATGGAATGTAACTGCAAAGGTTGGCACCATTGTAAGAATGGATACTCAGTAAGTGAGCTAGAACAATCAAAAAATCTAATTATTTGTTCCATGCAACAAGAGACATTCGCTAAGGAACTCTACTGCATCAACAACAAAAAACCTGTGTCAAAAGACAGTGTGTTAGTGAAGCTCGATCCAGTCCTTAATGAGAATGGTCTGCTAAGAGTGGGAGGGCGGCTTAAAGAGGCCAAATTAGGGTTTAATGAGAAACATCCTATCATAATACCTGGTCATCATCATTTAGCTTCCTTGCTTGTAGAGAACTACCACAGTAAGATAAAACACCAGGGCCGACTATTCACTGAAGGGGCGTTACGTGCTGCTGGGCTGTGGGTCGTTGGTGTAAAAAGGTGTATTAACAAATGTATATTCAAATGCATCATTTGCCGCAAACTACGTGGGGGTTTACAAACGCAAAAAATGGCCAATCTCCCATCCGACAGGGTTAACATGGACCCTCCATTTACTAATGTGGGCCTTGATGTATTTGGTCCCTGGTCCGTTATCACACGTCAAACTAGAAGTAGCCACGCAAGCTCCAAGCGATGGGCAGTCATTTTCAGTTGTATGTCAATTCGAGCCGTCCACATTGAAGTTTTTGAGTCTATGGATACTTCTAGCTTCATAAATGCCCTCAGGCGCTTTATCGCAATCAGAGGTCCCGTAAAACAAATCCGTTCTGACAGAGGCACAAACTTCGTTGGAGCTGCTAATGAGCTAAAGATTCTCTCCAACTTGGATAATAACAGTGTAAAAAGATTCCTTAGTGAGCAAGGATGCACTTGGATTTTCAATTCCCCTCATTCTTCTCACATGGGAGGAGCCTGGGAAAGAATGATTGGCATAGCCCGCAGAATCTTGAACTCTATTTTCCTACAAGTGGGTAATGCTAGACTCTCTCATGAATGCCTTACAACCTTTATGGCCGAAGTCCCAGCCATTATCAATGCCGGACCCTTGGCTCCGACATCAAATGACCCAGGAGATCCAATACTGCTTACGCCTGCCTCTCTACTTACCCAAAAGACTGGTATAGTGAGTGCTCCTTCTGGAGAGTTTGGCACCAAAGATCTCTACAAATGCCAATGGAGACAAGTGCAAGGCCTTGCCGATACCTTCTGGAATAGGTGGAAGAAGCAATATCTTCCCACCTTACAGACAAGAACCAAATGGCACACAGTTAAGCCCAACCTAAAACCTGATGACATTGTTCTTGTTAAAGACTCTCAGGCTCAAAGAAATCATTGGCCTTTGGGCCTCATTACTAAAGTGTTCCCAAGTGAAGACGGACATGTCCGTAAAGTAGAGGTCAAGATTTTCAAACAAAATGAGACCAAACTGTTTATCAGACCTACTTCCGAACTAATCCTACTGTTACCTGTTGAGGACTCTAATAGTGACATCGGCTGATGTCAAGCGGGGAGTGTACTGTCTTCTCTGCATAGTTTGTTAATGTGAGCGCTCATGTGTGTGCCTTCATCACCATCTAGTGACCTTTAGCTGTAAGTGCATGTTCTGCCTTTTTAAGTTATGCATATTCATTAGGTCACCTGACTTCCTGCTCACAGTGCTTTCTGGGAAAGAGACAAGCTCCTGCTTCCTTTTCTCCTCACCTCATGGAAGGAGCAGCTGCACATTGTGTGTCTATTACTAAAGCATCGTTGGTAAGGGATTTATTTATGTTTTTGTATTGGTTTTGTGTACATTGTGCTGTATACTCAGTTCTTGTATGTTCATTTTCCTATAGTTTACCTTATCTACTGCCGGTTAATAAACCCACAGATTACAGAAAGAAGTCTCATCTTATTAACTAGTAGAATGGTGATATCTGCCTGTTGAACTGCATATAGACCCCGGGGGTACATGTTGTGAGAACAGGACACAATGAGATTCCACCTTTCATTCTGGACAGCTCCTTTGGAAAATGAAAGAGATAATGTATAATGGAAAGATTTGCTCCTGTTCTGTGTTTCTGACCCACAACTGATTTATGTTCACAATCACTGATGGAAATCACTGATCAAACACTGAATGTGTGACTACGGCCTAACAAGAAATAAAACGTAGCAGAAAACCTGTAAAACTAAAAAACTAAAACTGGAATGGTTCTTTAACAATGCAGGTAGGGTTGCCACCTTTCCCCCAAAAAATATACTAGCCAAGCTAAGCCACACCCTAAAGGGGGTGTTGTTGTAGGCATGGCTTAACACAGGTCTCTACTTCATAATGTGGCTCCCAGTATTAATAATGCCCCCATTAGTGCCCCCAGTAATAGTAATGCCTCCATTAGTGCCCCAAGAATGAATAATTCCCCCATTAGTGCCCCTCAGTAATATTATTGCCCCAATGAGTGCCTCCCAGAATTAATAATGCCCCTATTAGCTCCCCCCCCGAATTAATAGTGCCCCCATTAGCGCTCCCCCTAGAATTTATAGTGCCCCATTAGAGTCCCCCAGTAATATTAATGCCCCAGTAATAGTAATGCCTCCATTAGTGCCCCCAAGTATTAATAATGCCCCCATTAGTGCCCCCAGTAATAGTAATGCCTCCATTAGTGCCCCAAGAATGAATAATTCCCCCATTAGTGCCCCTCAGTAATATTAATGCCCCAATGAGTGCCTCCCAGAATTAATAATGCCCCCATTAGCTCCCCCCCCCCCGAATTAATAGTGCCCCCATTAGCGCTCCCCCTAGAATTTATAGTGCCCCATTAGAGTCCCCCAGTAATATTAATGCCCCAGTAATAGTAATGCCTCCATTAGTGCCCCCAAGTAATAGTAATGCCTCCATTAGTACCCCAACAATTAATAATGCCCACATTAGTGCCCCTCAGTAATATTAATGTCCCAATTAGTGCCCCCCAGAATTAATAATACCCCCATTAGCATCCCCCAAAATAAATAATTCCCCCTTTAATGCCCCCATTAGCGAGCCCCCCCACAGTATTAATAGTGCCTAATTAGAGTCTGCCAGTAATAGTAATGCCCCCATTAGTCCCCCCAGTAATAGTAATGCCCCCATTAGTGCCCTCTAGAGTTACTAATGCCCCCAGAAAGCACTGTTAAAAGTACAGTTAGGAAAAAGAAATACCTCACCTCCTCCATTTGATGGCGCTGCTGTGAACACTCGCTGCTTACTTGAAGCTCAGGAAAGGACCTGCGCTTCAGCGTGATGACGTTTTGCAGGTCCTGTCCTGAGCTTCAAGTAAGCAGCGAGTGTTCACAGCAGCGCCATCACATGGAGGAGGGGAGGTCTTTATTTTTCTTAACACAAGTGGAGGAGGGGGCGGGAGTTGAAGGCTGTACTAATGAGCGCTCCGCATAGGAAAATACCGGCAATTATTATTGCAGGTATAAAAAAATGAACGGCACCGGCAGGGGCACTAAATTACCATCTCTGCCTTCTATATGGGGAGCCTGGTTGTCATGGAAACCTCCTCATGGCTCCTGCGGCTGCACGATCTGTGTGCAGCTGCAAACTCTGCGAGGACTTTCAGAAACGTCCTTGCAGAGAAAAAAAAGTACACGCCAGACAGGGTGTCCACCTAACACCGCTGATCTCACTCACAAAGTGATGTTTGCGCAAAATTTTTACTATTACTTACAGAAACGACCCTGGGAAAGTGTCAATGTGCATTATAAAATATCTTGTATGAACTATAAAAGTCCATTTAGATACAAATCTGATGTACAAAACTGTGCTAAGGACCATCAGTGAAGAACATGCTCCCATGCTTGTGTCACTTCTTTAAGTATAGTGCATACTGTGCATGCCAATGCAAATCAGCTCTCCTCAAGAAGGAAGAAAACCGTCTCTAGGAGCTGTGCCATTGCTCTATGCAAAAAAACTATTTAAATTGGTATTCCCATCTTACACATTTATAGAATATCCTCAAGACATAAAGGCCTAAATGTCTAATAGGGCCCTGCACCTGAACCCATCTACAGAACAGGGGCCTCACAGCCCCCCATCCCTCCTTGTGAAGTGGCTACTGTGAGTGGAGAGGTGGTCAAGCATGCAATATTCTCTCCATTCACTTCTATGGGAGGTCTACAAACGGACGAGCCGACTTTAGAGAACTCCTTGCAGTAGGAAAGTAACTATGAATGGGCAAATACAAAAAGGATTGATTTAAAATGTTTTTTTAGTTTTTTTTGGTGTTTGTATACCAAAAAAATCACTTTCTCATCTACTCAAAAACAGAAAATCAGAATTTCAAATTTGAGAAAATTTTTCAGAAGTGGGTATGGTTAGTGGGTATTGTACTGTATATTAGCTCCATGTAGGATCATCAAGGAGGGGCAAAATCTCCTGAATGAGTAGTAAAAAGTTGGATATTACACAGTATACGGAAAAGCCCCAGTTTTCCCCTGTACCCACGGTAGACCCACTCCCAGACTCAAATGTCTCGTATTGTAACTAACTATTACTACAGTTTTTTTCTCCTTTTTTTGTTTTAGGTCCTCCCTCCTTTACCCTTCTCCTTTCCTTCCCCCCTCCCATTGTTGCATGCGCTACTGGTACTGGACTCAGGTAGGGTTTAAGGTTCGCGACCTAAATGTAATTGTGTATGGCTAGCTTACAGATATGTACGTACAATGTTAGGGGATTAAATGCACCATCTAAAAGGAGCCAAGTATGTCAGTTTCTGCATAAAATGAGAGTTCAGGTGGCTTTGCTACAGGAAACCCATTTTCGCTCGAACCATGTCCCTAAACTGTCTCATTTGCTCTATAGCCAATGGTTTCATAGCACCTCTCCATCCACGGCCACCAAGGGGGTCAGCATTGCTATCCATAAGAACACTCCATTTATTCTTCAAGACACTTTGGTGGACGGGGACGGGAGGTATATATTTGTGAAGGGATTGATAGGTCCCCAATTATTCACTTTCTGTAACATATATATACCCAACACTGCACAAACTACATGGTTTTTAGATAACATGAAAAAACTTGAGAATTTTGCTGAAGGCATTGTCGTTCTAGGCGGTGACTTCAATGTCGCATTAGTTCCCAGCTTGGATTCATCCACTGGATCGTCATCCATGTCTAAAATATCGCTTTGTAAGATACAGAAAGCACTTTCTCTACAGGGACTGATAGACGTCTGGAGAGTGATGCATGCAAATGAGAAGGACTATACCTATTTTTCTTCTGCTCACCACTCTTACCAGAGGTTAGATTATATCTTCCTTAGTACGCAAGCACTCCAGTACTGTGCCTCGTCCAGGATTGGGAATATTCTTCTGTCAGACCATGCCCCAGTTTTCATCGCATGTTCCATTCCCAACATGCCCAAAACGGAATATAGGTGGAGATTAAATGAAACTTTATTGAATAGCTCTAGTATCCCAAAATTAGCAGATCTGATAGAGGAATATTTCACCTTGAATGATTCAGCAGATATAGCCCAAGCGGTATTATGGGATGCCCATAAATCTGTTATAAGGGGTCAACTGATTGCCTTGGGGGCCCACGTGAAAAAACAAAAACTAAAGAGAATACAGGAACTCACCTTAGCTATTTCCAGACTGGAGTCGCAACATAGGCGTACATTGAAAGAAGATACTTTGGCACACCTGGACACCCTAAGATCAGAATTAAAAAATATACTGAATGCTAACACTGCAAAACTGTTCCTGTCCACTCAATATAAATATTACGCGCATGGAAATAAAGCCACAAAAGTCCTCATGTCCCAAATTAAAAAACGAAAAATGAAGTCCTACATTTCTCATATAAAATCCCAGGACTCACAGGAAGTCTATAAAACGGAATTGATTGCTGAGCAGTTCTGCAAATACTATAGTGAGTTATATAACTTGCAAGCTAACACAACCTCGTCCCAAACTAGTGAGAAAAAACTACTCATTCAAAATTGGTTAGATACTCTTAAACTCCCTACTTTAACTAAAGAACAAACTGCAAAATTATCCTCCCCCTACACTTTAGCTGAATTGAACATGGCCCTAAAGAACTCTCCATTGAATAAGAGCCCTGGTCCAGATGGCCTATCAGTCTTTTATTACTCCTCTTTTAAAGAAGTCTTACTGCCGCGGCTATTGGCTGTTTGCAACGAGGCAGGGGAGGGGAAACCATTCACCAGAGATATGTTGTCTGCGCAAATTTCCATCATCCCTAAACCTAACAAGGACCACTCTCTTTGCTCCAATTACAGGCCAATTTCGCTCCTCAATAATGACCTGAAATTGTTTGCAAAAATGCTTGCTAACAGATTAAAACTCTACTTACCGGATCTAATATCGGCTGAGCAGGTGGGTTTCATACCTGGGAGGGAAGGGAAAAACAACATAGTCAGGGTCATAAATCTTATACAACTAGCTACCAAATCCAACTCTCCATTAGTTATTTTAAGTATGAACGCTGAAAAAGCATTTGACAGAGTGAATTGGCTCTTTATGACTCAAACGTTGTCAAAATATGGAATCCCAGATACATTCATACGTGGGGTGATGGCAATGTACTATAATCCCACAGCGCGCATCCTGGTGAATGGTACCCTATCCCCTGTATTCGCAATCTCTAACGGCACACGCCAAGGATGCCCTCTTTCTCCCTTACTGTTTGTATTGGTAATAGAAACGCTTCTTCAATCATTCAGACAAAATGATGAAATTGAAGGAATAAAAGTGGGGTCGGTTATCCACCAATCGGCTGCCTTTGCTGATGATGTACTCTTACTCATCACCAATCCAATCCGAGCATTTCCAGCAATTATGTCTACTCTCCAAACCTACCACTCGCTATCCAATTTTTCTGTGAATTTAGCTAAATCTACAGTGCTAAATGTGACCCTGAGGGTGAAAACTATGGCCTCTTTACAAAAAAACACCCCGTTTCAGTGGACAAATGACTCTATAGTATTCTTAGGAATAACTTTGACCCCGGACTTCTCAAACTTGTTTCGGGACAATTTCCAGTCACTGCCAAAACGTTTAGAGGATCTGTTGAGTTTGTGGGATATCCCTTTTATTTCATGGTTCGGGCGAAGAACATTGATTAAAACAATACTGCTGCCCACTGTTCTTTACTATTTGCAAGCATTGCCGATCCCAATCCCCAAAGCTTATTTTGTGAAACTGCAGGGAATCTTGACTAAATTCCTCTGGGGTGGGAAGAGATCTAGACTACCTCTCACTCTTATGGTGCAACACCCTAGGAATGGGGGACTGGGTATTCCAGATCTGTATACATACCATAAAGCAGTGATTGCACTTAGATGCCTAGAATGGTTGAGACCCTACTCAGAACGGCTAGATCTAACTACAGAAGATAATATGTTGAATCTCCCACTTCACTCCCTCATTTTCTTGGACCAATCCCCAAAACACGCTAAATTAAAAACATGTAGCAGCATCACTAAGTATGCTTTGGACATGTGGAAGGACTCACAATGGAAAAAGCATCTATTAACCAATTATCTCGCCCTAATGCAGGTTCGAGATGTACTTTGTCACTCCTCGACCCAGTTCTGGGAAACCATATCGGAAAGAGCCAAAGCTATTACCACTCCAGTTTTAGCGTTATGCCCAGATAATAATGTTCCAACCTTCGAAGATCTGGGAAAACACCCTTTCAAACTTCCAAAAAGCACATTTTATCCACTCTATGAAGTCCCACCTTAAAAGTCTTAGTGTACCTTTAGAAAAATCTGTTTTTGAAAAAATGGCTCTTCTATTGGCCCTATCACGCCCGGACAACTTTCCTTTCATATCAAAATGGGGGAGCGAGTTAGGTATTCAGTTTTCAGCGAAGGAAATACATAGTGTTTTGAAAGCTCCTCACGGGGTGTCCAGGTGTGTCAAACTACAAGAGAATAGCTATAAGGTACTTACTTAATGGTACTATATGCCACAAAAAATTAATCGCATGTTCCCTGAATGCAGCCCAAACTGTTGGAGATGCGAACAGGAAATAGGCACTCACAGTCATTTATGGTGGAAGTGCAATAAGATTACTTCCTACTGGCGAAAGATATGTACGGTCTTATCTGAGGTCTGTAAGATGCCATTTCCAGCCTCTCCGAAGGTGTGTCTCTTTGGGGTGTTCGGGGATCTCAAATGCCCTAGAGATACGCAAAAGTTGAGTCTGATTTTACTGGCAGCCTCCAGAATACTCATTGCAGTTTACTGGAAAAAGACTGAGATACCCCCAATAAAACAGTGGATCAATAGATGTGATCAATTGTACCGACTTGAGCAGATAGCGCATTGGGAAGCCCGAACACCACACAGATTTGAGGCGATTTGGAAACCTTGGAAAATTTATAGAGGTTTTTCGAACTGAATTGCATAGCTTTTTGGTTCTCGTGAACATCAAAGGTTTCATTGCATTAATTATTTGGTACAAGTCCTACCATTTGGCAACATAGGAGATGCTTCCCCCCCCCTTTTTTCCTTCCCTCGGACCTTCCTACTTCCCTTCCTCCCTTTGTTCCTTATTATATGATCTGATTTTTCTCATTTGATTGTACTATATCAGATGCATTCTTATACTGGCGCCCTTGTAGGGCAAGTAAAGCTTGTACGTCCTTACTGTTGTAAAACCAATAAAAACAATTTTAAAACAAACGGTTTTCCCCTGTTAGGGTGCCTTCACACACAACAGATTTTGTTGTAGAAAATGTCTGCAACTAAAAATCTGTTCCAATTTATTTGAATGGGGTTTGTTTTCGTGGGAAGCATATGGATGTCTTCAAACCCCATTCAGAAGAATAGAACTATTAGGTCACAGAAATTTCATGCAACAAAATCTGCACGTGTGAAGACACCCTAAGGGCTCATGCATGCGAATGGGTACTGGCCGTTCCATGCATTGGGGACTGCAATTCGTGGTCCTCAATGCACGGGCAGCATCAACTTGAATGGGTCTGTGATCCGTCTTCACGAAAAAATAAATGTTCTATTTTTTTGCGGTGCGGAGGCATGAAGAAAAACTGCATGGAATCAATCCATGGTACTTCCATGGGGTTCCGTGCCTCTGTTCCACGGTTTGCACACTGCTGGCGCCCATATATTGCGGACCCGCTGTTTGCGGACTGCTATACAGAGACGACCGGGCAACGGCCGTGTGCATGAGTCCTAACTAGGGCTTCAGTGAATACCCCAGGGACAATGGACAGCTGCTTACATCTATAAAAGTGACAATGCCGCTCATATGTCTTTTATGATTTCTAGGAGGACATACCTGTATATAAAAAATAATCTGTAGAAACAGAAGGAAAAAAAATTAAATAAAATTCAAATAAGGCAAAAAAAATATTAAGGTAAACTTTAAGAATTAAAAAAAGTCAACTATGAAATACAAAATAAATGTTTCTTTTTATTTTTGCTGTACTTTTAACATATACAGGTCCTTCTAAAAAAATTAGCATATTGTGATAAAGTTCATGATTTTCTGTAATGTACTGATAAACATTAGACTTTCATATATTTTAGATTCATTACACACAACTGAAGTAGTTCAAGCCTTTTATTGTTTTAATATTGATGATTTTGGCATTAAGCTCATGAAAACACAAAATTCCTATCTAAAAAAATTAGCATATTTCATCCGACCAATAAAAGAAAAGTGTTTTTAATACAAAAAAAGTCAACCTTCAAATAATTATGTTCAGTTCTGCACTCAATACTTGGTCGGGAATCCTTTTGCAGAAATGACTGCTTCAATGCGGCGTGGCATGGAGGCAATCAGCCTGTGGCACTGCTGAGGTGTTATGGAGGCCCAGGATGCTTCGATAGCGGCCTTAAGCTCATCCAGAGTGTTGGGTCTTGCGTCTCTCAACTTTCTCTTCCCAATATCCCACAGATTCTCTATGGGGTTCAGGTCAGGAGAGTTGGCAGGCCAATTGAGCACAGTAACACCATGGTCAGTAAACCATTTACCAGTGGTTTTGGCACTGTGAGCAGGTGCCAGGTTGTGCTGAAAAATGACATCTTCATCTCCATAAAGCTTTTCAGCAGATGGAAGCATGAAGTGCTCCAAAATCTCCTGATAGCTAGCTGCATTGACCCTGCCCTTGATAAAACACAGTGGACCAACACCAGCAGCTGACATGGCACCCCAGACCATCACTGACTGTGGGTACTTGACACTGGACTTCAGGCATTTTGGCATTTCCCTCTCCCCAGTCTTCCTCCAGACTCTGGCACCTTGATTTCCGAATGACATGCAAAATTTGCTTTCATCCGAAAAAAATACTTTGGACCACTGAGCAACAGTCCAGTGCTGCTTCTCTGTAGCCCAGGTCAGGCGCTTCTGCCGCTGTTTCTGGTTCAAAAGTGGCTTGACCTGGGGAATGCGGCACCTGTAGCCCATTTCCTGCACACGCCTGTACACGGTGGCTCTGGATGTTTCTACTCCAGACTCAGTCGGTCCTTCTCCACAATCTTCCTCATGGTCCGGTCACCTCTTCTCGTTGTGCAGCGTTTTCTGCCACACTTTTTCCTTCCCACAGACTTCCCACTGAGGTGCCTTGATACAGCACTCTGGGAACAGCCTATTCCTTCAGAAATGTCTTTCTGTGTCTTACCCTCTTGCTTGAGGGTGTCAATGATGGCCTTCTGGACAGCAGTCAGGTCGGCAGTCTTACCCATGATTGCGGTTTTGAGTAATGAACCAGGCTGGGAGTTTTTAAAAGCCTCAGGAATCTTTTGCAGGTGTTTATAGAGTTAATTAGTTGATTCAGATGATTAGGTTAATAGCTCGTTTAGAGAACCTTTTCATGATATGCTAATTTTTTTAGATAGGAATTTTGGGTTTTCATGAGCTGTATGCCAAAATCATCAATATTAAAACAATAAAAGGCTTGAACTACTTCAGTTGGTGTGTAATGAATCTAAAATATATGAAAGTCTAATGTTTATCAGTACATTACAGAAAATAATAAACTTTATCACAATATGCTAATTTTTTTAGAAGGACCTGTATGTGCATGAAAAAAGCATACAAAACTGCAATTCTGTGGTTTTCCTTTTTTGTTAACATATATATTTGACAGATGTGCATAAATATATTTGTGTCCATAAAAAATGTTTTGTTTTTGTGAAACCTTTCTTTTTTTTAAAAAGAAGATTTAAAAAGCAAATACAGGTCTGGTGGAAGTCCCTTCTGCTTCCCGGGGCGGAACCTCAGGAGGCCTCTCTTTAAACCGACCCTGGCTGCAGTAAAAAGCACTGCTGATATACAATGATTGAGGCTGTCTTTGTGTGTTGTGAAGAGGCAGCGAAGCTCAATTTAGTGCCTTGGCCTCTTCAAACTGCCGATTGGTGGCAGTTTCAGAACCCCCCTGATCAGATGTTGATGACCTTTCCTAAGGTTAGATCATCAATATTTTCTTCCTAGAAAGCCCCTTTAACCACTTCAGCCCCGCTAGCTAAAACCCCCTTCATGACCAGGCCACTTTTTACACTTCTGCACTACACTACTTTCACCGTTTATCGCTCGGTCATGCAACTTACCACCCAAATGAATTTTACCTCCTTTTCTTCTCACTAATAGAGCTTTCATTTGGTGGTATTTTATTGCTGCTGACATTTTAACTTTTTTTGTTATTAATCAAAATGTAACGATTTTTTTGCAAAAAAATGACATTTTTCACTTTCAGCTGTAAAATTTTGCAAAAAAAACTACATCCATATATACATTTTTCGCCAAATTTATTGTTCTACATGTCTTTGATAAAAAAAAAATGTTTGGGCAAAAAAAATGGTTTGGGTAAAAGTTATGGGGCCAGATATATCATTAGGCAAAGTCACTTTTGTGGAGTGGAAAAGTCGCAAAAAAGTCCCAAAGGCTAAAACTGCGCACAAATTTGCGACTTTTTTCTGCTCTGCACTATGCTCGCCAGTTTTCTGAAAGTGGGCGTGTTTTTGTATGTAAATGATTCTCTAGACAGATTTACTATTGGGACTTTTTTAAAAAGTCGCAAAAAAGTCGCAAAAAAAGTCGCAACTTCACTCCAGTGAGGACCATGCTTATCTTATGAGACTTTTTAATAGAACATGCGACTTTTTCATAAAAACGTGCGACTTTTGTAAAGCTGCTTACTGACGGATAAACTGCTACTGTCAAACCACATTTATTACAGTCTTAAAGGGGCGATCATAAATCTGACTTGGCTAAAACTGACTTTAGCCATATGTGAAAGTGGAGTGAGCTGTCAGAGTCGTGATAAATCTGGCCCATAGCATTTACAAACTATGGTACAAAAATGTGAATTTCCGCTTTTTGAAACAGCTCTGACTTTCTGAGCACCTGTCATGTTTCCTGAGGTTCTACAATGCCCAAACAGTACAAACACCCCACAAATGACCCCATTTCGGAAAGTAGACACCCTAAGGTATTCGCTGATGGGCATAGTGAGTTCATAGAACTTTTTATTTTTTGTCACAAGTTAGCGGAAAATGATGATTTTTTTATTTTTTATTTTTTCCTTACAAAGTCTCATATTCCACTAACTTGCGACAAAAAATTAAAAATTCTAGGAACTCGCCATGCCCCTCACGGAATACCTTGGGGTGTCTTCTTTCCAAAATGGGGTCACTTGTGGCGTAGTTATACTGCCCTGGCAATTTAGGGGCCCAAATGTGTGAGAAGTACTTTGCAATCAAAATGTGTAAAAAATGGCCTGCAAAATCCGAAAGGTGCACTTTGGAATATGTGCCCCTTTGCCCACCTTGGCTGCAAAAAAGTGTCACACATCTGGTATCGCCGTACTCAGGAGAAGTTGGGGAAAGTGTTTTGGGGTGTCATTTTACATATACCCATGCTGGGTGAGAAAAATATCTTGGTCAAATGCCAACTTTGTATAAAAAAATTGGAAAAGTTGTCTTTTGCAGAGATATTTCTCACACCCAGCATGGGTATATGTAAAATGACACCTCAAAACACATTCCCCAACTTCTCCTGAGTACGGCGATACCAGATGTGTGACACTTTTTTGCAGCCAAGGTGGGCAAAGGGGCACATATTCCAAAGTGCACCTTTCGGATTTTGCAGGCCATTTTTTACACATTTTGATTGCAAAGTACTTCTCACACATTTGGGCCCCTAAATTGCCAGGGCAGTATAACTACGCCACAAGTGACCCCATTTTGGAAAGAAGACACCCCAAGGTATTCTGTGAGGGGCATGGCGAGTTCCTAGAATTTTTAATTTTTTGTCACAAGTTAGCGGAAAATGATGATTTTTTTTTTGATTTTTTTTCCTTACAAAGTCTCATATTCCACTAACTTGCGACAAAAAATAAAAAATTCTAGGAACTCGCCATGCCCCTCACGGAATACCTTGGGGTGTCTTCTTTCCAAAATGGGGTCACTTGTGGCGTAGTTATACTGCCCTGGCAATTTAGGGGCCCATATGTGTGAGAAGTACTTTGCAATCAAAATGTGTAAAAAATGGCCTGCGAAATCCTAAGGGTGCTCTTTGGAATGTGTGCCCCTTTGCCCACCTAGGCTGCAATAAATTGTCACACATCTGGTATCGCCGTACTCAGGAGAAGTTGGGGAATGTGTTTTGAGGTGTCATTTTACATATACCCATGCTGGGTGTGAGAAATATCTCTGCAAAAGACAACTTTTCCAATTTTTTTATACAAAGTTGGCATTTGACCAAGATATTTTTCTCACCCAGCATGGGTATATGTAAAATGACACCCCAAAACACTTTCCCCAACTTCTCCTGAGTACGGCGATACCAGATGTGTGACACTTTTTTGCAGCCTAGATGCGCAAAGGTGCCCAAATTCCTTTTAGGAGGGCATTTTTAGACATTTGGATCCCAGACTTCTTCTCACGCTTTCGGGCCCCTAAAAAGCCAGGGCAGTATAAATACCCCACATGTGACCCCACTTTGGAAATAAGACACCCCAAGGTATTCCGTGAGGGGCATGGCGAGTTCCTAGACTTTTTTTTTTTGGCACAAGTTAGCGGAAATTGTTTTTTTTTGTATTTTCTCACAAAGTCTCCCTTTCCGCTAACTTGGGACAAAAATTTCAATCTTTCATGGACTCAATATGTCCCTCAGCGAATACCTTGGGGTGTCTTCTTTCCGAAATGGGGTCACATGTGGGGTATTTACACTGCCCTGGCATTTTAGGGCCCTAAAGCGTGAGAAGAAGTCTGGAATATAAATGTCTAAAAAAATTTTACGCATTTGGATTCCGTGAGGGGTATGGTGAGTTCATGTGAGATTTTATTTTTTGACACAAGTTAGTGGAATATGAGACTTAGTAAGAAAAACAAAAACAAAAACAAGCAAAAAAATTCCGCTAACTTGGGCCAAAAAAATGTCTGAATGGAGCCTTACAGGGGGGTGATCAATGACAGGGGGTGATCAATGACAGGGGGGTGATCAGGGAGTCTATATGGGGTGATAAACCCCCTGTCATTTGTCACCCCCCCTGTCATTGATCACCCCCCTGTAATGCTCCATTCAGACGTCCGTATGATTTTTTACGGATCCACTGATACATGGATCGGATCCGCAAAACACATGCGGACCTCTGAATGGAGCCTTACAGGGGGGGTGATCAATGACAGAGGGGTGATCACCCATATAGACTCCCTGATCACCCCCCTGTAAGGCTCCATTCAGACGTCCGTATGATTTTTACGGATCCACTGATACATGGATCGGATCCGCAAAACACATGCGGACCTCTGAATGGAGCCTTACAGGGGGGGTGATCAATGACAAAGGGGTGATCACCCATATAGACTCCCTGATCACCCCCCTGTGAGGCTCCATTCAGACGTCCGTATGATTTTTACGGATCCACTGATACATGGATCGGATCCGCAAAACACATGCGGACCTCTGAATGGAGCCTTACAGGGGGGGTGATCAATGACAGAGGGGTGATCACCCATATACACTCCCTGATCACCCCCCTGTAAGGCTCCATTCAGACGTCCGTATGATTTTTACGGATCCACTGATACATGGATCGGATCCGCAAAACACATGCGGACCTCTGAATGGAGCCTTACAGGGGGGTGATCAATGACAAGGGGGTGATCAATGACAGGGAAGTGATCAGGAAGTCTATATGCGTGATCACCCCCTTGTCATTGATCACCCCCCTGTAAGGCTCTTTTCAGACGTCCGCATGTGTTTTGCGGATCCGATCCATGCATCAGTGGATCCGTAAAAATCATACGGACGTCTGAATGGAGCCTTACAGGGGGGTGATCAATGACGGAGGTGATCAGGGAGTCTATATGCGTGATCACCCCCTTGTCATTGATCACCCCCCTGTAAGGCTGCATTCAGAGGTCCGCATGTGTTTTGCGGATCCGATCCATGTATCAGTGGATCCGTAAAAATCATACGGACATCTGAATGGAGCCTTACAGGGGGGTGATCAATGACAGGGGGGTGATCAATGACAGGGAAGTGATCAGGAAGTCTATATGCGTGATCACCCCCTTGTCATTGATCACCCCCCTGTAAGGCTCCATTCAGACGTCCGCATGTGTTTTGCGGATCAGATCCATGTATCAGTGGATCCGTAAAAATCATACGGACCTCTGAATGGAGCCTTACAGGGGGGTGATCAATGACAGGGGGGTGATCAGGGAGTCTATATGGGGTGATCAGTGGTTCATAAAGGGTTAATAAGTGACAGGGGGGTGTAGTGTAGTGTAGTGTAGTGTAGTGTAGTGTTTTGTGGTACTTTACAGAGCTGCCTGTGACCTCTGGTGGTCGATCCAAACAAAAGGGACCACCAGAGGACCAGGTAGCAGGTATATTAGACGCTGTTATCAAAACAGCGTCTAATATACCTGTTAGTGGTTAAAAAAATCACATCTCCAGCCTGCCAGCGAGCGATCGCCGCTGGCAGGCTGGAGATCCACTCGCTTACCTTCCGTTCCTGTGAGCGCGCGCGCCTGTGTGCGCGCGTTCACAGGAAATCTCGCGTCTCGCGAGATGACGCGTATATGCGTCCAGGAGGAGTAAAGCAACCACCTCCCGGACGCATATGTGCGTACAGCGGTCGGGAGGTGGTTAAAGGAGTCAGAGTAAAAAAAAAAAATGAAAATAGCTTAGACCAGAATAAAGAAGAATATTCCCCTGTAGTGATCGGCCACAGCAGCCACATGTCCATATCCAGGGGAAGAAGAAAGTAAACATCGTAGGGTGACCTGGGAATCGCTGGAAGCAGAGCAGAGGCGAATTAGTATAGTGACTATGATTTATTTTATTATTTTATATCATTCTATAATTTTACTCAGCAGGAGAAACCCCTTAAGGGATTTTTAAAAAGGAACTAATTTTGTTTATGCCCATAAAAACCCCTTAAGGACCGGACCATTTTTCTTGTAAATTTGTATTTTATTAAAATTTACATAAATTAAAAGTACAAACAGTGAAATAAAATGTTCTGTTCAATGTCCCAGATACAAGCATACAATGAAGTGCCTTGTGAGCGTTATTATTCCAGCATTATTACAATGAATGTAAATTAGGCCTCATGCACACGACAGTGTTTTTTCACTGTCAGTGATTTGGCTTCAGTGGTCCGTGTCCGATTTGGCTTCAGTTGTGTTTCCTTGTGTCTTCCTTTTTTTTTGTCTGACAGGAAAAAAAAAAGGAAGGTTAATGAAAAGTGTAATTTTATTGCACCAAGGTCTTGTAGAAAAAAACAGACGCGGACACAGATAACATACCAGTTGTGCATCAGTTTTTTTGACGGATCCATTGACTTGAATGGATTCGTCCTCCGTTTTCCACTGACAAGAATAGGACAGGTTATATTTTTTTGACGGACTGGAATCGCGGATCACGGACGTGGAGAAAAAACGGAGGACTATCAGTTTTTTTTCACAGCTCCATAGAAATGAATGGGACCTCCGCTAAACTGTGAAAAATGACGGAACGGACGCGGATGCACACAACGGTCGTGTGCATGAGGCCTTAAATAAAGTTATTTTCCTTAAAAATATAACAAAGTACCTTTTTGGTCAAGATAGTGAATTATGTTTACTACATAAAATTGTAAAAATAAGACATGTAAAGTAATCTTGTATTATATCCAACTTAGGCCTCTTTCACACTTGCGTTGTCCGGATCCGGCGTGTACTCCACTTGCCGGAATTACACGCCGGATCCGGAAAAACGCAAGTGAACTGAAAGCATTTGAAGACGGATCCGTCTTCAAAATGCGTTCAGTGTTACTATGGCACCCAGGACGCTATTAAAGTCCTGTTTGCCATAGTAGTAGTGGGGAGCGGGGGAGCGGTATACTTACAGTCCGCGCGGCTCCCGGGGCGCTCCAGAATGACATCAGAGCGCCCCATGCGCATAGATGACGTGCCATGCGATCACGTGATCCATGCACTTGGGGCGCCCTGACATCACTCTGGAGCGCCACTGGAGCCGCACGGACGGTAAGTATGCTGCTCCCCCGCTCCCCGCTACACTTTACCATGGCTGCCAGGACTTTAGCGTCCCGGCAGCCATGGTAACCATTCAGAAAAAGCTAAACGTCGGATCCGGCTTTGCGCCGAAACGACATTCAGCTTAAGGCCGGATCCGAAACAATGCCTTTCAATGGGCATTAATTCCGGATCCGGCCTTGCGGCAAGTCTTCAGGATTTTTGGCCGGAGCAAAAAGCGCAGCATGCTGCGGTATTTTCTCCGGCCAAAAAACGTTCCGGTCCGGAACTGAAGACATCCTGATGCATCCTGAACGGATTACTCTCCATTCAGAATGCATTAGGATAAAACTGATCAGGATTCTTCCGGCATAGAGCCCCGACTACGGAACTCTATGCCGGAAGAAAAGAACGCAGGTGTGAAAGAGCCCATAGGAAGATTCCGATTGTTTTACAATGGTAAAATGCAGAACGCTCTCCGCAGCCTATTGTTGACAAAGTCTTTATTTCTGGCTTCCCAGAGAGAGCGCTACACGCCTTTGTGTATGAAGTTGGTTAAGATCGATAGTTATTAGGTCAGGGTTGTCATAAGAGAAACTCTCCACCTCTGTTGTTTAAAGCCCTTGGTGAGGTAGCATTATAATAGAAAAGTAATGTTTATTCATCCATTAAAGCCTTACAAAAAAAAAAACCTGTATCTTTGTCAATGATATAGATAAGATAGTTTAGACTATATATACAATGCAGCCCATAATTATTCATACCGCTGGAAAATTTTGACTTAAAGTTACTTTTAGTCAACCAGCAAGTAATTTTTTGACGGGAAATGACATCGGTGTCTCCCAAAAGATAATAAGACGATGTACAAGAGGCATTATTGTGGGGAAAAAAATAATTCTTAGCTTTTATTTACATTTGAGCAAAAAATAAAAGATGTTCCGCACTGTGGAAAATCTCAGAGGACGTGGTCGGAAGCCAAAAGTGACACCTGTGCTGGCCAGGAGGATAGTTAGAGAGGTGAAAAAGAATCCAAGGATCACCACCAAGGCCATCCTGGTGAATCTGGGCTCTGCTGGTGGCAATGTCTTAAGGCAGACAATCCAACGGACACTGCACAATGCAGACCAAGGAGGACGCCACTTCTCCAGATAAGGCCTCATGCACACGACCATTGTGTGCATCCGTGGCCACTGTGCCGTTTTCCGTTTTTTTTCGCGGACCCATTGACTTTCAATGGGTCCGTGGAAAAATCGGAAAATGCACCGTTTTGCAGCCGAGATTGTGATCCGTGTATCCTGTCCTATTTTTTTGACGGACAACGGTTCACGGACCCATTTAAGTCAATGGGTCCGTGAAAGAACACGGATGCACACAAGATTGGCATCCGTGTCCGTGATCCGTGGCCGTAGGTTACTTTCATAAAAGCTTTTTCAGAGCTGAGTTTTCACTTCGTGAAAACTCAGACCCGACAGTATATTCTAACACAGAGGCATTCCCATGGTGAACAACGAACTGTGTACATGACTGCCCCCTGCTGCCTGGCAGCACCCGATCTCTACAAATAACCCCTCAGGTGCTGCAAGGCAAGACCCCCCTCCATCCCCAGTTTGAATATCATTGGTGGCCAGTGCGCCCCCCCCCTCCCTCCCTCTATTGTATTAATAACATTGGTGGCACAGTGTGCCCCCCTCCCCCCCGGCCCCCCTCCCTCCCTCTATTGTAATAAGAACAATGGTGGCCAGTGTGCGGCCTCCCCTCCCTCCCTTTATAGTTATAAGAACAATGGTGGCCAGTGTGCGGCCTCCCCCGGCCCCCCCTCCCTCTATAGTAATAAGAACAATGGTGGCCAGTGTGCGGCCTCCCCTCTCCCCCCCCCCCCGATCATTGGTGGCAGCGGAGTTCCGATCGGAGTCCCAGTTTAATCGCTGGGGCTCCGATCGGTAACCATGGCAACCAGGATGCTACTGCAGTCCTGGTTGCCATGGTTACTTAGCAATTGAAGCATCATACTTACCTGCTGGCTGCTGCGATGTCTGTGTCCGGCCGGGAGCTCCTCCTACTGGTAAGTGACAGTTCATTTAGCAATGCGCCGCACAGACCTGTCACTTACGAGTAGGAGGAGCTCCCAGCCGGACACAGAAATCGCAGCAGCCAGCAGGTAAGTATGATGCTTCTACTATTGCTAGGTAACCATGGCAACCAGGACTGCAGTAGCATCCTGGTTGCCATGGTTACCGATCGGAGCCCCAGTGATTAAACTGGGACTCTGATCGGAACTCCGCTGCCACCAATGATCGGGGGGGGGGGGGGGGGGAGAGAGGGGAGGCCGCACACTGGCCACCATTGTTCTTATTACTATAGAGGGAGGGGGGGGGGGGCGGGGGAGGCCGCACACTGGCCACCATTGTTCTTATTACAATAGAGGGAGGGACTCCAGACTTTACATTGAAAGTCAATGGGGACGGATCCGTTTGCAATTGCACCATATTGTGTCAACATTAGAGTTGAGCGAACACCTGGATGTTCGGGTTCGAGAAGTTCGGCCGAACATCCCGGAAATGTTCGGGTTCGGGATCCGAACCCGATCCGAACTTCGTCCCGAACCCGAACCCCATTGAAGTCAATGGGGACCCGAACTTTTCGGCACTAAAACGGCTGTAAAACAGCCCAGGAAAGGGCTAGAGGGCTGCAAAAGGCAGCAACATGTAGGTAAATCCCCTGCAAACAAATGTGGATAGGGAAATTAATTAAAATAAAAATTAAATAAATAAAAATTAACCAAAATCAATTGGAGAGAGGTTCCATAGCAGAGAATCTGGCTTCCCGTCACCCACCACTGGAACAGTCCATTCTCAGATATTTAGGCCCCGGCACCCAGGCAGAGGAGAGAGGTCCCGTAACAGACAATCTGGCTTCATGTCAGCAGAGAATCAGTCTTCATGTCATAGCAGAGAATCAGGCTTCACGTCAGCCACCACTGCAACAGTCCATTGTCATAAATTCAGGCCCAGCACCCAGGCAGAGGAGAGAGGTCCCGTAACAGACAATCTGGCTTCATGTCAGCAGAGAATCAGTCTGCATGTCATAGCAGAGAATGAGGCTTCACGTCACCCACCACTGCAACAGTCCATTTTCATAAATTTAGGCCCAGCACCCAGGCAGAGGAGAGAGGTCCCGTAACAGAGGATCTGGCTTCATGTCACCAGAGAATCAGTCTGCATGTCATAGCAGAGAATCAGGCTTCACGTCACCCACCACTGCAACAGTCCATTTTCATAAATTTAGGCCCAGCACCCAGGCAGAGGAGAGAGGTCCCGTAACAGAGGATCTGGCTTCATGTCACCAGAGAATCAGTCTGCATGTCATAGCAGAGAATCAGGCTTCACGTCACCCACCACTGCAACAATCCATTGGCATATATTTAGGCCTAGCACACAGGCAGAGGAGAGAGGTCCCGTAACAGACAATCTGGCTTCATGTCAGCAGAGAATCAGTCTGCATGTCATAGCAGAGAATGAGGCTTCACGTCACCCACCACTGCAACAGTCCATTTTCATAAATTTAGGCCCAGCACCCAGGCAGAGGAGAGAGGTCCCGTAACAGAGGATCTGGCTTCATGTCACCAGAGAATCAGTCTGCATGTCATAGCAGAGAATCAGGCTTCACGTCACCCACCACTGCAACAGTCCATTTTCATATATTTAGGCCCAGCACCCAGGCAGAGGAGAGAGGTCCCGTAACAGAGGATCTGGCTTCATGTCACCAGAGAATCAGTCTGCATGTCATAGCAGAGAATCAGGCTTCACGTCAGCCACCACTGCAACAATCCATTGGCATATATTTAGGCCTAGCACACAGGCAGAGGAGAGAGGTCCCGTAACAGACAATCTGGCTTCATGTCAGCAGAGAATCAGTCTGCATGTCATAGCAGAGAATGAGGCTTCACGTCACCCACCACTGCAACAGTCCATTTTCATAAATTTAGGCCCAGCACCCAGGCAGAGGAGAGAGGTCCCGTAACAGAGGATCTGGCTTCATGTCACCAGAGAATCAGTCTGCATGTCATAGCAGAGAATCAGGCTTCACGTCACCCACCACTGCAACAGTCCATTTTCATATATTTAGGCCCAGCACCCAGGCAGAGGAGAGAGGTCCCGTAACAGAGGATCTGGCTTCATGTCACCAGAGAATCAGTCTGCATGTCATAGCAGAGAATCAGGCTTCACGTCAGCCACCACTGCAACAATCCATTGGCATATATTTAGGCCTAGCACACAGGCAGAGGAGAGAGGTCCCGTAACAGACAATCTGGCTTCATGTCAGCAGAGAATCAGTCTTCATATCATAGCAGAGAATCAGGCTTCACGTCAGCCACCAATGCAACAGTCCATTGTCAGATATTTAGGCCCAGCACCCAGGCAGAGGAGAGAGGTCCCGTAACAGAGGATCTGGCTTCATGTCAGCAGAGAATCAGTCTTCATGTCATAGCAGAGAATCAGGCTTCACGTCACCCACCACTGTAAGAGTCCATTTTCATAAATTTAGGCCCAGCACCCAGGCAGAGGAGAGAGGTCCCGTAACAGACGATCTGGCTTCATGTCAGCAGAGAATCAGTCTGCATGTCATAGCAGAGAATGAGGCTTCACGTCACCCACCACTGCAACAGTCCATTTTCATAAATTTAGGCCCAGCACCCAGGCAGAGGAGAGAGGTCCCGTAACAGAGGATCTGGCTTCATGTCACCAGAGAATCAGTCTGCATGTCATAGCAGAGAATCAGGCTTCACGTCACCCACCACTGCAACAGTCCATTGTCATAAATTCAGGCCCAGCACCCAGGCAGAGGAGAGAGGTCCCGTAACAGACAATCTGGCTTCATGTCACCAGAGAATCAGTCTGCATGTCATAGCAGAGAATGAGGCTTCACGTCAGCCACCACTGCAACAATCCATTGGCATATATTTAGGCCTAGCACACAGGCAGAGGAGAGGTTCATTCAACTTTGGGTAGCCTTGCAATATAATGGTAAAATGAAAATAAAAATAGGATTGAATGAGGAAGTGCCCTGGAGTCCAATAATATATGGTTATGGGGAGGTAGTTAATGTCTAATCTGGACAAGGGACGGACAGGTCCTGTGGGATCCATGCCTGGTTCATTTTTATGAACGTCAGCTTGTCCACATTGGCTGTAGACAGGCGGCTGCGTTTGTCTGTAATGACGCCCCCTGCCGTGCTGAATACACGTTCAGACAAAACGCTGGCTGCCGGGCAGGCCAGCACCTCCAAGGCATAAAAGGCTAGCTCTGGCCACGTGGACAATTTAGAGACCCAGAAGTTGAATGGGGCCGAACCATCAGTCAGTACGTGGAGGGGTGTGCACACGTACTGTTCCACCATGTTAGTGAAATGTTGCCTCCTGCTAACACGTTGCGTATCAGGTGGTGGTGCAGTTAGCTGTGGCGTGTTGACAAAAGTTTTCCACATCTCTGCCATGCTAACCCTGCCCTCAGAGGAGCTGGCCGTGACACAGCTGCCTTGGCGACCTCTTGCTCCTCCTCTGCCTTGGCCTTGGGCTTCCACTTGTTCCCCTGTGACATTTGGGAATGCTCTCAGTAGCGCGTCTACCAACGTGCGCTTGTACTCGCGCATCTTCCTATCACGCTCCAGTGCAGGAAGTAAGGTGGGCACATTGTCTTTGTAGCGTGGATCCAGCAGGGTGGCAACCCAGTAGTCCGCACAGGTTAAAATGTGGGCAACTCTGCTGTCGTTGCGCAGGCACTGCAGCATGTAGTCGCTCATGTGTGCCAGGCTGCCCAGGGATAAGGACAAGCTGTCCTCTGTGGGAGGCGTATCGTCATCGTCCTGCCTTTCCCCCCAGCCACGCACCAGTGATGGACCCGAGCTGCGTTGGGTGCCACCCCGCTGTGACCATGCTTCATCCTCATCCTCCTCCACCTCCTCCTCATCCTCGTCCTCCTCGTCCTCCAGTAGTGGGCCCTGGCTGGCCACATTTGTACCTGGCCTCTGCTGTTGCCAAAAACCTCCCTCTGAGTCACTTCGAAGAGACTGGCCTGAAAGTGCTAAAAATGACCCCTCTTCCTCCTCCTCCTCCTCCTCCTCCTGGGCCACCTCCTCTTCCATCATCGCCCTAAGTGTTTTCTCAAGGAGACATAGAAGTGGTATTGTAACGCTGATAACGGTGTCATCGCCACTGGCCATGTTGGTGGAGTACTCGAAACAGCGCAACAGGGCACACAGGTCTCGCATGGAGGCCCAGTCATTGGTGGTGAAGTGGTGCTGTTCTGTAGTGCGACTGACCCGTGCGTGCTGCAGCTGAAACTCCACTATGGCCTGCTGCTGCTCGCACAGTCTGTCCAGCATGTGCAAGGTGGAGTTCCACCTGGTGGGCACGTCGCATATGAGGCGGTGAGCGGGAAGGCCGAAGTTACGCTGTAGCGCAGACAGGCGAGCAGCAGCAGGATGTGAACGCCGGAAGCGCGAACAGACGGCCCGCACTTTATGCAGCAGCTCTGACATGTCGGGGTAGTTGTGAATGAACTTCTGCACCACCAAATTCAGCACATGCGCCAAGCAAGGGATGTGCGTCAAATTGGCTAGTCCCAGAGCTGCAACGAGATTTCGCCCATTATCACACACCACCAGGCCGGGCTTGAGGCTCACCGGCAGCAACCACTCGTCGGTCTGTTGTTCTATACCCCGCCACAACTCCTGTGCGGTGTGGGGCCTGTCCCCCAAACATATGAGTTTCAGAATGGCCTGCTGACGTTTACCCCGGGCTGTGCTGAAGTTGGTGGTGAAGGTGTGTGGCTGACTGGATGAGCAGGTGGAAGAAGAGGAGGAGGAAGCCGAGAAGGAGGAGGTGGCAACAGGAGGCAAAGAATGTTGCCCTGCGATCCTTGGCGGCGGAAGGACGTGCGCCAAACAGCTCTCCGCCTGGGGCCCAGCTGCCACTACATTTACCCAGTGTGCAGTTAGGGAGATATAGCGTCCCTGGCCGTGCTTACTGGTCCACGTATCTGTGGTTAGGTGGACCTTGCCACAGATGGCGTTGCGCAGTGCACACTTGATTTTATCGGATACTTGGTTGTGCAGGGAAGGCACGGCTCTCTTGGAGAAGTAGTGCCGGCTGGGAACAACATACTGTGGGACAGCAAGCGACATGAGCTGTTTGAAGCTGTCTGTGTCCACCAGCCTAAATGACAGCATTTCATAGGCCAGTAGTTTAGAAATGCTGGCATTCAGGGCCAGGGATCGAGGGTGGCTAGGTGGGAATTTACGCTTTCTATCAAATGTTTGTGAGATGGAGAGCTGAACGCTGGCGTGTGACATGGTTGAGACGCTTGGTGACGGAGGTGGTGGTGGTGGTGTTGGTGGTACATCCCCTGTTTGCTGGGCGGCAGGTGCCAACGTTCCTCCAGAGGCGGAGGAAGAGGCCGAGGCGGCAGCAGCAGAATAGGCCGAGGCGGCAGCAGCAGAAGAGGTAGCAGGGGGAGCCTGAGTGACTTCCTTGGTTTTAAGGTGTTTACTCCACTGCAGTTCATGCTTTGCATGCAGGTGCCTGGTCATGCAGGTTGTGCTCAGGTTCAGAACGTTAATGCCTCGCTTCAGGCTCTGATGGCACAGCGTGCAAACCACTCGGGTCTTGTCGTCAGCACATTGTTTGAAGAAGTGCCATGCCAGGGAACTCCTTGAAGCTGCCTTTGGGGTGCTCGGTCCCAGATGGCGGCGGTCAGTAGCAGGCGGAGTCTCTTGGCGGCGGGTGTTCTGCTTTTGCCCACTGCTCCCTCTTTTGCTACGCTGTTGGCTCGGTCTCACCACTGCCTCTTCCTCCGAACTGTGAAAGTCAGTGGCACGACCTTCATTCCATGTGGGGTCTAGGACCTCATCGTCCCCTGCATCGTCTTCCACCCAGTCTTGATCCCTGACCTCCTGTTCAGTCTGCACACTGCAGAAAGACGCAGCAGTTGGCACCTGTGTTTCGTCATCATCAGAGACATGCTGAGGTGGTATTCCCATGTCCTCATCATCAGGAAACATAAGTGGTTGTGCGTCAGTGCATTCTATGTCTTTCACCGCTGGGGAAGGGCTAGGTGGATGCCCTTGGGAAACCCTGCCAGCGGAGTCTTCAAACAGCATAAGAGACTGCTGCATAACTTGAGGCTGAGACAGTTTCCCTGGTATGCATGGGGGTGATGTGACAGACTGATGGGGTTGGTTTTCAGGCGCCATCTGTGCGCTTTCTGCAGAAGACTGGGTGGGAGATAATGTGAACGTGCTGGATCCACTGTCGGCCACCCAATTGACTAATGCCTGTACCTGCTCAGGCCTTACCATCCTTAGAACGGCATTGGGCCCCACCATATATCGCTGTAAATTCTGGCGGCTACTGGGACCTGAGGTAGTTGGTACACTAGGACGTGTGGATGTGGCAGAACGGCCACGTCCTCTCCCAGCACCAGAGGGTCCACTAACACCACCACGACCATGTCCACGTCCGCGTCCCTTACTAGATGTTTTTCTCATTGTTATGGTTCACCACAACAACAAATATATTATTTGGCCCAATGTATTGTATTCAAATTCAGCGGGATATAAATTTGAGGCCTAGTATTTAGGCGCTGGGTGACCGGTATGGATTTAGTGACAGAATTAGACTTGGAAATGCACAGAAGCGTGTGTGTGAAGTTATTCTGAATGACCCTATGTGCACCTTCAATATGATCTACCCTTTTAGGGATAGATTTCAAATAGCTCTGATATAGCAGAAACGACTAAATTATGAAATTGCTAAATTGGGAATTGTATTTCAACCCAGAACAAAAAATGTGCTTTGACGGACACTAAATAACTTTCCCAGCCACAACAGGACAGCGGTAACGAGAGATTTAGCGGGATATAAATTTGAGGCCTAGTATTTAGGCGCTGGGTGACAGGTATGGGTTTAGTGACAGAATTAGATTTGGAAATGCACAGTAGCGGGTGTGTGAAGTTATTCTGAATGACCCTATGTGCACCTTGAATATTATATACCCTTTTAGGGATAGATTTCAAATAGCTCTGATATAGCAGAAACCACTAAATTATGAAATTGCTAAATTGGGAATTGTATTTCAACCCAGAACAAGAAATGTGCTTGAACGGACACTAAATAACTCGCCCAGCTACAGCACTAGGGACAGATTTAGCTGGATATAAATTTGAGGCCTAGTATTTAGGCGCTGGGTGACCGGTATGGATTTAGTGACAGAATTAGACTTGGAAATGCACAGAAGCGTGTGTGTGAAGTTATTCTGAATGACCCAATGTGCACCTTGAATATTATATACCCTTTTAGGGATAGATTTCAAATAGCTCTGATATAGCAGAAACCACTAAATTATGAAATTGCTAAATTGGGAATTGTATTTCAACCCAGAACAAGAAATGTGCTTGAACGGACACTAAATAACTCGCCCAGCTACAGCACTAAGGACAGATTTAGCGGGATATAAATTTGAGGCCTAGTATTTAGGCGCTGGGTGACAGGTATGGGTTTAGTGCCAGAATTAGACTTGGAAATACACAGTAGCGGGTGTGTGTGAAGTTATTCTGAATGACCCAATGTGCACCTTGAATATTATATACCCTTTTAGGGATAGATTTCAAATAGCTCTGATATAGCAGAAACCACTAAATTATGAAATTGCTAAATTGGGAATTGTATTTCAACCCAGAACAAAAAATGTGCTTTGACGGACACTAAATATCTTGCCCAGCAACAACAGTACAGTGGTAACGAGAGATTTAGCAGGATATAAATTTGAGGCCTAGTATTTAGGCGCTGGGTGACAGGTATGGGTTTAGTGACAGAATTAGACTTGAAAATACACAGTAGCGGGTGTGTGTGAAGTTATTCTGAATGACCCAATGTGCACCTTGAATATTATATACCCTTTTAGGGATAGATTTCAAATAGCTCTGATATAGCAGAAACCACTAAATTATGAAATTGCTAAATTGGGAATTATAGTTCAACCAAGAACAAAAAATGTGCTTTGACAGACACTAAATATCTTTCCAAGCAACAACAGTACAGCGGTAACGAGAGATTTAGCAGGATATAAATTTGAGGCCTAGTATTTAGGCGCTGGGTGACAGGTATGGGTTTAGTGACAGAATTAGACTTGGAAATACACAGTAGCGGGTGTGTGTGAAGTTATTCTGAATGACCCAATGTGCACCTTGAATATTATATACCCTTTTAGGGATAGATTTCAAATAGCTCTGATATAGCAGAAACCACTAAATTATGAAATTGCTAAATTGGGAATTGTATTTCAACCCAGAACAAAAAATGTGCTTTGACGGACACTAAATAACTTTCCCAGCTACAACAGGACAGCGGTAACGAGAGATTTAGCGGGATATAAATTTGAGGCCTAGGATTTAGGCGCTGGGTGACAGGTATGGGTTTAGTGACAGAATTAGACTTGGAAATACACAGTAGCGGGTGTGTGTGAAGTTATTCTGAATGACCCTATGTGCACCTTCAATATGATCTACCCTTTTAGGGATAGATTTCAAATAGCTCTGATATAGCAGAAACCACTAAATTATGAAATTGCTAAATTGGGAATTGTATTTCAACCCAGAACAAAAAATGTGCTTTGACGGACACTAAATAACTTTCCCAGCTACAACAGGACAGCGGTAACGAGAGATTTAGCAGGATATAAATTTGAGGCCTAGTATTTAGGCGCTGGGTGACAGGTATGGGTTTAGTGACAGAATTAGACTTGAAAATACACAGTAGCGGGTGTGTGTGAAGTTATTCTGAATGACCCAATGTGCACCTTGAATATTATATACCCTTTTAGGGATAGATTTCAAATAGCTCTGATATAGCAGAAACCACTAAATTATGAAATTGCTAAATTGGGAATTGTACTTCAACCCAGAACAAAAAATGTGCTTTGACGGACACTAAATATCTTTCCAAGCAACAACAGTACAGCGGTAACGAGAGATTTAGCAGGATATAAATTTGAGGCCTAGTATTTAGGCGCTGGGTGACAGGTATGGGTTTAGTGACAGAATTAGACTTGGAAATACACAGTAGCGGGTGTGTGTGAAGTTATTCTGAATGACCCAATGTGCACCTTGAATATTATATACCCTTTTAGGGATAGATTTCAAATAGCTCTGATATAGCAGAAACCACTAAATTATGAAATTGCTAAATTGGGAATTGTACTTCAACCCAGAACAAAAAATGTGCTTTGACGGACACTAAATAACTTTCCCAGCTACAACAGGACAGCGGTAACGAGAGATTTAGCGGGATATAAATTTGAGGCCTAGGATTTAGGCGCTGGGTGACAGGTATGGGTTTAGTGACAGAATTAGACTTGGAAATACACAGTAGCGGGTGTGTGTGAAGTTATTCTGAATGACCCTATGTGCACCTTCAATATGATCTACCCTTTTAGGGATAGATTTCAAATAGCTCTGATATAGCAGAAACCACTAAATTATGAAATTGCTAAATTGGGAATTGTATTTCAACCCAGAACAAAAAATGTGCTTTGACGGACACTAAATAACTTTCCCAGCTACAACAGGACAGCGGTAACGAGAGATTTAGCAGGATATAAAGTTGAGGCCTAGTATTTAGGCGCTGGGTGACAGGTATGGGTTTAGTGACAGAATTAGACTTGAAAATACACAGTAGCGGGTGTGTGTGAAGTTATTCTGAATGACCCAATGTGCACCTTGAATATTATATACCCTTTTAGGGATAGATTTCAAATAGCTCTGATATAGCAGAAACCACTAAATTATGAAATTGCTAAATTGGGAATTGTACTTCAACCCAGAACAAAAAATGTGCTTTGACGGACACTAAATAACTTTCCCAGCTACAACAGGACAGCGGTAACGAGAGATTTAGCAGGATATAAATTTGAGGCCTAGTATTTAGGCGCTGGGTGACAGGTATGGGTTTAGTGACAGAATTAGACTTGAAAATACACAGTAGCGGGTGTGTGTGAAGTTATTCTGAATGACCCAATGTGCACCTTGAATATTATATACCCTTTTAGGGATAGATTTCAAATAGCTCTGATATAGCAGAAACCACTAAATTATGAAATTGCTAAATTGGGAATTGTACTTCAACCCAGAACAAAAAATGTGCTTTGACGGACACTAAATAACTTTCCCAGCTACAACAGGACAGCGGTAACGAGAGATTTAGCGGGATATAAATTTGAGGCCTAGTATTTAGGCGCTGGGTGACCGGTATGGATTTAGTGACAGAATTAGACTGGGATATGGCCAAAAAATAACCACACTATTGCTGGTTAAATGCACTTGGTGACGGGCGCAGCTTGCCCCTGATGTAGTATATGGCCAAAAAATGAACAGACTATTGCTGGTTAAATGCACTTGGTGTCACAGCTTGACCAACCACACTACTGAGGGTTAAATGCACTTGGTGACGGGCGCAGCTTGCCCCTGATGTAGTATATGGCCAAAAAATGAACAGACTATTGCTGGTTAAATGCACTTGGTGTGACAGCTTCACCCTGATGTAGGCTTTAGCCAGAAAACAACCACACCATTGAGGGTTAAATGCACTTGGTGACAGGCGCAGCTTGCCCCTGATTTTGTATATGGCCAAAAAATGAACAGACTATTGCTGGTTAAATGCACTTGGTGTGACAGCTTCACCCTGATGTAGGCTTTAGCCAAAAAACAACCACACCATTGAGGGTTAAATGCACTTGGTGACAGGCGCAGCTTGCCCCTGATTTTGTATATGGCCAAAAAATGAACAGACTATTGCTGGTTAAATGCACTTGGTGTGACAGCTTCACCCTGATGTAGGCTTTAGCCAAAAAACAACCACACCATTGAGGGTTAAATGCACTTGGTGACAGGCGCAGCTTGCCCCTGATTTTGTATATGGCCAAAAAATGAACAGACTATTGCTGGTTAAATGCACTTGGTGTGACAGCTTCACCCTGATGTAGGCTTTAGCCAGAAAACAACCACACCATTGAGGGTTAAATGCACTTGGTGACAGGCGCAGCTTGCCCCTGATTTTGTATATGGCCAAAAAATGAACAGACTATTGCTGGTTAAATGCACTTGGTGTGACAGCTTCACCCTGATGTAGGCTTTAGCCAAAAAACAACCACACCATTGAGGGTTAAATGCACTTGGTGACAGGCGCAGCTTGCCCCTGATTTTGTATATGGCCAAAAAATGAACAGACTATTGCTGGTTAAATGCACTTGGTGTGACAGCTTCACCCTGATGTAGGCTTTAGCCAAAAAACAACCACACCATTGAGGGTTAAATGCACTTGGTGACAGGCGCAGCTTGCCCCTGATTTTGTATATGGCCAAAAAATGAACAGACTATTGCTGGTTAAATGCACTTGGTGTGACAGCTTCACCCTGATGTAGGCTTTAGCCAAAAAACAACCACACCATTGAGGGTTAAATGCACTTGGTGACAGGCGCAGCTTGCCCCTGATTTTGTATATGGCCAAAAAATGAACAGACTATTGCTGGTTAAATGCACTTGGTGTGACAGCTTCACCCTGATGTAGGCTTTAGCCAAAAAACAACCACACCATTGAGGGTTAAATGCACTTGGTCGCAGCTTGTGCTGGCGCACCACAAGACACAAAATGGCCGCCGATCACCCCAGAAAAATGTGACTGACAAACGGTCTGGGCAGCCTAAAAACAGTGAGCAATTGAGGATCAGCAGCTCAATGATCCACAGCTGCAGATCGATCAGTTAATCAAGTCCTTTGGAGGAGTTAATCTGCCTAATCTCGCCCTACTGTCGCAGCCGCAACCTCTCCCTACGCTAATCAGAGCAGAGTGACGGGCGGCGCTATGTGACTCCAGCTTAAATAGAGGCTGGGTCACATGGTGCTCTGGCCAATCACAGCCATGCCAATAGTAGGCATGGCTGTGATGGCCTCTTGGGGCAAGTAGTATGACGCTTGTTGATTGGCTGCTTTGCAGCCTTTCAAAAAGCGCCAAGAAAGCGTCACAAAAGCGCGAAGAAAGCGACGAACACCGAACCCGGACTTTTACGAAAATGTCCGGGTTCGGGTCCGTGTCACGGACACCCCAAAATTCGGTACGAACCCGAACTATACAGTTCGAGTTCGCTCATCCCTAGTCAACATCAAACGGATCCATCCCCATTGACTTGCATTGTAATTCAGGACGGATCCGTTTGGCTCCGCACGGCCAGGCGGACACCAAAACGAATTTTTTTTCATGTCTGTGGATCCTCCAAAATTCAAGGAAGACCCATGGACGAAAAAACGGTCACGGATAACGGACGGACCGCAAAAAAAAAGTCTGTGTGCATGAGGCCTAAGGCACACAGCTCCGTTGGCCTTTGCAAAAGCTCATGTGGACAAAGAAGACGACTTCTGGTCTTCTGTGTTATGGTCCGATGAAACAAAAATTGAATTGTTTGGTCATAATGATGTTTCCTTCATTTGGCGTTAAAAAGGAGAAGCCTTCAACTCAAAGAACACCATCTCCACTGTCAAAAATGGTGGTGGGAGCCTAATGCTTTGGGGGTGTTTTTCAGCCAATGGACCAGGGAACCTAATCACAGTAAATGGCACCATGAAAAAAGAGCATTACATGAGGATTCTCAACGACAACATCAGGCAGTCTGCAGAGAAACTTGGCCTTGGGCACCAGTGGACATTTCAGCATGACAATGATCCAAAACACACAGCAAAAGTGGTGAAGAAATGGTTAGCAGACAACTACATTAACGTTTTGGAGTGGCCCAGCCAGAGTCCAGACTTGAATCCAATTGAGAATCTGTGGAGGGAGCTAAAGATCAGGGTGAGGGCAAGAAGACCCTCCAACCTGAAAGATTTGGAGCTCATTGCTAAAGATGAATGGGCAAAAATACCTGTGGAGACATGCAAAAAGCTGGTCTGCAATTATAGGAAGCGTTTGATTGCTGTAATAGCCAATAAAGGCTTTTCTATTGATTATTGAGAAGGGTATGAATAATTTTGGAGTGGACACTTTTTGATCAAATGTAAATAAAAGCTGAGACATGTTTTTTTTCCCCACAATAATGCTTCTTGTACATCGTCTTATTATCTTTTGGGAGACACCTATGTCATTTCCCATCAAAAAATGACTTGCTGGTTGAATAAAAGTAACTTTAAGTCAAAATTTGCCTGGGGTATGAATAATTATGGGCAGCACTGTAGTTGAACAGAAGTAAAAGAAAAAAAAAAGGAAAGAATAAGAAAATTAAGAACAAAACCCAAAAAAGAAAAAACATTGTCATATTTGTATCCATATTATTATCCATAGATTAAGTGCATTGTCATCTAGTCCATAAATTTAGCAATCTTGTTAGAAATGGCGTAATCGTTCCATCTAGTGTTGAGCGAGCATGCTCGGCCAAACTGCTTTTCGGCTCGAGTATCGCTCGAGTATGTTGTTCCCAGCCGGCACTACTTCTCCAAGAGAGCCGTGCCTTCCCTGCACAACCAAGTATCCGATAAAATCAAGTGTGTACTGCGCAACGCCATCTGTGGCAAGGTCCACCTAACCACAGATACGTGGACCAGTAAGCACGGCCAGGGATGCTATATCTCCCTAATTGCACACTGGGTAAATGTAGTGGCGACTGGGCCCCAGGCGGAGAGCTGTTTGGCGCACGTCCTTCCGCCGCCAAGGATCGCAGGCCAACATTCTTTGCCTCCTGTTGCCTCCTCCTCCTACTCGGCTACCTCCTCCTCTTCTTCCACCTGCTCATCCAGTCAGCCACACATTTTCACCACCAACTTCAGCACAGCCCGGGGTAAACGTCAGCAGGCCATTCTGAAACTCATATGTTTGGGGGACAGGCCCCACACCACACAGGAGTTGTGGCGGGGTATAGAACAACAGACCGACGAGTGGTTGCTGCCGGTGAGCCTCAAGCCCGGCCTGGTGGTGTGCGATAATGGGCGAAATCTCGTTGCAGCTCTGGGACTAGCCGGTTTGACGCACATCCCTTGCTTGGCGCATGTGCTGAATTTGGTGGTGCAGAAGTTCATTCACAACTACCCCGACATGTCAGAGCTGCTGCATAAAGTGCGAGCCGTCTGTTTGCGCTTCCGGCGTTCACATCCTGCCGCTGCTCGCCTGTCTGCGCTACAGCGTAACTTTGGCCTTCCCGCTCACCGCCTCACATGCGACGTGCCCACCAGGTGGAACTCCACCTTGCACATGCTGGACAGACTGTGCGAGCAGCAGCAGGCCATAGTGGAGTTTCAGCTGCAGCACGCACGGTTCAGTCGCACTGTGGACCAGCACCACTTCACCACCAATGACTGGGCTTCCATGCGAGACCTGTGTGCCCTGTTGCGCTGTTTCGAGTACTCCACCAACATGGCCAGTGGCGATGACACCGTTATCAGCGTTACAATACCACTTCTATGTCTCCTTAAGAAAACACTTAGGGCGATGATGGAAGAGGAGGTGGCCCAGGAGGAGGAGGAGGAAGAGGGGTCATTTTTAACACTTTCAGGCCAGTCTCTTCGAAGTGACTCAGAGGGAGTTTTTTTGCAACAGCAGAGGCCAGGTACAAATGTGGCCAGCCAGGGCCCACTACTGGAGGACGAGGATGAGGAGGAGGTGGAGGAGGATGAGAATGAAGCATGATCACAGCGGGGTGGCACCCAATGCAGCTCGGGCCCATCACTGGTGCGTGGCTGGGGGGAAACGCAGGACGATGACGATACGCCTCCCACAGAGGACAGCTTGTCCTTACCCCTGGGCAGCCTGGCACACATGAGCGACTACATGCTGCAGTGCCTGCGCAACGACAGCAGAGTTGCCCACATTTTAAAGTGTGCAGACTACTGGGTTGCCACCCTGCTGGATCCACGGTACAAAGACAATGTGCCCACCTTACTTCCTGCACTGGAGCGTGATGGGAAGATGCGCAAGCACAAGCGCACGTTGGTAGACGCGCTACTGAGAGCATTCCCAAATGTCACAGGGGAACAAGTGGAAGCCCAAGGGCAAGGCAGAGGAGGAGCAAGAGGTCGCCAAGGCAGCTGTGTCACGGCCAGCTCCTCTGAGGGCAGGGTTAGCATGGCAGAGATGTGGAAAAGTTTTGTCAACACGCCACAGCTAACTGCACCACCACCTGATACGCAACGTGTTAGCAGGAGGCAACATTTCACTAACATGGTGGAACAGTACGTGTGCACACCCCTCCACGTACTGACTGATGGTTCGGCCCCATTCAACTTCTGGGTCTCTAAATTGTCCACGTGGCCAGAGCTAGCCTTTTATGCCTTGGAGGTGCTGGCCTGCCCGGCGGCCAGAGTTTTGTCTGAACGTGTATTCAGCACGGCAGGGGGCGTCATTACAGACAAACGCAGCTGCCTATCTACAGCCAATGTGGACAAGCTGACGCTCATAAAAATGAACCAGGCATGGATCCCACAGGACCTATCCATCCCTTGTGCAGATTAGACATTAACTACCTCCCCTTAACCATATATTATTGTACTCCAGGGCACTTCCTCATTCAATCCTATTTTTATTTTCATTTTACCATTATATTGCGGGGCAACCCAAAGTTGAATAAACCTCTCCTCTGTCTGGGTGCCGGGGCCTAAATATATGACAATGGACTGTTCCAATGTTGTGTGACGTGAAGCATGATTCTCTGCTATGACATGAAGACTGATTCTCTGCTGACATGAAGACTGATTCTCTGTTACGGGACCTCTCTCCTCTGACTGGGCCTAAATATCTGACAATGGACTGTTCCAGTGTTGGGTGACGTAAAGCATGATTCTCTGCTATGACATGAAGACTGATTCTCTGCTGACATGAAGCCAGATTCTCTGTTACGGGACCTCTCTCCTCTGCCTGGATGCCGGGGCCTAAATATCTGACAATGGACTGTTCCAGTGTTGGGTGATGTGAAGCATGATTCTCTGCTATGACATGAAGACTGATTCTCTGCTGACATGAAGCCAGATTCTCTGTTACGGGACCTCTCTCCTCTGCCTGGGTGCCTGGGCCTAAATATCTGACAATAGACTGTTCCAGTGTTAGGTGACGTGAAGCATGATTCTCTGCTATGACATGAAGACTGATTCTCTGCTGACATGAAGCCAGATTCTCTGTTACGGGACCTCTCTCCTTTGCCTGGGTGCCTGGGCCTAAATATCTGACAATGGACTGTTCCAATGTTGGGTGACGTGAAGCATGATTCTCTGCTATGACATGAAGACTGATTCTCTGCTGACATGAAGCCAGATTCTCTGTTACGGGACCTCTCTCCTCTGCCTGGGTGCCTGGGCCTAAATATCTGACAATGGACTGTTCCAGTGTTGGGTGATGTAAAGCATGATTCTCTGCTATGACATGAAGACTGATTCTCTGCTGACATGAAGCCAGATTCTCTGTTACGGGACCTCTCTCCTCTGCCTGGGTGCCTGGGCCTAAATATCTGACAATGAACTGTTCCAGTGTTGGGTGACGTGAAGCATGATTCTCTGCTATGACATGAAGACTGATTCTCTGCTGACATGAAGCCAGATTCTCTGTTACGGGACCTCTCTCCTCTGCCTGGGTGCCTGGGCCTAAATATCTGACAATGGACTGTTCCAGTGTTGGGTGACGTAAAGCATGATTCTCTGCTATGACATGAAGACTGATTCTCTGCTGACATGAAGCCAGATTCTCTGTTACGGGACCTCTCTCCTCTGCCTGGGTGCCTGGGCCTAAATATCTGACAATGAACTGTTCCAGTGTTGGGTGACGTGAAGCATGATTCTCTGCTATGACATGAAGACTGATTCTCTGCTGACATGAAGCCAGATTCTCTGTTACGGGAACTCTCTCCTCTTCCTGGGTGCCTGGGCCTAAATATCTGACAATGGACTGTTCCAATGTTGGGTGACGTGAAGCATGATTCTCTGCTATGACATGAAGACTGATTCTCTGCTGACATGAAGCCAGATTCTCTGTTACGGGACCTCTCTCCTCTGCCTGGGTGCATGGGCCTAAATATCTGACAATGGACTGTTCCAATGTTGGGTGACGTGAAGCATGATTCTCTGCTATGACATGAAGACTGATTCTCTGCTGACATGAAGCCAGATTCTCTGTTATGGGACCTCTCTCCTCTGCCTGGGTGCTGGGGCCTAAATATATGACAATGGACTGTTACAGTGGTGGGTGACGTGAAGCCAGATTCTCTGCTATGGGACCTCTCTCCAATTGATATTGGTTCATTTTTATTTTATTTTTATTTTAAATTATTTCCCTATCCACATTTGTTTGCAGGGGATGTACCTACATTTTGCTGCCTTTTGCAGCCCTTTAGCCCTTTCTTGGGCTGTTTTACAGCCTTTTTAGTGCCGAAAAGTTCGGGTCCCCATTGACTTCAATGGTGTTCGGGTTCGGGACGAAGTTCGGGTCGGGTTCGGATCCCGAACCCGAACATTTCCGGGAAGTTCGGCCGAACTTCTCGAACCCGAACATCCAGGTGTTCGCTCAACTCTAGTTTCAAGTTTTGTTGTTTGCTGTCTTGGTTGTTTTTGTGTCATCTTTCCCATTCAGGTTCTGTGCGAGCAGGCTGCTTCTATTTCCCCTCTTCACCATCTCAGAGAATCTAGGGTGTTTTAGCCCAGGCACGGGGACACATCATTCCTACCACCAAGGTCTGAATGTGGGCTGAGCAGTGCAGGGAGAGAGGTCAGGGATTAGCTAGGAGATGACACTTCCCCTGCTTCTCACCTAGAACCTGGTTGTTGGTTTTTCTGTGAGTCTGAGTGCATGTCCGTCGTGACACCATAGTTGCACGCTTGAAGTTGTTACAAATCTGGGATCTCTCTAAAAATTTGATAGGGCGAACTAATTTATCGACCGTGCCGGTACCCTTGAGAGCATCCGATAGGCCAGCTGAAGCTGCTCTGGGGGCTGTCTCTGCACCGACGGCAGAAAGATGACACCACTCGGCCGTATGTAATATAGATTGGCACAAAGAACACGCAGGTGCTTTAAGCCCTGCGAAATGTCTGCAGAAGAGCTCAGTGTCAATATTAGCCCAATTTGTAGTAAATTGAGTGCTGCTGCAGCCTTCGCAGAAAAAGAACAATAAAATTCATAGAACGCAGCACCGCCATACTTATGCCCCAAATGAGTAACCCTATAAAGATACAGATCCAAATCTTCTCTCCTATCTGGGCGGACAGAACAGATGACATCTCTATACAGGCTGAATGCCAGAACGAATTCCAGAATTGATAACTTCTTATTAAGCCTGTGATCGCGGCTCCTAAGAACCACGGAAACATCACCACATGCAATAACTTTGTCATTAGATATGTCTCTGGTAGAAAGAAGCAAGGACGCCAGATTCACATCTTTGCCCTCAAGTATGTCCTTCTTGAAATTTGCCAGAATAAAATGCACCGGCATGATGTTGGACACGGAGGACACGATACCTGAGGAACCTGCAGCGGATGTGGAAGCGACTGAAATGTCCTGGGCAGGATTAGCAGCAGTAGCACCTCGAGACTCTACAGTCTGCAGCCTGGCCTGAATATTATTAATTGACGATGTCAGGTTGTTGACCATCAAATTGCAGTTGGGTGAGAGAAGTCTGCAACATAGCCATTGACACCTCATCCTGATGAGGACCCGCTGTATCCGCCACCAGTAAGCGGTACAGCTCTGCCTTTCTCGCCGAGGCCGAGAAATGTATGCCCTTTTTAACAGCTCTGATGTGAGCCTGGGAATGGTCCAATTTCGGAGTGATGGAACACTGCCCCCCTCCGACATCCTGGTGGCGTTCTCGTCCATGGAGGCTAGACATGTCTAAACTGGGACAACAACAGAAATCAGGACAATTGCAGGTGCGTGAACCACCACCACCGATAGATCGAACACCAAGGTGGCTGAGGAAACCAAGAGGCATGCATGCATGCATGCACCCCGAACCCGACTGTGGAGACCAAAACCTCAACAGAAGGCCTCATGGAGGTGGAAATGTGCAAACCTAGGCCAGCCCTGTGACAATGCGGCTAAACCGTGACCCACCCCTGAGCGTGACATTTAGCTTGTGCGAATCACATGCCAAAATAATAATATATAAATATTTTGGCACGAATGAAAGAGAAGTGCCAGTGCATGGCAACCGCCAGCTGGCGAAACTTACCAGAACAATGGTGAAAAACAAGCTAAATACGACAGAAATAGAGGGTCCAAACCTGCCAATGATTTATACAAGATTGTGTAAGTAAGGCTACTTTCACACCTGCGTTCAGGTGTCCGCTCGTGAGCTCCGTTTGAAGGGGCTCACAAGCGGCCCTGAACGCAGCTGTCTGGCCCTAATGCATTCTCAGTGGAGGCGGATCCACTGAGAATGCATCCGTCTGCCAGCGCTCAGCCTCCGCTCCGCTCAGTGAGCGGATACCTGAACGCTGCAAGCAGCGTTCGGGTGTCCGCCTGGCCGTGCGGAGGCGAGCGGATCCGTTCCGACTTATAATGGAAGTCAATGGGGACGGATCCGCTTGAAGATGACACCATATGGCTCAATCTTCAAGCAGATCCGTCCCCCATTGACTTTCAATGTAAAGTCTGAACGGATCCGCTCAGGCTACTTTCACACTTAGAAATTTTTCTAAGTTATAATGCAGACGGATCCGTTCTGAACGGATGCAAACGTCTGCATTATAGGAGCGGATCCGTCTGATGAAACATCAGACGGACCCGCTCCGAACGCTAGTGTGAAAGTAGCCTAACAATGATCACAAAATCTTTGCTTAACGTCCACCAAGCTAATACACAAATATGGATTAATACTGGAAGCATAACTGATCCACTGTCTCCTTATGACCAATCAAAAATATATATATGATATTAATATGATATTATACCCCACTCGGCAATCATACTATGGAAATATGATTTCCTAAGGGTTTTTCCTCTACTCAGATAATGTCTTATCTCCCATTAGCAATATGCATCTTTGCTATGAGGACAACTAGTATCAGGGAGGTGTTTAACACTATATGTTCCCTCAGTATGGGGACTCTTGACTATATGCCGTGAGAAATATCTAATTAATACCACAATCAGTAAGTACAAATATACGCTACCGGGTCAAGGATGAACAGGGTTTTGGGTGTGATCAGTTCTCAGTAGACAAAAATGAATCCAAGTTTATTTGTGATGAATCCTTCTTATGGGCAATTTTCTCTGTGCCAATGTTTCTTTGTAGCAAGATTTTCTTGTGTTGTAATTGTATTTTAGTTGTTGAAGTAAGTTGTTAGTTGAAGTTCTGTCAGTTGAGAGAGAGTGAGTACTGTCTAACCTCTTAATTCATACTTTATACCCCACGTTATCTAAGAACTCCTCCCCTTCTAGATTAGGGATCTCCAATCAGACAAGGTGGATGTATTCGTATGCAGATAATAATGATGTCATTTTAACCCTCGAAATACTGGTGAAAATGACATACTATTATCCATCTACCTCTAGATGGCACTGTTGTACCACATAACAATTTCAAACATTAATTCTAAATACCTAATAATACGTTCACATTACCTTCTTAACCTCTCCAATATGCATCAGTAATACGGGTTTCTTCCTGACATTTTAATTACCCATAATCTAGACATGTTGGAGTCACTATCTTTTACTGTCTTTTTAAATTCATGATAATGCACAATGGGACAATGGGCCTTTTTATTGGCATCCAGGTTTATATAATTAACTTGTCCACTAGGCTAACTAATAACATTCATCTCTCCTCATGAAATCCAATTAGTAGGAAGACAACTTCAATACTTTCTAGACCTTAAAAAAAAGGCTATATTCAATCAGTGAGATACACACGGCATAAAATATATATTCTATATGATAAATACATGGTACGATATATATATATATATATATATATATATATATATCGACACACTGTTACACATAAATTACACATTATATAAATCACTGGTTAAGATATGTCGCAAATCTAAATATACCACACAGAAATATATAGAACATACTCATGCATACATGAATAGAATAATACACACCAAATGTTTCCCTTAAGACATGACTTCCTTAATGACCTTGTAAGGAAGTAAAATAATGAATTGCTATTTAAATGGTTATTTCTCACAGACACATGTCTGTAGGACCAATGATATTATTAACAGATACACTACATCTGCTCACAATAATTTTTAAGAGACAACACACTCTATGTCCGCTATAACCATTTTACCCAAACTGAACTCAGCATGAACTCATCTCGGCCTATTTCAATCCTAAAGAAAGACTTTAGATTTTGGTTCAGTCTGTCCTTACACTTAAAGGCAATGAGCATTTATATTTAGACTATAATATCTTCAGATAAGACTGTACACTTATAAAAATGCATGACATAGTGGCGAATTTAGGGCACTGCATATCACTGTGTGTTATTGCATATTATTGAGTTTTATGTTGATTAAGCTTTTATTGTATTTTAAGTTATTGTATAATTAATCATTTATATTTTTGCATAGAAGCTTGCACCGTGTTTTACTGATTGCACAACATGATTAAATTAACAATGAATTCTTTTTGAGGTGTTTTACATGTCCACCTAGGATCAATTCCCTTTGAAAAGTTTCCTTTGATCATTTCTTATATAAAGCATTTGCTTTATAGTTCCGACATAAATTGGAGGCACTGCTGAGATCGAGTTAATTTATTAATTATTTGTGCAACTAGTAAAACGTTCCATAATTCTCTTGGGTAACCAGATTGCAGCCAGTAGTAAAGCGGGTTATGGTGACGCTATAAGAGATAGTCCATCTAGCCCGAAACAGTTAATCCACAACATTGTTGAATATGTAAATTCATGTTTGGGTTTGGATCAGGATGTAACTGCATGGTTAAGTGAGCTGCAGGCAGAAGCCAAGAGAGAATGTGTCGATGTATTAACATCATTTGGTACAGTCAGGAGACATCTAACTTATTTAGGTGTGCTTAAAAGTAACGCCAGTAAAGACCGACACCTCTTAAAGATGTTGCCACCAGTCCTATATGCAATACTAGAAGTAAGTACACTCTTAAAGAGTAGAAATATGCATATAACAGACATGCAGGCCTATATATCCTGTATAGAAACAGAGTTAGAATCTGCAACAGCATCGATCAAGCACTTAAAGCATGAACTCGATCTCAGCCATGTTGCCTATCATCAACCAAAAAGTGAGGCAGATGAGCTGAAACTGTGTTATCGCAGACTTTAGCAAACAGATGGACCAAACCATACTATAGTCAATGTTGAATGTGATCTGTCTGATAATGAGAGATTTTTGGATCCTCCAGCTATCACAACCCAAAATACAGATGTGTCATCATTACATGCTCTTAAAGTGGAATCCATCTGAGATCCTAAACCACCCAAGGGTGATGGCATGATTACACAGGATGCATTCACCCAATTAAGTCAGGTGTTTCCAGCTGTAACCACCTTACTAGGCGCTAGCTACACCAAAAGCCACAGAAGTGTCCCCCCGCACCTTTCCCAAGAGAAGAAAAGTTAGGGTTAACCCCTTAAGGACTCAGCCCTATTTCACCTTAAGGACTTGGCCATTTTTTGCAAATCTGACCAGTGTCACTTTAAGTGCTGATAACTTTAAAACGCTTCGACTTACCCAGGCCGTTCTGAAATAGTTTTTTCGTAACATTTTGTACTTCATGACACTGCTAAAATTGGGTCAAAAAAGAAATTTTTTTTGCATAAAAAAATATCAAATTTGGAAGAATTTGGAAAATTTGCAAATTTCAAAGTTTTAGTTTCTCTACTTCTGTAAAACAAAGTAATACCCCCACAAATTGTGATGACTTTACATTCCCCATATGTCTACTTCATGTTTGTATCATTTTGGGAATGCCATTTTATTTTTTGGGGATGTTACATAGCTTAGAAGTTTAGAAGAAAATTTAGAAATTCCAAATCCCACTTTTTATGGACCAGTCCAGGTCTAAAGTCACTTTGTGAGGCTTACGTAATAGAAACCACCCAAAAATTACATTTTAGAAACTACACCTCTCAAGATATTCAAAACTGATTTTACAAACGTTGTTAACCCTTTAGGTCTTTCACAAGACTTCTTGGCAAATGGACATAAAATTTAAGAATTTAGATTTTTGGGGGAAAATTTTCCAATATAATACATTTTTTCCAGGAACAAAGCAAGGGTTAACTGCCAAACAAAACTCAATATGGGTTGCCCTGATTCTGTAGTTTGCAGAACCCCCCCATCCCCCCCTAATGTGGTCCTAAACTACTGTTTGGCCAAATGGGAGGACATAGAAGGAGGGGAACGCCATATGGTTTTTGCAAGGCAGATTTTGCAGGACTGGTTTTGTTTATACCCTGTCCCATTTCAAGCCCCCCGTTGCAGCCCTAGAATAGAAATTCCAGAAAAGTGACTCCATCTAAGAAAGTACAACCCTCAAGGTATTCAAAACTGGGTTTACAAGCTTTGTTAACCCTTCTGGTGTTCCACAAGAGTTAATGGCAGATGGAGAAACAATTTTGGAATTTAAATGTTTTGGAAAATATTCAATTTTAATCTATTTTTTCCAGTAATAAAGTAAGGGTTAACTGCCAAACAAAACTCAATATGGGTTGCCCTGATTCTGTAGTTTGCAAAAACACCCCATATGTGGTCCTAAACTACTGTTTGGCCAAATGGGAGGACATAGAAGGAGGGGAATGCCATATGGGTTTTGGAAGGCAGATTTTATACCATGTCCCATTTCAATCCCCCCGTTGCACCCCTAGAATAGAAATTCCAAAAAAGTGACTCCATCTAAGTGACCCTCAAGGTATTCAAAGCTGGGTTTACAAACTTTATTAACTTTCTATTTTTTGGAAAATTTCCCATTTTAACACTTACTTTATTACTGGAAAAAAATGGGTTAACAGCCAAACAAAACTCAATATGGGTTTCCCTGATTCTGTAGTTTGCAGAAACACCCATATGAGGTCGTAAACTACTATTTGGCTAAACGGCAGGACATAGAAGAAGTGGAACGCCATATGGTTTTTGGAAGGCAGATTTTGCTGTACTGGTTTATTTACACCATGTACCCTTTCAAGCCCCCCGATGCACCCCTAGAGTAGAAACTCCATAAAAGTGACCCCATCTAGGAAACTACGGGATAAGGTGGTTGTTGTTTTGGGACTATTTTAGGGTAAATATGATTTTTGGTTGCTCTATATTACACTTTTTTGAGGCAAGGTAACAAAAAATTTTAATTATAAAATTGTTTCTACATTCGCTATTTAGTTTTGTGGAACACCTAAAGGGTTAACAAAGTTTGTAAAGTAACTTTTGAATACCTTGAGGGGTTTAGTTTCTTAGATGGGGTCACTTTTTTGGAGTTTCTAGTCTAGGCTACATCAGGGGAGCTTCTAATGGGACATGGTGTAAATAAACCAATCCATCAAAATCTGCCTTCCAGAAACTATATGGCGTTCCCTTCGTTCTATGCCCTGCCGTGTGGCTATATAGCCATTTACGACCACATATGGGGTGTTTCTGCAAACTACAGAATCAGGGCAATTAATATTTAATTTTGTTTGGCTGTTAACCCTCGCTTTATTACTGGAAAAAAGGATTCAAATGGAAATTTGGATTTTGCCCAAAAATGGGTGTTTTGGCACCGTTTTTATTTTATATATTTAACGCTGTTCATCCAAGGGGTTTGGTCAAATGTTATTTTTATAAGGCAGATTCTTATGGACACGGCGATATATGCCTGCATTTTTTAATTTATTTCCATTTTAAACTATATTATCATTTTAGGAACCCAAAAAATTATTTTAGTATCTCCATAGCCTGGGAGCTACATTTTGGGACGACTATCTATTATAGGGGCTCATTTTTTGCAGGATGAGATGGCGGTTTTATTGGCACTAATTTGGGGTTCATATGACATTTTGATCGCTCGCTATTACACTTTTTGTGATGTTATTTTTTTTTTACATGTTTTTTTTTTTTTTACGCTGTTCATCGGGGGGGGGGGGGGGGTTGGGTTAAATGTTATTTTTATAGAGAAGATTTTTACGGACGCGGCGATGCCCAATATGTATGGCTCTTAGACTTTGGAGACACTAAGCAGGCATCCTCAAACTGCGGCCCTCCAGATGTTGTAAAACTACAATTCCCACCATGCCCTGCTGATAGCTGTAGGTTGTCTGGGCATGCTGGAAGTTATAGTTTTACAACATCTGGAGGGCCACAGTTTGAGGATGCCTGCACTAAAACTAATTATTTTGGGAAAAAAAATAGTTTCCCTGTCTCCAAAGTCTGAGAGCCATAGTTTTTTATGTTCTCTATGGGACTGTTAGAGATTATAAAAATTTAGTACTCTATGGAAGTGTGATACTCCCTGAAGCAATCGATAACGCAGAGGCCCGGATGATCGGGGCAAGTGTCACACTGAGTCGTGGTATCTTCCATATCCCCCTCCTGTGACACACTCTGCACTTTTTTTGAGACCGTCTCTTCTTTCCAGTATGGGGGACCACACCTGGAAAAAGTTGGCCAGGGACGATTCGGGCGCCTCCAATTCCCGAGATACTTCTGCCTTTTCTTTCCCGGTCTGAAAAAATCAGGTCCTTGAGGACTGCCTCATAGAATTGGAGGAATGACCCTGTGCTGCCAGCACTTCGGGATAGTACAAAAGCGGTGTACAAGGCAACCTGTACCAAGTAGACCGCAACTTTTTTGTACCATGCCCGGGTTTTGCGCATGGCATTATATGGCTTGAGGACTTGATCAGAGAGATCAAGTCCTCCCATATACCGATTGTAGTCGACGATACAATCGGGCTTGAAGATCGTTGCCGCAGTACCTCACACAGGGACAGGGGTGATGCTGTTACCGTGGATTGTGGACAGTATAAAGACATCCCTCTTGTCCTTATACCTGACCAGCAACAGGTTTCCACTGGTAAGGGCACGGGTCTCCCTCCTGGGGATAGGTACCTGGAGGGGGTAGGTAGGGAGGCCGCGTTGATTTTTCCGCGCGGTCCCACAAGCGGACGTGGATCTGGCGGCAAGGGACCTGAACAAGGAAATGCTAGTATAAAAGTTATCCACGTACAAGTGGTAACCCTTATCTAGCAGTGGGTGCAAAAGGTCCCACACGAGTTTTCCGCTAACACCCAGAGTGGGGGGACATTGTGGGGGTTCAATACTAGAATCTCGCCCCTCGTACACGCAAAATTTGTAAGTGTAATTTTGTACATTTTCACACCATACCTCGCCCGCTTATTGGGAATGTATTGGCGGAAACTGAGTCTCCCCTTGAACGCAACGAGAGACTCATCAACTGCGACATTCCTTCAAGGGACGTAGGCCTGCGCAAATTTGGCCCGAAGTGATCGATCACCGGCCGTATCTTATACAGACGGTCATAGGCAGGATCACCTGGGGGGGGGACATGCTGCATTATCTGAATAATGCAGGCATTTCTGGATGGCCTCAAACCGGGGACGTGTCATGCCCATACTGTAGAGTGGGGTCTGGTAGAGGACGTCCCCACTCCAGTATTGCCTGACACTGGGTTTTTGCACTAGAACCATGTGCAGCACGAGGCCCCAAAACATCCTCATCTCGGCTGCACTGACCGGCGTCCAGCCACCGGGTTTAGCCAAAAAGGAGCCCGGGTGCTGAGCAACGAACTGTTGGGCGTACAGGTTTGTCTGCTCCACCATCAAATTCACAAATGGGTCACTGAAAAAAAAACTAAAAAAGTTAATTTCAGTAAAGCCCACTGTGGGAATCTGGATTCGTGGATTGCCAACAAAATCCGGAATCTCGGGCTCAAAATCCACTGGGGGACAGCAGCTAAGTTCACCGGTAGGGGGCTCTGGTGGGCTTATTTGGTGGGCCGGGAAACCAGTAGGAGCCCCAGGGCGGCTCGTACTGGTGTGGGCCACAGGGTCCCTAGCATGTGGGGCCCCTGGCTCCGCCTGGCGGCGTCTCCGCTGCCTTGTGGGCTCATTGTCATCAGATGATGATGAGGAGGATGTGGATGACAAGAGGAACGAGGGGTCATCCTCATCCTCACTGGGGCTGTCGGAGTCGGAGGCAAGCTGGGCGTATGCCTCCTCGGCCCGAGAACGTCCGGAGGGCCATGGGTATGTGTGTGTGCGTGTGTATGTGCGTGCGTGTAAAACTTTATTGTATGTGCGTGTGTGTGGGGTCACGGGTGTTCACGTACTTTTTAGTAAAAAAAAAAGTTAAAACTACTGATCAGCGGTGGGGCGGGTAATACGCTAACACTGGCCGGACGCTAGGAGTGCCGGCCACAGTCAGCGCACGCAAAAAAAAAAGTGCTGTGGACCCCAACCACCAGAGACAATAAATCTGATAAAAAATGTTTTTGTTGTTTTTTTCCCCCTAACTAACTCTCCCTTCTATCGCTGCCTAATCGTGCCTCTCCCTCACTGACCCTAACCTACCTGGAGGGTGATGGGTGCAGGAGGGTAATGGGTGCCGACGGGGGGTTCGCAGGAGCTGGTGCAGAATGGTACAGGATGGTGCAGGTGCAGCAGCAGGAAGAGGAGGGGAGAGAGGAGCACCGGGAGTTTGAATCTCCCGCCTCTCTCCCGCACCATCCAGCACCAAGGACAGCACCGCCAGCACCAAGGACAGCACCGCCGCCCCCAAATGCTCGGACTGTGATTGGTGGTGTGTAATCACACCACCGATCATCGTCCTTTTCCGGTACATCGGGTCACCGGAGACCCGATGTTGTGACAGGATGATCGCTGAATGATTTCAGCGGACTTCCTGTTCCGATTAACCCCCGCCGATATGTAGTTTTAAAGTTAGGATGTACCGGTACATCCTGGGTCCTTAAGGACTCGGCAAACATGGTGTACCGGTACATCCTAAGTCCTTAAGGGGTTAAGTCACCAGTGCCAAGTGAGTACGATGGAAGTGAGCGGAGTATGAGTGATTATGAAACTGATGTGGAAAAGCATGCGGCTTATTCCCTACCACGCAGGCATGAATCTGCCCTCAAGTTGGATGAGAGTTCCAGGCGACCGTCATATGCTGCGGTGGTCTCTAGAAAGAAAAATGCTCAGTGTTCAGAAGGGGATCAGAGTTCCTCGAGTATCATTACATTTCTAAATGCCACTGTACCTAAATTCTCTAAGAGAGGTTTTCCTGAAATTGCTGATCACTTAGAACTGTACCAGTCCACCATGGATTCTTTAAAATTGTATTCTGATTCAGACAGGGTCAGATTCCTACCATGGGCATTTGAAAATAAGTATCGCCACTACTTTATTTCCTTTAGAGACAGGTGTTTTACACAAAGTGAAATTAGAATTCGGCCATTACTAGACTATTAGAGCTGCAAAACGTGATTTATAAACTCACATGTAGACCCAATCAAAGTCCCCGCAAATTCCTCTCTATCCTTAAAAATGGGTTAGCGTATTGGTCCCCAAATTGGAAATCTGGGGAATTCAAACAATTGTTTTATGATGCAATGCCTATGCAAATTTAATTTAGCCTAGCCAAAGATCTTGATTTTAAAGCTCCATTGGACAGATTGGTGACGGCTGCCACTTCACTGTATAATATCAGTGAGTGCCATGCTACGGGTGAGAAAAGATACAAAACGTAGCAGAAGCTAAAATAAACCCTAGCCTTAGATTTGAAACGCAGTCATGCAGGTACCCTTCGTCTATAGGACCTTTCCAACAAACCTAGCGACAATAGGTAAGACCCAAAAAAAAAAAAAACTCATAGCCCCAACGGGTCAGAGGGGGATTATAATAGATATAAGAGGTCTAACTTCCGTCCCCAATATTACAATAGGGGTCACCTGGGATACAGGCGCTGGAATAACAGGCCCAGACAACAGAAGGAAGGTAGGCCTAAACCCTCTACTTCACCTAGAAGTCGGTCTCCCACCTCTAGTAAGGGTACACCACAAAACCAAACTGTGCACAAATCAAATGATTGGTTTGATTAGTTGGCAGATCAAGTGGCTAAATTAAGCAAAATAGTTAATAAGATGTCCCAGGTGTCCATCGAAAAACAACCTTTTTTAGGGGCGGCTGCAGGTTCCAGCTCAGCCCTATAAAGCGGGCAAGGCTGGATCAGAGCCCAGGCCAACGCAAGGCTACCGAGCTGGTTGTAGAAGAATCTAATGTAATTCCTAATCCTATACTGCCTATTTTTGACCCTAAAATTGAGGCCAAACAGGAGGTGTCTGTGTTTAACTTGCAGTCTAACCATGTAGATTTGTGCACTAATTTGTCTTCTGAAAAGAGTGATCCTATCATCTCAGAGTTAATCTGTGAGCCACCGTCTGTAAGCTGTGATGTAATCCAGTTTTCCCCAAAGGTAGGGGCTGCTGCCACGTGCAGTAAGAATGTCCGGGTTTCTACAGAAGTCGCAAAGCTGCAAAAGGATCAAATCCTCAAAAAGCGTCAGATGAGTGAACATCCTAATTTCTTTAGTTATTTATTTCAGGTTAAAGATGAATTTAACGGGCCAATTAGACGTTTACTTGACGCGGGATCACAAGCGACTATATTGTCATATACACTGCTCAAAAAAATAAAGGTAACACAAAAATAACACATCCTAGATCTGAATTAATTAAATATTCTTGTGAAATACTTTGTTCTTTACATAGTTGAATGTGCTGACAACAAAATCACACAAAAAGTAAAAAATCGAAATTAAATTTTTCAACCCATTGAGGTCTGGATTTGGAGTCACACTCAAAATTAAAGTGGAAAAACACACTACAGGCTGATCCAACTTTGATGTAATGTCCTTAAAACAAAATGAGGCTCAGTAATGTGTGTGGCCTCCACGTGCCTGTATGACCTCCCTACAACGCCTGTGCATGCTCCTGATGAGGCGGTGGACGGTCTCCTGAGGGATCTCCTCCCAGACCTGGACTAAAACATCTGCCAACTCCTGGACAGTCTGTGGTGCAACGTGACGTTGGTGGATAGAGCAAGACATGATGTCCCAGATGTGCTCAATTGGATTCAGGTCTGGGGAACGGATGGGCCAGTCCATAGCATCAATGCCTTCGTCTTGCAGGAACTGCTGACACACTCCAGCCACATGAGGTCTAGCATTGTCTTGCATTAGGAGGAACCCAGGGCCAACCGCACCAGCATATGGTCTCACAAGGGGTCTGAGGATCTCATCTCGGTACCTAATGGCAGTCAGGCTACCTCTGCCGAGCACATGGAGGGCTGTGCAGCCCTCCAAATAAATGCCACCCCACGCCATTACTGACCAAATGCCAAACCGGTCATGCTGGAGGATGTTGCAGGCAGCAGAACGTTCTCCACTGCGTCTCCAGACTCTGTCATGTCTGTCATGTGCTCAGTGTGAACCTGCTTTTATCTGTGAAGAGCACAGGGCGCCAGTGGCGAATTTGCCAATCTTGGTGTTCTCTGGCAAATGCCAAACGTCCTGCACGGTGTTGGGCTGTAAGCACAACCCCCACCTGTGGACGTTGGGCCCTCATATCACCCTCATGGAGTCTGTTTCTGACCATTTGAGCAGACACATGCACATTTGTGGCCTGCTGGAGGTCATTTTGCAGGGTTCTGGCAGTGCTCCTCCTGTTCCTCCTTGCACAAAGGCGGAGGTAGCGGTCCTGATGCTGGGTTGTTGCCCTCCTACGGCCTCCTCCACGTCCTGATGTACTGGCCTGTCTCCTGGTAGCGCCTCCATGCTCTGGACACTACGCTGACAGACACAGCAAACCTTCTTGCCACAGCTCGCATTGATGTGCCATCCTGGATAAGCTGCACTACCTGAGCCACTTTGGTGGGTTCTAGACTCCGTCTTATGCTATCACTAGAGTGAAAGCACCGCCAGCATTCAAAAGTGACCAAAACATCAGCCAGGAAGCATAGGAACTGAAAAGTGGTCTGTGGTCACCACCTGCAGAACCACTCCTTTATTGGGGAGGGTCTTGCTAATTGCCTATAATTTCCACCTGTTGTCTATCCCATTTGCCCAACAGCATGTGAAATTGATTGTCACTCAGTGTTGCTTCCTAAGTGGACAGTTTGATTTCACAGAAGTGGGATTGACTTGGAGTTACATTGTGTTGTTTAAGTGTTCCCTTTATTTTTTTGAGCAGTGTAGTTACTTCCAACAGGTTATGTATGTGACAGCAAACTTGCTGAAATTGAAATCGTTTGATGGCTCTTTGATAAGTGTAGGCAGAGACGCTTTGCAGGTAAGGGGCATGGTTAAAATTTTAAATAGGCAGGAAAGTAATTAGACATCCCACACTGATTGTGGACTTTCCCTACGATCGGATAATCATAGGAATCGACCTCATGAAAAGATTGAGTTCCATAGTAGACTTCATCAATGAAGCAATCTGGACTCAGGTAAAGGCACCTATTGCCTTTGAGTACTCTTGCAATGCACAACCCCAACGTAGTTGTCATGTGATTGAAGAAAGGCTTAACTCTGTTGAAGTTCGTTTTAGGAACAATCGGACGCCGGATGTCACGATCCTGAAAGATGGTAAGCCTGGGAAAGCTGTCAATGGTACCGCTCATACCATAACCACCCAGAAGGACAGAATTGTAAAGGTAACCTTGGATGGGGATGTATTAACTATTTCTCTTGAAGGGGGATATTACGAAGTTGGGGAATTGAACAAGCATACTCAATCCATGGTACGGATTGAAAAGGTTAATGATAACTTATTGATTCCCATACAGGTGAACAATAAAGCCCGGGTGAAATATGCCAAGTTGGATCTAAAATTCGAAGCCAGTTATATAAGCCTACTGTAGGTCTCTTAAAACAGGTCGCCAGCACTAAAGTGATTAAAGGTTCCACTCCACAGGACCAATGGATTCGTGATCTGGATGGAGATTCTCAGAGTCATAATGTGATTGCAAGATGTCTATTGTCTATTTCCATGGGAGATAAGACTACGGAACATTTATTCATCGTATTTAAAGAACTAACAGTACCAGATGTACAGTTGCAAGAAAAAGTATGTGAACCCTTTGGAATTATATGGATTTCTGCACAAATTGGTCATAAAATGTGATCTGATCTTCATCTAAGTCACAACAATAAACAATCACAGTCTGCTTAAACTAATAACACACAAAGAATTAAATGTTAGCATGTTATTATTGAACATACCATGTAAACATTCACAGTGCAGGTGGAAAAAGTATGTGAACCCCTAGACTAATGACATCTCCAAGAGCTAATTGGAGTAAAGTGTCTTCCAACTGGAGTCCAATCAATGAGATGAGATTGGAGGTGTTGGTTACAGCTGCCCTGCCCTATAAAAACACACACACCAGTTCTGGGTTTGCTTTTGACAAGAAGCATTGCCTGATATGAATGATGCCTCACGCAAAAGAGCTCTCAGAAAACCTACGATTAAGAATTGTTGACTTGCATAAAGCTTGAAAGGATTATAAAAGTATCTCCAAAAGCCTTGTAAAGATGACTGCAAGAGCACAGCGCAGACTGCTCAATGAGGTGAAAAAGAATCCTAGAGTGTCAGCTAAAGACTTACAAAAGTCTGTGGCATATGCTAACATCCCTGTTAGCGAATCTACGATACGTAAAACACTAAACAAGAATGGATTTCATGGGAGGATACCACAGAGGAAGCCACTGCTGTCCAAACAAACTATTGCTGAATGTTTATAGTTTGCACAAGAGCACCTGATGTTCCACAGCAGTACTGGCAAAATATTCTGTGGACAGATGAAACCAAAGTTGAGTTGTTTGGATGAAACACACAACACTATGTGTGGAGAAAAAGAGGCACAGCACACAAACATCAAAACCTCATCCCAAATGTGAAGTATGGTGGTGAGGGCATCATGGTTTGGGGCTGCTTTGCTGCGTCAGGGCCTGGATGGATTACTATTATCGAAGGAAAAATGAATTCCCAAGTTTATCAAAACATTTTGCAGGAGAACTTTGGGCCATCTGTCCACCAGCTGAAGCTCAACAGAAGATGGATGCTGCAACAGGACAACAACCCAAAGCAGAGAAGTAAATCAACAACAGAATGGCTTAAACAGAAGAAAATACGCCTTCTGGAGTGGCCCAGTCAGAGTCCTGACCTCAACCCGATTGAGATGCTGTGGCATGACCTCAAGAAAGCGATTCACACCAGACATCCCAAGAATATTGCTGAACTGAAACAGTTCCTTAAAGAGGAATGGTCAAGAATTACTCCTGATCGTTGTGCACGTCTGATCTGCAACTACAGGAAATGTTTGGTTGAAGTTATTGCTGCCAAAGGAGGTTCAACCAGTTATTAAATCCAAGGGTTCACATACTTTTTCCACCTGCACTGTGAATGTTTACATGGTGTGTTCAATAAAAACATGGTAACATTTAATTATTTGTGTGTTATTAGTTTAAGCAGACTGTGGTTGTCTATTGTTGTGACTAAGATTAAGATCAGCTCACATTGTATGACCAATTTGTGCAGAAAAACATATCATTCCAAAGGGTTCACATACTTTTTCTTGCAACTGTATTTAGGTAATGTACATACAATGTTGTCAACTGGCGCTTCACCACATAGAAATCGCAGCGGTGTTCTAGCAGTCCCGTAACCTGCTATGTAGAGTAATGTGCAGACCAGCTGGACAAAACACAAATATATAGCTATATGAAAAAATGTAACACTGCGCGCTATAGTACGAATAAATAGCCCAAAAACTACACAGAGCGCCTTCCTCCTTATCACGCAATTAAACAGACCGCTACAAACATATATCTCTGTGTCCAGGTCCTACCTTCACTCAGATGTGTCTGTTGCGATACAGTGTTCTGCGATGATCCACGTGTCTTTTCTGTATATGATACAGAGCAGGGAGAGCAGATCCAGGGGAGGGTGGCTGTAGCATGGGCTGTATATTAATATTAGAGTATTGGGAATTCGCCCCGGCCGGTGGCAGAATATACCCGTTACCTGTTATGCTGACGCTCACGTCTGAGCGGGTGACGTCACCGCAGGTGAGCTACGGATAGCAGTGGGGATCAAACCTCCTACGCGTTTTGAGTACAAACCGTACTCTTCGTCAGGGAATGTTACACTCACTGCGTTCGTTCTTGTCATTTATAGTCCATGCTGTCCATCTCTCCCTCCCCCCTGTCTCCTTAATTACTATTCAAAACCAAATAATTAAATTTCTGAGTTTAAACCCTTTGGCAACATTGTGTCTAGATTAAATATCCATTCTGTCTCTTTTTTTGATTGCTTCTTTATATAGTCTCCACCCCGAGCATCCATTTCTATCTTTTCTATACCCATAAAAGACATACCTTCTAATTGTCCTCTATGTACCTCCGTAAAATGCCTAGATAAGGGATGTCCTATAGATTTTTTCTTTATATTGTTCATATGTTCACTAATACGTTTTTTTAATTTTCTCTTAGTACGTCCAATGTAAAGTTTATCACAGGGGCATTTGATGGCATAAATTACCCCTTCTGTATTACAGATATGTCCCCTTATCTTTTGTTCAAAGGTGCCCTCATGGTTTTTTATGTGCTGTATTTTAGTTGTATTTTTTGCTGTACTTCTGCATGGGGCACATCTTTTACAGGGAAAAAAGCCTTGTGGGAGATTTCCTTTTATATTGATCTTTTTACCCCAATATTCCTGCTCCTTTACTAGTTGAAGCAATCTTACTGCCTATGTTGATTGCCCTTTTATATATGAAGACTGGTCTTGCTGGTATGAGAATGCCTACAATTTTGTCTTCTTTCAATATATCCCAATATTTTCTAACAATTTTTTTAAGGATATAGGTTTGTGTGTTATACGGGATTATAATGGGTGGTATTTTATCTTTCATTTCTGTTTCCTTTTGTTTTTCATGTTCATTTTTCTTTGTTATTAATTTTTCTCTTTCTATCATTATAAATTTTTTCTGAGCTTCCACTATATCCTCATTATATCCCTTTGCTGTAAACTTTTTACCTAAAATTTCTGCCTCTTTCTCATATTCTTTGGTTTCAGTGCAGTTTCTTCTTAGGCGAAGGAATTGACTCCTAGGTATATTATCTAACCATCTGGGCAAATGGCAACTTTCTCTATTAATATAACTATTTGAATCTGTGGGTTTTGAATAGGTTTTGGTGCTAATATGGTCCCCTGTAGCATAAATAGTGAGGTCTAAAAAATTGATTTCATAATTACTGTGCGTTAAAGTAAAATCCAGATAAAATTCATTTTTATTAATATCCTCTAAAAATAATTTAAGTGCACTTTCCCCTCTATCCCAGATAAAAATGACATCATCAATGAAACGCCGCCAGAGGACGAGGCCCGCCCGGAGCTCGCCGTTGGGGTGTATGTGATCCGCCTCCCACCGTCCAACGTATAAATTAGCGAACCCCGGTGCGAACCTCGTCCCCATCGCGGCCCCCATGTCTGTAAATAAAATTCATCCTTATATTTAAAATAATTCTTTTCTAATATAAATAAAATACATTCCCCTATATACTCAATTTGAACGCCCAATAAGTTCCCCTTTTTGGTATAAAAAATGCTTCGCCGCTGCGCATACTTTTTGGTTTTCGATAATAGAATATAGAGATTTTACATCTAAAGTTCCTATTATATATCCTTCTTTCCATTCTATATCTTTTAAAATCTGCAGTACATGATTAGTATCTTTTAAAAATGATGGTAACGCCTGTGCGCATGGTTGTAGGAACTGATCTATATATTTAGATAGTGTACTGGTCAGACATTCGATCCCAGACACTATTGGTCTACCTGGGGGTCTCTTTATGAATTTTGGGGTTTTGATAGAAAATTGCTGTTTTTGGATTTTTTATGTCTATATATATGCTTTCATTTTTATTCAGGATACCTTCCATTTTACCTTTTTGTATCAATTGTTTTAGATCTTTTTTGTAATCTTCTGTGGGGTCCTTTTTAAGGCATTTATATGTTTTCTGATCGCCTAGAATATTCAAGACCTCTTTTTCATAGTCTTCATTATTTATTATCACAATACCACCCCCCAGACACATCTGAGTGAAGGTAGGACCTGGACACAGAGATATATGTTTGTAGCGGTCTGTTTAATTGCGTGATAAGGAGGAAGGCGCTCTGTGTAGTTTTTTGGCTATTTATTCGTACTATAGCGCGCAGTGTTACATTTTTTCATATAGCTATGTATTTAGGTAATGACCTTCTACATCGGTTTGCCGTACAGATTGATCTGGTCAACAATACTCTATGGTCCAGATTACATGGAGACCCGGAGTGGTTCCAGGATAAAGAGCAAGCCTTGAGATGGGGACAAAAAATGCCCTATGCCGTAAGTATCATGGTTGCTGCTGAGGTTAAAATCCCTGAAGGGTGCAAGCCATTTCTTCTTCCCATTCAAGTAAAGAAGGGGCAAAAATTGAAGAATGCAGATGCTTTGATCTGTTTGTCTAACCAGATACAGCAACTCGGCCTGTGGTAAAGCCCACTCCTATGGTGAACATCCATCAGAATCCATTGCATATGGTAATTCATAGGATGACTCCCCATAGCATATCCTTACAAAATGATACCATAATTGGTCTAGGTATAGATTCGGAGTATTTCACTTTTGGATTCCAGAATTATGTCATTGGACTTATTCCTCATGAATACTTGACAGAAGAACAAGTAGTGGAACAACATTTTTCCTCAAGATCTGAGGGGTTATTCAATATCCACTCTGTTTATCTTTTCAGTCATGAAGAAGGTACATGCCTCATTGAACAATCATCCTTGGTTTTCAACCATGAGATCAATGAGAAGGAGTATGAGTCATGCCAACAGGGAAAAGAGAAGATACGCGATACTCAAAATGATTTAACTAGTGAGCTTGAAGAAGCTTACCAGAATTTCAGGAACGGGTGGAAGAGCAAATCTCTATAGCTGATGCATGCTCTGATGAGTCGGAGAGTCAACAGCTAAAGGGGCTCTTCGCAGAATTCCAGGACATGTTTGCTAAGGACACTTATGACTATGGGGAAACTGACCTGCACTTTGCTAGAATCCATTGGACGATTAAGGTGGACGATTGGACGATTAAGGTGGACGATATTGGACGATTAAGGTGGACGAGAAGGATAAATATAAATTGGCCTTAACATTTGGGAAGCAGCAATATGCCTGGACCAAATTGCCTTTTGGGTACATTAACCCCTTAAGGACACAGCCTTATTTCAGCTTAAGGACCGGGCCATTATTTGCAAATCTGACCAGTGTCAAGTGGTGATACCTTTAAAACGTTTTGACTTATCCAGGCCATTCTGAGATTTTTTTTTCGTCACATATTGTATTTCATGACACTGGTAAAATAAAGTCAAAATTATTATTTTTTGCATAAAAAAATACCTAATTTACCAAAAATTTTGAAACATTTGCAAATTTCAAAGTTTCAGTTTCTCTACTTCTATAATACACAGTAATACCCCCAAAAATTGTGATGACTTTACATTCCCAATATGTCTACTTCATGTTTGAATTATTTTGGGAATGATATTTTATTTTTTGGGGATGTTACAAGGCTTAGAAGTTTAGAAGCAAATCTTGAAATTCTTCAGAAATGTACAAAAACACAATTTTTAGGGACCACTACAGCTCTAAAGTCACTTTGCAAGGCTTACATAATAGAAACCACCCAAAAATGACCCCATTCTATAAACTACACCCCTCAAGGTATTCAAAACTAATTTTACAAACTTCGTTAACCCTTTAGGTGTTGCACAAGAGTTATTGGCAAATGGGGATAAAATTTGAGCCTAATTTTCCATTTTAACCCATTTTTTCCACTAACAAAGCAAGGGTTAACAGCCAAACAAGACTGTATATTTATTGCCCTGACTCTGCCGTTTACAGAAACACCCCATATGTGGCCGTAAACTACTGTACGGCCACACAGCGGGGCGTAGAGTGAAAGGTGCGCCGTTTGGTTTTTGGAAGGCAGATTTTGCTGGACTGGTGTTTTGACATCATGTCCCATTTGAAGCCCTCTGATGCACCCCTAGAGTAGAAACTCCATAAAAGTGATCCCATCTAAGAAACTACACCCCTCAAGGTATTCAAAACTGATTTTACAAACGTCGTTAACCCTTTAGGTGTTGCACAAGATTTAATGGAAAATAGAGATACAATTTCAAAATTTCACTTTCTTGGCAGATTTTCCATTTTAATATTTTTTCCAGTTACAAAGCAAGGGTTAACAGCCAAACAAAACTCATTATTTTTTATGGCCCTAATTCTGTTGTTTACAGAAACACCCCATATGTGGTTGTAAACTGCTGTACGGGCACACGGCAGGGCGCAGAAGGAAAGGAATGCCATACGGTTTTCGGAAGGCAGGTTTTGCTGGACTGTTTTTTTTTAAACCATGTCCCAATTGAAGCCCCCCTGATGCACGCCTAGAGTAGAAACTCCAGAAAAGTGACCCCATTTTAGAAACTACAGGATAGGGTGGCAGTTTTGTTGGTATTAGTTTAGGGTACATATGATTTTTGGTTGCTCTATATTACACTTTTTGTGCGGCAAGGTAACAAGAAATAGCTTTTTTGGCACCGTTTTTTTTTTTGTTATTTACAACATTCATCTGACAGGTTAGATCATGTGGTAATTTTACACGACGATACCTAATATGTATACAATTTTTTTTTATTTATGAAAGTTTTACACAATGATTTAATTTTTAAAACCCAAAAAAAATTTTGTGTCTACAAAGTCTAAGAGCCATAGTTTTTTCAGTTTTTGGGCGATTATCTTAAGTAGGGTCTCATTTTTTGTGGGATGAGATGACGGTTTGATTGGCACTATTTTGGGGTGCATATGACTTTTTGATCGCTTGCTATTATACTTTTTGTGACGTAATATGACAAAAAATTGCTTTTTTTACCCATTTTTGTTTTATTTTTATTTTTTTTACGGTGGTCACCTGAGGGGTTAGGTAATGATATTTTTATAGAGCCGGTCGATACGGACGCGGCGATACCTAATATGTATACTTTTTTTTATTTATGTAAGTTTTACACAATGATTTCATTTTTGTTTTAGTGTTTCCATAGTCTAAGAGCCATAGTTTTTTCAGTTTTTGGGCGATTATCTTGGGTAGAGTATGATTTTTGCGGGATGAGATGACTGTTTGATTGTTACAATTTTGGCGTACATGCGACTTTTTTGATCACTTTTATTACCTTTTTTGGGAAGTAAGGTGGACAAAATTTCAATTTCATCCTAGTTTTTTATTTTTATGGCGTTCACCGTTCGGGTAAAGTAACATGACCATTTTATAGATCAGGTCGTTACGGACGCGGCGATACCAAACATGTGTAGGGAATTCTATTTTTTTCATTTTTAATCAGTGATAAATGTTTTTTTGATTTTTACTTTTCTTTCACTTTTTTTCCATTTTTTTTACCCCGACCCACTTGGTTCTTGAAGATCCAGTGGGTCTGATGTCTGTATAATACAGTACAGTACACTATATAGGGTTCTGTACTGTATTTTACTTACACTTTGTCACAGATCTGTTCAGCACCATGGACAGCAGGATTCCAGAGAAGGCGTCCTGTTGCCATGGGAACCTTTCCCGTCTGCTCAGTTGTAGCCACAACTTCGCAGACGGGGAAGGGTAAGGACGGAGCTGTCGGGTGGCTGTGTGGGGGCTCTCTCCCTCTCCATCGGGGGGCTGCAAAGGCACAGCAGCCCCCCGATGGGAGAGAGAGGGAGCTCCCTGAGCTGTTAACCTTTTCCATACAGCGGTCCGTACGGACCGCGGTATGGAAAGGGTTAAACGGCTGACATCACATCACAGATGTCAGCCGTTTATACCAGGGTGTCAGCAATGTGCTGGCACCCTGGTATACCCACTAACCATCAACGATTATTCAATGGGAGGTGGGCGGGGGATCGCGATCCCGCCTGCCGCACTGCCCGCCTCCCGCACCGCCCGCCTCCCGCACCGCCCGCAACCCCCCCTGCACCTCCCACCGGGCTAAAATCATTCAGAGGTGCAGGGGGGGGTGATAAATAAATATTTTAGAAATACTAAAGTTTCTGATCCCCGCGGTCAGGGACCGCGGGGATCAGAAACTGCAGTAAGCGCAACAAACCACAGGTCTGAATTGACCTGCGGTTTGTTGCGATCGCGGACATGGGGGGGTCACCGGACCCCCCCCGCGCATTTAGCCGAGGTGCCTGCTCAATGATTTGAGAAGGCACCTTGTTCCGATCACAGCCGGCCGGGCGGCAGTGATCGGAACAACACATGACGTACCGGTACGTCATGTGTCCTTAAGGACTCGGGAAACATGCCGTACCGGTACGTCATGTGTCCTTAAGGGGTTAATGCAGGTCATGAGTTTGCTGTGTTCATGCATAAGGCGATGCCGATCTCACTGAACGACGTACCTTATCCTATGTGGATGACGTCCTGATCAAAAGCACGACTTTTGAGGAACACATTGCAGTACTGAGTCATGTACTAACCCAACTGAGGAAAGCTGATGTGAAACTTTCTTTGCAGAAGGCTCAATGGTGTTGTACCAAAGTCAGTTTCCTAGGTCACGAAATCACTGTTGATGGAATCAACCCGCAGAAAAAGAAGGTAGAAGCAGTGACCAATACGAGTTGAGGTCCTTCTTGGGTATAATGAATTATTTGCGTAATAATTCATTATTGCAGTTGCTGAAGAAAGGGGTGAAATGGGAATGTCGTGAACGTCACGAACAAGCTGTGATTGAGCTCAAAGCCAGACTCACCCAGGCTCTATGCCTTGCTAACCCAGAAGGTGGGAAACCTTTCTTCCTTGAAACAGGCTTCACCGACAAAAGTGTGAGTGTAGTCCTCTTCCAGAAACAGGGAAACCTAAATAAGATCATCGCTTATGCCAGCAAGTCCTTATCACCGGTTGAGGTAAAATTCAATGACTGTGAAAATGCATTACTGTCAACGGTGTGGGCTTTGCAATATTTCAGGAGTTTTAGCCAAGTTGAAAAGATCATTGTGGAAACTGCACACCAACCACTGCAATATTTGCAAAGTGATAGAATCAAGGATGGAAATCTGTCAAACAGCAAGATAACCACCTGGACGATGTCCTTAATAGGATGGCCATTGGAAATCAGATACAAACATAATAATAAGTATCCAGTTGCTCAAGGATTAGGGCTCTTTCACACTTGCGTTCTTTTCTTCCGGCATAGAGTTCCGTTGTCGGGGCTCTATGCCGGAAGAATCCTGATCAGTTTTATACTAATGCATTCTGAATGGAGAGAAATATGTTCAGGATGCATCAGGATGTCTTCAGTTCAGGACCGGAAAGTTTTTTGGCCGGACAAAAATCCTGAACACTTGCCGCAAGGCCGGATCCGAAATTAATGCCCATTGAAAGGCATTAATCTGGATCCGGCCTTAAGCTAAACGTTGTTTCGGCGCATTGCCGGATCCGACGTTTAGCTTTTTCTGAATGGTTACCATGGCTGCCGGGAAGCTAAAGTCCTGGCAGCCATGGTAAAGTGTAGTGGGGAGCGGGAGAGCAGTATACTTACCGTCCGTGCGGCTCCCGGGGCGCTCCAGAGTGACGTCAGGGCGCCCCACGCGCATGGATGACGCGATCGCATGGCACGTCATCCATGCGCATGGGGCGCTCTGACGTCATTCTGGAGCGCCCCGGGAGCCGCACGGACGGTAAGTATACTGCTCCCCACTACTACTATGGCAACCAGGACTTTAATAGCGTCCTGGCTGCCATAGTAACACTGAACGCATTTTGAAGACGGATCTGTCTTCAAATGCTTTCAGTTCACTTGCGTTTTTCCGGATCCGGCGTGTAATTCCGGCAAATGGAGTACACGACGGATCCGGACAACGCAAATGTGAAAGAGCCCTTAGCTGAACTTCACGATTGTACCAATGCAGGCCATAAATATGAATCAACAGGAAATGATTTCCTGGAAGAACAATCTTTATCTGCATATAAGTCTTATGAAGAAGAGTATTGCAAATCCTTACCATGTGTATATTGTAGGAGAGTCCCCGGAATAATAATGGACGGACGATACGTGCCACCAGAGGTCCTGGCCTCGGTGGAGTAAGAACTGGATCATTGCGGTTACAGCGGCGAATGCTGCTGGCGCAGCGTGTCCGGGCCGGTTCTTACTGTTCCCCACGGCCAGCCCAGGTTTTTGGTGGAGCTGGGCCTTTAAGAACCCAGCCTGCTGATGATGGGGGTGGGGTGTGTCTTGCTGTGCTGGAGATTTCCACAGACAGAGTGAGTGCTGGTGAAGGAGAGTCTGGGCGCAGCACACATTGAAGGATAGCCCTGGGACCTGTGGTGCTACGAGCCGAAGGGGCTCTGGCCTGAGGGAGACAAAGGCAGATAGCCTAGAAGCCTGCAGAACTGCTGTGGTCTGTCCAAAACAAGGTGACTCAAACCTGCTGTTTATTTTCTATGGAAGGACTTTTGTTTTATGCACTATGTGGATATGCACCTGTGTGGTCTGCACATTGCCTGTTATGCCGTTGGTGTGAATAAAGTCACAGTGTATCACAAAGACTGTCTATGATTGCCTCAATACTGCCGCCGCTACCGTAGCCTACCACGAGCACATCCCCACAATTGGTGGCTTGGAGCGGGCATTCCTGCAGTGAGGCAGGCCTGAGGCAAAAGTTGTGTTGGACTGCATGTCATATATCAGGCCTGCAAGTTTTATGGTTCCTGACAAGCTGGAGGAGGCCATTAAGCACCTGATTCAGAGTAATGTACAGCAGCAACAGGCATTGCAGGCTCAGAAGGAAAGACATGATGAGGCTATGTGTGCACAGCAGCAAACAAACAATCTCCTAATGCAGCAGCTGGTAGCCATGCAAGAGTCGGTGCGAACATCCCTGCAAGGAGTTTCAACTGCAACAACCCCGACTGTGTCTACCGCCAGGGACAAAGTCCGATCCGCCCTGAGGAAAATGGGTCCGGGAGATGATATAGAGGCATTCCTGATGGTATTCGAAAGAACCGCGGAGCAAGAGAGGCTGCCGTTGGAGCAGTGGGCCGAGGTGGTGGCGCCTTTTCTGGTGGGGGACGCACAAAAGGCCTATTTTGACCTCAGCTGCGATGAGGCCAAGGACTATGAGAGGCTAAAAACTGAGGTGTTGGCCAGGTTGGGGGTAAACACCTATGTGCGAGCGCACAGGGTGTATCAGTGGGTGTTTGCCGAGTCCCGACCCGCCCGGTCACAAGCCTATGACTTACTTCACCTAGTAAAAAAATGGCTTCAGCCTGAAATATTGAGCACTTCTCAGATGGTTGAAAGGGTCGTGGTCGACAGGTTCGTGCGTACCCTCCCGAGAGCCATACAGCGCTGGGTGGGACAAGGCGATCCAGGCAACCTGGAACAACTGGTTAGCCTGGTGGAGAGGTATATGGCCACTCAGGATTTGGTGCGGGACTCAGCGGTACTACCGAAGTCACGTCAGCCCCCGTTGCCGACCCGGGATCCTGAAAAAGGGATCCCACCACATAAGGAGGGGAGTGGATCTCCAGTCCGTGGGAGGAATACCCTGGGGAGGAGGGAGGCTGCGAGGATCAGATGTTGGCATTGTCAGGACTGGGGACATGTGGCATCCAACTGCCCTAGAGCATCCGAACCCATGGACTGCGGGTTCGCTCGCCGGTCCTCTTTTTATGCCCAACCAGTGTATATAGCTGACCCCCTGCTGGCGGCGGACAACCCTCCGGTGTGTGATGTCGTTGTTAATGGACACTCCGTGCAGGCCCTGCTGGACTCTGGGAGCCTGGTAACTCTGGTCCATGAGTCGCTGGTAACGGAAAAACTCCCAGAAAGGCGAACCCTTACCATTGTCTGTATACATGGGGATCGCAGGGAGTATCCCACCACTAAGGTTACCCTGGCAGTGTGTGGAAAGGAGGTACCACATGTCGTCAGGGTGGGGAGACGGCTCCCTTATGCCGCAATATTGGGGAGGGACTTTCCCCTGTTCTGGACTTTGTGGAGGAACGGGTTGCCTACCTATGGGGAAGGAAAATGTCCAGGTCCCGAGCCCGAGGACCCCGAGGCAGGGACCCCAGCTGTAGGGGTCACCGTAGAGGAGGTAGAGTGTAACCCTGACCGGTTTCCCCTAGAAGTATTGGCGGGTGAGACAGTAGAAAGTTCATCCATCCTGGATCTGGAGGTACCCCGAGAAACCTTCGGGACCGCACAGCTCCAGGATTCGACGTTATTGCGGGCTAGAGAAGGTGTGTCGGTGGTTAATGGTGTTGCCCAGCGTCCCGGCGCCGATACCGTATTTCCTCACCTGGCCTATAACCAGGACCTGTTATATAGGGTAGACAAGGTGAGGCAGGAGGTGGTGGAACAACTGGTGGTGCCCCAGCCTTACCGGCGAATGGTCTTGGATTTAGCGCATGCGCATGTGTTGGGTGGTCATCTAGGGGTTAAGAAAACGCTGGAGCGAATTCTACAACGGTTCTATTGGCCTGGGATATATGAGGAAGTCCGGAGGTTCTGTCAGTCCTGTCCAGTGTGTCAGCTGACTAGCCCCCAACCTCACTATCGCAGTCCACTGGTACCTATGCCCATTATAGAGGTGCCCTTCGAAAGGATCGCCATGGATCTGGTAGGCCCCATTATTAAGTCAGCCCGAGGTCACCAACACATCCTGGTAGTGTTAGACTATGCCACTCGCTATCCGGAGGCGGTCCCATTGCGCCATACGTCGGCCAAGGTAATAGCTAAAGAGCTCATGAGTATGTTTGCCCGGGTTGGGATACCAAAGGAGATTCTGACGGACCAGGGGACACCCTTTATGTCCAAAGTAACAAAGGAATTGTGTAAGCTATTAAATATTAAACACCTGCACACGTCCGTCTACCATCCCCAAACCGATGGGTTAGTAGAACGGTTTAATAAGACCCTGAAGTCCATGCTAAAAAGAGTCGTGGCTAAGGACGGGAGGGATTGGGACTTACTGTTGCCCTATGTTTTGTTTGCGGTACGGGAGGTGCCCCAGGCGTCCACGGGGTTCTCGCCCTTTGAGTTGTTATATGGGCGACATCCCCGTGGGCTACTGGATATCGCTAAGGAAGCATGGGAGCAACAGCCTACGCCTCATAAAAGTGTGATAGAGCACATAGGAAAAATGCAGGACCGAATAGGGGTCGTGTTGCCGATCGTCCGTGAGCACATGGAAGCGGCACAACGGGCCCAGAGTCGGGTATATAACCGAACCGCCCGGGTAAGGACATTTCACCCGGGGGACCGAGTTCTTGTACTCGTGCCCACGGTCGAGAGTAAATTCTTGGCCCGGTGGCAAGGACCCTATGAAGTTAAGGAGAAGGTGGGCCCAGTTGATTACAGGATATACCAGCCAGGGAGGCGGAAGCCCGAACAGGTATATCATGTGAATCTACTAAAACCTTGGAGAGACAGAGAGAATTTGTTTGCAGACAGCCCGCCCTCTGTCGGGACGTCAGGGAGTGACCCGGGGTCACCAGGTGTTCCGGAGAGCGCCGCTGGGGTGACGATAGGGGACGGACTGTCGACCAAACAAGCACAAGAGGTGAAAGATTTTGTTAGTCGGAATAGGGACGTATTCTCTGACCTTCCTGGACGTACCACCTTGATCGAGCATGACATTATCACCGAGCCCCGGGTGAAAGTCCGCCTAAGACCATACCGAGTACCGGAGGCTCGGCGACAGGCCATTTCGCAGGAGGTAAGATCGATGCTACGTCTAGGGGTCATAGAAGAGTCAAAGAGCGAGTGGGCTAGCCCGATTGTCCTTATTCCCAAACCGGATGGTTCATTACGGTTCTGTAATGATTTTAGGAAATTGAATGAGGTATCAAAATTTGACGCCTATCCCATGCCTCGGGTAGACGAGTTGATAGAGCGGCTGGGAAAAGCCCGGTATTTTTCGATCCTAGATCTCACGAAGGGCTACTGGCAGGTACCTCTGACGGAGGCGGCAAAGGAGAAGACGGCCTTTGTCACCCCGGAGGGGCTTTTTCAGTATAGGGTGTTGCCTTTTGGGTTACATGGCGCTCCGGCTACGTTCCAGCGTCTGATGGATGTCGTCCTCAAGCCCCATCACCAGTATACCTCCGCGTATCTGGATGATATAGTCGTGTTTAGCCCAGACTGGGAGGGTCATTTGTCAAAACTTCAGGCAGTGATAGATTCTCTAAGGAAGGCGGGGTTAACTGCCAACCCAAAAAAATGCTCGGTGGGACTAGAGGAAGCTCGCTATTTGGGGTATGTGATTGGACGCGGAGTCATTAGGCCCCAAGTAAATAAAGTTGAAGCAATCCGGAATTGGCCCAGGCCTCGTACGTCCAAGCAAGTACGGTCATTTTTGGGCCTGATTGGGTACTACATGAGGTTCATTCCCCATTTTGCCACCTTGGCAGCCCCGTTAACCGGCCTCTTGAAGGGTAGAAAGTCGGTGATGGTTCGCTGGGGGGAGAAGGAGGAGGAGGCGTTCTCCCGTTTGAAGTCGGCCCTATGTGAGTCCCCAGTTCTGGTGACGCCCGACTTCAAGCGGGAGTTTGTAGTTCAAACGGATGCCTCGGGAGTAGGACTAGGGGCTGTGCTTTCCCAAGAGCTCAACGGGGAAGAGCACCCCGTGGTTTTTCTAAGCCGCAAGCTTACCCCAGCAGAAACCCGGTATAGCATTGTGGAGAGAGAGTGCCTCGCCATCAAGTGGGCACTCGAGTCTCTCAGATATTACCTTCTGGGGAGAAGGTTCCGTCTGGTGACCGACCCCTCTCCAGTGGATGAGTCGGGCTAAGGAGGGGAGCGCTCGGGTTACCAGGTGGTTCTTGTCCCTCCAAAACTTTAAGTTCACTGTTGAGCACAGGGCCGGCCGCTTACAGGGGAACGCAGATGCCCTGTCCCGGGTACACTGCTGTGCGTGTGTTCACCCCCTCAGGCTTGAACGGTATGTTCAAGCCCTCAGGGGTGAACAAAGGGGGGGGATATGTAGGAGAGTCCCCGGAATAATAATGGACGGACGATACGTGCCACCAGAGGTCCTGGCCTCGGTGGAGTAAGAACTGGATCATTGCGGTTACAGCGGCGAATGCTGCTGGCGCAGCGTGTCCGGGCCGGTTCTTACTGTTCCCCACGGCCAGCCCAGGTTTTTGGTGGAGCTGGGCCTTTAAGAACCCAGCCTGCTGATGATGGGGGTGGGGTGTGTCTTGCTGTGCTGGAGATTTCCACAGACAGAGTGAGTGCTGGTGAAGGAGAGTCTGGGCGCAGCACACATTGAAGGATAGCCCTGGGACCTGTGGTGCTACGAGCCGAAGGGGCTCTGGCCTGAGGGAGACAAAGGCAGATAGCCTAGACGCCTGCAGAACTGCTGTGGTCTGTCCAAAACAAGGTGACTCAAACCTGCTGTTTATTTTCTATGGAAGGACTTTTGTTTTATGCACTATGTGGATATGCACCTGTGTGGTCTGCACATTGCCTGTTATGCCGTTGGTGTGAATAAAGTCACAGTGTATCACAAAGACTGTCTATGATTGCCTCAATACTGCCGCCGCTACCGTAGCCTACCACGAGCACATCCCCACAATATGTAGACGGCTGTTATTTCTATACCAATATAGGAACTAAATGTACATTGGTTGCAGGTATCAGAGTCGTGTGGAATAATATTTTCCCAGATGTGTCCGTGGGATACAAAATTGGTTCCAAAAGTAGCCAGGTCGCAGAGCTTATCGCTGAGTATAAAGCCATACAAATGTATATCGAATCTGATATTAAAGAGTTTGTTATAATCACAGTTTCCAATTATATTCGCAACAGCTTTATGGAGTACTTCCCTGGATGGAAAAGGTCTAACATGGTAATAAGCAACAACAAGCCTGTCAAGCATGGTAAAATGTTTTGTAGGATCGACGAGATGGTCATCACCAACGGTCTCACCATTTATTGGAAAAAGGTAAAAAGCCAGTCAAAATATCTAGGTGTGGATAAGGAAGGGAATGATTTGGCAGATTCCCTTGCCAAACAAGGTGCCATTAATGGGGAAGTCCTGAACGTGGATGACCTTATGGGAACTGTTCAAGTGGAGGCAATGACAAGAAGAAGCCTATGTGGTGCAATGGAACCAAGATTCCCCTAGTGAGGATCTCATTGCGAGTCAAAAGGGGGATCCAGGCATTGGTATCTTTTACAAACACATTGAAGATCCACAGAATTGTCCCATAACTGTGAAAGACTGTGTAGGCAAAGAAGAGTTATGGATTTTGAAGTCCCAATTCTCGTTACAGGATGGATTGTTGGTAAGAACCTTGAAGAATGGTATCTTACAATGGGTGGTACCCCTGGCATTCTGAGGTTTGATGTTACAGCACCCCCAGAGGTTAAAGTATGAATGATTACGCTTATTGGCCTTATATGTTGCAAGACGTTTGCACAAATTGTCAAGGATGTTTAATCTGTACTCAATTCCAGCCACAAGCACCCACTCATCGGGCACCGCTAATTAAAAAATTTATTGGACCAGTAACAACTTCATCAAAAGGCAACAGATATACACTCACCTAAAGAATTATTAGGAACACCATACTAATACGGTGTTGGACCCCCTTTCGCCTTCAGAACTGTTCAGGTAGCCCGTGGCATTTAAACGATGGCCAATTGGCACTAAGGGGCCTAAAGTGTGCCCAGAAAACATCCCCCACACCATTACACCACCACCACCAGCCTTCACAGTGGTAACAAGGCATGATGGATACATGTTCTCATTCTGTTTACGCCAAATTTGGACTCTACCATTTGAATGTCTCAAAATCGAGACTCATCAGATCAGGCAACATTTTTCCAGTCTTCAACAGTCCAATTTTGGTGAGCTTGTGCAAATTGTAGCCTCTTTTTCCTATTTGTAGTGGAGATGAGTGGTACCTGGTGGGGTCTTCTGCTGTTGTAGCCCATCCGCCTCAAGGTTGTGTGTGTTGTGGCTTCACAAATGCTTTGCTGCATACCTCGGTTGCAACGAGTGGTTATTTCAGTCAATGTTGCTCTTCTATCAGCTTGAATCAGTCGGCCCATTCTCCTCTGACCTCTAGCATCAACAAGGCATTTTTGCCCACAGGACTGCCGCATACTGGATGTTTTTCCCTTTTCACACCATTCTTTGTAAACCTTAGAAATGGTTGTGTGTGAACATCCCAGTAACTGAGCAGATTGTGAAATACTCAGACCGGCCCGTCTGGCACCAACAACTATGCCACGCTCAAAATTGCTTAAATCACCTTTCTTTCCCATTCTGACATTCAGTTTGGAGTTCAGGAGATTGTCTTGACCAGGACCACAACCCTACATGCATTGAAGCAACTGCCATGTGATTGGTTGACTAGATAATCGCATTATTGAGAAATAGAACAGGTGTTCCTAATAATTCTTTAGGTGAGTGTATGTTAACCATGACTTGTTTATTCCAAAATGGGTGGAATGTTTGCCTTGCAAAACATGCAGTTCAAATGTGTGTGCATCTCTACTCATTAACCACATATTTTCCAGGTTTGGTCATCCCTAATGCATCGAGTCCAATCGCGGAAGTTATTTCACTAGTGAGGTGATGACGAAAATGTGGGAGATACTGGGGGTAAAAAGAAAGCTACATATAGCTTATCGGCCGGCCTCTAGTGGTGAAGTAGAATGCTACAACCAAACCATTGTCAACATTCTAAAGAAATTTGTCAATGAATCCGGTAAAGTCTGGGATGTGAAGTTGCCTTTGGTTCTCATGGCCATCAGGGCCACCCCAAGCGCAGCAATCAAACTCTCTCCCCTCGAAATGATCACAGGCAGGAATATAGTGTTACCCTAGCATTTACTTTACCGGACAACAGACCACAATTTGATAAATGCTTCAACAGCTCATCAATATATGGAGAATCTACGCAAGGACCTTCAGCATGCTTTTGCATTTGCCCAGAAGAATCTAGAGAAAGCAGCAGTAAACGCAAAAACCTACTATGATCTGAAGACTACTCAAAAGGAGTACCAGATCTCCAATAATGTTTATCTCTATAACTTTGCCCGGGATCAGGTGAAGGAAAGGAAATTCCTGCCTTCCTGGAAGGGACCTTATGTTGTCATTGACAAATTGTCACCTGTGGTCTACAAGGTCAAAATTCCTAAGTGGGATGGATTTGTAGAGAAATAGGTGCATATTAATCAATTACGTGTTTGTCATCCTAGGTCACAACTTTGCAAAATGGAAGGATTACCGGATGATGAGAAGTGAAGAGATATCAAGGTTCCAGCTAAAGACCGAAACCCAGGATCAGTATCATATAAACAAATGAGTGTAGTAACCTTTTCCCGGCACCTCCCCAAAGGCACTGACAGCACTAACAGGAGGGTGTCCCCGCCCCCTGGACAGGAAACAACACAGAAGCTGAAGTTTAAAAGGCCTCCTCTCCTTACATAAATCAGTGTTTGTTTCCTGTCCCCGTGCGGAAGCTCCTCCTGTGTGCTCCAGGATTTTTTATGCATGGCCTGGCCTCTTCCCCAGTCTCGAGGAGGGCCATGCAGAGGAAAGGGGGCCTCAGGGACGCGTTGCCTCTCTTCCCCATCCTTTAGCATAAGTCCTTTGCCGGAAGGCAGCCCCAGGCTCCAGTCGCTTGCTCCTGGTCTTGGAGCAAAGAAGATATTTCTGTATTGTAGCGTTCTGTGGGCGGAGACTCGTTATTTAGTGCGGGCGGCGCAGACGCGATGACGTCATGACGTTCGTCATCACATGACTGCACATGCATCATGACATCAGCGTAACGCCGATGTCGGTTTTAAAAAATAGCCGGGAACACCGATTTTCTGCAGTGTCGGCTCCTTTGGATTTGGAAGAGGCCCGCAAGCCTAAGGATCCTGCCTCAGTCGCCCTCAGCCCGGTAAGCCTCCTCTCCAAATTATCGGTGGATCATGTTGGGGGATTGTAGTTCCCTTCTTTCACCCTGGGTTCTGGTGCTGGTGGAATTTTTATATGGACTTGGATCCTACTAATTTCGTAAATTTGATTACTTTTAGGCAAGGGAAACCTCCACCACCAAGGCAGCTGGGGCTGATTTGGGTCGCAAGAAATGCGCAGTTTGCTAAAAATCATTTTGCTCTAAGGCTAAGAAAGCCCTATACCCTAAATGTACTGAAAAAAATGTATCAGAAGACTCTCCCTCTCTTTTGGACTCCATGCGGAGCATTATTAAGGAAGAAGTAAATGCAGCAGTTGAGTCCAGGCTACCGCCTTTATCTCCGCAGGCCTCTACATCCCATAGTTCCCATAGCTCTCAGTTATGCGAGGTGGATTTTGATGAGGGGGAAGTTACCTCTAAAAGTGATGACTCAGACTCCTCAGAAGATGGGTCTGGCAGACCGTTATTTTTTCCAGAGGACACCCAGGGTCTCTTAAAGGCTATAAGAGCCACCATGAACCTGGAAGATACAAAAGAGAGTGTATGTATTCAGGACCAAATGTTCCAAGGTCTGGGAGAGAGAAAAAAACGTGTCTTCCCGATTCACAATAATTTAAAATCACTTATATCGAAAGAATGGAAAGACCCTGAAAAGCGTGCTGCTATTTCAAATTCCTTTAAAAGGAAGTATCCGTTTTCAGATGCTATTAGCCTCTGGGATAAATCGATGAAAGTTGATGCACCGGTGGTTCGGATCTCAAAGAAGTCGTCACTCCTGTTCGAGGACATGGGGTTACTATGTGACCCGATGGACAAAAAATGTGAGAGCCTACTCAAAAGGGCTTGGGAGATGAATACGGCCATGTTTAGGCCTAGTATTTCTGCTACCTGTGCCACCAGATCATTGTCCGTATGGCTGTTCCAGCTGGAAGATCAGGTACTCCCAGACAAGAGATCTTAACATCTCTGCCAATGCTCAAACAAGCATCCAACTTCTTAGCGGACGCCTCAGCAGACTTGGTGAAACTTTCTGCAAGATCAGCTGCCATATCCAACACCACCCCGCAGGGCCATATGGCTACGATCCTGGTCGGGGGATACAGAATCCATCAAACGTGTTTGTTCTATTCCTTGCGAAGTCCTGGACGACATATTAGAAAAGGTGTACGACAGGAAAAAAGTATTCCCTACTGAACCCAGATATTTCCACCAAAGATGTTCCTTTCGCTCCCAAAACAAACCTAGAATGGACCAGAAAAAAAGGGAGTTTTCAGGTAGATGGCAGCCTTCAATAGGAATGGGTAAAGGATTCCTCTTCAATCCAGAAAAAGCATCTAATTCCTTCCAATAATGCCAGAGGTCAGGTGGGAGCAAGATTAAAATGTTTTGCTCCAAGCTGGAAAAGGATGGGAACCTCCCCTTGGGTTCTTGCCTCCATTCAAGAAGGATTCAAACTGGAATTCGACTCTTACCCATCAAATCACTTTGTTATAAACAAACCACTGACCAAGAAAGAAGAACAACTGTCTCTAGAATCCGAGCTAACCTGCCTGATTCAGAAAAAAGTCCTGCTTCCTGTTCCAAAAGATCAGCATCAACAGGGATTCTATTCCCCAGTGTTTCTGATTCAAAAGCCAGAAGGCTCCTTCAGGCTGATCATAAACCTGAAAAGTCTAAACAAGTGCCTAGCCTACAAAAATTTCAAAATGGAACCCATCTTGTTGAAGGTAAACCTACTGGTGACAATGAACCTACAAGATGCATACTATCATGTGCCCATATTCAAGGATCACCAGAGATTCCTGAGAATTAGTCTTCATGCAAGGCCGCCTCTGTCACTTCCAGTTTCAGGCTCTCCGCTTTGGCCTATCATCGGCTCCAAGGATTTTTACAAAAATAGTCGCAGAGTTAACCGCTTATTTTTTATATGCAAGATATCCTCAAAGATCCGGTACTTGGACGATTTTTTAATTGCAGCCGACATGGAAGTCCGTCTCCTGTCTCATCTAACTATCGTTCAAGCTAACTTTTCAGAAATAGGATGGATAGTAAATTTAAAAAAATCCAACCTTGATCCTTCCCACTCAATTCCCTCTTATTAATGATCTTTCTCCCCGAAGAAAAGCAGAAAAACCTGTATCAGAGCGTAAATCAATTCTGCGAACTAAGATCCACGACTATCAGGAATGTGATGACTATGTTGGGACTTTTAACATCTACAATCACAGCTGTCAGATGGTCACAAAGTCACACCAGAATTCTACAGGCTTTTCTATTGAATTCCTGGGACACCAACAAAAACTCCCTAAACAGGAAGGTCACTCTTCCACTACGGGTAAAGCAGTCCCTAGCCTGGTGGAAGGTAAGAAAAAATCTCCAGACAGGAGTCTTCTGGCACCAGGAAAACCAACTGGTGGTTACTACGGATGCCAGCAGTCTTGGTTGGGGAGGTCACGCTGGAGACTTAATGGTTCAAGGCATTTGGGGCTATTCTATGTCAAACGCCTCTTCAAATCTAAGAGAGCTCAAGGCAGTCCACAAAGTCCATCTGCTGCTTCATGCAAACAGTCCTCTTGGTCATGTAAAAGTTATCTCGGACAATACGACCACCGTGGCCTATTTGAACAGACAAGTAGGTACCCGAAGCAAACGTCTAGCAGCAATAGTAAGAGAGATATTTCTTTGGGCAGAAAAACACCTACGATATCTAAAAGCAGTCCACCTGAAGGGGAGCAACAATCTAGCAGCAGATTTTCCCAGCAGGCAGACCCTGAAAGAGGGCGAGTGGGCACTAGACGCCAACATATTTTGACAAATTAAGGAAAACTGGGGCATTCCAGTCATGGATTTGTTTGCAAATGGAACCAACAGGAAGGTGAGAAGATTTTGCTCCCTATCTCCTCAAAATCACCCGGACATCCTGGACGCTCTGTCCTGCCAGAGGGACTCCTATATGGGTTTCCCCCATTCAGCCTCATTTCGATGACCCTGATGAAGGTGGCAGAGGAGAAAGCACAAGTAATTATGATAGCTCCTTACTGGCCCAGAAGGGCCTGGTTTCCTCTTCTTCTCAGCCTCTCGTCCGGAATATCTTGGACTCTTCCTGTGTTTCCAGGTCTACTGCAACAAGGTCCGGTCCCTCATCCAGGGGTCTCTCATCTAAGGTTGACGGCCAGTGACAGAGAAAAATAACTTTTATCCGTCTGTTAATTAGGTGGGCGGCGGAGGCCATTTTATGCAAGCTCAGTGCACCAGCACTGCATCTGTGCTTTTGTGACATTCAAATCCAAGCTTGAAATACTGCAATAATAATCTGGCTTTGAAAAAACACCAATTTTTGGCAATATCCAATATTTGGTGCCTTTGCAGGATTAGTCACTGTGCAATTTAAGCTAGAAATACAGCTATAATTTTCTGGGTTTTTAAAAACGCCCTTTTTGGGCAAAATACACTATTTTACAGACCTTGCTGCATCTGCATGTGTGAAATTAAACCGTTATATACAGCTTTCATATTCTGTACTTATATAAATACTTAATATTGCAGTATATATCTGTAAAGAATAAATTAAGGCAACTGGACGTACTGTAGATTTCTTGAAAACGTTTCAGTCGTTCTTACAACGAGCTTTCTCAATTCTGAGTGATTGTACAAAAATTCTGGGAATAAATATGTAACTGAATCCACATCTGGTAATTATACCCAGGATTGGGTCAAAGGTGTTGATACCATTATCCTAATTGGAGTCAGTAGGTGATAAAGACTTCCCAGAAAAGGGTGTCAAGACAGCATTGTATGTGGCAGACAATAGATGTCTAACCCCCCCACCTCTATTCAAGCTTGGCTTCTCCATTTTTACGTAGATGGCCTCCTTCACGCCTCGTTTGTACCAATCGGCCTCCTTATCCAAAACACGTACTTGACTGTCTTCAAAGGTGTGACCTGTTCCTTTTAGATGTAAGTACACGGCTGAATCTTGACCAGAGGTTTTGGCTCTTCTATGCTGAGCCATAAGCTGATATAGTTGTTGTTTTGTTTCGCCGATATACAGTTCTGAGCATTCCTCATTGCACTGGACTGCGTACACAATGTTGTCCATCTTGTGTTTAGGCGTTGGGTCTTTGGGGTGAACCAGTTGTTGCCTCAGTGTGTTGCTGGGTTTAAAGCAAACAGTAATGTGATGTTTATTAAAAATCCTTTTGAGTTTATCAGACACCCCAGCTACATATGGGATAACCATATTCTTGCATCTGTCATGCTTCTCGCCCTCACTGGTAGTCTTGGTGGTCTTTCTTCTCCTTCCTTCTGTTTTGACATCTATTGTCTGCCACATACAATGCTGTCTTGACACCTTTTTCTGGGAAGTCTTTATCACCTACTGACTCCAATTAGGATAATGGAATCAACACCTTTGACCCAATGCTGGGTATAATTACCAGATGTGGATTCAGTTACATATTTATTCCCAGAATTTTTGTACAATCACTCAGAATTGAGAAAGCTCGTTGGAAGAACGAGTGAAACGTTTTCAAGAAATCTACAGTACGTCCAGTTGCCTTGATTTATTCTTTACAGATATATACCATGACCTGGATAAATGAGAACCTTCACAGACTTTATATTGCAGCCCTTGCTGCATCTGTGATTGTTAAAAATAAGTTTTAAAAACCGTTGCAGGATTTGCCAGTGTGCAATTTAAGCTAGAAATACAACTATAATTTTCTAGGTTTAAAAAAACACTCTTTTTGTGCAAAATACACAATTTTACAGACGTTGCTGCATCTGCACGTGTGAAATTCAAGCGTTACGGTATATACTGCGGTCATATTCTGTTATTTTAAAAAAACACCCATTTTGGACAAAAAACTTAATTTTGCAGCCTTTGCTGCATATGTCACTGTGAGATACACCCTTTAGATATTGTGGTTCTATTCTGCTATTAATAAAACACAAATTGTGGGCAAAAATCTTTAATTGCGGCCTAGTCTGGATCTGTATGTATGAGATTCACACTTTAGATACTGTGGTTATATTCTGCTATTAATAAATCACCCTTTTTGGGTAAAATACACAATTTTACAGCCCTTGCTGCATCTGCAAGTGTGAAATTCAAGGGTTATATACTGCTGTCATATTCTGTTATTAAACAAACACCCATTTTGGGCAATAAACTTATTTTTGCAGTCTTTGCTGCATATGTCATTGTGAGATACACCCTTTAGATACTGTGGTTCTAATTTGTTATTTAAAAAACAACAATTTTAGGCCAAAAAATTACATTGCGGCCTAGTCTGGATCTGTACGTGTGAGATACACATTATAGATACTGTGGTTCTATTCTGGTATTTCAAAAACAGACTGTCACCACCAGACGTCTGAGAAGCTCTGACAGACGTTCTTCAGAACCTCCTCCTTGAGGTTCCTTTTGTTTTGCTTTCGTTTTCTCATCTCGTTAGCCTCTCTCAGCTGTCATGTAGGTGCACTGATTGCATCCCTTTAAATCCCTTCCCATACTGCATCACTTTGCGGTTTATACAACTTCCTGGAGTGTGTGCATGCTGGATGCTACTACTGAGTCTTCTACAGATAAGTTTTGTTCATTCATTTGTATTTTCCTGTTTGCTGAATCCCAGGTGACCCTGACTCCCTCCGTATCAAGTGTAGGGAGCCGGTGGTCGTTTCCCCTCACTATTATAGGGTGTTCAGGTGTTATACAGTCGAGGAACGAGGATATGCGACCATCTACCATTGAGATTTTTGCATAGGCTGAGCAGTTAGGGAGAGAGCCAGGTCTGTTGCAGGGCTATCCCTTTGGTTCCTTAGTTTTGGATCCAGTCAGTCGGATCTTCATTTTGTGTCTTCTAGTTTTCTGTACACCTTCTGTAACACAGACATTTTGGGCAAAAAACTTAAATTGCGGCCTAGTCTGGATACACACGTTAGATACTGTGGTTCTATTCGGCTATTAATAAAACCCCCAATTTTGGGCAAGATCCTAAATTTGAGAAATACGAGGAGAGCGTCAAAAAAAAGGGACGTGGCCAGGTCGTGGTGCTGCTGGTGGAGCTCCTGTTGCAGGGAGAGGACGTGGTCGATCTGTGCCAGCTACACGCACAAGTGAATGCCCTTTCTCAGGTGCGAGTAGGCGACAAAACCTGCAGCGGTATTTGGTCGGGCATAATGTGGCTCTACGAATGGTAAGGTCAGAACAAGTACAGGCGATAGTAGATTGGGTTGCTGACAGTGCCTCCAGTTCCTTCACATTGTCTACCACCCAGTCTCCTGCTGAAAGATCAGAGTTGGCACCTGCAGCCCATGTCCATCAGTCTTTCACCTCACCCCCTTGCAGTCTGAGCCCCAAGTCATGCAGCAGTCTCTTCTGCTTTTTGATGACTCTGTTAGCAGGGTTTCCCAGGGCCATCCACCTATCCCTGTCCCAGAAGTGGAAAAAAATTGAGTGCACCGATGCCCAACCACTTATGTTTCAAGATGAGTACATGGGAGGACCATCGTAGCACGTCTCAGCACCTCAAAAACAAAGAAAGGTCTCGGGCTCCTCCGTGTTGCTCTTCTGCTGCAGTTTCGGCCTCTTCATCCACCTCTGGAGTGACAGTGCCACCTGCCACCCCAAAAACAGAGGATCTGCCAGCAACACCACCATATGGTCACCAAGCATCTCCACAATGTCCCACGGTAGCATTCAGCTCTCCATCTCTTAAACACAGAAGCGAAAGAGGAAGTACCCCCCTACCCACCTGCGATCCTTGGCTCTGAATGCCAGCATTTCTCAATTAGTGGCCTTTGAAATGCTGTCATTACGTCTGGTGGAGAGGGCTTATGGCGGTGGCTGTCCCACAGTATGTCGTGCCCAGCCGCCACTACTTTTCCAGGCGAGCCATCCCTTCCCTGCTTAACCAAGTGGGGGCCAAAATCAGGCGTGCACTGCACAACGCCATCTGTGGCAAGGTGCACCTCACTACGGATACGTGGACCAGTAAGCACGGACAGGGACGTTTTATCACCAAAACAGCACACTGGGTAAATGCAGTGGCGGCTGGGCCTGAGGCAGATAGCAGTTTGGCGCATGTCCTGCCACCACCGAGGATTGCAGGGCGCTTCAGTTTGCTTCCTGTTGCTTCCTCCTCCTACTCCGCTTCCTTATCCTCTACCGGCTCCTCATCCGGTCAGCGTAACACCTTCACCACCAACTTCAGCACAGCCAGGGGTAAACGACGGCAGGCAGTTTTAAAACTTCTCTGTTTGGGGGACAAACCCCACACCACGCAGGAGCTGTGGACGGGCCTTGAACAACAGACCGATGAGTGGTTGGTGCCACTGAGCCTCAAGCCCTGCCTGGTAGTGTGCGATAATGGGCGAAATCTCATAGCAGCTCTGGGACTAGCTGGTTTGACGCACATCCCTTGCCTGGCGCATGTGCTGAATTTTGTGGAGCAGAGATTCCTTAAAAATTACCCCGATATGTCAGAGCTGCTGCATAAAGTGTGGACCATCTGTGCGCGCTTTTGGCGTTCTCACCATGCTGCTGCCCGCCTGTCAGCGCTGCAGCGTAACTTCGGCCTTCCCACTCACCGCCTCATATGCGACGTTCCCACAAGGTGGAACTCCACCTTGCACATGCTGGCCAGACTGTGCGAGCAGCAGCAGGCGACAGTGGAGTTTCAGCTGCAGTACGCACGGGTGAGTCGCTCTGCGGAACAGCACCACTTCACCACCAATGACTGGGCCTCCATGAGAGACCTGTGTTCCTTGTTGCGCTGTTTCGAGTACTCCACCAACATGGCCAGTGCCGTTAATGCCGTTCTCAGCGTTACTATCCCACTTCTATGTCTCCTTGAAAAAACGCTGCTGGCGATGATGGAAGAGGATGTGGCACAGGAGGAGGAGGAGGAGGAGGAGGAAGAGGGATCATTTCGTAGGGTTTCCGTCCAGTTATTCACAAGTGGCTCCGAGGGTGGGTTCCTGCACCCACAAACTCATGGTACACAATTGTCCAGCCAGGGCACAGTTCTGGAGGATGACGAAGTGGAGGATGAGGAGGAGGAACCTTGTTCACAGCGGGCTGGCACCCAGACAAGCTGATGGCCTTCACTGGTGCGTGGCTGGGGGGATACAGAGGACACAGACGATACACCTCTCACAGATGACAGCTTTTCATTGCCTCTGGGCAGCCTGGCACACATGAGCAATTACATGCTGCAGTGTCTCCACAATGACCGCCGAGTTGCCCACATTTTAACTTGTGCTGATTACTGGGTGGCCTTGTTAGAAGGACAACGTACCGTCCTTAATTCTGTCACAGGAGCGTGATCGTAAGATGCGCGAGTACAAGCGCACGCTGGTAGGCGCGCTACTGGTGGCATTCCGATCTGACAGTGGGGGCACAGTGGAAGCACAAGGGGAAGGCAGAGGAGGAGAAAGAGGTCACCAACGCAGCTGGGGCACTGCCAGCACCTCAGAAGGCGCGGTTAGCATGGCCGAAATGTGGAAAAGCTTTGTCATCACGCGACAACAACCAGCACCACCAGCTGATATGGAAAGTCTTAGCAGCATTTCACCAACCTGGTGGAGGAGTATGTGTGCACACGCCTACACGTACTGATTGACGGGTCTGCCCCTTTTAACTTCTGGGTCTCCAAATTTGGTACATGGCCTGAGCTTGCCTTTTACGCCTTGGAGGTGCTGGCCTGCCCTGCAGCCAGTGTATTATCTGAACTTTTGTTTTGCACGGCAGGGGGCGTTATCACAGACAAGCACAGCCGCCTGTCCACAGCCACTGTGGACAAGCTCACGTTCATTAAAATGAACCTGGCATGGATTCCACAGGACTTCTCCGTATCTTATGCAGAATAGACATTTATACCGGCCGTAACCAGCCATTGTTATACTACAGCGCAATTGCTCATTCTTGTATTTTGGATATTTCACACTCTTTTGGAGTGTACCCTAATTAAAAAATATATAAATAAAAAGAAAAATTTGTCTGTTACATTTTCGGGGGAAATTCGCCAATTTTTGGGTGTGATGTACCACTGCTATACCTAATAGACAGGTAAAAAAAATTAACTAATTTGTCTGTTACATTTTCGGGTGAAATTCAACAAGTTTTTGGGTGTGAGATACCACTGCTATACTTAGTAGACAGGTAAAAAAAAAAAACAACGCTAATTAATCTGTTACATTTTCGGGTGAAATTAATCAATTTGTGGCTGTAATATACCCCTCCTCTTCCTAGTTGACAGCTTAATAAATTTCACTAATTTTTCTTTTTCAATTTTCAATTTTTTTCTGTCATAGACCCCTTCTCTACCTAGTATACAGGTTAATACATTTCACAAATTTTTCAATTACATTCTAATCTTGGGTTGACATTTTACAATTTTGGACGTGAATAAACCCCTGCTCTGCATAGGTGACAGGGACAGAATTTTTTTTAAATAATCTGTTCCATTGGTGGGTGACATTAACCCATTTCTGGTGATGAAAAACCCCTACTCTGCATAGGTGATAGGGACTTAAATTTCGTCTTTAATTGGCCCTTTCATTCGATCCTTCTGCTTTAATAATTTGTCCCACATTTCCGCTTCATCCCATTGCAGCCATTGACCTGGATAAAGTCTCCCTTTCTCACGCTCCCTCTCCGGCGTGGAACCCTGATTCGCCGATAACCGTGATCAACATGGTAGGCTCAGAAAAGAACATAGAAAGTTGATAGAGAAGATATCCAAATGGATGGTGGACGTCACGGGGGCACCTCTGCATAGGTTACAAGAACATAAATTGAAAAAAATCGTCTGTGACATTGTCAGGGGAAATTTTACACATTTTGCCTGCATAGGTGACAGGGAATAAAATTTCAGAAATTCTTTAATTGATGCGCGCCACCTCTTTACATTTAATGCTTAAATTTTAACAAGTTGTCCCACATTTGCGCTTCAATAATTTGTCCTACATTTGTGCTTCAATAATTTGTCCCACATTTCGACTCTATCATTTAATTTGAAACAATTAACCTCCCTTGGATGTGGTCTCTCTTTCTCACGCTCCCTCTCCGGTGTGGAACCCTGATTCGCCGATAACCGTGATCAACATGGTAGGCTCAGAAAAGAACATCGAAAGTTGATAGAGAAGATATCCAAATGGATCGTGGACATCACAGGGATGTGCGATCAGGCAGAAGTTATCTAGAGTCAACAAAGCGGCAGCAAGGCCTCTCCTGGTTAACGTTTCCAAATCCTAAATACCCCAGTGACATTCCCGATAATTTTTTATTAATCATTCCAATAACAGGGCATCTTAAGAGTCCTGTATTGTTATTTATCGTCACTACCCCCAGGAGTGGCTAATTGCCACGCGCCCCCTCTTTTCCTTCAATTCTTCAGTTTTAATAGCTTCTCCCACATTTCCGCTCACAATCGCAATTTAATTTCATCCATTAATCTCCCTTGGATGTGGTCTCTCGTTCTCACGCTCCCTCTCCGGGGTGGAACCGTGATCAACATGGTAGGCGCAGAAAAGAACATCGAAAGTTGAAAGAGCAGATATCCAATTGGATCGTGAACATAACTGGGATGTGTGACATGGTGGGTTAGTATGTGTGCACACGCCTACACGAACTGACTGATAGTTCTGCCCCCTGCAACTTCTGGGTCTCCAAATTGGGCACATGGCCTGAGCTTGCCCTTTACGCCTTGGAGGTGCTGGCCTGCCCTGCAGCCAGTGTATTGTCTGTACGTGTGTTTAGCACAACTGGAGGGGGTTATTACAGGTTATATTTCCCAATGTTTTGGGGTGTACCCTAATTAAAAAAAATAAAAATTTAATTTAAAACCAAAAAGCAATGTAGGCTACCTTCTCCTCCTCCACCGCCGCTTCCACCTACACTGCCACGTCCTTAACCTCCTACTCCATATGGACCTCGTCCTCCTAGATCAAGAATATAATTTTTTAGTTTTGCGTATTTTATGTTATTTAAAGTGATTTCCCTATTCACTTTTGTTTGCAGAGCACTTGCCATGCTCTAACCCACATTTTGCTGGCATTTGCACCCCTCTAGCCCTTTCAATGAAATTTTTACAGCCATTTTAGTGCTCAAAAGTTCGGGTCCCCATTGACTTCAATGGGGTTCGGGGTCAAGTTCGGGTCCCGAACTCGAACTTTTTGTGAAGTTCGGCCGAACCCGTCGAACCCAAACATCCAGGTGTCCGCTCAACTCTAGCATTCAACCCTTAAAGTCCAGATCTCAGCTTTGGGAGTCTTCATGGATGCCAAACTGTCGGAGCATCCCCTATTTAGGCGGCTCACTAAAGGAGCAATCAGAAATTCCTCTTCCATCCATTCTTCTGTCCATCCCTGGGACATAAATTCAGTCCTTACGGTTTTGATGGATCCTCCATTCGAGCCCATAGAGGAAATCTCTCTAAAACTCCTTACTCTGAAGACCACCTTCCTTCTTTCTATTACTACGGCCAGAAGGGTGTGTGAAATCCAAACTTTCTCCTGCCGTCCTCCTTATCTTCAAATTTTGGATGACGCTTTGTACTGAAGATTTTCTCCCGAAGGCGTTATCGAGATTCCATTGTAATCTAGATATCGCTGTAACGAACTCTATTAGGGCTAGCGTGTAGTTTGTTTGCTTTTCGCCGAACAGACCTTGGTTGCAGTAATTCCCTAGTCCGTTCAGATGAAATTTGGTAAAATCCCTCAGGGTAACATGCAGCATCCACAGGAACAGTATAAATCCCACAATGATCACAGATACCCAAAAACCAGCCGAAACATGATGAAGGTTAGAAGAAGACTGTCTGAGCTGTCAGATGCAGCTCTTTTTATTACGTGCTCCCATGCAGGGGAGGGACACACACATTATCTTACAGTAGCCAATAAAACAATGGTTACAGCCCACACAAAATCCTGCCCTCTGCCTGTGATACAATTACCTTACACCATGGGAAATGTAATTATCACAGGCAGAGAAATACAGTTTTTACACATATACTATAACTTTAACTATACATCACATTCACATAAAAATTACATATTTACGAATCAGACCAGGGGTTCCGAAGTTAGTAAAAGTATTTTGGGGGCCTGGCTGTAAGCATGCTATCCAGCCCAGACTGGTTTTACAGAGCCCTCTATCTTGGAGACACTTGAGAAGTAAGTCAATTATCTCTCAGGACAAAGGAAAATTGCCAATACACAGTCAAATCAACGAAAAACATTGTACATTTCACAGGCAACCTAATACACATATCTTCACAATTGTCTTACCATCCTTTTGCCCCTTTCCTTCATCTGATCAGGAGAGAAAATTCCATAACTTGGATGTAAGGCGATGTGTGTTGGCCTACCTGAAGATTTGTGAGTAGAGTTGAGCGGACACCTGGATGTTCAAGTTCGACGGGTTCAGCCGAACTTCACAAAAAAGTTGGCTGTGGACAGGCGGCTGCGCTTCTCTTTGATAACCCCCTCCTGCCGTGCTAAACACACGTTCAGACAATACACTGGCTGCAGGGCAGGCTAGCACCTCCGCCTTCTGGGTCTACAAATTGGGCACATGGCATGAGCTTGCCCTTTACGCCTTGTAAAGGGCAAGCTCATGCCATGTGCCCAATTTGTAGACCCAGAAGTTGAAAGGGGCAGACCCATCAGTCAGTATGTGTAGGCGTGTGGACACATACTGCTCCATACGTCCCCGTGATGGCCACGATCCAATTGGATATCTTCTCTATCAACTTTTGATGTTCTTTTCTGCTCCTACCATGGTGATCACGGGTAGCGGGTAATCAGGGTTCCACGCCAGAGAGGTAGCGTGAGAAAGGAATACCACATCCAAGGGAGGTCAATGGCTGAAATGTGATCAAGCGGAAATGTGGGACAAGTTATTAAAGCAGAAGGATCGAATGAAAGGAAGGGGTGCGCGTCAATCAAAGATGGATTTTAGAAATGTAAGTCTCTGTCACCTATGCAGAGCAGGGGTTTTTCATCTGCAAAAATTGGTTAATTTCACCCACCAACGGAACAGATGATTTTTAAAAATTTCCTGTCAACTATGCAGAACAGAGGTTTATTCATGGCAAAACTGTGTTCATGGGACTCACCAATTGAACAGACTATTTTACTAAAATTAGGTCCCTGTCACCTATGCAGAGCAGGGGTTTGTATACAGCAAAATTGTTAAAATGTCACCTAACAATCTAACAGATGATTTTTTGAATTTTAGTTCCCTGTCACCTATGCAGAGCAGGGGTTTATTCACTGCAAAAATTGTAAAATGTCACCCAAGAATGTAACAGATGCTTTTGCCCCCTGCTCCCTCTTTTGCTGTGCTGGTGCCTCTGTGCGACCACCGCCTCTTCCTCTGAACTAGGCAGGTCACTGGCATGACCTTGATTCCATGTGAGGTCTAGTACCTCATCATCCTCCACATCGTCTTCCACCCACTCTTTACCCCTGCCCTCCTTGTCAGTCTGCACACTGCAGAAAGCCCCAGCAGTTGGCACCTGTATTTTGTTATCATTAGAGACGTACTGCGGTGGTCTTCCCATGTCCTCATCCTGAAACATAAGTGTTTGGGCATCAGTGCACTCAATCTCTTCCACTTCTGGTGCAGGGCTATGTGGATGGCCCACGGAAACACTGCCAGCAGAGTCATCAAAAAGCATAACAGACTGCTGCATGACTTGGGGCTCAGACTGCTTGCCTGATTTGCAAGGTGGTGAGTTAAAAGACAGATGGCCATGGGCTGTAGGTTCCAACTCTGATCTTTCAGCAGCGGACTGGGTGGGAGACAATGCGAAGGAACTTTAGGCACTGTCAACCCCCCAATCTACTATAGTCTGTAATTGTTTTGGCCTCACCATTCGTACTGTCCTAAATGCAGTGTAGGCCGCAAATGTACTTTCTAGCGAAAAAGATGAGCCTTTGTCACCCAACATTGTAACAAACGAATTAGTGAAATGTATTTCGTTGTCCACTAGGTAGAGCAGGGGTAGGTCACAGCCAAAGATTAGTGAATGTCACCTAACAATGTAGCAGACAAATTAGTAAAATGTATTTCCCTGTCCACAATGTAGAGCAGGGGTATATCACAGCCAAAAATTGGTGAATGTCACCCAACAATGTAGCAGACAAATTAGTGAAATGTATTTCTCTGTCCACTAGGTAGAGCAGGGGTATATCACAGCCAAAAATTGGGGAATTTCACCCGACAATGTAACAGACAAATTAGTGAAATGTATTTCCTTGTCCACTAGGTAGAGCAGGGGTATATCACAGCCAAAGATTGGTGAATGTCACCCGACAATGTAACAGACAAATTAGTTAAATGTATTTCCCTGTCCACAATGTAGAGCAGGGGTATATCACAGCAAAAATGGGTGAATTTCACCCAACAATGTATATCACGGCCAAAAATGTGGGAATGTCATCCAACAATGTAACAGATGAATATGTGAAAGGTATTTCCCTATCCACAATGTAGAGCAGGGGTATATCACAGCCAAAAATTTGGGAAATGTCACCCAACAATGTATCAGGCAAATTAGTGAAATGACTTAAAATAAAATATGTTAAAATTAAAAATAATAATCTTGATTTTCCCCAAAAGAGTGGGAAATATCAAAAATACAACAATCAGCAATTGCGCTGGAGTATAACAATGGCTGGGTAAGGCCGGTATACATAGTCCTGTGGGATCCATGCCTGGTTCATTTTAATGAACGTGAGCTTGTCCACATTGGCTGTGGACAGGCAGCTGCGCTTGTCTGTGATAACGCCCCCTGCCGTGATAAACACATGTTCAGACAATACACTGGCTGCAGGGCAGGCCAACACCTCCAAGGCGTAAAGGGCAACCTCGGGCCATGTGCCCAATTTGGAGACCCAAATATTGAATTGGGCAGACCCATCATTCAGTACATGTAGGCATATGCACACATATTGCTCCACCATCTTGCTGAAATGCTGCCTCCTGCTAAAACCTTCCATATCAGCTGATGGTGCTGGTTGTTGTGGCATGCTGACAAAGCTTTTCCACATTTCGGCCATGCTAACCCAGCCTTCTGAGGTGCTGGCGGTGCCCCAGCTGCGTTGGAGACATCTTCCTCCTCCTCTGCCTTCGTCTTGTGCTTACACTGTGCCCCCACTGTCAGGTGGGAATGCCTCCAGCAGCACATCTACCAGCGTGCGCTTGTACTTGCGCATCATACAATCACGCTCCGGTGATGGAATTAAGAACGGTACGTTGTCCTTGTAATGGGGATCCAGCAGCGTGGCCACCCAGTATTCAGCACATGTTAGAATGTTGCCAACTCGGCGGTCGTTGCGGAGACACTGCAGCATGTGTGCCAGGCTGCAGCTCGGGTGTGCCAGGCTGCCCAGAGGCAACGACAAGCTGTCCTCTGTGGGAGGTGAATCATCTGTGTCCTCTGTATCCCCCCAGCCACGCACCAGTGATGGCCATAAGCTGGTTTGGGTGCCACCCTGCCCTGAACAAGGTTCCTCCTCATCCTCCACCTCATCATCCTGCAGAACTTTGCTCTGGCTGCACAATTGTGTACCTGGGATTTGTGGGTGCAGGAACCCACCCTCGGAGCCATTTGTGAATGACTGGCCTGAAACCCTTGGAAATGAATCCTTCCTCCTCCTCCTCCTCCTCCTCCTCCTGTGCTACATCCTCTTCCATCATCGCCCGAAGAGTTTTTTTCAAGGAGGCATAGAAGTGGGATAGTAACGCTGAGAGCGTCGTTATCTACACTGGCCATGTTGGTGGAGTACTCGAAACAGCGCAACAAGGAACACAGGTCTCGCGTGGAGGCCCACTCATTGGTCATGAAGTGGTGCTGTTCCGCAAAGCGTCTCACCCGTGCGTGCTGCAGCTGAAACTCCAGTATCGCCTGCTGCTGCTCGTACAGTCTGGCCAGCATGTGCAAGGTGGAGTTCCACCTTGTGGGCACGTCGCATATGAGGCGGTGAGCAGTAAGGCCGAAATTACGCTGCAGCGCTGATAGGCGATCAGCATCAGGGTGAGAACGCCAAAAGCATGCACAGACGTCCTGCACTTTATGCAGAAGCTCTGACATATCGGGGTAATTTTTAAGGAATTTCTGCACCACCAAATTCAGCAAATGCACCAGGCAAGGGATGTGCATCAAACCGGCTAGGCCAGGAGCTGCTACGAGATTTCGCCCATCATCACACACCACCAGCCAGGGCTTGAGGCTCACTGGCACCAACCACTCACCGGTCTGTTGTTCAAGGCCCGTCCACCGCTCCTGCGCGGTGTGGGGTTTGTCCCCCAAACAGATAAGTTTTAAAACTGCCTGCTGTCGTTTACCCCTGGCTGTGCTGAAGTTAGTGGTAAAGGTGTTATGCTGACCGGATGAGGAGGCGGTAGAGGATGAGGAAGCGGAGTAGGAGGAGGAAGCAACAGGAGGCAAAGAGAAGCGCCCTGCAATCCTCGGTGATGGAAGGACATGACCCAAACTGCTATCCGCCTCAGGCCCAGCCACAACTGCATTTACCCAGTGTGATGTTATGGAGATATAACGTCCCTGACCGTGCTTACTGGTCCACATATCCATAGTTAGGTGGACCTTGCCATAGATGGTGTTGCGCAGTGCACACCTGATTTTGTCTCTCACTTGGTTGTGCAGGGAATGGATGGCTCGACTGGAAAAGTAGTGGCGGTTGGGCACGACGTACTGTGGGACAGCGACCGTCATAAGGCTTTTAAAACTCTCTGTCTCCACCAGACAGAATTACAGCATTTCAAAGGTCAGTAATTTTGAAATGCTGCCATTCAGGGCCAGGGTTCGCGGGTGGGTAGGGGGGTACTTCCTCTTTCACTCCAGTGTTTGGGAGATAGACATCTGAACACTTCCATGGGACATTGTGGAGATGCTTTGTAACCCAGGTGGTGGCGTAGCTTGCACATCATCACGTTTGCTGGGTGGCAGGTGGCACTGTCACTCCAGAGGTGGATGAAGAGGCCGAGACTGCAGCAGAAGAGGAAGCAGGAGGAGCCAGAGATCTTTCTTTGTTTTTGAGGTGTCTACTTTACTGCAGCTTTCGCTTTGCACTTAGATGCCTGGTCATGCAGGTTGCGCTCAGGTTTAGAACGTTTATGTCTCGCTTCAGGCTCTTATTGCACAGCGTCTTGTCATCAGCACATTGTCTGAAGAACTGCCACGCCAGGGAACTCCTTGGAGCTGGCTTTGGTGTGCTCGGTCTCTTGGCGTACTGTCTAGGGGACGGCCGCTCCACTTTTGCACCCTGATCCCTCTTCTGCTGTACCAGTGGCTCTGTGCGACCACCGCCTCTTCCTCCGAACTACACAGGTAACTCGCATGACCTTGTTTCAATGTGAGGTCGAGGACCTCATCGTCCTCCACATCATCTTCCACCCAGTCTTCACCCCTGCCATCCTTGTTGGTCTGCACACTGCAGAAAGCTACAGCAGTTGGCACCTGTGTTTCGTCATCATCTGAGACGTGCTGCAGTGGTCCTCCCATGTCCTCATCCTGAAACATAACTGGTTGGGCATCGGTGCACTCAATCTCTTCCACATCTGGGGCAGGGCTATGTGGATGGCCCACGGAAACTCTACTAGCAGAGTCATCAAAAAGCATAACAGACTGCTGCATGACTTGGGGCTCAGACTGCTTGGCTGATTTGCAAGGGGAGAGGTGAAAGACTGATGGCCATGGGCTGCAGGTGCCAACTCTGATCTTTCAGCAGGAGACTGGGTGGGAGACAATGTGAAGGAACTGGAGCCACTGTCAGCCACCCAATCTACTATCGCCTGTACTTTTTCTGGCCTCACCATTCGTACAGCCGCATTCGGCCCTACCAAATAACGCTGAAGGTTTTGTCGCCTACTCGCACCTGAGGAAGGTGTTTCACTTGTGCATGTAGCTGGCACAGATCGACCACGTCCTCTCCCTGCAACAGGAGCTCCACCAGCAGCGCCACGACTGGGGCCACGTCCCTTATTTTACGCTTTCCTCATTCTTTGCGTTCACCAACCAAACTAACAGATGGTTTATGTCAGGTGACAATGTAACGGCCAATAGTCAACAATTAAGTTCACTGACAGTAGGGCAGTGACGGTGTTAAAAAGAGGAAACATTTCTTGAGGTCACACAACAGTGTGACAGGCGACTTTTATAAAATTACTTCACGTTTACAAAAAAAAATTAATTTGTCAACCAACAATGTAACAGCAGTTTTTTACTGGTTGTATTAGACTGTCAGAAATGCAGCAAAGGCCGCAAACGTATTATCTTGCCACAAAATGGGTGTTTTTTTAATACCAGAATATAACAGCAGTATTTAACACTTGTATTGGACTGTCAGAAATGCAGCAAAGGCCGCAAAATGTATTATCTTGCCCAAAATGGGTGTTTTTTTAATACCAAAATATAACAGCAGTATCTAACGCTTGTATTTGACAGTCACAAATGCAGCAAAGGCCGCAAATGTATTATCTTGCCCAAAATGGGTGTTTTTTAATATCAGAATATAACAGCAGTATCTAACGCTTGTATTGGATTGTCAGAAACGCAACAAAGGCCGCAAATGTATTATCTTGCCCAAAATGGGTGTTTTTAAGGCTACTTTCACACTAGCGTTGTTTTAATCCGGCGTTCAATTCCGACACTGGAACTGCCCGCCGGATCCGGAAAAACGTGTGAAAACGGATTACATTTGAATCCTGATCAGGCTTTCGATCACAATGGAAAAATGCATTGGAAAAAACGGATCCGCCATTTATGGACTTTAACTTTTTTTTCACATTTTTCGGGTTTAACTTGCAAAAGCCGGATCCGTTTTGACTGAACACACGGGGCCGGATCCGGCGTTAATGCAAGTCAATGGGAAAAAAGCCTGATCAGGCGTTCAGTCAAAGTGTTCAGGCTTTTTGGCCGGAGGTAAAAATACTGCATGCTACGTTTTTCTGAAAAGCCTGATCAGTCAAAAAGACTGAACAGAAGACATCCTGATGCATCCTGAAGGACTGACTCTCCATTCAGAATGCATTAGGATAAAACTGATCAGTTCTTTTCCGGATTTGAGCCCCTAGGACGGAACTCAGCGCCGGAAAAGAAAAACGCTAGTGTGAAAGTACCCTTAAACCCAGAATATAGCTGCAGTATTTACAGCTTGTATTTAAAAAGTCACAAATTCAGGAAAGGACCCAAAATGTATTATCTTGCAAAAAATGGGTGTTTTTTTAAACCCTGAATATAACTGCAGTTTTTAAAGCTTGTATTTGACTGTCACAAATTCAGCAAAGGACCAACAATGTATTATCTTGCTAAAAGTGGGTGTTTTTTTAAACCCTGAATATAACTGCAGTATTTAAAGCTTGTATTTACTGTCACAAATGCAGCAAAGGCCACAAATATAGGGTCTTGCAAAAAATGGGCGTTTTTTTTTAACCCAGAATAAAACTGCAGTTTTTAAAGCTTGTATTTGACTGTCACAAATTCAGCAAACGACCAAAAATGTATTATCTTGCAAAAAAATGGGTGTTTTTTTAAACCCTGAATATAACTGCAGTATTTACAGCTTGTATTTAAAAAGTCACAAATTCAGAAAAGGACCCAAAATGTATTATCTTGCAAAAAAGGGTGTTTTAAAAAAAAAAACTAAATATAACTGCAGTATTTAAAGCTTTTATTTGACTGTCACAAATGCACATATGCTGTGCTGGTGCACTGAACTTGCACAAAATGGTCGCAGACGCCCACCTAACTAACAGACGGATAAAAGTTTTTTTTCTGTGTCACTGGGCTCAGGGCAGGGTAAAAAAATGGTGCACTGCACCCACAAAACAAAATTGCTGTAGATCGCAGAGTTAACAAGCACTTCTGATAACAGATTCTTTCTTATTCTCTCCCTCGCAGCAGCAGCATCCTATCCCTACACTAGTAAGAGCAGAGTGACGTGCGGCGCTACGTGACTCCAGCTTACATAGAGGCTGGGTCACATGCTGCACTGGCCAATCACAGCCATCCCATTAGTAGGCATGCTGTGATGGCTTCTAAGGGCACAAGAGTAAAACGCGTGTTGATTGGCTGCTCTGCAGCCTTTCAAAAAGCGCCATTAAATCTCTGAGCACCGAACTCAAACCCGAACTTTTACTGAAAAGTTCGGGTTCGGGTCCAGGGTCCAAAAATCCTAAAGTTTGGTATGAACCTGAACTTTACAGTTCGGGCTCGCTCAACCCTATTTGTGAGGAGTTCAGAAATTCAGACCATCTTCTTCTCCAATACCAGGGACCTAATAAAGGTTGGGCAGCCAGTCAAGCTACGATCGCCAGATAGATTAGAGACACTATTACCTTATGTTATGTCCAGAAGAATCGGGATCCTCCAAGAGGTCTCAAAGCCTACTCGACAAGAGCCGTGTCATCTCCCTGGGCTGAATCTGCCTCTATCTCTCCAATGACTTTCTTTAAGCAATATATATTGCATGTGGTCCATAACCTGAAACTCTCCATCAGACGCAGAGTCCTTTCTGCAGTAGTCCCTCCCTAGTTTATTTCTCTGTTTATCCATCTGTCAGTGCCGTTGGGGAGGCGCCGGGAAAATAATTAATTACTCTTACCGGTAATTGGATTTTCCAATAGCCTCCCCAATGGCACTGGGGTATTTCCCACCCTTATGTTGTTCTTTTTAAGGTTCAGTCGATTATGTTCAATTTTCAGTTTGAATTAATATATAATATTTTTTGTTGGCATCTCCACCGTATACTCTGTTATTTACTGATTTAGGTAAGGAGAGGAGGCCTTTTAACCCCTTAGCGCAGAACGCCGTACATGTACGGCGGGAGATGCATTGCCAATACGGCAATGCATGTACGGCAGGATCATCGGGCGGGCACCGGAGCGGGGGTCCGGCAGTCCCTGGTAGTCCCTGTTTACAGCGATGCCGATGGATTAACCCCTTCTATGCTGCAGTCCGCGCTGACCACGACATAGAAGTGGTTTGCGGCGGGTGAGTGATCGCATCGAGTCCCCGCGCTGCTATGGCGGGGGACCCGATGCGTGAAAAGGCAGCCATATGCCATGCAGAGGCTGCCCAATGCCCTGCACGGCATCGGGAACTGCCTTCTACGGGTGCCCAGGAGATCCAGCCTCAGGCTGGGTCTTCTAGGCAACCTATTAGTGTATGACTCAGTGTCATACACTAAGGGCTGTTTCACACGAGTGGATGCCGAGCGTGACATCCGCTCCGTGAATGACAGCCAAGACCCGGTGTGGACTGCAGAGGCACGGAGCATTATCAATTATGTTAATGCTCCTGTCAGAACTATTGAGTATGAATAAAGTCCATAATTATAAGGCCTATATAAGTGTATGGACATGAGCCTAAGGGACAACCATTTTGTCTTATTTTAAGGCAGAGTGAATTCAGGATTTTTTTTTTTACTCTGAAATTGCTAACCTAAGGTTTACGATATATACCAAAGTGTTTACCTAAGTCTGTTTTGTGAGAAGGAGATGTCCCAAGGTCTAATGAAATGTGATGGCCTAGATAAAACAATGTATTTGAGTTTTGATGATTTTAGTGAATAGAAAGACTCTAATCTTTCTTTGTGGTTTTTATATTAATCAATATAGGAGTAGATTGATTTTATATAATCAATTTTAATAGGTATGCTGAATATATAGTATATATATAAGAGTATAGTCCTCATAGATATATTCAATTGTAAGATTAGAAATGAGGTATAAACTCCTCTGTCATGTTTAGAATCTGTCTCAGTGGAACACACAAATTAATTATTTTTTTCCTGGAATGGAGAAATGTGGACACAGGTGATCATGAACAAACCCTGTCTCCTCCAAGGACAATGAATTGAGATAGCCATATTTATCTTGATTTAATCAAGTCTGGTCAAAAGACTTAAGGATACACAAGTTAGTTGACCAAGTATAAAACTCATTGTCTCTTCAAGATCTTCTCAAGGTTTTGTCTGAAACCTTAGATTACATTTTATTGCTATTATATGAATAAGAGAAATAAATGAATGCTTCGATTTTTGTATGGAATACTAGTGCCATCTAGTGTTAGGGTAACAAAGATCTAGGGTATATTTTTTCCCTAGAGGGAGGTTCTATTAATTATAAAGTGAGGTCACTAGTTAATGATAAAACTTGGCCAAGCCCTTTCTAAGATAGGATAAAAAGATGGTATGGGCTGACAGTCGAGGGATCTGGCTCTCTCTCTGAACATCATCTTGACCATCTGGCCAGTCATTGGAGGCAGCCATCTTAGAACCATTGAAACTGATTTCTGCTAGCTGACATTTTGGTATAGTATAACCTTACCTATATTTTATAGGATAATTAATTAATATAATACATATCTATAGATATATTCAATTAACCATACTTTGTGTATAGTATCTGTTTTGGAATAAGATTGGGGTGTACCTGCAGCATCATCCTGAAAATTAATCCAATACAGGGAGATTAAAAATATACTAGTGAAAACACGGTATTATCTCCAAGGAACTGAATTCAGTTCTAGACCAGTATGGTTGATAATATATATATATTTATATAGATAAAAGATAAACCAGATTTGGGTTTAATCGGACATTTGTCGGCTGAGAGAAATCAAGTATTAAATTGACTTTTAAAATAAGTGAGGGGTATTATTATAAGAAGGCATAATTACGTATATATAGATATATGTTCTCAATTATTTTTGTCTTTACCACTATTTTGCATATCATTGATTGAATTTTATTACCGCCAATTTTGTTATATATATATTATTTTGCACTATAAATTGTATTAATAAATTACATATATATTTTGTCTGTAACTGGGTTTGGTCTTCAATTCAACGCAGATCACGAGCTTGTTTTAGCTTGGTATTTATGATAATAAGTTAGAATCTCCTTTATTACCGATTTTAATTTATTCACATAAATCATATAGACTGTCAATCGGAGACAGCATAAATATTCCGACACTCCGTGCCTCTGCAGTCTGTATCGGGTCTTGGCTGTCATTCATGGAGCGGATGTCACGCACGGCATCCGCTCATGTGAAACAGCCCTAACAGGCAATGCATTACAATACAGATGTATTGTAATGAATTTCAGAGGGGATCAGACCCCCAAAGAGTGGGACAGAAGTAAAGTAAAAAAAAAGTGTTTTGAATAAAAAAATATAGTTTCAAGTTAAAAAAATAAAAACACGCCCCATTCCCCTGATTTTCTAATAAAAAATAGAAAAATAAAAAAAACGGACATATTAGGTATCGCCGCGTCCGTAACAAACGGCTCCATAAATATATCACATAGTCCACCCCGTCCGATAGACACCATAAAAAATAAAAACTGTGTAAAAAAAGCCATTTTTTTCAACTTACATCACTAAAAGTGCAACACCAAGCGATCAAAAAGGCATATGCCCCCAAAAATAGTAGCAATCTAACAGTTACCTCATCCCACAAAAAATGAGCCCCTACATAGGACAATCACCCAAAAACTGAAAAATCTATGGCTCTCAGAATATGGAGACACTAAAACATTTTTTTTTCAAAAATTATATTATTGTGTAAAACTTACATAAATAAAAAAAGTATACATATTAGGTATCGCCGCCTCTGTAATAACCTGCTCTATAAAAATATCACATTACCTAACCCCTCAGGTGAATACCGTAAAAAAAAAGGTGTAAAAAAAGCCATTTTTTGTCACCTTAAATCACAAAAATGTGATAGCAAGCGACCAAAAAGTCATACGCACCCCAAAATAGTTCCAATCAAACCGTCATCTCATCCCGCAAAAATCATACCCTACCCAAGATAATCACCTAAAAACTGAAAAAACTATGTCTCTCAGACTATAGAGACACTAAAACATGATTTTTTTTTGTTTCAAAAATGAAATCATTGTGTAAAACTTACCTAAATAAAAAAAAAGTATACATATTAGGTATCGCCGCGTCCGTAATAACCTGCTCTATAAAAATCTCACATGACATAAACCCTCAGGTAAATACCGTTAAAAATAAAAAATACAAACGGTGTAAAAAAATGACATTTTTTGTCACCTTATATCACAAAAAGTGTAATAGCAACCGATCAAAAAGTCATACGCACCCCAAAATAGTGCCAATCAAGCCGTAATCTCATCCCGCAAAAATCATACCCTACCCAAGATAATCACCCAAAACTGAAAAAACTATGGCTCTCAGACTATGTAGACACTAAAACATGATTTTTTTTTGTTTCAAAAATGAAATCATTGTGTAAAACTTACATAAATAAAAAAAAGTATACATATTAGGTATCGCCGCATCCATATTAACCTGCTCTATAAAAATATCACATGAACTAACCACTCAGGTGAATACCGTAAAAAAATAGAAAATAAAAGGTGTAAAAAAAGCCATTTTTTGTCACCTTACATCACAAAAAGTGTAATAGCAAGCGATCAAAAAGTCAAACGCACCCTAAAATAGTGCCAATCAAACCGTCATCTCATCCCGAAAAACATGAGCCCATACACAAGACAGTCGCCCAAAAAGTAAATAAAACTATGGCTTTCAGAATGTGGAAACAAACAACCAAAAAAGTCATATTTGGTATTGTCGGTATTGTCGCGTCCGTGACAACCTGCTCTATAAAAATACCACATTATCAAACATGTCAGATGAATGTTGTAAATGTCGCGTCCGTGACAACCTGCTCTATAAAAATACCACATTATCAAACATGTCAGATGAATGTTGTAAATAACAAAAAAAAAAAAACGGTGCCAAAACAGCTATTTCTTGTTACCTTGCCTCACAAAAAGTGTAATATAGAGCAACCAAAAATCTTATGTACCCTAAAATAGTACCAACAAAACTGCCACCCTATCCTGGAGTTTCTAAAATGGGGTAACTTTTTTGGAGTTTCTACTCTAGGGGTGCATCAGGGTGCTTTAAATTGGACATGGTGTCAAAAAAACAGTCCAGCAAAATCTGCCTTCCAAAAACCGTATGGCATTCCTTTCTTCTGTGCCCTGATGTGTGTCCGTACAGCAGTTTACGACCACATATGGGGTGTTTCTGTAAACTACAGAATCAGGGCCATAAATATTGAGTTTTTTTACTGTTAACCCTTGCTTTGTAACTGTAAAAAAATTATTAAAATGGAAAATATGGCAAAAAGCGAAATTTTGAAATTTTATCTCTATATTCCAATAATTCTTGTGGAACACGAAGGGTTAACGAAGTTTGTAAAACCAGTTTTTAAATACCTTGAGGGCTGTAGTTTTTTAGATGGGGTCACTTTTATGGAGTTTCTACTCTAGGGGTAGATCAGGGGGGCTTCAAATGGGACATGGTGTAAATAAACCAGTCCAGCAAAATCTGCCTTCCAAAAACCACACAGCGCACCTTTCCCTTTACGCCCTACCGTGTGCCCGTACAGTAGTTAACGGCCACATATGGGGTGTTTTTGAAAACTACAGATTCAGGGCAATAAATATAGAGTTTTGTTTGGCTGGTAACCCTTGCTTTGTTAGTGGAAAAAATTGATTAAATGGAAAATTTGCTAAAAAATTTAAATTCTCAAATTTTATCTCCATTTGCCAATATATCTTGTGGAACACCTAAAGGGTTAGCAAAGTTTGTAAAACCAGTTTTGAATACCTTGAGGGGTGTCGTTTCTTAAATGTGGTCACTTTTCCTAAAGTTTCTACTCTAGGGGTGCATCAGTGGGGCTTCAAATGCGACATGGTGTAAATTAACCAGTCCAGCAAAATCTGCCTTTCAAAAACCACACGTCGCACCATTCCCTCTACACCCTACCGTGTGCCCATAAAGTAGTTTTCAGCCACATATGGGGTGTTTCTGAAAACTACAGAATCAGGGCAATAAATATAAAGTTTTGTTTGGCTGTAAACCCTTGCTTTGTTACTGGAAAAATTTTAAAAATTTGCCCAAAAATTGTAATTCTAAAATTTCATCTCCATTTGCCAATAACTCTTGTGGAACACCTAAAGGGTTAACAAAGTTTGTAAAACTGTTTTGAATACCTTTAGGGGTGTAGTTTCTAGAATAGGGTCATTTTTGAGTGGTTTCTATTATGTAAGCCTCACAAAGTGACTTCAGACCTGAACTGGTCCTTAAAAAGTAGGTTTTTGAAAATTTCTGAAAAATTTCAAGATTTGCTCCTTGACTTCTAAGCCTTGTAACGTCCCCAAAAAATAAAATGTCATTCCTAAAATGATTCAAACATAAAGTAGACATATGGGGAATGTAAAGTAATAACTATTTTTGGAGGTATGACTATGTATTATAGAAGTAGAGAAATTGAAACTTGGAAATTTGCTAATTTTTCAACCAGTGTCATGAAGTACAATATGTGACGAAAAACTATCTCAGAATGGCCTGGATAAGTAAAAGCGTTTTAAAGTAATTCACACATACCGTAAAGTGACACTGGTCAGATTTGCAAAAAATGGCCTGGTCCTTAAAGATCTAAGATCCCGCGCGTGCGCACAGGCCTGTGCCTGATGCGCCCGTGCGGACTTTTCCGTTCAGCCTCATTGAGCGAAGTGCGCATGCGCGGGCACTTCGCTCAACCTCCCGATAACGCGAACACTGCCGCACGCGCGGGATCTTAGAAAAGAAGGAGGGGGGAGTGAGGGAGAGCCGGAGGCGTATCTAAGTATTTTCAGGCGGCACTGATGAGAGCAGAGGAGGAGCTGGGCACCAACGGCGGCGGCAGCGGGCGGCATCTTCAAGCCATGAGCAACGCCCTGGGCACCTTAACAAGATGACTGACAGGTTAGATAAAAGTTTTTTTAACTAAATGAGCCTGCAGATTTAGCTTATAACACCACAATAGTAATCACAAGGGCTCCATGCACAGAACCATATTTTTGAAAGTGGGGGTCAGAAACTGGTGACAGAGTCCCTTTAAGGTGAAAATGATCCCGGTCCTTAAGGGGTTAAACTTCAGCTTCCGTGTTGTTTCCTGTCCAGGGGGCGGGGACACCCTCCTGTCAGTGCCGTTGGGGTGGCTATTGGAAAATCCAATTACCGGTAAAAGTAATTAACCCTATCCTCATGTATTTTTCCTCTGTAACTAATTATCTCTTGACTCACTTCTGAGCCAAAAACTTGCTCTGTTAAAGAAAGAAAACTATGCCAAATTGAAAATGTATGGTAGTATGACTTCTTTTATTGTAAGGTTGATAAAAAGAAAAGTGGAAAGATTTATGTGCTTATACTGTCATACAATATATTATAGGCACAAGATCGCATCAAGGATTGTTGCTGTTATCTACATCGTCCTAATCTTGGGGAAGGAGTTCCACCATGAACCGATCAATGTACCAGGCCCTTCATCTGGGATCATGCTGCAGAATTGTGATGAGCAGGAGGTGCCATATTCGATTTCACAATCTTTTTTTTTTATAGTCTAATTTTTTTTTCTCTTCTGAACTTCAGATTTGGAAATAAATTACACTATTTAAAAAAATATATACTATAGCACTATATTAGCTAAATTGCAGTCTATATGTTTATTTTACGAATATTCGCTATATTGCTATAACTTCGATTTTTAGAATATGACAAATATTCTAAAAAACAAAGTTATAGCAATATAGCAAATATTCGGTAAAAAAAAACATATAGACTGTAATTTAGCTAATATAGCGCCATAAAAAAAATTTCTGTCTCTCTTTTTTTTTCTCTTCTGAACTTCAGATTTGGAAAAAATTTACACTATAAAATAAAATACTATAGCACTATATTAGCTAAATATATACTATAGCACTATATTAGCTAAATTGCAGTCTATATGTGTATTTTACAAATAGTTGCTATATTGCTCTAACTTTGTTTTTTAGACTATGACGAATATTCTAAAAAACGACATTATAGCAATATAGCGAATATATTCGTTATTTAGAATATTCGTCTTTTTTTTTTATTTATTTTTTAATCTGTACTTTTATTCCACTTTGGCATACTCCTCCCCGACAAGCGTCCCCGTCACCATGGGAATGCCTGTGGGTTAGAATATACCATTGGATCTGAGTTTTCACGATCTCAGGGAAAACTCAGATCCGATGGTATTTTCTAACCCACAGGCGTTCCCATGGTGACGGGGACGCTTGTCGGAGAGGAGTATGCGAACAACTGTACAGATTGGAAAAAAAAGGCGAATATTCTAAATAACAAATATATTCTCTATATTGCTATATATGAGTTTTTTAGAATATTAATCATTTTTTATCTTTAATAGGCGCTGTCGATGCCATTGGTGCATCAACTGCTAATTCCATCTCTCTTAAGACATTAGAACTTGAGATCGGTTCGCTAAAAATAAATTTGATGACTATTCATCCAGAGATGGAAAATCAGAAGAAACATCTATCGGACTTATATTCCGTTGTAGAGGACACTATCGCTACCACCAACTTGCATTCAAAGTTATTGACCCACTCAATAAATCTTCATGAAAGTAACGAACAATATAAACAAGAACTTATATTCATAAAGGAGCATATTGACTTCCATACACAGGTCTATCACAATGAAATACAAAGTGGGAGGCAATTTTTCGGAAAGACTGTAGCAAAGCTCAGGCTGAAACATTACACACCGAGTCCAAACACCCCAGTTCTTGGGGAACCTGTATGAAAAGCCCTTTTGACATTCCAATGCAATCCAATTTTATTTCAATGGAATAGATTGTAATGAAGGAGGATTTGTTGTGCCTTTTTCATAGGTGTAGAACCTTTTCCATTTAAATATCATAATTATAGTGGATTTGATTATATATAAGAGACCATTTTGTATGTATTTTAAAGTTGGCCGAAAGAGGTTCATGGAAAGGACACGGTTCATAAGGTTTCTCTTCTGTAAGATGTGCCAGTCTGAGAAGAGTCATTCTTGTCTCCTAATAGATTTATGACTGAGATAAAGATATTCTCTAGATGCATCTGGTACTAATTACCCCTACAGTTTGATGTCTATTGATGAAGCTGAAAATCTGTGATGCATGTATACACGTATAATGAACCATAGTTTTTTTTTGTATAAGATAATCAATAGGACATATGTATTGTTTTATATTGTTAAATATTGTGAAGGATGTCAATGCCTCTATTATCTTATATATTTCTCACTAGTGATGGACGAACATCTGCTGGGACGGTTCGTGAACGCAGTGGCGTAGCGTGGGTTGCCAGCACCCGGGGCAAGCCAAAAATTGCGCCCCCCCCTACAGGCACGCCCCTTTTAACAGATACTGTAGTAAATCACTAGCAGTCCTATGTAACACCACAGAAAACACAGTGATAACTCTGAGTACAGATAATGTAGTAGATGGGTGTAAGCCCCCAGAATTCAGAACACACACAGTGTGACCTGAAGTCTGGGGCCGAATGCGGCAGGGTGGGCCATATTCTCAATCTCCTCCCCCAACCCTACTGTGAAACAGATATGTGCATGGACATTATTATTACAGTATAATACCGCCCCTTACAGGAGCGTACATAAAAATCACTAGGCCCCATAGCAGGAATCTAAATTGGGCCCCCATTCCCCTTTAATAGCCCCTCCCTTTGTTCCATGAACTATTCTTGCTGCTGCGTTTTATAATTTATGCCATCAGGGCCGGATTGGGATTACAAAACAGCCCTGGCACAGAAAAGAGGTATAATAGATGCAGTGTGTACAGATGTAAATTATATACAGCAGTGTACAGTTATATGAGGTACGCGGTATAATATATGCAGTGTGTACAGGTATATAGTATATTCCCTAGTGTTCTGATACGTGAGGTACAGGGTATAATATATGCAGTGTGTACAGGTATATAGTATATACAGCAGTGTACTGATATGTGAGGTACGGGGTATAATATATGCAGTGTATACAGTATATACAGTAGTGTAATATGTGAGGTATAATAGATGCAGTGTGTACAGGTATATAGTAAATACAGCAGTGTATTGACACCTCGTACCTCACATATCAGTACACTGCTGTATATACTATATATCTGTACACACTGCATCTATTATACCTCATACCTCACATATATAGTATATACAGCAGTGTACTGATATCTGTACACACAGCATCTATTATACCTTGTACCTCACATATCAGTGCACTGCAGTATATACTATATATCTGTACATATTGCATGTATAATACTGTGTAATATATGCAGTGTGTGTGTGTATGTGTGTATATATATATACACACACACAGAGCAGTGTATTGATGTGAGACATAGAAGGTATAATACTGTAGATGCAGTGTTTACAGATATATGTGGTCAGTTATACATTATGGTCACTGTGTGTGTGAGGTACATGAGGTAGTAGTGGTCACTGTAACAACTGTCTGAAGTATTATATATGAGTGAGCAATGAGTAAAAACAGGGCATGGAGGGGGGGTAAATGATGAAAAGTGGAGGACCTCCTCTTACCACTCCAGTCCAGTCTGTATGAATTAACGCAGAGCTGATTGTGAACTTCTAATACTTGCTGTTAGGGGTTGAAGGACCTGGGATGATGTCATCACAGGTCCTGGCAGATATACCTTTGAAACCTAGGAACTACACCATTTTTGGTGCAGCTCCTTTGCTAGATTCTGCAGGACCTGTGATGTTGAATATGATGTCATCACAGGTCCTGGCAGATGCACTGTTATAACCTGGGAACTACACTTTACACTGTGCAGCTCCCTTACAGGACCTCTGATGACATCATCAAAGGTCCTTTAGCTTTAGAAAGATAAATAGGAGCAATTAGGGGGCGGGGCCTCTCCTCCACTTCGGGCCCCGTATGCCTATATGGTAGGTAGCTACTGCTCAGGGGGAGGAGACTCAAGGGAGGGTAGGGCTGGCAGCAAGGAAACTCAACACTGGGGGGCAGGCCCGGTCGCAAGTGCGACCCCTGTATGTACGCCACTGGCCCCTTACCTGTTACATCCAGTGACGTCTCCTGTAATGTAGACTCTCCTCGACGTCTTCATCCAGAGATAAGAGCGCCATGATACTTTCTTTCAGCCGCTTCTCGTCTCTGCAGAGTTTCACAGAATTGTCACGGAAGGTGTACAGGAAACAAGACAAAAATGAATATATGACTCACTGGATCCAAAACTAAGGAACAAAAAGGGAGACCCCTGCATAAGACCTGGCACTCTCCCTGACTGCTCAGCCTATGCGAACATCCCAATGGTAGATGATCGCATATCCTCGTACCTCGACTGTATAACACCTGAACACCCTACAATAGTGAGGGGACACGACCACCGGCTCCCTACACTAGACACAGAGGGAGTCAGGGTCCCTTGGGATCCAGCAAACAGAAAATCACAAATGAATGTACAACACTTATCTTGTAGAAGACTGGAAAATAGGATCAGCATGCACACACACTCCAGGAAGTTGTATAAACCACACACTAATGCATTATGGGGAGGAATTTAAAGGGATGCAATCAGTCCAACTACATGACCGCTGAGAGAGGCTAACGAGATGAGGAACTGAAAACCAAAACAAAGAAAGCTCAAGGAGGAGGTTCTGAAAGGCATCTGTCAGAGCTTCTCAGATGTCTGGTTGTGACAGTACCCCTCCCTCTACGAGTTAATTCCAGACACTCAGAGCCCACCTTCTCAGGATGGGACCTATGGAAAGCCCTGATGAAACGAGTGGCCTTAATGTCCATCACTGGGACCCACATCCTCTCCTCAGGACCATAACCCTCCCAATGAACGAGGTACTGGAGAGAACCGCGGACAACACGAGAATCCACAATCCTTGAGACCTTAAATTCAAGATTCTCATCAACCATAATCGGAGGAGGAGGCAAAGGCGAGGGTACAATGGGTTGAACATACGGTTTTAATAAGGACTTATGAAAAACATTATGGATCTTCCAAGTCTGAGGAAGATCAAGACGGTAGGCAACAGGATTGATGACAGACAGGATTTTGTAAGGCCCAATAAACTTAGGACCCAACTTCCAGGAGGGAACCTTCAATTTGATATTCTTGGTAGACAACCACACCAGATCACCAACATTCAGGTCCGGACCAGGCACACGTCTCTTATCTGCCACACGCTTATATCTCTCACTCATGATCTTTAGATTATCCTGAATCTTTTTCCAAATAGATGACAAAGACGAGGAGAATCTGTCCTCATCAGGTAAACCAGAAGACCCCTCTTGTCACAACCAGACAGCTGAGAAGCTCTGACAGAAGCCTTTCAGAACCTCCTCCTTGAGTTTTCTTTGTTTTTGGTTTTCAGTTCCTCATCTCGTTAGCCTCTCTCAGCTATCATGTAGTTGGACTGATTGCATCCCTTTAAATTCCTCCCCATAATGCATTAGTGTGCGGTTTATACAGCTTCCTGGAGTGTGTGTGCATGCTGATCCTATTTCCCCGTCTTCTACAAGTTAAGTTTTGTACATTCATTTGTGATTTTCTGTTTGCTGGATCCCAGGTGACCCTGACTCCCTCCGTGTCTAGTGTAGGGAGCCGGTGGTCGTGTCCCTTCACTATTGTAGGGTGTTCAGGTGTTATATAGTCTAGGTACGAGGATATGCGATCATCCACCATTGGGATTATCGCATAGGCTGAGCAGTAAGGGAGAGAGACAGGTCTGATGCAGGGGTCTCCCTTTTTGTTCCTTAGTTTTGGATCCAGTGAGTCATATATTCATTTTGCATTGTCTTGTTTCCTGTACACCTTCCGTGACATTATAAACCGCCAAAACAGTCTGAAGCATGGATCCGGTTTCACTTTTGACTGAACACTTCCAGGGTCTTTCATTGGAGGTAGCTGATCTCCGTAAGACTCTTTCTCAGTTTCTAGTGACCGGTTCAGCTTGCGTTCATGGAGTTTGTTCTGAGCCTAAGATCTCGCTCCTGGATACGTTCTCCGGGGGTAGTGAGAATTTTGTGCATTTCAGAGAGGCTTGCAAACTCCATTTTCGCTTTCTTCCCCATTCCTCTGGTGATGAGGAACGGAGGATGGGGATCATTATATCGCTGCTCAGGGATAACGCTCAGTCCTGGGCCTTTTCGCTGCCGGTGGGGGCACGGCCCCTCCGTTCAGTGGATGAATTCTTTTTAGCCCTGGGTCAGATATATGATGATCCGGATCGTGTTGCTTTGGCTGAGTCTAGATTACATCTGTTATGCCAGGGTAAACAATCCGCAGAGATATACTGCTCAGAATTTCGGAGATGGGCAGCTGATACTGGTTGGAATGATGCTGCACTCCGAAGTCAATTTTGCCATGGTCTTTCAGAGGGATTGAAAGATGCATTTGCCTTTCATGAGAGGCCTATCTCCTTGGACTCTGCTATGTCTCAGGCCGTTCGTATTGACAGGCGTCTTAGAGAGAGAGGAGAGATCTCTCCTTCCTGTCATACTCAGTCCCAGGACAGTGCAGCGGTCTCATTCTGTGCGCAGGGGTCTCAGTCGCTGTCAGCCCCTTCTGAGCAGGAGCCCATGCAGCTGGGGTTGATTGCCTCTGACAATAGAAGATTCAGCCCGCATGGGAAGGTTTGTTTTTGTTGTGGAGGTATAAATCATTTGGCAAATGTTTGTCCCTCTAGGAGATTCAGGCAGTTTTCTGGGAGTAATAAAGAAACAAAAAGGAAAAAATCTTTTAAAAATGTTCCATCTGTTACTATTGGCAGGGTTGAGGCGGAAATTGAAGGTTTTCCGTTTGCTTGTAGTTCCCGTTTTGTCCTGCCTGCCAGGGTGGCGCTTTGTGAGATTTTTGTAGATAGTGGAGCAGCTGTCAATCTCATTGATAATCATTTTGCGATAACTCATGGTTTCCAGGTGTGCACTTTGGGAAAGGATATTCCTGTTTTTGCTATTGATTCCACTCCACTTTCTCAGAAATCATTAAAGGGCATAGTTCACAATATTCGTTTAATTGTGAGTGATGCTCATGTTGAGGATGTGTCATGTTTCGTCCTTAGCGGATTACCTACTCCTCTTGTGTTGGGGCTACCCTGGCTCACTAAACATAACCCCACCATTGATTGGCAAGCGAGGCAAATAAATGGTTGGAGTGACTTTTGCAGAGAGAATTGCCTCACGACATCTGTTTCTGAGGTTTCTACTAAGACTGTACCACCTTTTCTCTCTGAATTTTCGGATGTCTTCTCTGAGAGTGGAGTTCAGGATTTGCCCCCGCACAGGGAGTACGATTGCCCTATTAATCTCATCCCAGGCGCCAAGCTGCCTAAATCTCGTTTATACAACCTCTCCCAACCTGAAAGGGTCGCTATGCGTGCTTATATCTCTGAGAGTCTGAGAAAAGGACACATACGACCCTCGAAGTCACCTCTTGCCGCTGTTTTTTTCTTTGTTAAGAAAAAAGATGGTTCTTTAAGACCTTGTCTGGATTTCAGGGAGCTGAACAGTATCACTATTCGTGACCCTTATCCGCTTCCTCTGATCCCGGACCTGTTTAACCAGATTGTTGGGGCTAAAGTCTTTTCTAAGTTAGATCTAAGAGGGGCATACAACCTGGTCAGGGTCAGAGAAGGAGACGAATGGAAGACGGCCTTCAATACCCCTGAGTGCCATTTTGAGAATTTGGTTATGCCTTTTGGTTTGATGAATGCCCCAGTCGTTTTTCAGCATTTCGTGAACAGCATTTTTTATCATTTAATGGGAAAATTTGTATTAGTGTATTTGGATGACATTTTGATTTTTTCTCCTGATTTCAAAACTCATAAGGAACACTTACGTCAGGTCTTGCTCATCCTGCGGGAGAATAAATTATACGCGAGACTGGAAAAATGTGTGTTTGCGGTTCCAGAAATTCAATTTCTGGGGTTTCTTCTCTCCGCTTCTGATTTTCGCATGGACCCCGAGAAGGTCCGCGCTGTGCTTGAGTGGGAGCTTCCTGAGAATCAGAAGGCGCTGATGCGTTTTTTAGGCTTTGCCAATTATTACAGGAAGTTTATTTTGAATTATTCCTCTATTGTTAAACCACTCACTGATATGACCAGAAAGGGGGCAGATTTTTCTTCCTGGTCGGTAGAGGCGCGTAAGGCCTTTTATAATATCAAGTAGAGTTTTGCTTCCGCTCCCATCTTGGTACAACCTGATATTTCTCTACCCTTCATAGTTGAGGTTGATGCTTCTGAGGTGGGTGTGGGTGCGTTCTTGTCTCAGGGTTCCTCTCCTGCCAAATGGCGACCGTGTGCCTTTTTCTCGAAGAAACTCTCCTCCGCAGAGAGAAATTATGATGTGGGAGATAGGGAATTGTTGGCCATCAAGTTGGCTTTTGAGGAATGGCGCCATTGGCTAGAGGGAGCCAGACACCCTATTACCGTGTTTACTGACCATAAAAATCTGGCCTACTTGGAGTCAGCCAAGCGTCTGAACCCGAGACAGGCCAGATGGTCTTTGTTCTTTTCAAGGTTTAATTTTGTTGTCACGTTCCGCCCTGGGGTTAAGAATGTGAAGGCAGATGCCCTGTCACGTTATTTTCCGGGAGGTGGGAATTTTGAAGACCCGGGTCCCATTTTGGCTGAAGGTGTGGTGGTCTCTGCTCTTTTTCCTGAATTGGAGGCAGAGGTGCAGGCAGCCCAGTCAGAGGCTCCTGATCTTTGTCCTCCTGGGAGGTTGTTTGTGCCTCTCGCTTTAAGACACAAGATTTTTAAGGAACACCACGATACGGTCCTTGCTGGGCACCCGGGGGCAAGAGCCACAGTGGATCTCATCGCTCTGAGATTCTGGTGGCCTGCGCTTCGTAAGTCGGTTGAGGGTTTTGTGGCAGCCTGCGAGACTTGCGCTCGTGCCAAAGTCCCTCATTCACGGCCATCAGGTCCTCTCCTTCCCTTACCCATTCCTTCCCGTCCTTGGACACATCTGTCCATGGACTTCATAACGGACCTGCCTCGTTCCTCGGGGAAGACTGTGATTCTGGTGGTGGTGGACCGTTTTAGCAAAATGGTGCATTTCATCCCTTTTCCTGGTTTGCCCAATGCTAAGACGCTGGCGCAGGCATTTATTGATCACATTGTCAAATTGCATGGTATTCCTTCAGACATAGTCTCTGATAGGGGCACGCAGTTTGTTTCCAGATTCTGGAAGGCTTTCTGTTCTCGCTTGGGGGTTCGGTTGTCATTCTCTTCTGCTTTCCACCCGCAGTCGAATGGCCAGACAGAGCGCAGTCAATCAGAATCTGGAGACATATCTGCGCTGTTTTGTGGCAGAGAATCAGGAGGATTGGTGTTCTTTTTTGTCCCTTGCTGAGTTTGCTTTAAATAACCGTCGTCAGGAGTCCTCTGATAAGTCACCATTTTTTGGTGCATATGGGTTTCATCTGCAGTTTGGGACTTTCTCGGGAGAGGGGTCTTCTGGTTTACCTGATGAGGACAGATTCTCCTCGTCTTTGTCATCTATTTGGCAAAAGATTCAGGATAATCTAAAGAGCATGAGTGAGAGATATAAGCGTGTGGCAGATAAGAGACGTGTGCCTGGTCCGGACCTGAATGTTGGTGATCTGGTGTGGTTGTCTACCAAGAATATCAAATTGAAGGTTCCCTCCTGGAAGTTGGGTCCTAGGTTTATTGGGCCTTACAAAATCCTGTCTGTCATCAATCCTGTTGCCTACCGTCTTGATCTTCCTCAGACTTGGAAGATCCATAATGTTTTTCATAAGTCCTTATTGAAACCTTATGTTCAACCCATTGCACCCTCGCCTTTGCCTCCTCCTCCGATTATGGTTGATGGGAATCTTGAATTTCAGGTCTGTAGGATTGTGGATTCTCGTCTTGTCCGCGGTTCTCTCCAGTACCTCGTTCATTGGGAGGGTTATGGTCCTGAGGAGAGGATGTGGGTCCCAGTGACAGACATTAAGGCCACTCGTCTCATCAGGGCTTTCCATAGGTCCCATCCTGAGAAGGTGGGCTCTGAGTGTCCGGAGTCCACTCGTAGAGGGAGGGGTACTGTCACAACCAGACAGCTGAGAAGCTCTGACAGAAGCCTTTCAGAACCTCCTCCTTGAGTTTTCTTTGTTTTTGGTTTTCAGTTCCTCATCTCGTTAGCCTCTCTCAGCTGTCATGTAGTTGGACTGATTGCATCCCTTTAAATTCCTCCCCATAATGCATTAGTGTGCGGTTTATACAGCTTCCTGGAGTGTGTGTGCATGCTGATCCTATTTCCCCGTCTTCTACAAGTTGTTTTGTACATTCATTTGTGATTTTCTGTTTGCTGGATCCCAGGTGACCCTGACTCCCTCCGTGTCTAGTGTAGGGAGCCGGTGGTCGTGTCCCTTCACTATTGTAGGGTGTTCAGGTGTTATATAGTCGAGGTACGAGGATATGCGATCATCCACCATTGGGATTATCGCATAGGCTGAGCAGTAAGGGAGAGAGACAGGTCTGATGCAGGGGTCTCCCTTTTTGTTCCTTAGTTTTGGATCCAGTGAGTCATATATTCATTTTGCATTGTCTTGTTTCCTGTACACCTTCCGTGACACCTCTCTCGAGAAAGTCCCAAACTACGGATGAAACCCATATGCACCAAAAAATGGTGACTTATCAGAGGACTCCTGACGACGGTTATTTAAAGCAAACTCAGCAAGGGACAAAAAAGAACACCAATCCTCCTGATTCTCCGCCACAAAACAGCGCAGATATGTCTCCAGATTCTGATTGACGCGCTCTGTCTGGTAATTCGACTGCGGGTGGAAAGCAGAAGAGAATGACAACCGAACCCCCAAGCGAGAACAGAAAGCCTTCCAGAATCTGGAAACAAACTGCGTGCCCCTATCAGAGACTATGTCTGAAGGAATACCATGCAATTTGACAATGTGATCAATAAATGCCTGCGCCAGCGTCTTGCATTGGGCAAACCAGGAAAAGAGATGAAATGCACCATTTTGCTAAAACGGTCCACCACCACCAGAATCACAGTCTTCCCCGAGGAACGAGGCAGGTCCGTTATGAAGTCCATGGACAGATGTGTCCAAGGACGGGAAGGAATGGGTAAGGGAAGGAGAGGACCTGATGGCCGTGAATGAGGGACTTTGGCACGAGCGCAAGTCTCGCAGGCTGCCACAAAACCCTCAACCGACTTACGAAGCGCAGGCCACCAGAATCTCAGAGCGATGAGATCCACTGTGGCTCTTGCCCCCGGGTGCCCAGCAAGGACAGTATCGTGGTGTTCCTTAAAAATCTTGTGTCTTAAAGCGAGAGGCACAAACAACCTCCCAGGAGGACAAAGATCAGGAGCCTCTGACTGGGCTACCTGCACCTCTGCCTCCAATTCAGGATAAAGAGCAGACACCTTCAGCCAAAATGGGACCCGGGTCTTCAAAATTCCCACCTCCCGGAAAACAACGTGACAGGGCATCTGCCTTCACATTCTTAACCCCAGGGCGGAACGTGACAACAAAATTAAACCTTGAAAAGAACAAAGACCATCTGGCCTGTCTCGGGTTCAGACGCTTGGCTGACTCCAAGTTGGCCAGATTTTTATGGTCAGTAAACACGGTAATAGGGTGTCTGGCTCCCTCTAGCCAATGGCGCCATTCCTCAAAAGCCAATTTGATGGCCAACAATTCCCTATCTCCCACATCGTAATTTCTCTCTGCGGAGGAGAGTTTCTTCGAGAAAAAGGCACACGGTCGCCATTTGGCAGGAGAGGAACCCTGAGACAAGAACGCACCCACACCCACCTCAGAAGCATCAACCTCAATTATGAAGGGTAGAGAAATATCAGGCTGTACCAAGATGGGAGCGGAAGCAAAACTCTCCTTGATATTAGAAAAGGCCTTACGCGCCTCTAAGAGAAATCTACCCCCTTTCTGGTCATATCAGTGAGTGGTTTAACAATAGAGGAATAATTCAAAATAAACTTCCTGTAATAATTGGCAAAGCCTAAAAAACGCATCAGCGCCTTCTGATTCTCAGGAAGCTCCCACTCAAGCACAGCGTGGACCTTCTCGGGGTCCATGTGAAAATCAGAAGCGGAGAGAAGAAACCCCAGAAATTGAATTTCTGGAACAGCAAACACACATTTTTCCAGTTTCGCGTATCATTTATTCTCCCGCAGGATGAGCAAGACCCGACGTAAGTGTTCCTTATGAGTTTTGAAATCAGGAGAAAAAAATCAAAATGTCATCCAAATACACTAATACAAATTTTCCCATTAAATGATAAAAAATGCTGTTCATGAAAACTGAAAAACGGCTGGGGCATTCATCAAACCAAAAGGCATAACCAAATTCTCAAAAAGGGCCTCAGGGGTATTGAAGGCCGTCTTCCATTTGTCTCGTTCTCTGACCCTGACCAGGTTGTATGCCCCTCTTAGATCTAATTTGGAAAAGACTTTAGCCCCAACAATCTGGTTAAACAGGTCCGGGATCAGAGGAAGCGGATAAGGGTCACGAATAGTGATACTGTTCAGCTCCCTGAAATCCAGACAAGGTCTTAAAGAACCATCTTTCTTCTTAACAAAGAAAAAAACAGCGGCAACAGGTGACTTCGAGGGTCGTATGTGTCCTTTTCTCAGACTCTCAGAGATATAAGCACGCATAGCGACCCTTTCAGGTTGGGAGAGGTTGTATAAATGAGATTTAGGCAGCTTGGCGCCTGGGATGAGATTAATAGGGCAATCGTACTCCCTGTGCGGGGGAAAATCCTGAACTCCACTCTCAGAGAAGACATCCGAAAATTCAGAGAGAAAAGGTGGTACAGTCTTAGTAGAAACTTTAGAAACAGAAGTCGTGAGGCAATTCTCTCTGCAAAAGTCACTCCAACCATTTATTTGCCTTGCTTGCCAATCAATGGTGGGGTTATGTTTAGTGAGCCAGGGTAGCCCCAACACAAGAGGAGTAGGTAATCCGCTAAGGACGAAACATGACACATCCTCAACATGAGCATCACTCACAATTAAACGAATATTGTGAACTATGCCCTTTAATGATTTCTGAGAAAGTGGAGTGGAATAAATAGCAAAAACTGGAATATCCTTTCCCAAAGTGCATACCTGGAAACCATTGATTATCAATAAGATTGACAGCTGCTCCACTATCTACAAAAATCTCACAAAAAAGTTCTTGCTCTCTAGCGCCACCCTGGCAGGCAGGACAAAACAGGAACTACAAGCAAACAGAAAACCTTAAATTTCCGCCTCAACCCTGCCAATAGTAACAGATGGAACATTTTTAAAATATTTTTTCCTTTTTGTTTCTTTATTACTCCCAAAAAACTGCCTGAATCTCCTAGAGGGACAAACATTTGCCAAATGATTTATACTTCCACAACAAAAACATACCTTCCCATGCGGGCTGAATCTTCTATTGTCAGAGGCAATCAACCCCAGCTGCATGGGCTCCTGCTCAGAAGGGGCTGACAGCGACTGAGACCCCTGCGCACAGAATGAGACCGCTGCACTGTCCTGGGATTGAGTATGACAGGAAGGAGTGATCTCTCCTCTCTCTCTAAGACGCCTGTCAATACGAACGGCCTGAGACATAGCAGAGTCCAAGGAGATAGGCCTCTCATGAAAGGCAAATGCATCTTTCAATTCCTCTGAAAGACCATGGCAAAATTGACTTCAGAGTGCAGCATCATTCCATCCAGTATCAGCTGCCCATCTCCGAAATTCTGAGCAGTATATGTCTGCGGATTGTTTACCCTGGCATAACAGACGTAGTCTAGACTCGGCCAAAGCAACACGATCCGGATCATCATATATCTGACCCAGGGCTAAAAAGAATTCATCCACTGAACGGAGGGGCCGTGCCCCCACTGGCAGCGGAAAGGCCCACGACTGAGCGTTATCCCTGAGCAGCGATATAATGATCCCCACCCTCCGTTCCTCATCACCAGAGGAATGGGGAAGAAGGCGAAAATGGAGTTTGCAAGCCTCTCTGAAACGCACAAAATTCTCACTACCCCCGGAGAACGTATCCGGGAGCGAGATCTTAGGCTCAGAACAAACTCCATGAACGCAAGCTGAACCGGTCACTAGAAACTGAGAAAGAGTCTTACGGAGATCAGCTACCACAATGAAAGACCCTGAAAGCGTTCAGTCAAAAGTGAAACCGGATCCATGCTTGAGACGGTTTTGGTGGTTTATAATGTCACGGAAGGTGTACAGGAAACAAGACAAAAATGAATATATGACTCACTGGATCCAAAACTAAGGAACAAAAAGGGAGACCCCTGCATAAGACCTGGCACTCTCCCTGACTGCTTAGCCTATGCGAACATCCCAATGGTAGATGATCGCATATCCTCGTTTCTCGACTGTATAACACCTGAACACCCTACAATAGTGAGGGGACACGACCACCGGCTCCCTACACTAGACACGGAGGGAGTCAGGGTCACCTGGGATCCAGCAAACAGAAAATCACAAATGACTGTACAACACTTATTTTGTAGAAGACTGGAAAATAGGATCAGCATGCACACACACTCCAGGAAGTTGTATAAAATACACACTAATGCATTATGGGGAGGAATTTAAAGGGATGCAATCAGTCAAACTTCATGACAGCTGAGAGAGTCTAACGAGATGAGGAACTGAAAACCAAAACAAAGAAGCTCAAGGAGGAGGTTCTGAAAGGCATCTGTCAGAGCTTCTCAGATGTCTGGTTGTGACAAGAATTTTTTTTAGGTTCCTCACTTTACTCTCATCCTCTCCTTCCTGGTGTCTCAACAATTCATCCTGCTGCCCCCCAATACTGTGCTAGAGCCAGATAGTCCCCCATTCCTCATAATATTATTTCCCCTGTATATTATAATGGCCCCTCTTTATTATTAATATAATGCCCCCTCTTTATTATTAATATAATGGCCCCCTCTTTATTATTAATATAATAGCCCCCTCTTTATTATTAATATAATGCCCCCTCTTTATTATTAATATAATAGCCCCCTCTTTATTATTAATATAATGGCCTACTCTTTGTTATTAATATAATAGCCCCCTCTTTATTATTAATATAATAGCCCCCTCTTTATTATTAATATAATAGCCCCCTCTTTGTTATTAAAGGGGTTATCCCATCTTAGACAATGGGGGCATATTGCAAGGATATGCCCCCATTGTCTTATAGGTGCGGGTCCCACCTCTAGGACCCGCACCTACAACGAGAACGGAGCCGGGGAGAGTTGTGGCTGGAGGACCCCGGGTTTCCCATGGTCCGACCACCACCAGGCACAGCTCCCCGCCTCTCCCATTGAAGTGAATGGGAGCGCACCGCACATGCGCGGCCAACGCTCCCATTCATTTCTATGGGGCCGACGGAAATAGCCAAGCCAGCGCTCGGCTATTTTCGGCGGCTCCATAGAAATGAACGGAGGGCGGCTACGCATGCGCAGTGCGCCCTCCTCCACTTTCTCTGCTCCGTTCTCCTTGTAGGTGCGGGTCCCAGCGGTGGGACCCGCACCTATCAGACAATGGGGGCATATCCTTGCGATATGCCCCCATTGTCTAAGATGGGATAACCCCTTTAATATAATAGCCCCCTCTTTATTATTAATATAATAGCCCCCTGTTTATTATTAATATAATAGCCCGCTCTTTATTATTAATATAATGGCCCCCTCTTTGTTATTAATATAATGGCCCCCTCTTTGTTATTAAAGAGGAGGCCATTATATTAATAATAAAGAGCGGGCTATTATATTAATAATAAACAGGGGGCTATTATATTAATAATAAAGAGGGGGCAGTACATTAATAATAAAGAGGGGGCCATTACTTTAATAATAAAGAGGGTGCCAGTACATTAATAATAAAGAGGGGGCCAGTACATTAATAATAAAGAGGGGGCCATTACATTAATAATAAAGAGGGGGGCCATTATATTATTAACAAAGAGGGGGACATTATATTAATAATAAAGAGGGGGACATTACATTAATACTAATGTATTGGCCCCCTATTTATTATTAATATAATGTCCCCCTCTTTGTTATTAATGTAATGGCCCTTCTTTATTATTAATGTATTGGCCCCCTCTTTGTTATTAATATAATTGCCGCCTCTTTATTATTAATATAATGGCCCCCTCTCCCCTCCTCTCACCTAATTACACAGGGTGAGACTCTGCACTCAGGGACAGTCACTGACTCAGACTGTCACTCACTCTGGGTCGCTTAAATCACTCTCTGCCTGGCCTGGAGTCTGGACTTCTGCATCTTCATTCATGCTCCGGCTACTGGCTCTGCACTGCCTTTCCCGCCTGGAAGGTGGGCGGAGCCTATCGGAGCCTCTCCCCTCCTCACTCTGCTCTGCAGCCGGACGCTGTGTGAAGAAATAAAAAACACAGCGTCAGGCTCGATTTAACTTGTGCCAGCCCAGCGGACGGCCGCGCCCCCCTGCAGTGTGGCGCCCGGGGCAACGGCCCCCCTGGCCCCCCCCCTCCCCACGCTACGCCCCTGCGTGAACGCGATTGCACGAACCGCAAGTTTGCGGCGGGTCCCATTAATTTTAATGGCAGGCGAACCTGAAAAACCTTCAGCTCATATTTGCAGCCAAGAAATAATTACTAGAAGTGCACAAATAGTCCCATAACATGGACAGATATAATTTTTTTTCCAGTACCGTTTGTCACTGTGTAGCAGAGGGAACGCAGCAAAACAGCAAACAAATGCTGCAGTACCCAAATACACTATAAAGAAAGTATATTCTTATATAATACCCCACTTCTATCAGCTGTTTTGGGGGGCGACTGGTAAATCTGCAGCCAGCCAGTAGCGCAGGGGCAACACGTGAGGTGCACGGTGGACCAATGAGGGGCCAAATAATAACACACAGTTTATCAGTTTACTCACGGTTAGCAGAAAGCCTCCCTTGTTGAGGTGGACACTACTTAATCCTCCGGGGCACGCTCTGTGGTAGGGAAGCATCAGCCAAGATGGTGGTTAAGGTGCCCTTGATGTTAGGGGGTGCTTAGGGTGCTTGTTGCGGCTGAGTCGCTTGATGGTTTTTGTCGTGACGCCAGTACCGTTAATGGTGGTACAACCAATAGTAGTAATAATGAGGTAGAAAGTGGTCAGATACAACTCACAGCTTTTACTGATGTTGACTTTGGTTGCAGCAGTACAAAATACAGTCTCTTGTTGGTATTAGAGTTAATCTGCAGATCCACTGTTTCTAGGCTTTCTTAGGCTTTGGTTGGAGCTGTGGTTATGGAGTACCTTATTCCTGTTGATGTGCTCAGTCCTATACTTTATCCTTTCCCTCCAAGCTGAATATTGGGACAGGTAGCTAATCCGTTTCCCAAAATTATGGTGTGGCTGCAAGAAGCTATAAGTCCTCCACCATGCGCAAAGGTGTCTGTGGCCCTAAATAATGGCTATTATCACCAATGAATCTTTCTGATGATTGTTTCTATTCCAGGGAGGCAAACTCTCTCCTACTGGTCAAGGATGCAGGTATATAGTCTGGCCACAGAAGGAAAACGCTCTTCTGCGCCTCACACCTTAGCACTACCTCATAGCGAAGTTGGCTCCACTCACTAATCTGTGGTGTGGAGTCTTCACTCTGCATTTTCTCTGCTCATCTCAACTCTGAACTGATCTCCCTCTGATCTCAACTAATCTCTCTCACTAATCTGTCTCACTAGGCCTGACCTCGGTATATATAGATATATAGAACCTAAGTACTATCCCCATCTAGTGGTGGGATGTATAAATTACACCTAATCTGCCTGGTAACATGGATTTTTCAGGTGAATTAGTACAAAGTCACATAACATAGCATAATACAATTTTAAGGGTAAAAAGTGCTTTTAAGCAGTGCCCATGTGTTCCTGAGTGGGACGCTGCATATCACACCAGTTATAATTATTTTTTCCAGTACCGTTTGTCACTGTGTGTAGCAGAGGGAACGCAGCAAAACAGCAAACAAATGCTGCAGTACCCAAATGCACAATAAAGAAAGTATATTGGTATATAACACCCTGCTTCAATCAGTCGTTTTGGGGGGCGACTGGTATATCACACCAGTTATAATTATTTTTTCCAGTACCGTTTGTCACTGTGTGTAGCAGAGGGAACGCAGCAAAACAGAAAACAAAGGCTGCAGTACCCAAATGCACTATAAAGAAAGTATATTGGTATATAACACCCTGCTTCAATCTGTCGTTTTGGGGGGCGACTGGTATATCACACCAGTTATAATAATTTTTTCCAGTACCATTTGTCACTGTGTGTAGCACAGGGAACGCAGCAAAACAGAAAACAAAGGCTGCAGTACCCAAATACACTATAAAGTAAGTATATTGGTATAAAACACCCCACTTCAATCAGTCGTTTTGGGGGGCGACTGGTATGTCACACCAGTTATACTAATTTTTTGTAATTGCGTTTGTCACTCTTTGTAGTTGTAGTATCGCTGGAGAACCGCTCACCAGTCACCACCACTGCTGCACAATACAAATCCACTATAATATGCTTTCTATGTTAGAAAGTATATTATAAGTGTATTATACCCCTATGTACTGCACACCTATCAATAGTACACCTATACCAGTCCTTAAAAGGACTTTTGTGGACCTATTAGCTAGCAATTTGTGTCCCTAACAGTCTGTCCCTGCTCCACACAGCAACCTCTCCCTACACTGACAAAAGACAGAATGTAAAATGGCGGCCAGATCAGGTCTATTTATAAGGTAAGGGGTATGTCCATGTGCTGAAACTTTTCAATTGGCTGTCCTGTACCACCTGATGGATGTGTCATAGTTCAAAGTTCTTCACAATGTAAAAAAATATGGCGGGCGAGAATATCGCCATATGTTTGCATGTTCGGCGAATTAAGAACAAGCGAAGTTGGCTGCGAACCGACCGCCGGGCAAACCGCAAGGGCATCTCTATTTCTCACTAGGAATGCATGTATAAAATATGATGAGAAGAATTTTAAGTATAGACTTTGTTAGTGAGTCTCTGTTCAGGGAAAGCGATGTTATTTTAACTAACAATCAATCACCTGTTGCAGTGAAAGAGGAGACACACAGGTCTGTGATAGTACAAGGTCTATTATATTCTTATTGGTACCATAAATTTGATAGTTTGGAAAATGTCTGAAATGGAACCATAATGTCTATTAGTGTTGAGCGAGCATGCTCGGCCGAACTGCTGTTCGGCTCGAGCATCGCTATGCTTGGCACATCGAAGTGCTCGGCCAAATGCTGTGGTGCTCGAGTACAATTTAATACAATGAAAGTCAATGGGAGACCCGAGCATCAAACCAGGCACCCCTTGATCTGAAGAAGAGAGGGTGTCTAGTTCACAATAAAAGGTTAGAAATTGATGGAAACCCCATCAAAATGGTTTGGACCCAGCACTAAGAGGATGGCTGGATGCGTCTTGGATTTCTATTATCTAGACAACCATACAAAAGCTATAGGCCAAAAGTCAGGTATATGCAAGCCATCAATCTATCCATTAGACAGATAACAGGCTTAGTCAGTGTGGCGAAACCAACCTCGCCACTGGGTTTTGGAGGGGGTTGTTTAAAAGCCTCTTGCCTCAGGATTATGGCCCATAGTAACTTTTAAACCCCTGAACCTATTCCAGGGAATTTTGGATAGGTTTGTCCCCCAAGTTATACTGTTTAAATTGATGTAAGTTATATGTATGGACAATGTAACCTCACAAAGTTATAACAACTTATAATAAGTGTAACTTGTAAGCTTGGGAGGAATATGCTGGGTGTGGTTCTATTGTCCCATTGTGTGTTTGGGTGGTGATTCCTGTCCTGTTGTCTCCACATGTGTATTGGTGATCTCCCCTTTGTCCTGAGAGATAATTGGATTGTCTTCGGTCGTCTCCCAGGCAGAGAGGAGGAAACCATGATGCATTGTGGGGATATGTTGTATCTGTCCTGTGTCGCAGTCTCCCTTCTGGTCCTCTAGGGGGCGGGAACGATTGGTTGCTGTATTTACATTGTGTGTGTTGTGAATTACTGATTGGTTGGATTTCAAAACCCTGTGGGCAGTACTATGTTTGTTTTTTTATCAATAAAAGAGGCTGTACTTGAAGTACAGTCAGATCACTGCTTGACCCTCAACACGGAGCCTTGTCTCGTTATTGGGGGGATTCCCTGTATGCTGTTGGAGACTGATTGCCAGGAGTGTAAGCTGACTGAATGCTTTTCCTGTTCGTTTGCTGACAGCTATTTGCGAGGTTCCAGTTTGGAGTGCTATTTTGTATCCAGTTCGGGAGGTTGGTGTTCTGCAGTAGCTGTGCCTGTCTCTCGGAAAGGGGCATATCGCCTGAACGGATTTTAACCCCTTGTCTGCTGAAACGTGCCGTTACATTGGTGGCAAGCAGCGGGATCGTTCCTTCAGCCAGAAGGACAGCTACAGGAGACACCATTTCTGTGGATTCTACAATTTAAGGGCAACGCATGTCTCAGTACAGCGACCCTAAAAGCACCAGGATGGAACCAGCAGTGGAGTACAGATACACTGTGGAGGAATTTGACCGTATGATGTGGTTGCGGCTGAACTTCTTCGGACCCAATCCAGCTGAGAAATACGTGAAGTTCGTGAGGAGTCTAGTGTCTAAGACCCTACTATACCGGGCAGAAGGTGACGGTCAGCTGCCACGTTGGGTGGACCTCCATCGGAAGTTACGGTTGCGGGACAGTGGGAGCCCAGTCTCCATTCCCCAGCGGCAGTGTGAAGTGCAGGGAGAGGAGAGCAGCGGCCTCCCTCCCCAGCGGCAGGCTGAGTTACAGGGGGCAGAGGTAGTTGTTCCCGCCCCCCAGCAGCAGCATGATTTTTTGGGAATTGGGAGCCCAGTCTCCATTCCCCAGCGGCAGGCGGAGTTACAGGGGGCAGAGACAGTCAGTCCTGTCCCCCAGCGGCAGAGTGTCCTACAGGGAATAGAGAGCCCAGTCTCCTTTCCCCAGCAGCAGGACACTGTATTGGGAGCGGAGGCGGTCGGTCGCCCTCCCCAGCGGCTGGAAGTATGTATGGGAGAGGAGCTCGTTACCCCCTCTCCCCAGCGGCAGCTTAACGCACCAGGGGGAGACAGTAAGCCCCACAACTGTGCAGATGGGACCGTGGTCTCTGCACTTACAGCACAGGGGGTAGGGACAGTCGGTCCTGTCCCCCAGCAACAGGGCTGTTTAGCCAAAGGGGAGACAGTCGGTTTCCCCCTCCAACAACCAGACTCCAACCAGGCTTCTTCCGTGGTAACGCTGGCACCAGGGCAGAGTACCGCTGATCCCTGTCCACAAAGCAACCTCCACTCCAAGCCAGGGAGCAACTCAGAGACCGGGAGTACCAGCTACAAATATAATCTTGGTGGATTCACTGGACAGAGACAGGCTACGAAATTCAGCAGGTCCAGTATTTTGTTTTGGGAGGCTTGCCAGACTAACTCAGGTACCGACCGGCGTGAGGTCAGGTATCTGGTTAGTCTTCCCTGGGGGGGGGGGGGGGAGATGTGTGGCGAAACCAACCTCGCCACTGGGTTTTGGAGGGGGCTGTTTAAAAGCCTCTTGCCTCAGGATTATGGCCCATAGTAACTTTTAAACCCCTGAACCTATTCCAGGGAATTTTGGATAGGTTTGTCCCCCAAGTTATACTGTTTAAATTGATGTAAGTTATATGTATGGACAATGTAACCTCACAAAGTTATAACAACTTATAATAAGTGTAACTTGTAAGCTTGGGAGGAATATGCTGGGTGTGGTTCTATTGTCCCATTGTGTGTTTAAATGGTGATGTCTGTTCTGTTGTCTCCACATGTGTATTGGTGATCTCCCCTTTGTCCTGAGAGATAATTGGATTGTCTTCGGTCGTCTCCCAGGCAGAGAGGAGGAAACCATGATGCATTGTGGGGATATGTTGTATCTGTCCTGTGTCGCAGTCTCCCTTCTGGTCCTCTAGGGGGCGGGAACGATTGGTTGCTGTATTTACATTGTGTGTGTTGTGAATTACACAAGAGGCTGTACTTGAAGTACAGTCAGATCACTGCTTGACCCTCAACACGGAGCCTTGTCTCGTTATTGGGGGGATTCCCTGTATGCTGTTGGAGACTGATTGCCAGGAGTGTAAGCTGACTGAATGCTTTTCCTGTTCGTTTGCTGACAGCTATTTGCGAGGTTCCAGTTTGGAGTGCTATTTTGTATCCAGTTCGGGAGGTTGGTGTTCTGCAGTAGCTGTGCCTGTCTCTCGGAAAGGGGCATATCGCCTGAACGGATTTTAACCCCTTGTCTGCTGAAACGTGCCGTTACAGTCAGCATACCTTACAATGGCAGCCTTGTACACTATGAGACATTCCAAACCAGCTCTCATCTCACTGAGAGCCAGTAAGCCTCAAAGTTACTTCAGATGTGTTGGATGGCTTGGGTGGACCTGCGCACCTAGATCAATATCATTAGGTGACAAAAAGTTTTCTGATTGTCCTAACATAATACTCAATAACCTTTCTATACAGTTTTGTCATGTAAAAAACTCATTTGCATAAACATGGGCATATAGAAAAGACATACAAATGACCTGAATCCACCTTGTTTTTCAGATGAAAAACCATTGCGCAGGTCCACCTAAGCCAGCCAACAGATGTGAAGCAATATTGAGGCTTTCTGGCTCTCAGTCAGATGAGAGTTGGTTTGGAATGTCTCATAGTGCACAAGGCTGCCATTGTAAGGTATGCTGACTAAGCCTGTTATCTGTCTCATGGATAGATTGATGGCTTTCACATACCTGGCTTTTGGCATTTTGCCTTTGTGTCATTTTCTATTGTATAATGATAGGAGATAATAGGAGTCCAAGACGCATCCAACTATCCTCTTAATGCTGTTTTTTTTGTAAACCAGACACCCTCTTCTCTTACGAGCAGGGGGTGCCTGGGGTTCTGCATACCGATGTGTTCGGCCAGAGCACATGAGCTCTTTGGTGCTCGATCAACACTAATGTCTATGCTTTAATCCCTTTAGCTATGATTTAGGATTCCATATGTTATGTGAATGAAATGTCAGCTGAAGTCAGACCTAGATATTTAACCCTTACTAATAATGATGCTAGTAACTTATGCAATAGTGCCACCTAGGGATGAACCTAGGTGACCTTACAACAACAGCCGAAATTCATTCTGGGTGATACAGTGACATCACAGTCATTATCATATGTACACGCCTAACAGACAATGATTGGAAAACTCCAAGTTGGGAAGGTGTGTCTAACTGATACGTTTTTGGATAATAAACCACACACAAGAGGGAGAAAAAAGAGGGAACAAAGAAAGAAAGGACACCCCAGGAGAAAATCCCAATGATCAGAATAGACTTTAGAGCTGACTTCCCATAGACCCTGCATATCATCTGCATTCTCGGGTAACGTATAACTTTATTATGTGTAGTATTCATTGAATTGATTAACTTAATATTTAGTAACTCCCCGCTTTAGTGCGGATGTATAATGTTAAAAGTGCTATATCAATATTATCACTATTCAGTAAAGATGCATATTACTGAATAAAATATCTAATATTGATATTGGAGAAACTCTCTGATTGGAATATTCCCATTCCGTAGTCAATCTCAGGCCTGATAATTTAAAGGTTGTGTAGGAATACTACCTGATATCTGAGATTGGTCATAGTTTGAGCAGAGCAAGAATTCATATATATCCTTATCAATACTAAGTTACTATGTATAGTCAACTGATTGTATATCAAATAATTGTGGTCGAGACGGTTGTATTACATTTTATGTTTGAGAGGTAATATGGAACGCTGGTATTTGTGTTAGAGACATCTAGTGGTGAATTTAGGGCACTGCAAATCACTGTGTGGTATTGCATATTATTGAGTTTTATGTTGATTAAGCTTTGATTGTATTTTAAGTTATTGTATAATAAATCATGTATATTAGTGCATAGATGCTTGCACCATGTTTTACTGATTGCACAACATAATTAAGTTAACAATGAATTCTTTTTTAAATCAATTCCCTTTGAAATGTTTTCTTTGATCCTTTCTTTTACATAAAGCATTTGCTCTATAGTTCTGACATCACATACAATATGTGATGAGAAAACAGTCTCAGAATGGCTTGGATAAGTAAAAGCGTTTTAAAGTTATCACCACATAAAGTAACACATGTCAGATTTAAAAAAAATGGCCTGGTCCTTAACCACTACAGTACAGCCGCACGCAGGGATGCGTCTTTGCGGCGGCCCTGTAATTCCTCCTGGACGCGCCGGCACGTCATCTCGCAAGACGCAAGATTTCCTATGAACGCGCACACACAGGCGTTCACAGGATCGTCCGGTAAGCGAATGGATTTACAGCCTGCCAGCGGCGATCGTTCGCTGGCAGGCTGTAGATGCGATTTTTTTAACCCCTAAAAGGTATATTAGATGCTGTTTTGATAACAGCGTCTAATATACCTGCTACCTGGTCCTCTGGTGGTCCCTTTTACTTAGATCGACCACCAGAGGACACAGGCAGCTCTGTAAAGTAGCACCAAACACCACTACACTACACCCCCCCTGTCACTTATTAACCCCTTATTAACCCCCTGATCACCCCATATAGACTCCCTGATCACCCCTCTGTCATTGATCACCCCCCTGTCATTGATTACCCCCCTGGAAGGCTCTATTCAGATGTCCGTATGTGTTTTGCGGATCCGCAATGTCCGTGTTTTGCGGATCCATGGATCAGCGGATCCGCAAAACACATACGGACCTCTGAATGGAGCCTTACAGGGAGGTGATCAATGACAGGGAGGTGATCACCCCATATAGACTCCCTGATCACCCCCCTGTCATTGATCACCCCCCTGTAAGGCTCCATTCAGAAGTCCGTATGTGTTTTGCGGATCCACGGATCCATGGATCGGATCCGCAAAACACATACGGACGTCTGAATGGAGCCTTACAGGGGGGTTATCAATGACAGGGGGGTGATCACCCCATATAGACTACCTGATCACCCCCCTGTCATTGATCACCCCCCTGTAAGGCTCCATTCAGAGGTCCGTATGTGTTTTGCGGATCCACGGATCCATGGATCAGATCCGCAAAACACATACGGATGTCTGAATGGAGCCTTACAGGGGGGTGATCAATGACAGGGGGGTGATCACCCCATATAGACTCCCTGATCACCCCCCTGTCATTGATCACCCCCCTGTAAGGCTCCATTCAGACGTCCGTATGTTTTTTTTTACAGATCCACGGATCCATGGATCGAATCCGCAAAACACATACGGACGTCTGAATGGAGCCTTACAGGGGGGTGATCAATGACAGGCTCCCTGATCACCCCCCTGTCATTGATCACTCCCCTGTAAGGCTCCATTCAGAAATTTTTTGGGCACAAGTTAGCGGAAATAGATTTTTATTTATTTTTTGTTTTTTCTTACAAAGTCTCATATTCCACTAACTTGTGACAAAAATAAAATCTCACATGAACTCACCATACCCCTCACGGAATCCAAATGCGTAACATTTTTTAGACATTTATATTACAGACTTCTTCTCACGCTTTAGGGCCCCTAAAATGCCAGGGCAGTATAAATACCCCACATGTGACCCCATTTCGGAAAGAAGACAACCCAAGGTAATCGCTGAGGGGCATATTGAGTCCATGAAAGATTGAACATTTTGTCCCAAGTTAGCAGAAAGGGAGACTTTGTGAGAAGAAACAAAAAAAAACTATTTCCGCTAACTTGTGCCAAAAAAAAAAATCTTCTATGAACTCGCCATGCCCCTCATTGAATACCTTGTCTTCTTTCCAAAATGGGGTCACATGTGGGGTATTTATACATTTATGGCATTTTAGGGGCCCTAAAGCGTGAGAAGAAGTCTGGGATCCAAATGTCTAAAAATGCCCTCCTAAAATAAATTTGGGCCCCTTTGCGCATCTTGGCTGCAAAAAAGTGTCACACATGTGGTATCGCCGTACTCAGGAGAAGTTGGGCAATGTGTTTTGGGGTGTCATTTTACATATACCCATGCTGGGTGAGATAAATATCTAGGTCAAATGCCAACTTTGTATAAAAAAATGGAAAAGATATTTCTCTCACCCAGCATGGGTATATGTAAAAAGACACCCCAAAACACATTGCCCTACTTCTCCTGAGTACGGCGATACCTCATGTGTGACACTTTTTTGCAGCCTAGGTGGGCAAAGGGGCCCACATTCCAAAGAGCACCTTTAGGATTTCACAGGCCATTTTTTACACATTTTGATTTCAAACTACTTCTCATGCATTATGGCCCCTAAAATGCTAGGGCAGTATAACTACCCCACAAGTGACCCCATTTTGGAAAGAAGACACCCAAAGGTATTTCCTGATGGGCATAGTGAGTTCATGGAAGTTTTTATTTTTTGTCACAAGTTAGTGGAATATGAGACTTGTAAGGAATTTAAAAAAAAAAAAACTTGTGACAAAAAATAAAAAGTTCTATGAACTCACTATGCCCATCAGTGAATACCTTAGGGTGTCTACTTTCCGAAATTGGGTCATTTGTGGGGGTTTTCTACTGTCTGGGCATTGTAGAACCTCAGGAAACATGACAGGTGCTCAGAAAGTCAGAGCTGCTTCAAAAAGCAGAAATTCACATTTTTGTACCATAGTTTGTAAACGCTATAACTTTTACCCAAACCATTTTTTTTAAAATCAAAGACATGTAGAACAATAAATTTAGAGAAAAATTTATATAGAAATGTAGTTTTTAAAAAAAAAAATTACAACTGAAAGTGAAAAATGTCATTTTTTTGCAAAAATGTTGGTAAATTTCGATTAATAACAAAAAAAGTAAAAATGTCAGCAGCAATGAAATACCACCAAATGAAAGCTCTATTAGTGAGAAGAAAAGGAGGTAAAATTCATTTGGGTGGTAAGTTGCATGACCGAGCAATAAACGGTGAAAGTATTGTAGTGCAGAATTGTAAAAAATGGTCTGGTCATTAAGGGTGTTTAAGCTAGGGGGGCTGAGGTGGTTAAGGTAAAAAAAGCCAGGGTCCTGAAGAGGTTAAGGAGTGTAAAATTGCTGCAGTGGTAGCATGGGGAAGTTGGTAGGAAGGCTGACAGAAAGACCTCTGACCTGCTGTCTAACCACCCAGATGCCGCATTCTGTAGATATCTGATTATCTCTATCTCTAAGAAATAAATATATGTTCTACTCCCACTCGGTTGGTATAATAAAGGAAGAGTCAACTGTATATCCTCAACCGTAGTGGGGGTACCTGCCGATTGCCTGGCTAATATTTCTAACAACCTGGTAGTGATGATGAACTATCAGTCCATCAAAACGTGCAGTGGTTGCTAGATAGAGGCAGTCTTAGCATATCATATTATAGCAGTATATTTGATGTCATAAAGTCCGTATTCAATACAATAATTCTGTGGTTTGTTATCAATTAATCGGTATCCTGATTAAAGAGGTGTTTTCACTCTAACTGTTTATAGTGATGTTTATAGTGTGTTTTATTAATTTGGGAAGGCCCCAAAACATTGGGAAATGGAAAAGAGAACGCAAAGAGAAAGTGCGCTGAAGTATGGCTGGGGGAAGCCGGTATACTTGTCTACTCAGCAGAAAGTACGGACAAGTCCTGTGGGGTCCATGCCTGGTTAATTTATTATTATTTTTTTTTTTTTTTTTTTATTTTTTCAATAGTTTTTATTGAATAATTCAGATTCATACATGAAAAACTAGAGAAGTGGGAGGGTGACAAAACCCCACTACTCTTGAACATCACAGAACTTATTCCAGGTCTGACAAATACAAGTTTCGGATCATAATATTCTTACACATGTTGTACATCATGAAGACAGCTTATCAAAGAAATTGAGTGACTGTTATCATTTTGGTTACATATACCTAGTCGTGTTCACAACACAAATTACTTAAGAGGAGCAAACAAAAAGTCTGAAATAAACGTCTGCGGGTTATGTTTGCAGGTCGCAAGCAAGCAGTGCGAACTTGAGGTCAAGCTTAGCGACTATTCTGTGAGACACATCCTGTGAGACACATCCGAGACAGGTCAAGGAAGGAAATCTAGATGGAAGGGAGGAGAACCGACTGAGACTCAAATAACCCTTAAGTTAAGGAAAACCCGGCCTTACCCTGTGGGCCCTCAATAACCTCTGAAAGAGATCCAGTTACACCAAATCCTCAAGAATTTAGGGTGAGATCTCATTTCCCAAGAGGACAATTCCTCTAGGCGATAAATCTGGTCTATCTTTTGGAGCCATTGTTCTGTAGCTGGGATCTCGGTTGACAACCATAGAAGGGGGATTAGTAGTTTAGCCGCATATATTAATTGTTTAAATAGTGCTAGATTAGGTGGGGGAGGATCAGTAGGGAAAAGATTTAGAAGGGCAACCTCTGGTGATGGGACAATATTAGATTTACAAATTCTATTGCAAGTCTGAAAAATCTTTACCCACCAGGCCAGGACCGGGCATGACCACCATATATGAAGAAAAGTACCTTTGTTTACAGAGCATCTCCAGCATGTGTCCGAGGCCGATACCGAGTATAGGCATGTCTTGTCAGGGGTTTTATACCAGCGAGTAATAATTTTGTAGTTATTTTCCTGAATTTTGACACAACGTGAAGCTTTATGTGGGGAGTTAAAAATATTAGTGACATCCTCGGGGGGAAAGCATTTATCTAAATCTTTTTCCCATAATCTGATAAACGCCGGCGTCAGCGCAGTAGGGGGAGTCCTTATCCTGTTGTACCATTGTGAGATTGGTTTACGTAGGGGAGAGTTTAAGGAAATCAGATGCTCAAACCAAGTTACAGGGCGTAATAAATTTTGTACTTGAATGTGTTGAGACATGTAAGCCCTTAAAAAGAACGTACCGTTGAAGCTAGAGCAAGGGACCTTCAATAGGTCATTTATTGCTTTGACAGAAAGCAGTTGTCCGTCTGCATAAAAGTCAATCAATCTAACCTTAGCCTTGATTATTTCAGTAGGTAGACTTTTTAGCAGGGCTTGGGGAGCCAGTTGTAGAATATCTGTTGTATTAAGAATAGGAGATGGAAAAGGAGAGCCAAGGGGAGAGGATTGCAGGGCCCTCCAGGCATTTAGGGTGGCCTTCATTACTGGAGAAATATTCGGGTGGAGAGGCGGTAATGACATTCGTCCTAATAGCGCAGTTCTAAAAGGAAGTCCTAGTAAGGCTTCTTCCATAGGGACCCAAGATTTATGTTTGGGGGCTATCATCCAATCTACCACTCTGGTAAGTAAGACTGCTTTCCCATAGAATTCAGGATCTGGTAGTGAGACCCCTCCTCTCTCTCTCGGATAAGATAACAACTTGTAGGACAGCCTGGCTTTTTTCTTGTTCCATATGAAGGCTCGGAACATAGACCGAAGTTTAGTGTAATATGTAGAAGGGACTGGAATTGGAAGAGTCTGTTGGAGGTAAGTGAGCTTAGGGATAACTAGAGAAAGTAAAATGTTTTTCCTCCCAAACCATGAAAGTATGGGGACATCCAGGGAGTTCAAGTCTTCGGACAACTTGTTTTGGAGAGGAATATAGTTCAAGTTGAAGAGTTGGTTTGGATCCATGGACATTTTAATCCCCAGAAACGTTAAAAAGGGGGCAGACCAATTAAAGGGAGAGTTTGCTTCCAGATGGTCTTTTAAGGATTTTTTTAAGGCCTGTAGAGATTATAAGCGATTTACTGTGGTTAACTTTAAAATTGGAATAAGATCCATAAATTTCCAAGTGCCTATAAATAATGGGGAGAGCTGTCTCAGGATTACTAATTATTAACAGCAAATCATCCGCGAATGCAGCTATCTTATGTTGTTGGTCCCCTAACGTTATTCCCTGGATGTCCCCATCTAACCTAATGGTCTGCAACAGAGGCTCCAAGGCGAGGACAAATAGGAGCGGGGAAAGGGGGCAACCTTGGCGTGTGCCATTGCGAATTTTGAAGGGTTCAGAAAGGGTATCATTTACCCGGATTGAAGCCGAAGCATGACGGTACATGGCCTCTATTGCTAGGATAAAGGGAGGTGGGATACCGCGAGATCGTAACATCGAGTACATAAAGGACCAATTGACCCTATCGAAGGCCTTCTCAGCATCAGTGCTGAGAAGGACAAGAGGGATGTTCTTTCTTTTGACATAGTGAATGATATTGAGGATTCGGGCCGTATTATCCTTCCCCTCTCTTTGTTTTACGAACCCCACTTGATCCTGTGTATAAGCGATGGGAGGACTTCCGCCAGTCTATTTGCAAGCATTTTAGCTAAAAGTTTTAAGTCTATGTTAAGAAGGGAGATAGGTCTGAAATTGGGGCATAACGTATGGTCTTTACCTTCTTTAGGAATTAAGGTGATGTGGGCTCTTGTCATGTCAGGGGAGAGGGGTGCTCCAGCTAAGGTGGCATTATACACTGGAAGGAGGTGTGGTATCAATATCTCCTGGAACGTTGAGTAGTAGGGGATAGGAAGGCCGTCAGGACCTGGGCATTTCCTTCTAGGGGAGTTTTTAATAGCTTCCAGAAGTTCCACTGAAGAAAAAGGAGATGTCAAACGAACCACGCTTTGTTCTGAGAGCGAGGGAAGATCCAACGTCTCCAAATAAAGAGAGAGGGGTGATGGCGATGTTGTATCACTCGGGGGAGATTGATGTGGGTTAAGATTATAGAGGGATTCATAATAGTCTCTAAACAGGGAAGCTATTTTGTTAGATTCAAAGGTTAAAGTGCCGTCCGGGGTTTTTAACTTGTGTATGAAGTTTTGCATTCTCCTACTTTTTAGCCTGGACATCATAAAGCGGGAGGCCTTGTTTCCATGGGCAAATATTTTATATTGAGAGTGCAAGTAGAACTTAGCGGAATTTATGTTTAGAAGGTTCTTGAGAGAGGCCCTGCATGAGGAAAGTTCCTGCAGCTGAGTCTCCAATAGAGAGGTTTTATGGGCTCTTTCCAGGAAGCTAATTTTCTCATGAAGGGAGTCTATCTGTCTTTGCCTTTCTTTTTTAAGATGAGCTCCCAGGCTAATACAATGGCCTTGTATGTAAGCTTTGTGAGCGTCCCAAACTGTTTGTGGTGAAACCTCAGGGGTACAGTTGGTGTCAAAATATTCTCTTAACAGTTGTTTCATTTTAGATATGTTATCTGGTCGGTTAATAAGTTGTTCATTAAACCTCCAGTGGCTCTTATGTTTCTGGTTAAAAGGCGGTGTCATATGGAGAAATATTGGGGCATGGTCGGATAGTATTATGGAACCTATTTCAGCTCTGGAACACAGCTGGAGATGCTCTTTTGACACAAATAAATAGTCTAATCTCTGGTAAGACTTGTGCATAGAGGAGTAAAAGGTATAATCCTTGGAGTCCGGATTCATGGTACGCCAGACATCTATCAGGTGGGCTTTAGATAGATTCCTCAATAGAGAGCGAATACCTTTTTGAGATTGGGACCGATTTTTGGGAGGAGGAGTCTATGAGGGGATTTAGGACTAGGTTCAAGTCACCTCCTACCACCGTGACACCACCTCTAAAAGTTTCTAATTTTTGAAGAGTTGAATTCAGCCAAGATATTTGGTGATCATTTGGGGCGTATAGGTTCACAAATGTGTAGAGATGTTGTCCAATTTTACCCTTGATCATCAAGAACCTCCCATCCGGATCACATAATTGATCATCCAGAATGAAGGGTACCTTACTTTGGAATCCAATGCTAACGCCTTTAGAATTTGACGAAGGGGATCCACTATGGAACCACGTAGGGTAAAAAGAAAAGGAAAGATTGGGGAAATGTTGTAGTTTAAAATGAGTCTCCTGTAAATAGACTATGTTTGCTCTATTTCTCCTCAGTAACCCAAAGACCTGGCTCCTCTTAGAAGGTGAATTAAGTCCCTTGACATTATAAGAGGCAACACTAATAGCCATATTGGAGATAAAGAGGGGGGACAAAGCATTCTATCAAAATAATAACATGAGGATGTGTTGTTTGATGAGTAAAATATGGGACTTATCTTCTAGTCAGAGTATTATAGATAGCCATCTTATTCCTGAAAATGAGATGACCCGTCTCGGATGTATTCTCCCATGGGGATGCACAGACCTGGTGAGAAAAGCAAAAAACAAACAAAATTTGAACTAAAAAAATACAAATGTAACAATAACAGAAAGGTCCTGTGGGACCTGGTCTGAAGGGGGAAAAGGCATTTGCCAATAGTAGACCCGACCATACATTTTAATAAACTGAGCTGCTATAGCAACATTAGGTTGAGTTGATAGGACGAGTGGAGATGGGCAAGTCCTAGAAAATATAGGGAGATGGGCTATGAATTGCTTTCCCTCAATAATATCTAGGGGGAGTTAAGTGGGTTACTAGGTGTTTCTTGTGGAAGGGCAAATAGGAATTCAGGAGGCAATATCCTATACGATGTAATTTTTGGTTGGGAGATCTAAAAAGAGCTCCAGTGAAAAGGGTGGACCCTCTCCCAAATCACGGATAGCTGAATGTTTTTTATTTTTAATTTTTTTATTATTAATTAATAAGGTACTCTTGCCGGCGATCTCAAGCTGTCTATCGTTCTGAAACGTCTGAGGCATTGCGAGTATTAGGTGTGTCTTGCTATTAAATCCTTGCGTAAGGGTCTTATGGCTGAACCCCGCTAGGCCAACCGAATCTCTGTGAGTATGCGAATTAATTTGGCAAATATAATCGCATATCCCTGCTAATTCTAACTAATTGCGCAATTGCGACTAATAGGGTATTTACACCTAACATTAGATTCTAATCTGACAGCAGCAAACCCCAGTTCACGTTGAGCCTATCCATACCCACCCTCTGGAAGCTATCTAGGCAATACTAGCTCTAGCATCACAGTAATGGCTATCAAAGCATCCTATAATAAAGAACATAGCAATACAAGAGAAAGCGCCTAGGTGTTCTCAGTCCCGTCTTATATACTACAGTATTTGGAGAAGAATCGGGAGGTATACTGAGACATAGTACGGGAGTAAGAAGGGAGAAAAAGGGTGACATATGGAGAGAATAAGGGGGTTATACTAATCACATAAAACTTTGACTGTAGAGAGGTGACCCTTCTACTGTTTAGAAAACGTCTGTAGAAATGCGTCTAGGGGTGATAGGATGACTCTTCTTTTTGTCTCTCTGTCTCTGTGCCTTAGGAGTATTCTTCATCTCGAATGGAACTATTCTGGGGAGACTTGGCAACGATGATATGTCTTTGACAACGTCCCAATCTGCAATCGGCAAGGGAGAGATGTCCAGAAGGTCATATGCAGCGCCTAAGTCCAGGTGAGATTTAATGTTGATCCTCTTGCCCTGATAGGAAAAAGATAACCCAAACGGAAATTGCCAGCGATATAGGATTTTATGATTTCTGAGCCAGTCAGTGAGGGGTTTGAGGCATCTTCTTTTCTGGAGCGTCATAGGAGCAAGATCCTGGAAGATGTTGATTGGCACTCCCTTGTATTTCGCTCCATTTGGTGGACGAGCCTTTGCTATTAAATCTTCCTTATCCTGGAAGTGAAGGAACCGGCAGATGATGTCTCTAGGGGGTTCGTTGCCCTGCGGCTTTGGGCGCAGAGCACGATGCGCTCTCTCTAGAATAATCGATGCCGAGCGTTCAGGGCCTAGTAACCCCTCACATATCTCCTTAACCACTTCAGCCGGGTCTTGGGGAGAGTCAATTTCAGGAACCCCTCTAAAACGCAGGTTATTTCTTCTTCCCCGGTTTTCCTGGTCTTCCAGGGCGTTGAATGCTTCATTAAGGTGCAGCTGGCACTGTTGCAGGCTAACGGCAGTTGCTTCCTGAAAGTCCAGGATCACAGCCTGGTTGTTCTCCAGGGTTTCGACCCTGCCGCCCACATGCCTTATATCTTGCCTGAGTGACGCCATTTCGCTTACCAGCGGTTCCATTGCCCTCTGTAGAGCAGAGTCCAGGTATTTCCTAGAGATCGGAAGGTGCTTGCGGAGTTTAAGATCTTCCAGATCACTGCTGTCTGCCTGGAGGTCTAGTTCGCTGTCTTCCGTCTCTTTGTTAGGCTCCGGCGCCATCTTAGTTTCCCGGGCCGCACATATTGCCGCGGCTTTTTTAATAAATTTGTCCATATCTCCACAGTTTGAAGGCTGTTTGCGAGAAGGGACGAATCCCCAGTCTTTTGCTGGCCGATTTTGCCCATATTTGTAGCTCAGCAGCTAACGTTTGCTGTGAAAAGGCCGGGATCAAGCAGCAGAGCTCAGGCGCACACGTCCATTCAGGTCTGGCGCTAGCTCCGCCCCCCATGCCTGGTTCATTTTAATGAACGTAAGCTTGTCCACGTTGGCTGTGGGCATGCAGCTGCGCTTGTCTGTGATCACGTGCTAAACACACGTTTGGACAATACACTTGCTGCAGGGCAGGCCAGCACCTCCAAGGATTAAAGGGCAAAGCTCAGGCCATGTGCCCAATTTGGAGACCCAGAAGTTGAATGGGGCAGAACCATCAGTCAGTACGTGTAGGCATGTGCACACATACTGCTCCACCATGTTGCTGAAATGCTGCTTCCTGCTAAGACGTTCCATATCAGCTGATGGTGCTGGTTGTTGTGGCGTGCTGACAAAGCTTTTCCACATGTCGGCCATGCTAACCCTCCCTTCTGATGTGCTGGTGGTGCCCCAGCTGCGTTGGCGACTTCTTCTTCCTCCTCCTCCTCTGCCTTTGCCTTGTGCTTCCACTGTGCCCCCGCTGTCAGGTGGGAATGCAATCAGCAGCACGTCTACCAGCGTGCACTTGTACTCTCGCATCTTCCGATCACGCTCCAGTGACGGAATTAAGGACAGCACGTTGTCCTTGTAGTGGAGATCCAGCAGGGTTGCCACCCAGCAATCAGCACTAGTTAGAATTTGGGCAACTCATCGGTCGTTGCGCAGGCACTGCAGCATGTAGTCGCTCATGTGTGCCAGGCTGCCCAGAGGTAGTGGCAAGCTGTCCTCTGTGGGAGGTGTATCGTCTGTGTCCTCTCTATCTCCCTAGCCACGCTCTAGTGATGCCCATGAGCTGCTTTGGGCTTCACCCTGCTGTGAACACGGTACCTCCTCCTCATCATCATCGTCCTCCTCCTCATCCTCCAGAACAGTGCCCTAGCTGGACAGTTGTGTCCCTGGCCTCTGTTGGTGCAGGAACCCACCCTCTGAGCCACTTGTGAATGACTGACTGGCCTGATAACTCTGGAAATGGTCCCCCTTCCTCTTCCTCCTGTGCCACATACTCTTCACATCATGTTTCAAGGAGACATAGAAGTCGGATAGTAACGCTGAGGACAGCGTCATCGGCAGTTCGGCACTTGCTATGTTGGTGGAGTATTCGAATTATCGCAACACGGAACACACATCCTGCATGGAGACCTACTCATTGGTGGTGAAGTGGTGCTGTTCCGCAGAGCGACTCACCCGTGCGTGCTGCAGCTGAAACTCCACTATCGCCTGCTGCTGCTCGCACAGTCTGTCCAGCATGTCCAAGGTAGAGTTCCACCTTGTGGGTACGTCGCATATGAGGAGGTGAGCGGGAAGGCCTAAGTTACGCTGCAGCGCAGATAGGCGAGCAGAAGCAGGGTGAGAACGCCGAAAGCGCGCACAGACGGCCCGCATTTTCTGCAGCAGCTCTGACATCAGGGTAATTTTTCAGGAACTTCTGCACCACCAATTTCAGCACATGCGCAAGGCAAGTGATGTACATCAAACCGGCTAGGCCCACATCTTCTATAATCTTTCACCCGTTATCATACACCACCAGGCCAGGCTCAGTGGCATCAACCACTCATTGATCTGTTGTTCCATGCCGGTCCACAGCTCCTGCGCTGTGTGTTTTTTTCCCCCAAACAGATGAGTTTCAAAACAGCCTGCGGTCGTTTCCTCCTGGCTCTGCTAAAGTTGGTGGTGCAGGTTTTACGCTGACCGGATGAGGAGGCGGTAGAGGAGGAAGCGGAGGAGGAAGAGGCAATGAGAAACGTCCTGCAATCCTCGGTGGCGGAAGGACATGCGCCAAACTGCTATCCGTCTCAGGCCCAGCCGCCACTGCATTTACCCGGTGTGCAGTTAGGGAGATATAACGTCCCTGCCCATGTTTACTGGTCCACGTATCGGTGGTTATGTGGACCTTGCCACAGATGGCGTTGCGCAGTGCACACCTGATTTTGACTGCCACGGTTGTGCAGAGCAGGAAAGGCTCACCTGGAAAAGTAGTGGCACCTGGGAACCGCATACTGTGGGACAGCCACCGCCATAAGATTTTTATAAGTCTCTGTCTCCACCAGACAGAGTGACAGCATTTCAAAGGCCAAACATTTTAAAATGCTGGTATTCAGGGCCAGGGATCGCTGGTGGGTAGGGGGTACTTCCTTTTTCTCTCCAGTGTTTGGGGGATGGACAGCTTTGCGGGGTGGCAGGTGCAACTGTCCAGAGCGTGATGAAGAGGCCGAGTTTGCAGCAGAAGAGGGAGCGGGAGGAGCCTGAGATCTTTCATGGTATTTGAGGTGTGTATTCCACTGCAGCTTTGCATTTAGGTGCCTGGTCATGCAGGTGGTCATGCTCAGATTTAGAACATTTATCCCTCACTTCGGGCTCTGATTGCACAGCGTGCAAACCACTTGCGTCTTGTCATCAGTACATTGTCTGAAGAACTGCCACGCCAGGGAAGTCCTTGGAGCTGTCTTTAGTGTGCTCAGTCACTGGGTGCAGTGGGCAGTAGCAGGCATACTGGCTAGGGGACGGCCACTCTGCTTTTGCACCCTGCTCCCTATTTTGCTTTGCGGCTGGCGCTATGTGACCACCACCTCTTCCTCTGAACTGCACATTGTCGGGTATTTATCATATATAAAAATATGAAATTATAAAAATTATGATTTCAGATTTTTTTTTTATGAAAAATAAAAAAAATTAAAAAATTAAAATGGAAATTTAATTGGCGGACATATAAACGCCAGTTATTTTATTGATGAGATCTAAAGTTAATTTGTGCAGCTAATGAAACAGGGCGCAATTAATTATACAAAATATAATTTATTATAAATACAAGCAGTATAAATGGCATACAAATGAATACAAAGATAATATCAAAATTGACCATAAGATGGTGCTCCACCGTTTACAGGCTGACTTAAGTACAATATAATACTACTTCCTTTTATCAAATTATTACCGATTAATATACTGGTAATCAAAATATTATAATGTAACAACAACAACAAAAAAAACAATAGAAATGAATCTGTGGAAAATCCCTTATGCTCAATCAGAGAATATGGCAGTAAGAGACACCTTATAAATACGCCCGTTGACCTAACTACGGATAATAAAAATCCGATCAGAGATTCCACTCTGATAACAATATTACAGGAATTCTAATGATGTGCACGTTCATTAAAATTTCCCATAAAATTAATGTTAACACTATTGACCCACTAATAATGGGGTCTCAACTATATGCCAATTGGAGCGATTTATAATTACTGCAAATAAAATGGATTATACATTACCCCTTGCTTTGGGATAAAGAGCTTTTAGAAGGGACCCAGCTTTCCAAGATTCAGATCTATCCCGTCCTGAGGTACGTTCCTGACGTGTGAAGTGATGCTGATGAATGAATTCCCAAGTGTTCTCCCTGAAGAAGTTCCAAGTGATGTTTGGCTCAAGTCCTCTTTGTCTCAAGTGATCTTTCAAATGATCTTAGTTTTTTTTTTTCTCCCAAAAACTGCATTAGATATCCTCATCCTTATCTATGCCCATCCCCTCTTGGATTAGGGATTTCCAATTAGATAAGGTGGGTGTTACGTATGGTAATCATGGGGATGATGTCATTTAATTGACATTCCTTCTGCCCATCTACCACTTGATGGCACTGTTGTATCATATAGCAATTTTTAGAATTAACATATATATCCGGCTTTATTATACCTCTTAACCTTTGGTCTCTCCCAACTTAAATCAATTAGGAGGCATTCTCTCTGACACTTTAGGATCACTTTCCCAGACATCACGGATCCATTTTGACAGTCAACAGACCATCTTATTTATGGTCAGATAAGAGAACCATAAACTTCTAGCTTTTGCCCTGGTTTGTATACACCTAATTGTCACAGCTATTCGAGTAATGACGTTTGAAATACCATCAGTTCCTCTGAATAGATCCTTCTTTAAGAACATACAACTTAGCTCTCTATATTCCCTCAGTGAGATACAATACAAAAAGATACATTATTAATTGGTTATAGTACATTAATATTGCATAATATATATATGAATCATTAACAAGTTCAAACGCTAAATAAATGCACACAGGAATATATATATATATATATATATATATATATATATATATATATACGAAAAGATACCCATTCCACACCAGATGTGTTTTATGGATGTCTCTTATCAGATCTGGCTTAGCTATATAACACCCATTGTTCCTCAGACTGATATGTTTAGAGAAACCAGTGTTTTTAAGCAATAACCTCTCTTGACCCCGGTAGTTGAGACAGTTTATGTGAGACCCATTACATTCTCTTAAGATACCACATCTGTTGGCAATAACTTTTAAAACAATATACATTGTATGCCAGTGACCATCATGATCTTCTCTGGCTTATTCCAACAGAAAGTTTGGCCTCTTAAAGGGAATGTGAATCTCCATTTTGGTTCTAATATTGTCAGACCTTAATGTGCAGATATACATATGCCCGACAAATCCCCCTTCATTCCAAAATATTCCATAAAAATGTGAATGCATTTGGAATGTAATAAAGGGCTTTCCATATATTTTCTTCGATGCGTAGACTTGGCTCATAGTGTTCCAACCAGAGCTTGGTTAAAGTTCTTCTGGAGAACCTTATCTAACGCATGACTTGGATGGGACACAAATTCAAACATCCTATAGATCCTGCAAAACAGGATATAAGTTCGATAAAGGTTTGTTTTGATTCTCCATCTCCACATGAATGTTTAATAGGTTCCTTTTCAATGAACCAACTTCAAGTTCCAATGTCTTGATAGAGATGGAATCGGCAACTGTCACACCGGTAGTAATAACAGTGCCCACTATGCCAAAGATTATGGCGGCTACGATCGCAAAAATATGAATCGCTTTGGTCTGTAGAAAACTCTTCTTTGGTCAAGGTCTTCCTTGCTTGTTCCAGGATCTGCGTAATCCGTTCTTGGAAATATCCGATGTGCATCTGGTACCAGGATTGGAGCTCCGTCGACAGGATCTCAGACATGTTGAGTTGTTTTTCGACGAAGATGCGAGGATCCAGGCTGCTGTAGATCTTCTGGGATAATATCCTCTTGTTCGTCAATATGAACCCCGCGGTGTCTTGTAGCATGATTCCGGACGAAGGACCTGGCACAGCAATCGGCTCAGCGTGGAACTTCTTCCCCAAGATCAGGACGACGTAGATAATGGCAATCATCTTTGATTACATCTTACGCCCCTAAAATATTGTATGACACATATGAGCACATACACTTTTCAACTTTATCCTGCAAGAAAAGAGTTACTAATACCATATACCTCCGACTGGCATAAGTTCTTTTCTTGGACAGAGTAAGTTCTGGTTTCAGAGGTGAGTTAGGAGACATTTTGTTACAGAGGAAACATACATGAGGATGGGTTAGTATGAGTTAAAGATGTTCAATAACAGATAACACTTTTTAGTTCATACGATACCAATCCTTATTTCCGTCTTTAGCTGGAACCGTAAAGTCTCTTCACCTCTTTTCATCCAACTCCTTCAATCTCTCGAAGTCGTGCACTAGGGTGACAAACACGTAGCTGATTAATGTGCACCCATTTTTCAATAAACTCATCCCCCTTAGGGATTTTGATCTTGTAGACCACTGGAGATAATTTGTCAGTGATGACATAGGGACCTTTCCAGGAAGGCAGGAATTTTCTCTCCTTCACTTGATCCCGAGTAAAGTTATAGAGATATACCCGATCGGAAATTTGATACTCCTTCTGTGTAGTCTTCAGATCGTAGTATGTCTTAGCACTCATTGCGGCTTTCTCTATATTCTTCTGTGCGAACGCAAAAGCATGCTGAAGGTGCTTGCGTAAATTTTCCACATACTGATGCGATGTTGTAGCATTGATCAAGTTATGGTCCGTTGTTCTGTACATTAAGTGCTGGGGTAACACCATCCTCCTTCCCGTGATCATCTCGAAGGGAGAAAGCTTAGTTGCTGCGCTTGGGGTGGCTCTGATGGCCATAAGCACCAAAGGCAACTTGACATCCCAGTCCTTACCAGATTCATTGACAAACTTTTTCAGGATGTTTACAATGGACTGGTTGTAACGTTCTACTCCACCACTAGAGGCTGGTCGATAAGCTATATGTAGCTTCCTCTTTACCCCCAGGATTTCCCACATCTTTGTCATCACCTCACTGGTGAAGTGACTTCCACGATCGGATTCAATGCGCTGGGGAAGACCAAATCTAGAAAATACGTGGTTAATGAGCAGAGATGCACATACGCTTGAACTGCATGTTTTGCACGGCAAACATTCCACCCATTTGGTGAACAGACAAGTTACGGTTAACATATACTTGTTTCCTTTTGATGAGGTTGTTACTGGTCCAATGAAGTCAATTTGGATGTCTGACCATGGCATGGACATCCCCCTTTTCATGAGCGGTGCCCGATGAGTGGGTCCTTGTGGCTGGAATTGAGGGCAGATTAGACATCCCTGACAATATGTTCGCACATCTTGTAACATATGTGGCCAGTAAGCGTAGTCCCGTAGTAACTCGTACGTTATTTTCTCACCTCGATGACCAGCGGTTGGGGCATCATGTGCATGTTGTAACATCAGACCTCGGTATGCTGCAGGTACTACCCATTGTGTGATACCGTTCTTCGAGGTCCTTATCAGTAATCCATCCTGTAATGAGAATTGGGACTTACCTTTCATCAAAATTCGTAACTCCTCCTTATCCATACAGTCTTCCGTGGTTATGGGACAGTTGTGTGGATCCTCAATGTATTTATAAAAGAGACCAATAATCGGATCCCCCTTTTGGCTCGCAATGAGATCTTCACTAGGGGAATCTTGGCTCCACTGTGCCACATTGGCTTCAGCTCCCTTTTGGGCCTGACTTCTTGTCATAGCATCCACTTGGACAGTTCCCATGAGGTCGTCAACGTCAAAGACTTCTCCGTCAATGGCTGCTTGCTTGGCAAGGGAATCCGCTAGGTCATTCCCCTCTTTATCCATGCCTGGATACTTTGAATGACCTCTTACCTTCTTCCAATAAATGATAAGACTGTGGACGGTAACCATCTCGTCAATTTTACAAAACATCTTACCATGCTTTACTGGCTTGTTATTGCTTCTCATCATGTCGGATCTTTTCCATCCGGGAAAGTACTCCACAAAGCTGTTACGAACATAATCAGAATCTGTGATGATTACAAACTCCTTAATATCATATTCGATAGCCATTTGTACGGCTTCGTACACAGCAGTAAGTTCTGCAACCTGGCTGCTTTTGGAACCAATTTTGTATCCAACGGATACATCTAGGAATGTATTATTCCACATGATTCCAATACCTGCAACCAATGTACGTTCAGATCCTTCCTCGGCATGGAAGGAACAGCCGTCTACGTACACACATGGTAACGATTTGCAGTACTCCTCTTCATAAGATTTATATGGTGATGATGATTGTTCCTCCAGGAAATCATTTTCCGTTGTCTCACCTTTACGTTCCGTATTGGTACAGTCATGGAGTTCTGCTAATCCCTGAGCAACTGGGTTTTTATTATTTTGTTTGTACCTGATCTCCAATGGCCATCCCATTAAGGACATTGTCCAGGCGGTTATCCTGCTGTTTGACAAGTTTCCATCTCTTATACGATCACTCTGCAAGTATTGCAGCGGCTGGTGTGCGGTCTCCACAATGATCCTTTCGCCTTGGATAAAACTCCTAAAATATTGCAAAGCCCATACAGTTGACAATAATGCTTTTTCACAGCTATTGAATTTTACCTCTACCGGTGACAATGACTTGCTGGCATAGGCGATGATCTTGTTTCGGTTTTCCTGTTTTTGGAAAAGAACTGCACTTATGCTTTTATCAGTGAAACCTGTTTCCACAAAGAAAGGTTTTCCCCCTTCTGGATAAGCAAGGCATGGAGCCTGGATAAGTTTGGCCTTGAGCTCAGTTACAGCTTGCTCATGACGCTCGCTCCATTCCCATTTTACTCCTTTCTTTAGCAACTGCAAAAGAGGTTTTGTAATTTCGGCATAATTATCTATGAACTTACGTGAGTAGTTCATCATACCCAGGAATGATCTCAACTCCTTGAGATTTGTAGGAGATTTTGTCTTGGTCACTGCTTCCACCTTCTTTTTCTGTGGGTTAATTCCATCCGCAGTGACTTCATGACCTAGGAAATTAACCTTGGTCCGGCACCATTGAGCCTTCTGTAAAGAAAGTTTTACACCTGCTTTCCTCAGCTGGGTTAGTACATGCCTCAATTCCTGAATATGTTCCTCAAAAGTTGTACTTTTGATCAGGATGTCATCCACATAGGATAAGGTACCTCGTTCAGCGGCATCAGGCATTGCCTTATGCATGAACACTGCAAACTCATGGCCCGCATTTATGTAGCCGAAGGGCAATCGGGTCCATGCATACTGTCGTTTGCCAAATGTAAAGGCCAGTTTGTACTGATCCCTTTCATCTATCTTAATCGTCCAATATCCTTGTGCACAGTCAAGGGCAGTGAAGATTTTGGATCCTTGTATTTGTGCCAAACTTTGGTCAATATATGGCACGGGCCATCCGGACATATAAACACGTTTGTTCAACTGTCTTAGGTCTGAGCAAAGACGAAATTGACCGTTAGGTTTGAGGACTCCAAGTATCGGATGATTGAATGAACTGTGTACTGGACGGATGATACCCCTTTCCTCCAAGTTCTTGACGATTTCCGATAGTGACTCGTAAGCCGCCAGCGGAAGTCGGTATTGTTTGACAAAAACAGGGGGTGCATCGGGATCTGTTTGGATTCTTGTAACGTGTAGGTTTGTTTCCCCACAGTCATAAGAATCCTTGGCAAACATCTCCTGGAACTCTACGAAGAGCTCCTTTAGCCGTTGACGCTTCGACTCGTCGGAGCATGCGTCAGCCATGGAGATTTGTTCTTCCACCCGCTCCTGAAATTCTGGGAAAATCTCAGGCTGACTTAACTCGTAAGCTTCTTCAAGCTCACTAGTTAAGTCATTCTGGGTGTAGCGTACCTTATCCTTTCCTTGCTGGTATGATTCATACTCTTTTTCATCGATCTCATGGTTGAAAACTAATGATGACTCTTCGATGTGGCATGTACCTTCTTCAGAGCTGAAAGGATAAACAGAGTGTATGTTAAATAACCCCTCAGGGGTTGAGGAAAAATGTTGTTCCACTGTTTGTTCCTCTGTCAGGTATTCATCAGGAATTATTCCAATAACATCATTTTGGAATCCAAATGTGTAGTATTCCGAATCCATAGCTAAACCAATTACGGTGTCCTTTTGTAGGGATATGCTATGGGGAACCATGTTATGAATTACCATGTGTAATTGATCCTGATGGATGTTTATCAGTGGAGTAGGTTTTACCTTTAGGCCGAGTTGCTGCATTCTGTTGGATAAACAGATCAACGCGTCTGCGTTCTTCAGCTTCTGTCCCTTCTTTACTTTAATGGGGAGAAGAAATGGTTTGCATCCTTCAGGAATTTCAACTTTCTCAGCAACCATGATACTTACGGCATAGGGCATCTGTTGTCCCCATCGTAAGGCTTGTTCTTCATCCTGGAACCCCTCTGGGTTTCCCGGCAATCTGGACCATAAGGTGTTATTTACCATGTCAATCTGTATGGCAAATCGGTGCAGAAGGTCATTACCTATATACATTTGATATTGTGGTTCATTTATCACGATGAAAACGTGCTCTGTAGTTTTACTTCCTATGGAGATAGATAAAACACATCTTGCAACAACATTATGACTCTGGAAATCTCCATCCAGATCATGAATCCATTGGTCCTGTGGAGAGGAACTCTTAATCATTTTAGGGTTGGTGATCTGTTTTAAAAGTCCTAGGCTTATGTAACTCGCTTCGGATTTCAGATCCAACTTGGCATATTTCACCCGGGCCATATTGTTTACCTGTACGGGAATCAATAAATTGTCATTGACCTTTTCAATCCGTACCATCGATGGAATGTGCCTGGTCAGGTCCAAGACTTCTTGATTCCCCCTTTCAAGAGAAATGGTTAATATATCATCATCCAGAGTTACCTTTTTGATTTTGTCCCTCTGGATGGTAATGGTGTGAGCAGCACCATTGACATCTTCCTCGGGCTTACCATTCTTCAGGATTGTGACCTCCGGTATTTGATTGTTCCTGAAATGCACTTCAATAGAGTTAGGTTTCTCTTCAATCACATGACAACTGCGTTGTGCTTGTGTGTTGCAAGAGTATTCATAGGCAATGGGTGCCTTCACCTGAGTCCATACTGCTTCATTAATGAAATCAACTATGGGACTCAATCTTTTTAATAAATCGATTCCTATGATCATCCGATCATATGGAAGATCCACAATCAATGTGGGATGTCTAATTGTCTTCTTGCCAATCTTAAATGTCAACCAGGATGTTCCTTTTACCTGTAAGGCATTTCCACCTACACTTATCAAAGAGCCATCAAATGACCTTAATCGTGGCTTCTTTGATGTTAAATCTGAAACTTGTCTGAAATAGGTGTAAGATAAAATGGTGGCTTGTGATCCAGTATCTATTAATCCTTTGATTGGTCCGATAAGTTCATTTTGTAGATATATGTCCACAAAGTATCGGCCATCCACCTGCAACAAATCACAGAGAAAGTTAGGATGTTTACCCATCTGCTGTCTGAGAGGTTGACCTCTTTGCAGCTCCGTGACCTCTGCATTCCTGAGTCTCCCAGGACAAGCTGGAGGAGCAGCGTTAGCCCCCCCTTTGGGACAAGCTGTGTGACATCACAAGTCACAGCTGGCTCACGGCTAGATGCTGGAACGATGGGATTACACACTGGAACAGACATCTGGTCAACTGAATTGACATCATTAGACTGCAAGACAAATGACATATTAGACATTTCCCCCCTGGCCCTAATTTCAGGGTCAGGGGTACTGCAAGGAAATAAAGAATTAGGAATCACATCAGATTCTACCACAATCAATTTAATATCCTTACAGTGGCCTGGATTTTGACCCGGCCCAATCTGCTTTATGCTGTTACATTGCTGGGACCGGCAGTTGCCCCTAAAAAAGGATTAGGCTGTTTTTCTGGGGATAACTGGGACAACTTATTTACCATATTGCTCAGCTGGGCCACTTGCTCTACCAGCTGATCAAACCTGTTTGGTTTGGGCACATTTTGGCTTTGTTGGGCACCCTGGTTATTGGTAGGTGACCTACTCCTGGGTGAATTCAAGGATTCCTGCCTATCTTCCCTCTGTTGTCTGGGCCTATTATCCCAACGTCTATAACCCTGATAAACTCGATTGTTATAGGGCCTATATCCCTGGGGACCGTAATTGTAATAGGGACGGTAGTTAGACTTCCCATTACCTGAATTATTCCCCTCTGATCCATTATTATTTTGGGGTTTGGTCTGTTTGGGCGGTCCTACCTGTTGTTGCTGGGCTTGTTGAGAAGGTCCTGTAGACTGAGGGAACCTTCGTGGCTGGCTTTCAAATCCCAAGTTAGGGTTTACCTTAGCTTCAGCTACCTTTTGCTCTGGGGAATTTTTAAACCTTCTCTCACCTGTTGTATGGCACTCACTGATATTATACAGCGTGGTGGCAGCCGTCACCAACCTATCCAAGGGAGCATCAATATCCAGATCTCTGGCTAAGTTAAGTTTGATCTGGGTTGGCATAGCATCATAGAATAACTGCTTGAATTCTTCAGATTCCCAATTTGGGGATCTATATGCCAACCCATAGGCATTTTTGAGGACAGAGAGGAATTCACGGGGACTCTGATTGGGTCTACACGTAAGGCTATATATGTCCCGTTTTGCAGCAGTAGTGGTTCGGTATGGTCCGAATTCCAATTTAACCTCATGCAAAACACTTGGCCAATCTTGTACTCCTCTCTCCTTAAAGGATGTAAAGTAATGACGATATCTATCATCAAATGCCCATGGAAGGAACCTAATCCGGTCAGCATCAGAGTATAACTTTAAAGAATCCATAGTGGATTCATACAGTTCTAAGTGATTGGCTATCTGAGACGAACCTTTCTTGGAAAACTTGGATACTGTACTATTTAAAAACTTAATTATGCTGGAGGAGCTCTGATCCTTTTCTGAATATTGGGAATTTTTCTTCCTAGAAACCACCTCAGCATATGTTGGTCGCCTGTGATTCTGTGGCAAGGAATAAGTCACACGCTTCCCCACATCACCGTCAGACTCACATGCACTTTCACAACTTTCATGAGGCTTATATCGCACAGGTGATTTAACCCTAACCCTAACATGTCTATCCAGGGGAGTATGAGGAGAGACACTTCTAGGGGCTTCCATGATATCAACACCTAGTAAGGTGGTTACAGTTTGGAATGCCCGACCTAATTGGGTTAATGCCTCCCGTTTAATCATGCCAACACTTTCAGGTTGCTGAGTGTTTTGGATGGGGTCTGCTGTAAAAGCATGTGATGACATGTCTGGATATTGGGGAGTAAGAAATGGAGGGTCAGGAGATCTCACAGTGTTAGATGGATCCCTTTCAGCATTGACTATATTATGGGCTGATTCATCTGTCTGTTTAATTTTGGAATACTGGAGATATAAATCCTCTAAATCACTTTTTGCCTTTTGGTATGCATCAAGGCTGAGACTAAGGTTGTACTCTAAGTCTTTGATCTTCGCTTCTGCGGATTTTAGTTCTGATTCCATTTTGGATACATATATTTTTGTACCCATTATAGACTCATACCTAGCTTTTGAAAGAGTATTGACTGCCAATAATGCATACAAAACAGGTGGCAATGCACATAAGAGGTGTTGGTCCCTCTTGGTATTATCATTGGCCAAATCCATATAGGTCAGGTATCTATCAACCATGCCACCTAACTTCCATACATCACAACGTTCTTCAAAGGCTCTCGCTTGCAGTTCATTAGTCCATTCATCTATATTTTTATCTAACTTCAAACGGGAATAAACATAACTGATAACCTTAGAGATTATCTTTTCTGGGTCAGATGGATTATCTGCTAAAACCTGGCCATTACCTGGGTCGCTGTTTGTTACACTCATGATTATGATCAATAATCAATAACAACAACAATTTGACTTGCCAATAAGTATTAAATAATATTTTCACTAATTGCACAAATTGGTTATAGAAATATCTCAATCAATCTCGGTGGGACCTCCATATATGTCGGGTATTTATCATATATAAAAATATGAAATTATAAAAATTATGATTTCAGATTTTTTTTTATGAAAAATAAAAAAAATTAAAAAATTAAAATGGAAATTTAATTGGCGGACATATAAACGCCAGTTCTTTTATTGATGAGATCTAAAGTTAATTTGTGCAGCTAATGAAACAGGGTGCAATTAATTATACAAAATATAATTTATTATAAATACAAGCAGTATAAATGGCATACAAATGAATACAAAGATAATATCAAAATTGACCATAAGATGGTGCTCCACCGTTTACAGGCTGACTTAAGTACAATATAATACTACTTCCTTTTATCAAATTATTACCGATTAATATACTGGTAATCAAAATATTATAATGTAACAACAACAAAAAAAAAACAATAGAAATGAATCTGTGGAAAATCCCTTATGCTCAATCAGAGAATATGGCAGTAAGAGACACCTTATAAATACGCCCGTTGACCTAACTACGGATAATAAAAATCCGATCAGAGATTCCACTCTGATAACAATATTACAGGAATTCTAATGATGTGCACGTTCATTAAAATTTCCCATAAAATTAATGTTAACACTATTGACCCACTAATAATGGGGTCTCAACTATATGCCAATTGGAGCGATTTATAATTACTGCAAATAAAATGGATTATACATTACCCCTTGCTTTGGGATAAAGAGCTTTTAGAAGGGACCCAGCTTTCCAAGATTCAGATCTATCCCGTCCTGAGGTACGTTCCTGACGTGTGAAGTGATGCTGATGAATGAATTCCCAAGTGTTCTCCCTGAAGAAGTTCCAAGTGATGTTTGGCTCAAGTCCTCTTTGTCTCAAGTGATCTTTCAAGTGATCTTAGTTTTTTTTTTCTCCCAAAAACTGCATTAGATATCATCATCCTTATCTATGCCCATCCCCTCTTGGATTAGGGATTTCCAATTAGATAAGGTGGGTGTTACGTATGGTAATCATGGGGATGATGTCATTTAATTGACATTCCTTCTGCCCATCTACCACTTGATGGCACTGTTGTATCATATAGCAATTTTTAGAATTAACATATATATCCGGCTTTATTATACCTCTTAACCTTTGGTCTCTCCCAACTTAAATCAATTAGGAGGTACTCTTTCTGACACTTTAGGATCACTTTCCCAGACATCACGGATCCATTTTGACAGTCAACAGACCATCTTATTTATGGTCAGATAAGAGAACCATAAACTTCTAGCTTTTGCCCTGGTTTGTATACACCTAATTGTCACAGCTATTCGAGTAATGATGTTTGAAATACCATCAGTTCCTCTGAATAGATCCTTCTTTAAGAACATACAACTTAGCTCTCTATATTCCCTCAGTGAGATACAATACAAAAAGATACATTATTAATTGGTTATAGTACATTAATATTGCATAGTATATATATGAATCATTAACAAGTTCAAACGCTAAATAAATGCACACAGGAATATATATATATATATATATATATATATATATACGAAAAGATACCCATTCCACACCAGATGTGTTTTATGGATGTCTCTTATCAGATCTGGCTTAGCTATATAACACCCATTGTTCCTCAGACTGATATGTTTAGAGAAACCAGTGTTTTTAAGCAATAACCTCTCTTGACCCCGGTAGTTGAGACAGTTTATGTGAGACCCATTACATTCTCTTAAGATACCACATCTGTTGGCAATAACTTTTAAAACAATATACATTGTATGCCAGTGACCATCATGATCTTCTCTGGCTTATTCCAACAGAAAGTTTGGCCTCTTAAAGGGAATGTGAATCTCCATTTTGGTTCTAATATTGTCAGACCTTAATGTGCAGATATACATATGCCCGACAACATGTCACTTGCATGACCTTGATTCCATGTGGGGTCTCGGACCTCATCATCCTCCACATCATCTTCCACCCACTTTCACCCCTGCCCTCCTTGACGGTCTGCACACTGCAGAAAGCCGCAGCAGTTGGCACCTGTGTTTCGTCATCATCGTGCTGCGGTAGTCCTCCCATGTCCACATATTGAAGCATAAGTGGTTAGGCATCAGTGCACTCAATCTCTTCCACTTCTGGGGCAGGGCTACGTGGATGGCCCACGGAAACCCTGCCAGCAGTCATCAAAAAGCATAAGAGACTGCTGCATGACTTAGGGCTTAGACTGCTTGACTGATTTGCAAGGGGGAGAGGTGAAAGACAGATGGCCATGGGCTGCAGGTGCCAACTCTGCAATTTCAGCAGGGAACCGGGTGGGAGACAATGTGAAGGAACTACCGCCTCTACTTTTTCTGTACCATTCGTACACCAGTATTCAGGCTTACAAAATAATGCTGAACGTTCTGTCACCTACGTGCACCTGACGTTTATCTTAAGGCCGGATCCGGATCAATGCCTTTCAATGGGCATTAATTCCAGATCCGGCCTTGCGGCAAGTCTTCATGCTGCAGTATTTTCTCCGGCCAAAAAACGTTCCGTTCCGGAACTGAAGACATCCTGATGCATCCTGAACGGATTTCTCTCCATTCAGAATGCATTAGGATAAAACTGATCAGGATTCTTCCGGCATAGAGCCCCGACTACGGAACTCTATGCCGGAAGAAAAGAACGCAAGTGTGAAAGAGCCCTAATGCTGATGTTTGTATATGAGGACTGGAGAGGTAAGTGAAGGGGGAGGCAGAGCAATGCTGGGAGTTGTAGTTATTTAACTGGGATGTATGTTTGGGCTGAAGGGAGTGATGTTATTGACATGGAACTGTGTGCTTGAGGTGGCTGGGGGAGGGAGTGATGTTATTTACATGGGACTGTATGTGGAAAGTGGATGGTGGGGGGGGAATGATGTTTATGTACATGGGACTTAATGTTTAGGCTATGTTCACACTTGCGTTTGGGGATCCGCTTGTGAGATCCGTTTCAAGGCTCTCACAAGCAGCCCCAAATGCATCAGTTTAACCTCAATGCATTCTGAATGGATGCGGATCCATTCAGAATGCATTCGTACGGCTCCGTACGGCCCCCCCGTTCCGTTTTGGAGGCGGACCCCAAAATGCTGCAAGCAGCGTTTTTGTGTCCGCATGGCCTTGCGGAGCCAAACGGTTCCATCCTGACTTACTATGTAAGTAAATGGGGACAGATCCCTTTGCATTGACACAAAATGGTGCAATTGTAAATGGATCCGTCCCCTATTGACTTTCAATGTAAGTCAGGACGGATCCGTATTGGTCCTGAACGGATGCATTAGTTTGTATTATCGGTGCGGAAAGTAGCTTTAGGAGGTGATGTTTACATTGGATTGTGCGTTGGAGGCGGCCGGCTGGGGAGGAGGTGATGTTATTTACATAGGACTGTATGGTGGAGGGAGGATTATAACTGCAGGGGGCACTGCAGATCCAGGGGACATTATAGGCGGTCTTATTACTACTGGGGGCTCTATAGGAGGGTCTTATAGATCTGCCTTATTTTTACTAAGTGCACTATGGGGGCCTTATTACTACTGTGGGGTCTGTAGGGAGCTTTATTACCACTGGGGCAGTGTTACTAATGAGGGCATTCTAGAAGGGAATTACTATTGGTGGGACTATGAGGAGCACTAATACTATGGGGGGCAGTAATGTTTCTTCAGGATAGTATTTGGGGGTAAAGGCTCATGGGCCCCGGTGCAAGAGTTCAGCTTGGGCCCCCCTTCCCTCAGTGCTTTGTGTGTCTTCTTATGCGGCACAAGTGTCTTTGGGCCCCTTCAGGCTCCTGGGCCCGGTAGCGACTGCTACCTCTGCACCCCCTATAGCTACACCCCTGGGGGGGGGGGGGCACAGCAAACAGCAGGATAACACTGTGGGAACTCCAGTTGGGGGATAATGATAGAATGTGAGGAAGCTAAGATGTCTGTGTGTCACACTCTGCAGAGACGAGGCGGCTGAGAGAAGTTGTCCAGAACGAGTGGAGAAGATGATGAGAGAGAAGATCTACAGAGAAGATGATGACAGAGAGGAGACGTCACCTGGAGGCCCTGGACGTGACAAGTAAGTGCTGCTGTATAGCAAGTACAGCAAAGTGCGGGGGGGGGGGGGGGGGGATCCAGGGGCCTAAGTAAATTCTTGCCCAGGGTCCAATCAATATTAAAGACTGCCCTAGCTCCCCTCATTCTTTTAGGTTACCCACCGAACTAACAGATGGATTAACTATATTAATTTCCCTGTCACGGATGCAGTGCAGGTGTACCTCACACCAATAATGGGTATATGTCACCCACCGAATTAACAGACGCATTAACTATATTAATTTCCCTGTCACGGATGCAGTGCAGGTGTACCTCACACCAAAAATGGGTATATGTCACCCACCGAACTAACAGACGGATTAAAGGGACACTGTCACCTGGATTTTGGGTATAGAGCTGCGGACATGCGCTGCTAGATCGCTGCTAGCATGTCCTCAATATACATTCCCCATAGCTCTCAGTGCTTTTATTTAGCTAAAAAAAACGATTTTATATATTTGTAAATGAGGCAAGTAAGGAGCCCAAGGGGCTGTTACTAAGGTTTCAGGAGCCCAGCCACGCCCACTGTGAAGGAGCCCAGCACCGCCATCCTCCAAATCTCCTCCTTGCTCCCTGACGTCACAAAGTTAGAGCGCCATAATCTCACGATGCGTGAGCTAGCACATGCGCAGTGCCGGCATGGTGTTCATTCCCCGTGCTGGCATCAGCCTCAGGGAACGAACTGCGCATGCGCTAGTCGGCACGTGCGAGATTACTGGGCTTCAACTATGTGACATCAGGGGAGAAAGGAGAGATTCGGAGGATGCGGGGCGGAGCTGGGCTCCTTCACAGTGGGCGTGGCTGGACTCCTGAAAAGTTAGTAACAGCCCCTTGGGCTTCTTACTTGCCTCATTTACATATATATAAAATCGTTTTTTTAGCAAAATAAAAGCACTGAGAGCTATGGGGACGTGCTAGCGGCAATCTAGCAGCGCATGCCCGCGGCTCTATACCCAAAACCCAGGTGACAGTGTCCCTTAAACTATATTAATTTCCCTGTGACGGAACAAGTGCAGGTGTACCTCTCACAAAAAATGGGTATATGTCCCCCACCGAACTAACAGACGGATTAAGACTGCTGGTACTAACCTAGGGATAGGGCAGGGAGATGAAGGGGGGGGGGGGAGGAGACCTCACCGGGGGGGGAGGAGACCCCCCCTTTCACTTAAACCAAATAAAAAACTCAGACACCTTAGCTCTTTAACCAATCCTTTACTGGGTGATGATCGGCCACAGCAAAATTTTCCTTTAACAAAACGGTAACAAAACACCACCTCCTCCACAGACCATTCCTCCGATGCGGTATACCACTCTGGATCCCCAGGGCGTACGTACGCCAGTCACTCTTCACCACGACTTGCTTTCCAAATGCCGCCTCCAGCTGTGACTTCCACTGTCCACCGAACCTCAAAAGAGAGAAACAGTGAACAAACCGTACAACAACCTTTTTTTTTTTTTTTTTTTTTTTTTATAAATGTATAAAAATAAACCTGCTATAAAACAAATCTGACATCTAAAGGGCGGGAGGGCGGGCAACTCGCTTACCCTGTCAAAAGGAAGTCCTCTTCCCTGAACTCCCCTATGTAAGCCTACCCCTATTCCTCCTCCCACCGTCTCTCTCCCACTTCATCCTCACTCGACCTACCACTTCTATTAACCCCTTCCTATCCTCCTTCAAGACCACTACCCAAGCCTATTCTCCCCCCTACCAAGGGAAACATAAGGAGAGGGGAAGAGGGGACCAACAGTCCCTCATCACCCTCCTTACCCAGTCGGGTGCTCTCCAGACTGCTGGTACTAACCTAGGGATAGGGCAGGGAGATGAATGGGGGGGGGGGGGAGGAGACCTCACCGGACCCCCCTTTCACTTAAACCAAATAAAAAACTCAGACACCTTAGCTCTTTAACCAATCCTTTACTGGGTGATGATCGGCCACAGCAAAATTTTCCTTTAACAAAACGGTAACAAAACACCACCTCCTCCACAGACCATTCCTCCTATGCGGTATACCACCCTGGATCCCCAGGGCGTACGTATGCCAGTCACTCTTCACCACGAGATACGGAGGAGGACCGTATCTCAAATGGGGCTCCGACCACCACCCAGCAAATTAAAAGCCTGTTCGATGCCATCCTGCAAACCGGACAAAAAAATATCAAGACCAATCTCCGTGAGGTGCACCCCGTCCGGTCTCATCAGGGATCTATTATCGCCCTCCAACTGCCAATGATGAACCACCACCCCTCCCTTAGAGCGCACAAAACGAGACATTCGGGCATTCAACGTCCTCCTACACCGTTCCATAGCCTCCCCATCCCTGGCGCCATGCCAAACTACTCTCGGCACCACTTCTGACCATACCACAACTAGCTCCGGGAAAAAGGCAGGGAAGCGCTCCAGGTCAGACCCCATCAACGCCATTAGCTCCAGCATCCTCTGGGAACACAGGTCATTCCCACCCGCATGCAGGACCAGAATCACCGGCCCCACTGATCTACGCCCAATCTCCACCACCTCCGGCAACACTTGAGACCATCTCAACCCCCGAAGCCCCCTCCAATGAACTTCCACTTCCCTGAATCCCAGGCTGTGACCTCCCGGCCTGCATTCGGCCTTCTGCGCCGCCCAGAAGATGTATGAATGTCCCAACAACCAGACCACCGGACGAGCGATTCCTGAAAAGAAAAGAATTATTAAAAAACACCAACAAGCCTACCACCCAGGCAACTAACTCCAACTCGCTTTCCTTCTCATTTATTTTTATTTTTTTAAATATAAATTATTCAATCCACCAGTAACTCTGGCCTCACGTACCGCGCAAAACAGGCAGACCTCCAACGCCCAATACGCATGACCTCCGATTCTGAAAACCCCGCCCTAGCCGCTTCCGTCGCCGCACCTATTCTAAAGGAATGGGTACCGAAGTCCCCCGGATCGAAACCCAACTGCGCCAAACATTTACGCAACACGGATGCGAACTGGAATTTAGTCAAGGGGGACCCATCCGCATGCGCGAAAAAATTCCTCCCACTAACCCGCAGTGACCTATACTCCGATACCAACCGTACGGGACACGCCCCACTCGCCACCGGAAGAATAGGTAACCACACCCCTTTACCAAGCTGATCAGTCTTGGAACAACGAACCCGAACACGCAGCGCATTATTATTGAGAATCACGTCCGACACCAACAAACCCCCATTACGAGAGGACGAAGGCGCAACCAGCTCCCCCACCCGCAAAGCCGCAAAAAAGGCAACACCAAAGCACGCCGCGACTAATGCCCGCTTGAAACCTGAAGAACACACAACCTGACACACATCCACCAACCTTCCCAGCAAACTGAATGAAATCGACCGCCTACTATCACGCACCACATATTCCTTCTGCCACCCCTTCATAGCCTGATGGATCAAAAACATCTTCGTAACATCCGGCCACCCGCATAATTTAAAATAAAAAGCCACCCCTGCCAATTTACGCCGCGCAACCGGAGCAGAAACCCCTCGCCCACGCAGCCCCAACAACCACTCCACCGTAACCTCCAAACGCACGTCATCCCTGGACGCCACTTCCCTATTACCTCTCACCACCAACCACTCAGCCCAGGCCTTACCATGCGCCTGCCACGTGGCCGGAGTCACCGAAGAGCTGACCAGCGTCATCAATTGTTGAACACTAGCCGCCACAGGAAATACGGGCAAGCCAGTCCATCCATCTCCGCCTCCGGATGAAGTTCCCGAAAAACCAGGAACCGGGATCGCCGACGGAACCACCGCAGGTACAGGAACAGCCTCCCTGTGTACTGCCCCCGAAGCCAGGCTCAGAACCCTGGGAACCTCACCAACCGCCAGTCGTCCACGCCCGGAACGCGGTGTACGAACAGACTCTTCCGATACGCCTGAGGATCCCTCTGAAGAGGACGGGGAACGCCACCTGGAAGATCTGGACCGCCTGCTGTACCGGGAGGACCTGGATTGCCGACTGGAATGCCGCCTCCTGCGGCTGCTCCCCCCCCCCCCGCCTCCTGCCCTCTCTGGAGGAAGTGGGGGACAAAGATCTCTCCCTGCGTCTGCCCATTTCAACTGCAGAAGCCGCTGCGAAAGGAGTAATTTGTGAAAGGGGGGGGAACACCAGGGTCCAAAACTGCAGACCCAATCACATTAGATGAACCCCCAGTAGGAGGAGCCCAACCCCCGGCCGTTTCACCACCCAAAGAGGGGGCTGATGAACCTAGTGCCGCCGCAGGGAGGCAAGGAGGAGGAGGGACCGCTTGAGAGGGCGGAGGAGTGATGGGGCCATCATCTGCAGCCCCATCGCTGGACTGCCGAGCGCCCATAATGGCCGCCAAACTCGCCTGCCACGCCGGGACACCTGCGCCCAGCGAGGAAGAAAGCGGAAGGGGAGGAGCCAGGATGTGGCCTACTTCCGGTTCCGACCCCAACGCCGGACTACAGAGGCCGTGGGCAGCCGACGACACTACAGGGAAGGGGGACACTTGCCGCAGCCTGGCCGGGGGGCGGCGACTACGCGCCGAGCGCCGCGGCCCCTGAGCCACCACAGAGGGGCACTCACCAAGCGGCGTCTCCGGCAGCAGTAATGGGGCAGACGCAGGAGGAACGGAGGCAGAGGAAGGATCAAAGCTGCGCAAAAAAGATCGCAGCCATCCTTCCCCCTCCGCATGAAAACGTGCCAGGAGGGAAGCGCGCAGCGCATCGTCACCTGCGGACATCTCAAAGAGCCAAGCCAGCGGTAAGTACTTACCAACTCGCTTACCCTGTCAAGAGGAAGTCCTCTTCCCTGAACTCCCCTATATAAGCCTACCCCTATTCCTCCTCCCACCGTCTCTCCCACTTCATCCTCACTCCACCTACCACTTCTATTAATCCCTTCCTATCCTCCCTCAAGACCACTACCCAGGCCTATTCTCCCCCCTACAAAGGGAAACATAAGGAGAGGGGAAGAGGGGACCAACAGTCCCTCATCACCCTCCTTACCCAGTCGGGTGCTCTCCACTCTATTCATTTCCCTGTCACGGATGCAGTGCCGGTGTACCTCACACCAAAAATGGGTATATGTCACCCACCAAACTAACAGACGGATTAACTATTATATTTTTGTGTCAGGGGTGGAAAGATTGCATTGCACCCAAAAAAAAATTGCTATAGGTCACCCACTGAATTAACAGTCAGATTATTATATTTCTGTGTCAGGGGTGCAAAGATGGTGTATAGCACCCACAAAAAAAATCACTATAGGTCACCCACAGATGAAATTCCTAACACTCTCCCTCACTTCAGCTGCCTGCTTCCTGTCCCTGCACTACTCGGAGCTGATGGGCGGGGCTACACGTGATCCAGCTTATATAGAGGCTGGGTTACATGATGCACCGGCCAATCACAGCCATGCCATTACTAGGCGTGGCTGTGATGGCTTCTAAGTGCCCACAGCTTAAAATCTTGTTGATTGTCTGCCCTGCAGCCTTTTAACAAGATTTATTAAATGTGTGAACACCGAACTCGAACCCAAACTTTTGCTGCAAAGTCCGGGTACCCGAACTCTCAAAGTTCGGTACGGACCCGAAATTTGCAGTTCTGGTTCGCACAACACTAGTTATTGGGCTGAACATTTCCCGCTGACCCATGGTAATAAACCTCAGTGTAAGGCCTCATGCACACAAACGTATTTTGTTTCCGTGTCTGTTCCAGGTTTTTTTGCGGATAGGATGCAGACTTATTCATTTTAATGGGTCTGCAAAAAATGCGGACAGCACACCGTGTGCTGTCCACATCAGTATGTCCATTCCGTAGCCCCGCAAAAAAAGTAGAACATTGTTACAATGGATCAGCAAAAATAAAAAACTGATAGCATACGGTTGTGTGCATGTAGCCTACCTCTGTAGAAAACTGGACGTGCATGTTCGAAAAGCATGGGTATCATCAAATGGATATGGGCAGCGCAGATCAGTGGGGATGACTTTATAAGTAGCCAATTTCTTGCAGAAATTTTTGTGACTAGAAATCGCTTCCATTTATCTGAATGGAGTTATTTCTGCAGGAGGCACATGGTTTTCTGCAAGCCCCATTTAGAGGCATAGGACAGTCGCAGAAATCTCTGCAATCACTGCTGCATGTGAGTTCACCCCAATATGTCCATAGCCAGGGTCCTTGAGCTGTCCCACAAATACCAGAAGTTTGCTGCATATTTGCTTAATATCTCTTTAGAATAGGTGAAAATGAATTAGTATTGTAATAATGCAAAGTAAGGATGTAGCAGAGCTTGAAGGGAATGTGTCAAGAACATTTTTCTGCCAGTTAAAATCAGAAAGCAACACATCCTTTTTTTTTTCTAAGCAGTTTTTATTTTCTGATCATTTCTAGAAGTGGAAGGACAATTCTAACCACGCCGCTTTTCATGATGCAGGTTTTCACAAATTTTACAGAATAGTTCTGAAGAGGATTATAATTTATTCCCTTGGTGCTTCTGTTGATTTCATCATTTATTTTTTTTCTAGAGAATTTGCACTAAATAAATCACAGCACTGAGAAAATATTACAGTTTTAGAGATAATGCCACTAGTGACCAGAAAATCCAGTCTTCTGGAAATGTTCTTATCTGTAAAAAAAAAGAAAAGATGCAGATTAATGGGACGGATTAATGGGAAGTCTCAGAGCCCTCCTGTCTACCCAATCCTAAAGCCTCATTCACACGTCCGTGCTTAAATCCGTGAAAAGGTAGCCAGTGATGCCTCTGTGAAGATGTCCGTGTGTCTGTTTTTTGCTGTCCGTGTGTCATCCGTGTTTCACTGACACTGCACAGCTTAAAAATTATTTTCAAAGCATGGCATCCGTGGTTTTCAAGGACCAATAGACTATAATGGGTGTGATGAATCCGTGAACACGGACAAAATAGAGCATGCACCCGTGCTAAAAAAACTGACCTACAGGCCGTGCTAAAACACTGATGTGTGAATACGCACATTAAAATAAATGATGGTGACGCGTCCTGTCCATGGAAAAAACATACAGCACACGTCCGACGTGTGAATGAAGCTTTAGATTGATAAAGGGCTCATGCACACGACTGTTGTTTTTCCTCATATGATCCGCATTTTTTGTGGATAGGATCTGGACCCATTTACTTAAACGCGGCCGCAAAAGATGCGGACATCACACCCTGTGCTGTCCGCATCCGTATGTCCATTCTGCGGCACCTGCAAAAAAGTAGAACATGTCCTGTTCTTGTCCGTATTATGGACAAGGATAAGACTGTTCTATAGAGGGTCAGATGTTCCGCAAAATGTGGAACGCACACGGCTGGTATCCATGTATTATGAATCTGCAATTTGTGCATGAGCCCAAGTGTAGAAAGTACGTTTTCACAGAGCATGCTGCATCCACCAAGGTTGGCCTGGTGTCTCCGGAGGACTTCCCATCGTATACCGCTGACAGAAGGCTCTGTATTAGTACTCAGTGGCATACGTCACTCATAAAAAAAAAAAAAAAAAACATGCTGTGTACCTTTTCTTTACTAAGGTGCTTCTATATAGAATAGTGTAGTTGACTATATCTTTCTGTGCAGTAAAAAAAGTATACTAGTGGAGGCCAAAAGCACATTCTATTGGCCTCCTTTGAATGAATAGGGGGGGGGGGTTCTACAGCTACATTTGGCTTACATGCCTGGAACTTTACAAGCGCATATGCAGATTGTCTTCTCAACCTGCAATATGAACAGATCCTTAGACATCTGAGTGGTAAATCGTCCTAGTTATGGAATGTATTCAGTAGTCCAGCTGGGAAGCAGGTGCGTTTAGATCCTTAATGGCAGCCATATTTGTTCTCACCACCCACCATTCCTGGGAGAGGGGACTTTCCATGGGACTGCTGGAAGCTGAGGTTAATGGAGGTTGGCACATGAATGTCTGCTCCCCCTTCACCTAGGGGGCCTGTTCTGGAGATAAGATCTGGTCTCAGAGGTTGGACCCGAGTTAACGATATGCCATAAATGTTAAGACGGGACAGCCTCTTTTAGGCAAAATCCTCTTAAAACAAAATGTATGTAGGGTCGGCCCTACCCAAGATGTCCGCCTGCAGATGACTCAAAGTAAAATTTACATTATTATTTACAGAAGTAGAATATGAAGCCTGTATCTCACCTGTATCTCAGTATTTACATCTCCATTAATAGATGCACAGTAATGAAAGTGATGGCCAAAGTTAGCAATGCCTGGAAGGGACTGTGTATGGCGATAGCAGCGTCTCCAACATCATTCCAACCTCCATTTCCATTGGAAGTAGTTGAAGGGACGGTGGTGGTTGTTACAGATTTAGCATCAAACGATCTTGTCTGGGCAAAGGCATTATTTAGCACAAATTCAAGTTGGTATCCTTTTCCTGCAATAAAGTTAAAAAATAAAGTGTTTTCTTTTGTTACTGTCAGATTTTGCTGATATTGCCCCCAAAAGTAACATACAGAGTCAAAAGTCAGGAACCCTCCGAACAGCATGTCAGAAGTTGAAGGGTCTCATCACTTGCTAGGACACCACCCTCCTATGGTTCTACTGGTTCTACTGCTCAGTGAGGGTCTTGACTCATAGTGATCTTCTGATAACATTTTATGACTTAAAGAGGTTGTCCACATTAAAAAAGCCCTTTTTTGTTAGAAGCTGCTTTAACCCCCAGGGATAAGCTTTCATTTTTTGTCACAACCCTTGGTTAAGTCGTGTCTACACGTGCAGTTGCCATTGGCAACGGTATTTGCATGTGAGGCATTTTCCCTGGGTTGTGGTGTTTCCCCATTTTTGGTTTGCACAGGGTTAATGTTTTGTGGTGGGTGTGACCTCTGGCCTCTTTATATGTTGGTGTGTTGCTGCCTGAGGTCAGCGTTTGCTTGTCAGCCTGTGTTGATGCTTTGCTCCCTGGCTGTATGTTTGATGTCTATGTGAGCCACCCTTATCCCTTATTTGTGATTCTGTTTCCTTTGCTGTGTCAGTTTGTCCCCTCCGGTGTGTTTCTGTTATTCCTCCCACACCTGGTGTATGTAGTTTTGGTGTGGTCCCTGTTTGGAGGTTCGCATGGTGGTGTGATTGCTCCGGAAGGGGCTTGCTTTCCCGGAGGGGTTTAAGCGAAGGCAAGACTGTGGGTTTCCCAGCCTGGAGCCTCCGTCCATCTCGGCTGCGGCAGGTAAGTGTTAATAGCATTGTTATGTTGCTGTGTGACTTACCTGCCATACTGTTTCACCCATAGTATTGCATCCTGTCAGCTACTGGGCCTCTGGAAACGCCTGTCATCCGTGTCGTGGATGCACAGGTATTCTCTGCCCTGTCATCATCTGTAGGGCAATGCAGGGATTCCTAGATCTCTAGGCACGTGGGTTTGAGTCCTCTTACCACTGAAGGGGGCTCATACAGTTAGAAGACTAGGGCCTGTTGAGGGAAGCGTTAGGAGGTGACCAGCTCCCTTTTCCCTGCATTGCGGCCTGGTTGCCAGAGCATTGCACGATGGGGGGTTCCCCCACTCCCTGTCGTGACAACCTGACAGCATGTGTAAATTGAACTTCGGCGCCTCTATGGGAGAAATGAAGCATTAGATACTTCTAATTAAAATGAATGCATGAACTTGTGGGGTCATCCAACGAGAGAGACACACTTTCTCATTGATTCTCACTGTAGCTGAAAGATAACCCAGGCTACAATCCACAGATCAACCTATTTTTTTCTATAGGCATCAAAGTAAATTTTTATGTATATCATATACACTACCGGAAAATGTGCGGAAAACAATATTTTACAATGTGGCAAAGCTGGAGGATGTTACAGGTAGTGATCAAGTACTAACATCCTTACTTTATATACAGATGTTCAACAAACTTTTTTTTTTGTCCTGCATCACTTTTGTTGTTGTTTTTTTTGTCCGACACCACTATTTTTTGTCTTCATTCTTACAGAACTGTTGATTGGGTGTTGTTGAACTGTTCGCTATGTCTGCTTGTGTAACACCCCAGAGTTGTGTTACTACATGCCTCTACTCCGCTACTGTCTTCTAAGAGCCTGTATATTGTCAACTGATGTAATTTATATTATGTCTTCACAATGTGCATGTAAAACCATGTTAAATGTAATTGTTTTCTGTAATTTTCCAGGTTTACCAGCAGGTGGCAGCAACACCATTGGCAAGGTACTAGTCCTAGTTTAGTATATCTAGGCTGGAATGGATTATTCCAGCTTAGTTCCCCCTCTGTGGAGGTGTGAACTGTTCCCACCTCCTGCAGCATGGATAGAGAAGGAAATTACAGTCAGTCTGCCAGCCACCACTGTTGGGGAAGGCGTTATGATAGCGTTTAAGAGATCCCCTGCATAGGGAAGACAGCAAGGATCTTGTCTCGGCTGAGACATCATCACATTCCCAGCTTGAGCATTGCAGCCTCAGCTGGATGAAGAAGGCAGACAACCTCCAGAGTTCCAGAAGTAAGCATCCTCTGAGAAATCATCTGTGAGTTAAGTCCAGAGACCTAGGAGAAGCCATTCCCTCCTCAGCTAGTCTGTCCCCACAAAGCACAAAAAGAGCAGAAGGTTAGTTCCTGCCACAATTACAGAGCTACCAAGCAGACGACTCATGCTGCAAGCTCACATTTAAAGAGCAGAAGCATTCCTTTGCTGCCAATCATTGCTAAAACCTGCTGGGACCAGAGACCAAAGCTATATACTGCTTGGATACAAGTTATCATCAGTAAAGAAATGTTTGAACTGTTACACAAGCAGACACAATGAGGTCTGGACCTCATTTCTGCTGCAAAATTCCTCTATTACTCCTACCATCATTACACTCAAATTTATTGCAAGTGAGCCAGGAGCCCAGCCGAACCCAGGTAGGAAACACCGATGACACAATTATCACCACCCTATAGAGACATTATAGGCCATTACACCACTCTGGCATTCCTAATCTGGGACGTGCGTTATAACACCTTGGAAGGGCCCTGGGGTAGTACGCTGCAATTGGCGTCACAAACAAATCCAGACTATTATCCACCCATATCCTGGCCCACTGCATAAGTGACGTCAGTGTACCCGTTCCTGGTCACCACACTTGATGAAGGCGTGCACTATTTTTGTAATTAACAGACTATGAAAAGGGCCAAATAGAGGGACTTCAAGAAGATGGATGGTCCATCCGTCAAACCATTGAAAGAGTTGGACGAAAAGAATCTGTATTGCATCAGTGGTGCCCGCAGTGGTCAGAGGAGGGAGCTCACAAACTTATAGAGTTATTCAGACGGTAAAGACAGAAAGATGAACAACAAGATCTCTGTGCAAAAAGAGCTGCTGTATCTTAAATGGAATGTGTCATCAGAAAATTACCTAATACTTAATGCATTTTTATGTTAAATATTTTTGTTAAAGGATTTTTGGGGGTGTTGTTTTTCTTATTGTCTAAGTCAATACTTATATTTAAAAAAAAAAAAACACACAACACAAAATCCTGCAGTTTTTGGCCTGACCACTAAGGCTACTTTCACACTTGCGTATGCCAACTGATGGCATTTGTAAGACTGATCAGTCTTAAAAATGCCTGATCAGTCAGAAAAATGCATCGAAATGCCGGCACTAATACATTCTTATGGAAAAAAAATGCCGGATACGGCATTCAGGCAAGTCTTCAGTTTTTTGGGCCGGAGATAAAACCGGAGCATGCTGCGGTTTTATCTTTTGCCTGATCAGTCAAAATGACTGAACGGAAGACATCCTGATGCATCCTGAATGGATTACTCTCCATTCAGAATGCATGGGGATATACCTGATCAGTTATTTTCCGGCATTGAGCCTTTTTGACGGAACTCAGTGCCGGAAAAGAAAAACGCTAGTGTGAAAGTACCCTAAGCCTAATAATAGGCATCGTATCTTGTTCTGTACAGATCACTTTACTGCAGTTATCTGCTTATTACAGGTAGGATTACAATGGCAGATATCACCTCTCTGTATAGATAACACCATTCACAATAGGTGATTGTCACGGCTTATCTACTCGCTCCTGACCTCTGCACAGATCACACCTAAAAAAAAATCTTCTAAGTCAGTGAGGTCTCCTCCTGTCCATTGTGTCTATGGCCCATGTGACTGTCGTAAAGCAGTTCTCTGGATGCTGATAAAAACACAAATTGATTCTGCAGTAGCCCCTGCAGTAACCACCTGGATCATAAGAAACCTTCTACTTTGCATCCACACAGTGCAGTAGCTTGTTTGCCACTAATCTATCATCATCACCAAGAATGCCTGTTCTCATGCCACCACAAAGCCTACTGGGGGCATGAATGGCAAAAAATAGTGTTCAGTGATGAAAGAAAGTTTTGCCTTGGTGCTAATGATGGCCACATGCATAGTGTGGTGACACACAGGACCAACACCAAATGTCATGGATGTGGGGTGCCATTAGCTTGCATGGCCGTTCCAGTCTGGTATTTGTGAAGAAAATATTGACCAGCCTTCGGTATGACCAGTCCTATACTGCCTTTTTTTTTTAACTCAGAAGACTTGGTGTTCCAACAAGATATTGCCCATCCACACACTACTTGCGCTACAAAATGTTCTCTCCAGGATATCCAGCAGCTCCCCTGGCCTGCTCGATTACCAGATCTATCCTTCATCGAGAATGGCCAGGACTGGATAGGGTGAGGGATCTCTTATGAACAGCAGCCGACAACCACCTTGGCTAAACTACAGGTCCAAGATGAAAGCGCTTGGAATGACCAGCCTCTGTATGACCGTCACCATGCCAGAGTGTCAGCCGGTATGGCAGCAAGGGGAGATGCCACCCAATTTTTAATGTGACTCTGCCTCAACATATACTCTGCTGCAGAACCAAAAATAAAGGGTGCACCACCTCGGTTGTGTGATCATTGACCAGGCACCACTAGTAGTTTAATCACTGTATACTCCATTAAAAGCAGCTTTCACAGATATGATACAATTGGGTATAGACTGTACCTGGCACTATGAGAACAAGGTCGGTGTAGTTAGCCCAGCAGGTGTCAAATAAGATGGTCACATTTCCATCCAATCCATTGCTAACGATGGTGTTGTTAGAGTATTTCAGGGTTGCTGTCAGTGTCAATGAACTTGTACTTACAGAGACACAGTTCCCCTAGAAAAGAAAGTGACAGAATACACAAAATTAGCACTATCTGAATGGCAGGGGTCTAACACCCCACACCCTCACCGATCTGCTGTTCTGCAGAAGCTGATTGAAGTGAATGGGAGCAGGACTACAGACTTCAGCTCTTTCCAGTACACTGTGGATGGAACTGTGTGGTTCCAGCAGACTTCCTGCTCTGGAGCTTCTCAGAGATAGCTGATAGGCGAGGATGTGAGATGTCAGACCCCTCTAATAAGATATTGATGGCTTATCCTGAGGATAGGTCATCAATATAAAAATTCTGGACAACCCCTTAAGATCTCGGAAACCCCCTTTAACCATGAACCTAGATAATTGTGCAATCAATAGTAACATTTTGGGCAACCATTGTAATGTTGTTACTCGGATTGGACCTTCTAGGTCTGACAGCAGCTTCTCTCCAGTAACTTATAAAAGCATGCATAGCCAAGTACTGTATGAGTACCTAAGGGGTACATGGGTGAAATAGTGTATGGCTGGCTTAACTATTGACAGTTTTGATGGATGAATATGTCTTACAGATCATGACAACCTGAGATGCCTGCACATTACTTACGTTGGAATCTACAGCCATTACAGATGGCTGCTGGGAAAGCCTTTCTCCAGGAAGTCCAGCCACAGGTTCTTGGACGACTATGAGTTTAGATACAGTGGCCAAAAAGTTTCCAGTAGATGACTGAGTGTTGTTAACAAGATCAGCTGCGACCTGGAAGACATCACATCACCTATGTCACTGTGTTTTGGGCAAGTTTTTGGGTGGTATGGTACAGTGTAGCCTCTTAAAGATGACTGGTCAAATTGCTTTGAAAACTTCTAGGAATGGTCTTGCTGAACCACTTCAGGAAAATAGCCATGTCTTGCTGGTTGTGACAGCGGGTGGTGCAGGTGCTTCAACCATAGTGATGTCTATTGGCCCCTGCTCTAACAACAAGCTCCCATTTTAAACCAGGCTCCCGATCATGGACAGGATCCAACGTTCCAGAATGTTTAACCCTTTGATTACTTTCACGTGGGTGGGACCATGGCATGATGAAGGGACAGCTCCTCCTTCAATTGGAGACTGGGAAACATCTGCAGTCAGCTCTGAGAACCTACAGTACCTGTTAGGGTCCACTAGGTGTTGTTGCTTTTGCAGGAGCCAATGTCACAGGAGCATGTTAATATATTATGGGGGTCATTTATCATGTGCATCGTTTTTGCAATTAGACCTGAGTGCAATTAGGAGTCACTCAACAGGTGATGAATTAGGCGAGGTGTCTTTGGATTCATCAGGGCTCAGGTGGATCTTGTACAATTAGACTACTGGTTGGTTGGTGTACAAAATAGGTGCAAATGTGCAACAAAAAGTTGCATATTAAATAAAAAGTTGCAGCCAGGTCCCCTTTTTTATGTTTGCGAAAAGGCACATGTCTACCTGATGATGCAACTATTTTAATACAATTTTGCACAGTTCAAGGCATGAACTACACTACCCCTGTCTCAGTTGACACAGCTGAGCAGCTGAGCATCAGAAGGGAGGTTATAACTCACAAATACAGTCACTGGTAAGAAGATTACCTTGACTACATGGACAGGTCAGAGAATAAACATTTTTGTGGGAGTGCTACTTTAATGGAATTAAAATAAATAAATGAGTAATTAAAACCTGTCCACCAATTTTTTTTTTTTTTTACAGAGTTTATATAAAAGACAAACCATTTTATATTAGGTATACGCACTACTGTAATAATCTGAGGAACTAATTTAGCAATTTAAAGGTAATGTCGCCTGGTTTGAGCTGTCACCATTGCCATCTTCTTTCTTCTCTTCATGGTTTTTTATTTTGATAAAAAAAAGCTTTTTGGGATATGCAAATGAACCTCGACGGTGCCCAGAGGGGCGTTATTCTTCATCTCATGAGCTCAGTAACGTCCCCCTTCAGTGCCCAGCCCGCCTTAATTTTGAGCCCAAGCACGCCTACTCGTTATGAAATATCGTCCCACAGCCGAGGTGAATGGCGTCACCCGCTCCGCTACGTCAACTAATACATTCAAGCTACACCCCTGGCTTCTTCTTATTTTCGGCCGCCGGAAATCTTGCGCAGGCGCAATACCACTGACTCCCTGCGCCAGTGCGATCAGATAGCTCCTGAGGGCAACAGTTTCAAAAGTGTCACTGGGCTCGGCAGATGTCCAGTGACACTTTTGAAGCTGTTGCCCTCAGGAGCTATTTGATCGCGCAGGCGCAGGCAGTCAGGGGTACTGCGCCTGCGTGAGATTTCCGGCGGCGGAAAGAAGCCAGGGGTGTAGCTTGAATATATTAGTTGACGTAGCGGAGAGGGCGGCGCCGTTCACCTCAGCTGTGGGACGATATTTCATAACGAGTAGGCATGCTTGGGCTCGAAATTAAGGCGGGCTGGGCACTGCAGGGGGGCGTTACTCGGCTCATGAGAAGAAGAATAATGCCCCTCTGGGCACCTTTGAGGTTCATTTACATATCACAAAATGGTCTTTTTTTTAATCAAAATTAAACCATGAAGAGAAGAAAGAAGCCCACGGCAGGAATTAAGGTAGTTTATTGTACATGGTCAGAATAAGGATCAGGGTCCCAGGCGCAGGTTAGGTCAGACAGACAGATTGGGCACAGAGACAGACAAGTCGATTATGGCTCCAGTACATGCTCCAGGCGGTGACCTGCCAGATCCATTCAGACCTATTGCACAGGCAAGAGGTGGGACCCACAACACAGAATATATAGCAGGGCGACGCATCACCACACAGCCTAGCACCTGTACACAGAGCAAGAGGGAGTTAACCCCTACAGGGTCACAGAGTGTTATGAGATTCAGTGAATAAACCCCAGTTCACACACACAGAAAGGCAACGTATAACACCATATAAGGCCAAGTTAACACTTCAGTTATTGTTAGCCAAAACCAGCCCGGAATGGAAAGATTTCCTCCTGTTCTGTGTTTTTGACCCGCTCCTGGTTTTGGCTCACAAGAACTGATGGAAATAACTGATGGAAATAACTGAAGTGTGAACTAGGCCTAATACACATACTGCCACCTTTATGAGCAGGAATAAGGGAATAACCTGATAGTATATAACCAGGAGATGAATTACCTGACTCCAGGCAGGATCACTAGGGGGTGGAACTGGTTTAGAAATGGACAATGATGACACAGTGACGTTCAGCTGCGAGCTGAGACTTCCATTAATCGCAGAAGATGCCAGGTCTTTACTCATCGTCTGGAAGTCTGTGTACGTCAGTCCATCTAAATAAGGAGTTGGCACAAAAACATAAAAAAATTGCAATACATTAAAATTCCAGGAACAGAAAGAAACAGAACATGAGAAATTTTCCGGATGGATTTCTGGCTCTTTTATTCTAAAAGTGCTCATTTCCATGTGTAACACCCCAGAGTTGTGTTACTACACACCTCTACCCCGCTACTGTCCTCTAAGAGCCTTTATACTGTCATCATATATGATTTTTCTCATGTCTTCCACAAATGTGCATACAAAACCCTGTTAAATGCAATTGTTTATGTTATTTGCCTGGTTACTAGTAGCTGGCAGCAACTCAATAGCAAGTACAAGTTACAGTTTAGTGTATCTGAGCTGGAATGGTTGATTCCAGTTTAGCTCCCCCTCTGTGGAGAGGTGGGCTGGTCCCACATCCTGCAGCATGGGTGGAGAAGGAAGCTTAGAAGTAGTGTAGACCGCCCCCTGCTAGGGGTAGGGTGTGTGTGTGTGTGTGTGTGTGGAGTTCCCCTGCATAGGGAAGACAGCAAGGACCTAGTCTCGGCTGAGACATGGCCATATACCCAGTCTGAGCACCTTCAGCTCTGCTGGATGAAGAAAGCAGAAACTACAGACAAACTCCAAAGTTCCAGGAAGAAAGCATCCTCTGAGAATCCATCTGTGAGATAAGTCCAGAGTCCTAAGAGAAGCCTGATACTCCTCAGCTAGACTGTCCACATTTAAAGCAGACGTACTCATTCCTGCCAATCAATGCTAAAACCTGCTGGGACCAAGAGACCAAAGCTGTATTCCGTTTGGATGCTAGTTATTTCAAGTAAAGCAACGTTTGAAATTCTTCTAAAGGTCTGGACATCATTTATTCTGGAAATTTCCTCTATTACTCCTACTATCACTACACTCAAATTTATTGCAAGTGAGCCAGGAGCCCGGCCATACCCAGGTAGGAGACACCGTGACACAACTCCCACAAAACTATACAGACATTATAGGCTATTACACCATTCTGGCATTCCTAATCTGGGACATGCGTTATAACACCTTGGAAGCGCCCTGGGATAGTACCTTGCGCACGCTGCAATTGGGGTCACGACAATTACAGAATATTATCCACCCGTACCTGGCCACTGCATATGGTTATGACCACCCTTTAATCCAGCAGTGGTGGTCATGCTTGCTCGCTATAGGAAAAAGCACCAGCCTATGTGCGCTCCCGTGGTCCCGGCCACTAGAGAGGTTGATGCCTATATCTATATAGGCATTAGCCTCCTGCAAGCATGGCCACCGATGCTGGATTGCAGGGTGCTCATAACCATGGAAGCAAGCAGTGTATAATGAGAGGGAAAAATGAATCCAGCCAGCAAAGGAAGCAATATGGAGAATCAAAATACATTAGTAAGTGCCTTCTTTTAAAGGGGTTTTCTCATCTCAGACAATGGGGGTTATATCGCTAGGATATCGCATCTATATCAAGAATGGAGCCCCGAAAGTGAAGGAGAGCGCACTGCACATGCGCAGCTGCCCTCCATTCATTTCTATGGGGCCGCTGAAAATAGCAGAGCGCTGACTCGGCTATTGCTGTCTGCCCCATTGAAATTAATGGGAGCATGGGCCGCGCATGTGCGGCACGCTCCTATTCACTTCTATGGGAGAGGCGGGGATTAGCGCTTTGTGGTGGATGGACCCCGGGAAATCTGGGGTCTTCCAGTCACAGCGCTCCCCGCTCTGTTCTCGATATACTGCTGGGACCCGCACCTATCAGACAATGGGGGCATATCCTAGCCATATGCCCCCATTTTCTAAGATGGGAATACCCCTTTAACTTTCTCTACATGAAAAATGCCATTTGCTGAAGTGAGAGACAACCCCTTCTTTCTCTTTATCTCAGTAACCTGTCTATGTCTGTAGGGTAACTGGCTGCAGCAGGAGCCCTCCCGCATTGTTCGGGGAATGCTCGACCAGGCCCATTTTCCAAGCTCCACCCTAAAGCATTTAACAGTCGCAATGTAAGCGATCAGGAAGACTATGGCTTATGGGATTGTCTTCTTGAGACTTTCGTTTCTAGATATACTGTTCCTTTAAAAAATACATGGTTACCCAGATCAATTGTTACAGATCTACAAATTGGCTCTATTGCAGTCCCCAAGATTTCGAGGACTTGTTTGTGTCGGTTCTATAAAGGAATTCATGTGTAAAGGACAGAGGACATGTCTGATCTCAGCCCCACTAGTAAAAGCTCCTACTTACCTGTTGAGTTCGTAGAAGAGTTCATTTGTGGGGACGGTGGATCGGAAATTTCTACGGATACCGACAGTCCTCCTGTGGCTCTCTTTCTGCGTCTAGAGCCCTCCGCAACTATCTTTGTAATACGTATTTTGCTAGCTGGGATCTTCAAGAAAAGTGCAAGGTTCTGGACAAGATTGGCACCGTAGAACTGATCCACGGTCATTGCCGGAAGATTAAATGCTACAACAATCAGAGGGGATGTGTGGATTTCAACTGGAGAGGACCCTCTGACCAGAACGTACAGCATGTTATAGTCTCTGTCGAAGAAGTTTTCTCCCAAAACGGTGGAGTTGAGCTGAGGCATGTATTGTCCTATCAGAGGAAGTGACAGCATTTAGATCATCAACCAAGCCGTGTATGTGTAATAATACAGGTACTATGGGGGAGAATTATCAAAACTGGTGCAAAGGAATGCTGGCTTAGTTGCCCAAAGCAACCAATCAGATTCTACCTTTCATTTTCAACAGCAGCTCTGAAAAATGAAATCAGGAATCTGATTGGTTTCTGTAGAAAACTGAGCCGGTTCTACTTTACACCACTTTTGATAAATCTCCCCTTATGTCTGTAAGTCACTGATGACAACAGAGCTAATTTCTTAAGCAATGATAACAAAGTAACTTCAAACTAACCAGAGTGGTCAGGACGTATGAGTTTATGGATTATAGCAGTGACCAGAGATTCACACCTAAAACTGGCCCTACATGTTAGATATACAATGGCTGGAACCTTACAATTTTGTAAGGATCAGCCACAAATCTAAAATATATGCAGGACTATCTATCTCATATCTATCTCTCATATCTATCTATATCTCATATCTATCTATATCTCATATCTATCTATCTATCTATCTTGTGAACCACCTTGTATTTTGAGACTGTAATGACCCTTCTACAGACAGATCAACTTTAAAGGGGTTTTCTAGTTTACATCAATATCCTATAAAATAATCATTTATGAAGGTCTCAGTAATTTTGTAATGTATTTATTTTACCTTTATTGGTCCTATCTTCTGTTTTGGGCTGTGGTCAAATGACCATGTCCATGCAGCTCTTTCTGATTTACTATGTTATGTCCATGGGCGGGGCAGTGATAGGGGAGTATCTATTATGTAACTAGGTGGGAGGAGCTATAAACTAGCTGGAGCTGAGAAAGGAGAAGTGCATCATGGGTTTGGTTGGATACAGCAACAGGAAGTGCTACATACAGGATGGAAAAGACCAGGGGGATTGATTTATACGGTGAAAATAGATCAAGAGACCCTTTGACATTAATTGGAAAAAAGCACGGGGAAGATGTATGTACATGAGGTAAGCAACTACATGATCATATCTGTTAAAAACTGCAGTAATCCCGGAAAACCCCTTCAATATTAGATCAATGTTAACAAAATATTCCAAATGCCTGTTCCTATATAGTTGTGGAGAGGGCACGTGCATTAACTTACCCTTATAAGTAGGTTCTTGCAGTGTATAGTCTGAGCCCTTCAATTGTATATTTGTAGGATTTATATAGACAGAATTAACATAGACATCCAGTCGCTGAGGATTCGAGAAGTAGATTCCCACAAGGACAGCCTACAAAAAAGAAATGTCATCAAGTCAGGGATGAGAAATATGGAATATAGCCAAAAATTATGGGGTACATTTATTAAGAGCAGCGTTTTAGATGCCAAAACTTTGGCGCATCTCGCGCTAGTTCGAAATGTAAGACAACTTCTGAGATGTCTTACATTTAGACTATTTTTTATGCCTAAAACAGGTGTAGAAAATGGTAAATGAGACGGGCCTCCAGGCCCTTCCCCGCCTATGCCATGCCCCCTTTTTTAGACCTGGCATGAGCCGGGAGAACTCGCAGATTACGTATTTCTGTTTGATAAATGACCCCCAGTATTAATATGTAGGGTTCGAAGTATTCAGTATTGCTACATTGGGTGTACCCTGTACAGTAGAACGGGGGGGGGGGGGGGTGCATTCTGCGCCAAAATTCAGAGGAAGAAATGTGAATATTGCACCTCCAATTGTTCCCCAATGGGAATCAAAGCCGCCATTCATACAGCTGCAGAATTTTTTCATGCAGATCTCAAAATTGCGTCAGAAAAGGGCATGTCCCTCCTTGTCCCAGTTTCTGTGCAGAGGCCACAGTGAAGCTGCCGCAGGTGTCTACCCCAGATCTGCGGCATTGATCGCGTACTGCTGTCTCTTTATAGTATACCAAGGACAGCGCCATATGTTGGTTGCATAGTGGCTATGCTTGGAATTGCAGCTGAATGCCATGACTGAGCTATAGAAAGGCCACGTGACCAATGGACCTGATGTCACAGGCCGAGGAAGAGGCTGTGGTACTGCAGTTTCTTCAGACAGCTGATCGGTGGGGTGCTGGGAGTTGTCCAATGAGATATTGAACACCTATTTTGAGGACAAACCACCATTTTTTTAATCGTAGAAAACCCCTTTAATATCTCACCTTTGTGTTGTCTATGTTGAGTAGTTTCAGTCGGAGATTCTGGGGGCTTGTTCCGCTAAAATACACATCCACTAACTTGTTTGTAGCCACTATAGTGTGAAACAAGGAGACCCTCTTCTGACAGTTGTATCCAGAACACCAGCCATGGTCTTGGGGCCCTACAATAAAAACATAGAACGATAGGATAAAACCATCAGAAGAAATACAAAGGGGAAATATAGGAATGGAAATATACCTACCATTGATGAGGTCCACATAGCCATCCTCCAGCACAGCCACAGGCGAGAGGCGCCTAGTCTCAGTGTCAGCATCGAGGCTCTCAATGACGAGCATCTCGTAGTTCAGGCCACTGCATTTGTAGGCCCCCCAGGCAGACATGTTCACACACGTGTTATCTCTGATAATCCCTGATAGAAGAGAACACAGACTGATGAAGGAGCATCCAGAACTGATTTGTATACAAGGAGGAGGGAAATCTTCTGTAGGAAACTGATTTGCTGAAACCATATGTCAGCAAAATTATTTTAATCCGGCATACAAGAGACCAGAATATGTAATAATCCACTAGGCACCTCTGGGCACCCATGCACCTCCTGATTCCTCTGCCAGCCATTCTCTCTCCTTGTTTATTGACAAGGCCAGGTGAGGTAACTATGAAGGAACTTGACCCTGTCAATCAAGAAGGAGAGGAAGGGACTGGCAGAGGAAGCAGGAAGCCCAGAGGAGCACAGAGTGACTTGGGCCCGCCCTCAGTGCCTTTTTCTGCTCATTTGCATATGGATTAAACGTTCACATTGCTGAGTGAAAGGTATTGTTTCAATCAGCTGAGGTAGCCCTACAAGGTATAATATTATGTGTTTGGCTGCAGTTTTGATGTCCCTTATATTGCATTTATATAGAATGTCCCTTATATCGCCTGTATATATGAAGGCCAATCACTGGCCTCAGCAGTATGTAGCAAGAAACCGATAAGGCCAGTGATTAGTTACAACAGTCACACTGCAGTCAGGAAAATGAAGCCCAGATGGAGTAGTTAAAAAAAACATTAACTTGGACAACTCCTTTGAAATATGTTTATTGAAGCTACCACCAAAGGAAGATTAGGAGTTAACTGCATACTGTTGTCTTGTACTAACTGTATGCAATAAACTCCTAAGCTCCCTCTAGTGGCGGCTGTAGGCACCCAGAATTGTATCAATTACTGTATAATTATGCAGAGAGGTTAGAGCTTAGTTTTGGACAAACTGAGCTGTAGCATAAAAACATATTTTTAAAATACTGTATTCCTAAGATAAATCTATGAGAGTTTAACATGTAATTCAAAATAAAGGATACAAATCCTATGACCTTACAGTGTTACATTTCATTTAAATCACCTGTCAGCATGATCAGCCCCTTTCAAGCCAGGCAAACAGCCTTGTAAGGTTGATGATGATAATAAAAATAAGACCTTTATTATAAATATACGTGGCCCCACAATTTTATATATATGCTAATGAACTAACTGGAGCACCGAGGGGCTCGCCAAAGCCCTTAGAGCACCAGTTTGTTACAGCCCTTTTCCCCTTCGGTATCTCAGAACACTAGACGTCAGGTATAGCCATGTATTTTTCTGTCCGGGCCTGCTCTCCCAGTCTCAGCGCTTGGTCTGTGTTCTCTTGCTGTTCTCCAAGTTCCGAGACCGGTCATCTGTGTCATGCTATATCTCCTGGTTTTAACGCTTGCTCAGTGCAGGTGGAGATGCACAGATGACAGGTCTCAGCGCTTGCAGAGCAGGCAGAGAACACAGAACAAGCGCTGAGACCAGGAGAGCAGGCCCAGACACAAGAAGACATGGCTATAAGCAAAGTCAAGAGCGGTCAATCCAAGGAAAGCAGGGACTAAAGGTGAAGGGGTGTAACAAACTGGTGCCCCGAGGACTTTGGCCAGCTCCCCGGTGCTCCAGTTTCGGTCATTAGCATATAAATAAATAGGTGTTTTTCTCAGCAATGGGCCATGGATATTCATAATAAAGGTATTGTTTTTATCAGCATCACCATTCCTACTAGGCTGTATGCCTGGTTTAATAGGGTTGATCAGGCAGACAGAGGCTCTTTAAAGCACGGCCTAGTCCCATATTTGGAATAGACTTTACGCTGTACTGTTTCTTAGGGTAGTTACCTTTGTTTGGGGCCACCTGTGACACAGGGATCCGACTTCCATTCAGGTAAGTCAGCATGACTTTTGGAATCCTGTAGTCTCCAAGACCATACCTGGTGTCTCCATTCCACTGGTATTCTGATTGCGGGACAACTGCCCCAATATTCCCCAGGAAAGAACCATCAAGATCTTTTAACAAGGTCTTCCTCTTAGCATCACAGGTCATATCTACGCAGTCAGATGGGTTAGCTTTTCTGTAGCCGCAAGAGAAGAAAAATATTAACCATGTCACAGCTCCAGCACATACACAGACCTACTGTGTATTACATACATTTTGGTATATTCTGCTAGGTGTGCCAACCGAGGGTACCAGGCATCCAATTGACTTCTTATCTGAGTGACCATCATTTACAAGGGCATAAAGACCATAGAGTCAGACCATGTGGTTGCTATGGGGTCCTTTGACAGAAGGGCTCCACCTTGGTTAATCCCATCATTTTCACAACAGGATGGAGAAAAGCTGTGCAGGACTCCGCTCTACAGAGAACCTGCATTGTTGGCCAGCAAGAGGTAGAGAACTTACTCAAGGCAAGTGGAAAGTGGGAACAATCACCAGGCCGTCTGCCCATAGTGGCAAAACCTAGCACCACAACTGATCTTTACTATGTAGCCCAAAGACCATTACAGAAGCAACCAGAGGAAGGTGTATTTGCTGTACTACAGACTGCCTTTCTGTGATACACAGACCTGATTAGGTGCCTCTTCATCAGGTAGACAGAAGTATATAAGTGGAATGTTATATATGTGCTATGATAAAGACAAGGACAGGCGCCCGTTTATTTTAGTACAGCTACTCACGACACGTCTGGTCGATGGATGAAGATTTTCTGATCCTCTGAACTGTTCACAGCTGTTATCCTGGAAACTTCGACAGGGTGCTGCAAATCTTCATTTTCTGGGTTTGTTATGAACATGACATTGGATTCTCCAGAACATACAGATCTGTATGACACAAATGTTGTGTCTTAAAAGGAAACAATAAAATTGAGATACTGTAAAACAAAACATACAATGCAACGGCTCTCTGCAAACCAAATAAAGTTCAAAATTGCATCATAATTGCTAGTGCTATACTAATAAGTTAGAGATGCTTAGCAAATTATTTTGTACAAAATTATTTGAGCCCGTCTGCCGCACATCAAGGCGATCTCTAGTTAGACGGGTTCCTAACACTAAATTCTATCTGTTATGTGCCATGACGGCTATCATATAATTCAGAAAGTGTAGGTTCCACATGCATGCTGGGCCAGCTTTAATTTCTGTCATTTTTTGGTGCCAAAATGGCCTCCATTATATCCAAGGAAAGCAGGTACCAACAAGATTGAGATAGTATTGCAACAATAGACGTAAAACACAAATTTATAAAAAGATAATAAAGTATAAAGGAAAGGTATACCTGTTACAGTCATTAGGCCACTAATTGCATTGTAGTTCGTTATCCCTGCATTTGGGTGTCCAGGTGCCAAGGTATGGCCAGAGGCAAAGGTGGGCCAGCAGATACCACTTCTGCCACCTGTATAAGAAGGAAAGGAGGTGAAATATTAACATGACTATTCATAAGTGACAGAGAGTCCTCCACCTCAGTAATATACAAGTGTATATGAGACAATTGGTTTGCAAAAATAATCAGCCCCCTTGGATGATATTACTAGTCTAACTGAACTGTTTAAAAGGGATCTGTCACCACCCTGGAGCGCTATTAGGTGCGGTACTACATGATTAGTACTGCTTCTGCTGAGCTGGAATCGCTAATTTTTATTATACTCCCCTTTCCTTACAGTTCCCCTGCACCTGTCTATAGGCTGCGTGTGCTATTGCTGCTCAGTCCCATTCAAATTACAGTAATTAGTCAAAAACTGCAATTCTAGACAAAACCAGTGGACAATGGTGGTGCTGTTTTCTAGCAATGCAGCTCCAGTAATACCATATAGGGTTAAAAGTTGAAAGCAATCTTGGAGCCATGTGGAAAAGAAATCAAACATTTCCCCAACAGGGGTGTAGGTCCAGCCTTATTATGTCCATATTTTACACTACTTTTTGCACCCCATGGGAGCTCTAGTTCACACACATACTCACAACTGAATTATGAGCATGCTTATTGGTATGAGAGGAAACCTTGGGGGCATTCAGAAGATCATATAAACTTCATGGATGTTGCCCTGTTTTATAAGTGAATTTAGGACCCTGATCTGCAAGCCAACAGTTCAGATCAGTGAGCGAAGCCACAATGAGCGCTCCTATAGGCAGTGATTATGTGTAAGTGTAAGAATGTCTTGATCTTTTACTTCTATACCATCAGGGGCAGAGCCATAGAGGGTGCAAAGATTGTAGTTGCACTCAGGTCCTGGTGTATTATGGGGCTCAATGGTCCTCCTGCCACATAGGAGGATATCAACATTATGAAAGGCACGTGTGTAGTGGCTCAGAGGGACACTACCACTTCTACATTCCTATTGCTAGCCTGTTTGCCACCATTGTATTGGTTTGCTCCACCAACTGTACCACCAGCAGCAAAGTGTCATTTTGTAATATGCAAAAATTTGTTTTAGAAATGTTATGTTCATGTACTGTGCCTGGTCCACCAGCAGGTGGCAGTGTGTCGGGCAGTGAGCTGTAGATAGGATAAAACTAACCATTCTATCCCCCCTTGGGGCAGTAGTGGGATAGGCCTGCTTCCCACCAAGGGAGGGTTGCTGAGGAATTATTGAGTTGAAGTTTAGAGTCCAAAGGGACAAGACATGGTGCAGTGAGGGGAGCGTTCCCCCTCCTGCTGCAGGAGCCCCTGGGATCAGCTTGCAGAGCACCAGCTCATTGCATTATTCTGTACTAAGAGACTTCATTAATGAGTAGAGGGAAAACCGGCAAAAAAACACGCTCCTCAGCAAGCTATATTGAAGGCAAAGCCAGTTAGGAATGAGAGCAGAATTTAGAAGGCCTACAACCATATTGCATCCTGCTGGAACCAAGTAAAGGAGAATTGCACCAAACCCTTTGAAACTGATTGTATTGTCAAGTTCAAGTTATTCACGTAAACATCGAAACGTTCCTAAGCCTGGACTTGACTTTATTCTTCAACTCAATCTCTGCAACGGAGACTGACTCCAAGGAAGCGACAGCCTGAAGGTAGGAGCACCGTGACAAACATTGCGCCACAGTATACCACTCGGCATCCTACACACAGGGACTACTCCACCTGAGGGGGCAGCCCGCTGCACATGGTGGTTAGGGGACCTGGGACAGATTTACATACAGTTTTAATAAAGGTCTCCCTGAATAACACAAAAAGTCTTTGATTTGTTTATGCCGCTGTGGGAAAGTCATTACCAGTGGGTGGTCTGGCACTGCGGTGCTGAGCAGAAAGCTTGACATTGGCATCACTGTTTGTCAGAACATCTGTGCAATCGAAGTCTGGACTGGATCCCACCAGCAAGGATTTCTAACAATAAAAATAATGACAAATATTTTGTGGGTAAAGATTCAGTAAAACTTGTAATATATACATTCAAATCTCTGCACTTTCTGACTCCAGTTGTACACAGGGAAGTCTTCTCAGAAATAGCGGTCAGTCACTGATATTTGTACACAGGGAGTGTTATCAGTGATTGAGAGCATTCTCTGTGTAAGTGTGTATACAGTGATAGCTGTCAGTCACTGATAGCTGTACACAGGGGGGTGTTATCAGTGATTAATAGCATTATTTGTGTAACTGTGTAAACAGAGATAGCTGTCAGTCAATGATAGTTGTACACGGGGAGGTGTTATCAGTGATTAATATTCTCTGTGTAAGTGTGTATACATAGATTGCTGTCAGTCACTGATAGCTGTACATGGAGAATGAGTTATCAGTGATTGAGAGCATTCTCTGTGTAAGTGAGTATACAGAGATAGCTATAAGTCACTGATAGTTGTACATGGGGGAGGTGTTAGCTGTGATTGAGAGCATTCTCTGTGTAAGTGTGTATACAGAGATAGCTATCAGTCACTGATAGTTGTACATGGGGGAGGTGTTAGCTGTGATTGATAGCATTCTCTGTTTAACTGTGTAAAGAGAGATAGCTGTCAGTCAATAATAGTTGTAAACGAGGAGATGTTATCAGTGATTAAAAGCATTCCCTGTGTAAGTGTGTATACAGAGATAACTGTCAGTCACTGATACCTGTACACAGGGATGTGTTATCCGTGATTAATAGCATTCTCTGTGTAACTGTGTAAACAGAGATAGCTATCAGTCAATAATAGTTGTACACGGGGAGGTGTTATCAGTGATTAATAACATTCTCTGTGTAAGTGTGTATACATAGATTGCTGTCAGTCACTGATAGCTGTACATGGAGGAGGAGTTATCAGTGATTGAGAGCATTCTCCGTGTAAGAGTGTATGCAGAGATAGCTGTCAGTCACTGATAGTTGTACACAAGGGAGGTGTTATCAGTGATTATTAGCATTCTGCGTGTAAGTGTGTATACAGAGATAGCTATCAGTCACTGATAGTTGTACAGGGGGGAGGTGTTATCAGTGATTAATAGCATTCTCCGTGTAAGTGTGTATACAGAGATAACTGTCAGTCACTGATAACTACACACAGGGGCAGTGATATCAGTGATTGATAACATTCCCTGTATCTGCTTAGCTTCTCCTGCTCTATGGAATGCTGACTGCAGATTGCACTGCATTTTGTGGTGACAGGTTTTTCTTAACAGAAAGAATACTACACATGTTGTTGGTTGCTGATATTATTTTAAATGACCATAAAAAGAAATACTACCTTTTTAGTTCCAACATTTTTAACATACCTACTGTGTATAGCAGCCAGTCGGAGCTACATTTTCCTGTTTTGGCGCTCAAAATCCTCAGTATAGTCATAGTTAAATTATATAATCGGTTGCCTGCAGTCACCTCTAGGGAGAACTAGAGGTTTTGACCCGCCCGACGGGGAGATGCAGTGGCAGCTATGCAAGTATCCGTTGGGATGCAGGTGCCGGAGAGCAGGTTAGTATGCTCTAGAGGAGGGGCCCGGGCATTCTGGGGATTATTCTAGGGATTGGATAACCCCCTTAACACTCCCCGCCCATCTGCCCAGGGCTTTTGAGCAGAGTATAAATATAGCTGGTTTCTACACCACCCTTAACATTGTAGGCTTAGGTTAGATCCAGAAGAGGCAGTTCTGTTAGTGTTAGATACCCATCTGCAGAAGCCACCTTGATGTTGGTAGATGGACCCGACACATGTTTGATAAAAAATGTTTGCAAAGAGCTTCCATTTTTCACGTACAGTAGGTCTATTACCACTGTAATCCAGAATAACCTCTAATCCCTAGTTCTATTGTTTGTATGTATAACAGTGTGCTGCCATAAGTATTTTGTTTTAGTATTGAGTTCAGTTTAAGTATGCATTAGGCTCCCTCTAGTGGTTGCGGCAGGCTGCCAGAATTTTATAATTGAAATATGTGTTGATGCAGAGGATTTAAACCTCTGTAATACAAAAATGGCGGCTTGTCTGCGTAGCTCATATATTAAGAAATTAACTGGCACAGAATTTTAGATCTGTTTACATTAAAAAAACATTTATTTTAAGACTTGGTTCGCATCACATGTCAGCTATCGGTACACTACTTATAAGGACAGCCTGCCTAAAGACAAGATCCCGACCAATGTATTTTTATTGTACTACGGTCACATTAATGGCAGATGGATGCAGATATGTTTCCATACTTACCGAGATCTGGACTGTCTTGTTTGATATCTGGTGGGTGACTGATGGCGGTGTGTATATTATAGGAAGTATACCCATTCCGTTTTCTGCTAGAAACACTTCAGAGATCTGCACTGAGGACGTGATCTGTAATGACAAAGAAACACGAGATTTAGGAATTGTTCGATAGACATTAAAAGGGGAAATGTACCACAGCGGCGTCCTCTGACATGAAGTCACACAGCTATCAATTCCAGCATCGGTACAATAAAGAGTGCTGAACCCCCCTACAACTAACCCCATTGATGGCACTTCTCACTATGACATAAGTGAAGATTTCTCCTGTATAGGGGACCTATACTTTCTCCTTACTTGTCTGTTTCAGGAACTACTTGCATCCCCCTTGTAATAGCAAATCTGCACCATCTATCCGTATGACTCTATATTGTGAGATCCCTTTATTATTCCTGCTAGAAGTTATGAATGAGTTGTTAGCAGTTAGCAATGAAGGTCTAGTTGGAGGTGTGTCCTTCCCCAGTCTGACACTATCCAATCAGTGCAGCCCGTGTCAGACTGTGCAGGGCCACACCCACACCTGGTGACACCCAGCTGGAACTTCATTGCAGACCGCTGACCATTCATAACTTCTAGCAGGAATAATACTGGAACGGCGCTGCATACAGTCATAAGAATAGATGCCCCAGAATTGTTATTACATATGGTATGTATGTAACATGAAAACGTTACCATGTCTTCATACATTACCTGGATGTAGATACCATAATCCCAGCATTTCCATAACTTAAATCCTCTTATAAGTGAACAGTCAGGAAGTCCGTCTTGGTTCATAAAGATGCCATATAACCCGCCATAGGCTTCATTGTTAGACCAGCGCTTACTGGGATCGGCGACATCTGTAAGACAATTGCACTGTATGTTATTGCAGGTTATAATTAGTGTTGAGCGAATCGAAGTGGACTTTGATCCGAATTTCAGGGAAAATTCGATTCGCAGCGGAGCCGAATTGTCTTGTGCTTCCTGGTAGCGAATCCATTTTCCCTGAATGATAAAAAACAAAAGAAATGATACTTACCTCATCCATTTGTGAGCAATGGGCCGGCCGTCATGATGATGTCATCATGGGCCACGCAAGATTTTATGCTAGATCTCCAATAAAGATGGTAGCGGCCGGCCTGTCGCGATCAAATGGATGAGGTAAGTGTGCTTTCAATATATATTTTTTTTACACTGTGTTATTACTGTCAGATGCCGCCATCAGCTATGAACGCTGCCTCTGAGGGGTACAATGACGGGGGGCGGCGCACCCACTACAGTGACATTGAGTGTCAGAAAGCAAGTGAGAAAAAGTCCATTCCTGAAGGTGGATTATATCTACCACACTTACTCAGGGGCGTAGCTATAGAGGGTGCAGAGGTAGCAGTCGCTGCCGGGCCCAGGAGCCGGAGGGCTAAAGACGATTGTGCCGCATAAGGAGACCCCGGTATCATAGAGAGTGCATGCTGGTCGAGTTATACCTCTGGCTGATGGGAGGGGGTAAGGTCAATAAATTTGGCATGGGGAGGGGTACTGTTTCAATTTTTGCGTCAGGCACCACGAAGGCTATGTGCTTCCCTGCCCCTGCCCACAAAGCACTGAGGGAAGGGGGGCCCAAGCTGAACTCTTGCACCAGGGCCCATGAGCCTTTAGCTACGCCCCATTGTGATTGCCTATATTGCTTCCTTTCCAGTAACGGTGGCCGTGCTTGCAAACTTTAGGAAAAAGTGTAGTGCAAGCACGGCCACCGCTGCAGGATTGCAGTGTATTCATAACCATGGAAACGAGCAGTGTATAATGTGATGGAAAAATGAATCAAGCCAGCCAAGGAGGCAATATGGGCAGTCACAATACATTAGTAAGTGGCTTGGATTAACTTTCTCTACATGATAAATGCCATTAGTTGAAGTGAGACAACCCCTTTGAAGCATAATTACAACACTACCACTGTGTGCTGTACTGCAATATCCGTGTTATGTCTACACCGTGATCCATTTCATCCATTAGATCTGCTGCCTATTTTCTTTACAAGGTATGTGGAGGGGCGGCCATGTATGGGCTGGGCCTCAACCACAGGTCACCGGCCAGGGGAGGATTGCAGATGTAATAAAGGTTATATTTTCTAATAAAACACAGAAGGTGATAACGCTGTCCTGTCACACGGCCACTGATGACGGATGAGATCCCTTTGAAAGTTAAAAAAAGGAGCCAAAACAGAAACCTATTAAGCTGATAGGAACTAGTTTGCATATTGGATTCTCATGAAGCTCTGCATAAAAATAAAGCCTTTATTAGATGGAGAGAAAGTCGTTAATGCAAATGAGATTGAACAAGTCTCGTAAGATGTAATAAGTATGAGCGATTAAACGACGAGCGAGGAATCGCTTGTTTCTCGCCAATCGTGATCTTTCATCCTGCTAAAAAATTATCGTCACAGATCTGTTTGTATAATATGGAGTCGTCTACTCGCTTACAGATCACATAGAGGCGTGGAACTTTGTGTCAAACGATTAACGAGCGAAAGTACGAACGAACATCGCTCTATGTGATAAACACATTTCAGTCGCTAATGAGTCGTAAAATCTTCAATCTGTAATCATGCTCTGCAAGGCATCTGCTGGTATGATACAAGCCTGAAGGTGGATTTACACAGCCCGATATTCGGGCAGATTTTTGGGAGCGAACGTTCCTGAGAAGCCCTTTCCTGATAATCTGCCCATCGCAATGTGCCGCTGATCACCCGATGAACGAGCGAAACTCATTCATCAGGTGATCCTGTCAGTGCAGACACATCAATCATCCTTTCTGGGCAGCAGATCGTGCGGTCTAAAGGGCGACCTGCTGCCCAGAAACAATGCAGCTGTATGGGGACAAGCAATCGCAATAGCTGTGAAGGAGATCTATGCCTGTAAATGCAGCAGTCTCCATCCTGACAATCAGCTTTAGCTCAGCCCGTGTAAAAGCGTCCTCCAGGATTTGTATACTGACGCCCTAGCCTCTGGATAGGTCACCAGTATCTGATCAGTGGGGTCTGACACCCGGGACCCCCACCGATCAGCTCTTTTGAGAAGGCACCGGCGCTCCTGTGAGTGCAGCTGGTTATCACAGCTCACCAAGCACAGTGCCGTACATTGTATAGCGGCTGTACTTGGTATCGCGCTCAGCCCCATTCACTTCAATGGGGCTGAGCTGCTCCTAGGCCACGTGACACATGATTCGTCACTCGGCCTAGGAAAAGCTGAGAGACGGCCACTGTGCTGCTGGGAGCACCACTGCCTTCTCAAACAGCTGATTGATGAGGGTCACGGGTGTCGGACCCCCACCTATCAGATACTGATGACCTTTCCTGAGGATGGGTCATCAGTGTGAAAATCCCAGAAAACCCCTTTAAGGCTCTATATCATCTCTGAGTGTCTTCAGTGAGAGCCAGGACATCCCCTGAGCAACAGTCCTGGAAGACAAAACTGGCTATTTCCATCACCAATTGACTACAATGCAGAGTGACTGACTGTCCAGCACAGCCACGACTCTGCCAGGAAGAGGGACCAAGCACCATCATTATTGCAATCAGTGGGGTGGGGTTCCCAGTGATTGGACCCCTAATGATCAGAGTTATATCCAATTAATATGCCATGTAAGTCTGTTGTGGGGAAATCCATTTCATACAGGTATAACCACAAAACATATATCAATAGAATCTGGTATTTTTGCTTTGATTTTTGAAATTTAAATCAAGTTCCCTTCCTATTTCTGTAACTTTACAACATTAAAGGGTTTTCCAGTACTTAGATATTATTATGGGCAGCCACGAGCACCATAAACTATACAGCAGAGGGTGCTGGAAGCACAAGGGTCCATCCACTGTGTAGTGGCCCTGCCAGGGTACAGCAGCTCGGCTCCCATTCAACTGAACAGGAGCTGAGCTGCAAATGTAATGTCCCGGAGTGTCATTACCACTTGTGCACCCTGCTACTGTCTCCTATGGGCTAATACAATGTCATCTTTGGCATTTATTTCAGTTCCTGTACACTGTGCATATTTATTTCTTGTAACTGTTCTTGTTCATGTAGTTTACCTGGTTCACCAGAAGGTGGCAGCAAACATGGCAGAGCTACAGTTAAAGAGAATGGAATCCTTATTTCCATTTTAACTCTCCCGCTAAGGAGGGGAGGGACTAGTTAGTTAGAGGTCAGTCTAGCTTACCCCCTGCTTGGGGAAGGAAGCAAGGGCTGGGCACGTCGCCATTTGATGTACCCACGCCAAGCCATGTCTAAGCCAGCTAGAGCATCTTCAGCTCTGCTGGATATGGAGTCCACAGCTTGAAGCCTCTGAAGCCAGGAGGATAAAGTTTTCACTGGACTAGTCAGAGTCAGACTACAGAAAGAAGTTGCAGCATACAGCTAAAGCAAAGTTATTCAGTCAGCCTGTCAGCACAGAGAGCAACTGATGTAGCAGAGTTTAGTTTGTTTGCCTGCCAGAGTTAATGCTAAAGCCTGCTGGGAACCAAGACAAAGCCTGAAACTGTGGGACAAAGGTTCATTCAAGTAAAGCTGTTAGTGCCCTTGTTGCTTCACTGCAACTGGCGTCACAAAAACATTTACTTTAAGGGACCCTTGGCCGTTGTCGTGTGTCGTACAGTACACAAGTGCTGGAAACTATCCAGTGGACGGAGGCTTAAATCCACTGAATAGTTTCCAGCACTGGAGTCCGCCTGAAACAGCTGGTCAGTGGGGGTGTGGGGTATTGGACCACCACTGATCTAGAATTGATTACCTATCCTGAAGATAAGCCACCAATATCTAAGCACTGAAAGACCCCTTTAGTAAAAAAATTTAAAAAATGTAATTTGTTAATAAAATGCCACACCATACGATTAGTAATAGTAGTTTAGTTTTGGTGATATTTTATTATTTCGTTGACCTGTTACTCACTTTGGCAATATTCTCCATCAATGCGATATCCAGCTCTTTCAAACCCAGCAACCACATTATCCTGCAGTACAATGTCGGCTCCTTCACTGATCTAGAAATAAAATAGCTCAATTATCACAGGCATTTCATTGTGTATATAATTAGACCTCCACAGCTCCATGTTTTCCTATCTTGGTAATCAGCACCAGTTACCTATGCACTGGCTACCAGCAGCTGCCACCAGAGGGAGTTTGCTGCATACATAATTCCATAATACAGTATACAGTATGCTCCCTCTAGTGAAGGCTGTTGGTAGTCACAATGTTGTCTTTTAAATTATGTCTATGCAGGGAGTTTGCAGCTCTGTATCAAAAAATTAAAGGCTATTGAGACCTCTGACACAGAAAAAATTATTTTACATAAGTCAATGGTTACTTTGAGTAGTTTTTAAGACTGCCTGATATTCAGTTTCAACCTATTTCTAGTTGTAGGCTTTTCTCATATGCTGATCTTTTTCCTAGATGTGAGGTCTGTGTGTACAGGATGTTGCTGTCTTCACTAGCTCTCATGTATCAGGACAGCTTTATTCTTAGGCTACTTTCACATCTCTGGTGTGAAACTCTGGCGTGCCTGTTCCAGCAGACAAGCGGAGAGTCGGCCGGACACAAACCACAGGCATGCATCAGTCTGTGTCCGGCCGGTTCTTCCCTTGTCTGCCAGAATGCGTACAAATCTCCACCATTATACTTAATGGGGGCGGCGGACATTCCATTTGCATCCGGCAGTGCCAGATCCAGTGAAACACAGGAGGTGTGAAAGTAGCCATAGACCAGGGATGCTCAACCTACGGCCCTCCATCTGTTGTAAAACTACAACTCCCACCAAGTGTCACGGCCATTGCTATGGTCGTGACTCCTTAACCGCATGCGGTTGCCTGTGGTTTGGTTTTTATGTTCAATCACTGGTGAGGGCTGCTGTGTGTGGCCTCACTTGTGGTTGCCGCGGGCAACTTGTTGTATTGCATGCGGTTGCACTTAACAACTGTTATGTGGGTGTTGTGTTTGTATGTCTGGTGTGCACTTTGTGCTGTCTGGTGTGCACTTTGACACTTTCCCTTCACTGTGGCTGCCCGTGGCAACGTTTGGTATGTTGTACATGTGGTGGCAGTGTCCCGGCCTTCGGGCTGTCTCCCAGGACGGCTGTCACCAATGTCGTTGCCTGCGGCAACAGCCACAGTGTGATCTTAGTTTGGTCACTTCCCCTTTATGTGTGTTTCCCTTCTCTGGTGCTGGACGGGTTAACTCCCTTCCCAGTGTGTGTTGTGTCACTGGGTGTGTCCGACTGTGGGGTGTGGCTTCTTGGCCTATAAAGCCTCACTGTTAGTTCAGGTCTGAGGGTTGCTTCAGTCATGCTTGGCTGGAGCAGCCTCCTGTCTATTCTACCTGCCAGTGAGAGCCACCCCTGTGGTCATAAAGATATTGTCGTTATGTTTATGTCTTCTTGGGTGTGATGTTGTATGTGATGTTCTGTTGGGACCTTCCTTGTGACTTTGTGAAGCTTACGGTTCTGGATTCCTGTTTGCACAGGGATCCAGTCAGCAAGGCTGTGGCAGGTTGGTGGAGCTACTAGTTCGCCTGCCATACCCGTAAAGCTGTTTGTGTTCCCCTTTTCCCAGCAGCTTGGCCATTGAGACTCCTGCTCCTCCGTGCCTAGGAGGAGTAGGTCGTCTTACCCTGACTCCTAGCCCAGGGACCGGACGGAGGGTGAGTTAGGGATCCGTGGTTCCTGCGCATGGGTCCTCCTACCTTTAAGGTCGGCCCATGCAGATAGGAGTTAGGGTCAGGGTAGGGATGCTGTAGGAGGTGACCTGCTCCCTATCCTGTTGTCCTGGCCGAGCAGCCATAACATCATCTGGCATCACACGGCTGAGGGTTTCCCCCATCCTCAGCCGTGACACCATGCCCTTCTGTAGGCTGAAAGCTGTAGGCTGTTCGGGAATGATGAGAGTTGTAGTTTTGCAACAGCTGGAGGGCCGCAGGTTGAGCATGCCGGCCGACTGATTTCCCCTTCTACAACTTATCTCCTCTCCCCTGTGCTTATAGACATTGATGCTGAGGAGTTTGTGATTCCTTCCCTCTGAAAGAGTTTGCCTTGGGTGCTTTGCTTTCTGGCCACATTTATATACAGTCCATGTGTTTCTCCCCCTCCAAGCTGCCTTGTGTGTACTTTCCTCAATATCTACAACCTTTGGAAGCTACATTGCTTGGGTGCCTTTTCCCTCCCTGCTGCTATCTCCACCACTGAGAGAAGATATGGAAGAGCAGGGAGATCCATCAGAAACAGGAGCAGAGCTGTTATGGATTTATGTCAAATTCTGCAGCACCATCAGCTAGGTGCATGACTTACAGAAGCAAACTGGTAGGACATTTGTAATGAAGACTATTTATAGTTGCTAATTTATATTTTTATTTAGAAAGCAAATGAACAATAAAAAAGATATTGCAAAGATGTCCATAGCCTTTAACGACCGACCAATGTAAAGAAAGTTCAGCAAAGAATTGTGAACTTAAGTAGATTCACTTTTATCTCCATCCTCAATGCCTGGGTATAAAGCCAAGCTAACTAACCTCTATTCCAGCATGCCACAAGATATTGGTTACTTCCTCGAGATCATGGTATGTACCAGGCCAAACAGCAAGGGCAACAAGATTTCCCCTTATATTGACACGTTCTCCCCATACTCTGATTCCTGCAAAATAAGCAGCAGATTAGAGAATTGTATCATCAGATTTCCATATGCCATATTAGAGCACATGGGCATCATACAGAGTGTCCCCTGCCCAGTACAACTCGGTGCAGTTGGTTTACCTTCTCCTACAGTGAAGTGAATAACGTTGTCGTCAATGTCGAGTCCATTTGTGTAAAACACTCCGATTGCTGGGGAAAATCCATCATGGAAGGCACATCCCTTAACATAGGACTCATTGGATAATACCTTTAAATAAAACTTATATTACCAACTTATAAACCAATAGATACGCATATATTTTTAGAGAAATTGTCATGTCCCTTTCCCCTGCCCTCTTGGCAGATCATACAAATGCATTAGGGTAGGTTCACATGTACCAGTATTGCTGGAAGGTAGCAGCAGGGAAATGCACGCAACAAATCTTAACCAAACAGCGTTCATTTTGGTGCTGATTTTTTTTAAAGGATTTTTTTTACGGAAAACAGCCAAGCGTTTAAAATATAAACATCTGTGGCAAATCTTCGCCTGGTCCTCCGCTGGTCTCCGTACACCTGACTCCTGGCGATAACGCTTTGACTCATGTGACTGGCTATGGCAGTGACGTTTTGAGATTACATGTCATCACTGGAAGCTGGGAGACATACACAGCGGGGACCAAGGACACTAGAGATGAGCGAAGTATTGGAAAATTCGATTTGACTGCTTCACCAAAAAAGATGAATTACGTAGTAGTGGGTGCAATGACAGGGAGCAGTGATTGTACCCCTCATACATGATTGCGGCATCTGATCGCAATAATCCGATAAATTAAAAAAATAATAAAAATCATACTTCCCTGATCCATTTGCTCGTGACTGGCCGGCCACCTCCATCTTGCTTGAAAATCGAGATGACGTCACCACACTGTGCGCGGGATTTTGTCAGAGATCTTTAAGCAAGATGGTAGCGCCCGGCGGAACGCGAGCAAATGGAACAGGTAAGTATGATTAAAAATTTATTTTTAATTTTACACCGGATTATTGCTATCAGATGCCTCAATCATGTATAATGGGTACAATCGCCTATATTCAAGTTAAATCAATTTGGTACCACGAAGCACGAGGAAATTCGACTTTGCGGCAAATCGAATTTATCCTGAAATCACGAAGTGGACTTTGATTCGCTCAGCACTAAAGGACACTTTAGGAGGAGAGAGTCAGGAGGTTGGTAGGTGAGTATGTTGTTTTCTTTTAAAAAAAAATGTAAAATGATTTTTCACTTCTGCAGATTTAGTTGCGGGTACGAAGGTAATCTGCAGTAAAGTTTGCATCAGATGGACTGTGTTGAACTCAATGGGGCAAATCTGCAACCAATCCTTAAGAAGAACTGACATTCTGTGTATTTAAAAATCCATGCCGCAGGCCAATGTTTGTGTGGAAATTTTCTGCAGCGTGTGGAGGAGATTTCCTAAAATCTCAAATACTGTGCTGCTACTGTATCTATATCTATACTGTATCTATGTATATCTATATGTGTGGATGTACCGTTACTCAGCAGGGGTGACTTTGAGAAACAGTGAAGAGTCTGCCAAAGAGTATGCAGACTAAGGACTCATGTACACGACCGGTTGGTGTTTTGCGGTCCGCAAATTGCGGGTCTGCAAAACACAGATACCGGCCCCTAGGACAGGACATGTTCTATTATTTTGTGGAATGGCCATGCGGACCGATAGTATCACTTACCAGAGTGCTTAAAACTGAAGGCGCACGGAGTAGTTTCTGTTTTTTTGCGGCTCCATTGAAGTGAATGGTTTTACATACGGACCTCAAAAACCCCCAGAAAGGACAGGTTAAAGAAACACATTTGTGAGCCCTAAGGCTCATGCACACTACCGTGTTTTGTATTTTTGTTAAATTTTTTTGCAGATTGCACACGAACCCACAACAACAAAAAAGAAACAAGTAAAACACAAGTTCAAGGAAATGTACCTCTCCAAGATTGAGGAATGCCAATGAGTACCGCGGGTCTGTGGGATCTGTATAACCATACTGCCCACTGTGGTAAAATTCCACATTTTCAATTCTTGCATTACCTTAAAAAAAACATAATGATCCAGTGATTAGAATTGACTCCTTCATATATACTGGGTCCTTAGCCTGTTTGGTAATACAGAAATAATGATAACAAAACTGATCCAATAGTTTCCTATGGGGTCAGTATTGTGTCCAGTGTCATCCTCCCAGAGAGATAATAGTTTGTATTGATAAAATCTACAGTACCTCGATATTCCATATTGTTGGCTGAAAATGTGCTGACGAGAACTCGGGCTCCAAAGGATTCACTGTACCAACCAGGGTAGTCCTGACCAATGATCTTAACATTTCTACTAAGTAAAGCAACGTCAGCAGCCAGAGTGTAATTCAGGGTCGTGTTTGGTACTTGATAGGTGTTAGCTGGAGAAAAAATACAATTAAACCTATAAATAATATATATATTTTCATATATGGTGGTTAAAATGAGCTTAGACTTATTAAAAAGTTTTTCCCATCCCATTTTAGACTGGGGTTCCTTCGGCCCACCAGAGGGAATTTTTCCCAGGGTCCAAGCCTTACATCGTCAGTAAAGTCTAACAGGCTATAAATCAAAGAAATAGATCCTAGTGGCAAGTGATTGGCTTCAAAGACTGCTCCAAATGTTTTTTTTTCTCCTGGACCTTTGGGACCCACTATGGCTTGAAAGACTAGGCCCACTCGAGAATTCTCTGGTACTCTGATGGGCCAGTCCAACCCTTGCCCATCTCAGCCTTTCATGGCTGAGATCAGATCAACCCTCGTAAGTAGTGGCTAAGGGTGTCTGGAGTTACAAATCAGAGGTTACCAAGAAACTAATTAATAATTCAAACAATAGGAGTGATGGCTCTGCTTGAAAGAGCTTAGAATATATGAGGAAATAGGGGTGACAGAAAAGGTAAAAAGTGCTTGTTTCGAACAACGGTCCTGCAGAGATATGGGGGGTAAAAAGGAAAGGAGTCAGATAAAAAGGGATGTCCTATCTTGTCCTTTCTAAGGCAAGAGGGGGCTAAGCCCTGTCCACAAGGTGGCCGGGAAACAGTAGATTTATCTGGCGCTCTCTTCCCACTGCAGTGCACAGGAGCTAGGCAAATGGAGTAGAACAGCAAGCTGTTTCCATAACTCGTGTCACCATAGCTTGCTGTGCCACTCTGTTTGACAAGCTTTTGTGCACTGCAATGTGAGCTAAGGAAACAGCAAAGTGCCAGACCAAACTGCTCTTTCCATGTCACCTGGTGGACAAGGCTTAGTTTCATCTCACCATAAACAACCCCATTATAGAATATGGTAGGCCTGCCTAAAAAGATGTGCTTACAACTGTGAATTTTTGGAAGTAATCTGTCTGGGTAGGATTATAAAGGATATTAGTCTTAGATAATTGGCATAATGGAGAGCATGGGCAGGGTGGTATATACAGATGAGAAAGGAGATGTAGGTTCTGAGCAACCAGTGCAATGACCAGAAGAAGATGGGGGCATTGGTGTAGACCAGTGATGGGAAAACTGCGGCTCTCCAGCTGTTGTAAAACTACAAATCCCATCATGCCCTGCTGTAGACTGATAGCTGTAGGCAGACTGGGCATACAGATACATTAGCTTGACTGCTGAATTTAGGATAGATTGCTGAGAGGAGAGTTCATTAAAAGGAAGGACAATTAGTAATGAGAATGGATCAGGGCAACAATGAGAGTTTTAGCTGTTTTCACAGCTTGTAAGGGTTACTAGTAGTGTTACAAGTTGGACTTGTTGGACTATATAACCTCAAGTCTGACCATCGTCTCTGGAGGACCACTCATAATAATCAAAAACAATGGATTCTTATTTATTTCAATGCCCACCGATAACACAATTCCCTAGCAATACCAGCAAACACTTGTGGATCTTACTACTCATTATAGGATTTTTAAGATACTCATAATCTTTAATTGGATGGTCAAAGCTTGAAAACATCTTTAAAAATTAACTAATACGGTTCATTGCATCACTTACCAGAGTGCTTAAAGCTGAGGGACACATTTAAGGTAAGGGTCTTCTGGTCAGAAGAAACATCTGTGATTTTCCTGATTTCTGTCTGCCAGGCACTATAACTGGTGGTCGTGATCAGAATATCTTCTCCCACCTTGTAAAAGAAAAATTGAGGCGAAATTTAAGAAGCTGTTTTTTCCATATAATAGTCCGTCATAATGGACTGTGGGTATCCCATAATAAACCCTGATATTCCCTATAATCGAACCCCATTCTTCACAGTTGAAATCTGACCACAGCAAACAAACAAACCAATTCCAGTTATTATATTCGGAACTTGGGTAACACTTTATTCCCTTGGTGAGACTTTTCCCATTTGCCTCTTCTTTTCTGCTTCCCAGCTAGACTGAGAGTGATTAAACTCACCTTCCAGTCTACTGGCTTTGAGACGGTGATGGTTTGAGATCCTGCTAATACGGTTTGGGCTAGCTTTGTTCTATACACAGAGCGAGGCAGTCCATGTAGGTCCAGCTGACCGAACACTCCTACACAACAATGAGGGAATAAGTGTTTACATTTATAATGCCCATATTGCCATAATATATCCACATTATAAGATATTTGAATTTACCTAAAACCTTTGAGCCTTGGTTTGGTCCATTTGGCAATGGTAACTCTCGAGTTGAATGGTTTCCTCGTAGTACAATATGTAATTCTCCTTGGAATGGGTTGTCCTGAGTTCCTCCTATCAATCTTCCACCCTGAAGATAATCAAGTAGGTATCATTAATATTCAGAGATATTTGCAAAAATAAAACTTTGACCAGATGTGATGGTATTGTGAACCTCACCTGGATGGAAATGTATGTAGCATTTAGTACAGTTGTCTTGAAGGTGGGTAAAGTCCTGGTTGTTGAGTTGTCGGTGAGATTTCTCAGCTCCAAGACACCATAAATGGTGAGTTTATGCAGGGATGGGATATCTACATCAGCTATAATATACTTGCCTAGAAAAGAACAATAGGAAGCTTAGTCATAAGTCAAAATAATTTAACATTTGACCCATACGGCTCCAGGTATCATACCAGAACAGATCCTTATATGTTCAACACTAGATATTCTAATCAAAACCACACCAAAATCCATTTTCCACTGGTCAAGAGTTCCCAAATAACAGAAGAGTCCCTTTTTATGGTAGAGATGGACTAATTTCATCCTGCTCAAAGATGCCGGACAAAATAACTCAAGAAACTTGGGAATATATCGATAGGCTAAAATTATAGAATGAGTTATCTTCCCATACAACATGTTTTTTAGAGGAAAGAATAGTAGTAGATTACGATCTACTGAAAGGTGCTAATATACATCTCACTATAATGCTTCAATCACACGTCAGTGTTTTGGTCAGTGATTTCCATCAGTGATTGTGAGCCAAAACCAGGATTGGAGCCTCCACAGACATAAGGTCTAAGGGAAAGATCTGCACCTGTTCTGTGTTTAGAGCAGCATCTGGTTTTGCTCACAATCACTGATGGAAATCCCTGACCAAACAATGACTGTGTGAATGAGGCATAATATTGTATTGTGTAGTCAAATCACTCTGTTTACATGTGGCTACCACAAATATCTTATGCTCCATGTATTACCCATATAGCAAGGATTTTAATTTCATCAATTTATCGTCCGTGGTAGCGGAATCCATAACGGAATTCTTAGATAACCCGAACCTTGTATGTCAAACTTGAAAGCAGAAGTTTGCGCATCCGTAAAAATAACTAATAATTTAAAAACAATCTTCAGGAAAATATCTTGTCATTTTTTTGGAAAAAAAAAATCATTCTCTAATGTTAAATGGTTTGTCCAGGATTAGAGAAACATAGCAGTCAGGCTTCCAAAAACAGCACCGACCACATCTGTCTTTGGGCTGGATCTGAAATTGCAGCTCAATATAACTGGAGTAAATTGGATTGAGCTACAATACCACACACAACCTGTGCAGTTTTTTGGGAAGAAAATAAAACCCAGGTCAATCCCTTAATGAAATGACTAAAGTATTAAACTGGAGCCTGATTTGCAAAGTTTGGGATAGCATATTTTTTTGTAAATTTTTGGTCTGTAAAAAAAATCAAGAATGTCAGAAAAATTTGGAAATGCCATAAATTTTCCAGATAGGATCACCTCTTTTAATAAGAGGAAGATTATTACCTGGTGGGATTACAACATTGGATCCTTCCTTCGGGACAGTATAATTGTTTTCTGCTGATGATTCCCAGAAGGAACGATTAGACCATAAACTGGAAAGACAAAATATGTTAGTAGAAGTATGAGTTAGTTCAATCACCAGAGTTATGCAAATCCACTTGATCACAGAGGCAGACATAAGGGATTGGGCCCCTAGTAATGGCAAAAAGTGGCCCCATTTTGGAGCTGATTCATGTTACTATACCCAAACTATCTGTAGCTTGTTTAGCATCCTACTCGTGTCTGTAGAAAAGATTCCCTGAGCACGTTCACAAGACACGTTGAAACGGCCTCCCATAGAAACCACCCTGGTATGTACACCCTCGCCTAACCATAAATTTGTTCGTAAGTAGAAGAACTTTACGTGATAACGACTCCGTATGTGTCCTTATAAAGTAGCAGGAGTAAGCAAAGGTAGAGCAAAGACCAAGTCCTGATACATGGTCATAAGTCTAATTAATATGTCTTTACCGTCAGTTACATAATACAGATTACTTGTCTGCTGATATTTTCTGATACAACTTGAGAATTGCAAACATTGATCTACAAGTTATCTTCCAGTAACACTTACTCATATAATGAAATAGGTCTGATTGAGGGTACAGTTGGGGGAGGGGGTGGAATACAGTTCTTGAAATAGCATTGGTAGACCACCAGGTTTACATCAGTGTTTTTCATGGTTGTGTCAAGGGTCCCGGCTACGGCACGTCTCTGCAGTTTCTTTTTTCCAGACACTAGGAGCAGAAAACGTTTGTGAATCGAGGTACAAATACATCTAGTGTGATTGCTTAGTTTTGTGGTATCAGTGGTGGTCAATCATATGGTCGCCTGAAATATGGCCTCCATCAAAGGGCTACACATCACACACTGCCATGGCAGGGCTAAGGGGTAGAAACACATAAAGTTTTATTTATAGTGTGTTGCTTTTTTGAATATTATTTAAAAAAATGGGGTTGGACAAAGCAAAGGAAAGAGGTATAGAAAATTTCTCCCCACATTAAGAAGAGAACAAAAGATCACTCAATTAATTTAAAATGGAGGAAAAGTGCAAATAATCTAGATTTAAAGGGTTTTAATATTGATGACCTGTCCTCAGCATAGGTCAGCAATATCAGATCAGCGGGGGTCCGATACCTGGCACCCCCGCCGCTCAGCTGTTTGAAGAGAAGGCTGCGCTCATGAGAGCGCTGCCTTCCCTTCATTGTTTACCTGCTCGCTGTTGACGTCAACCAGCTGATCGGTGGGGGTGTCGGATGTCGGACCCCAGCCTATCTGATATCCTCAGGACAGGTCATCAATATAAAAATCCCGGAATATTAATATTAATAATATCCTATTGTTTTTCTCTACCACTCTGTGGGTCCCTACACAGTTAAATTTGAATGCTTGTGTTTTTTTGCTGCAGTTTTGTGTCATTTTTTGTGTGTCAGTTTTTGCACATGGTGGGGCAGATTTACTAATAGTGGTGCATTTTACACTGTCTAAGAATACAAATCACAGTCTTAATATAAGACAAATTTACTATTGTGGCCTAAGGACCATTATATATTTGGAGTATCGTAAATCCTGCGCAAGATTTCCATCAGTGCCCCAAAATGTTTTGTTTGTGTGCCAGAATTTAGACTGCGCACCAATAATTTCTACCTGCGCCACCTCTAAATTAAAGTAGTTTTACTCCAAAAATACACCACAATTTTGGCACATAGAGGCACATATAGGCCATGCCCTTTTTGGTGAAATAACACCTCTTCCCACAAAGCCACACCCCATATTGGATGATTGGTAAAATGCTTATAAAAGCATACGGTGTCAAATAAAAGCAGAATATATACATTAATAAAAGCAAAATGGTGTTCCCTGCTGATGTTTATACCACCACCATCATACAGGTCATAGTGTGCTTATTCTCTGTCCAACCTCTCTCATCCATTATAGAGAAGATAAGTCTGGCCCTCTGGACAACTCTCTCTTGGTTACCCATATCACTGTGCCCATTGAGACTTTCATCAACAGTTAGGGAAGAGGTTGGAGCCAACCTAAGCCACTTGTCCAGAGGTGGTCAGTGATTACGAGGAGTACCTTTCAGTCTGGAGGACCTGTCCAGTCCTGCATTACACAGATAACCCATTGATTTGAATGGTCACTTATGGAGGTGTTGCAGGAAAACTCAAATTACTAACAGGTTTCCCCACAGATTACAGCTGATGACTGGGTGTCTCCACAAAGGGGGCGATATGTGATTTGTGCATTTTCAATAAACCTATTTAACAAGCCTAAGCATCAATACAAGCCTAAGCATCAGATCTCCAGATCTATTAGCTCTATAGTCAATGATTAGGAGAAAGAGATGCGTAATACTGATCAACAGTATCACACAGATGTCTGTACCTAGATATGTTAGTGTAGTGGTGTTATCATTGAAGTACCAGTCTCCACTGGTATTATTGTCCCAGCTCAATGGCTGTGAGGATCCATTGCGCACATCAACTATTGTGAACATGTCCGGCTTCTGAGTAAAGTTGTGGGATATCAGCACGTAGTCTTCACTCTAAACATAATACAATTATATGACAAAGTTATTGAAAATGGCAGATACAAACACATGTGACAGCAGACACCGTTTATCTAGTTGTCGCTGATTGAGTTGAGTAGGTCTAGAATTTACCTTGAATCCGTAGAAGGTCGATGTATATGAGACGTTTGTAATGAAATCCACACCGCTGAAAGACCAGTTGAATGAAATAGCATTGGGTAACAAGGCCATCCATCCATATGCGTGTGTCAGGCGTTTTGGCAGGTAAGGTACAACACTGGAGCCTAAATATAAAATGTACCTTGTTTTTAGAGAGAGGAAAGGGAAGGCTGGTTCACTGCTTATACCAAGTTAATTATTAAAGTGGTTAAAGTGTTCACCGTGATACTATGATCTATGCACTGTGTTACCCAAAAGCCTATGTATAGGTAGGAAACAGTTAACTGGCAGTTTGTTAGTTACAATTGCCATATTATTGGCTTCTCCCATTTTCTCCTGGTTACTACAAAGTCTGCTAATGAGCAATCTAGAGTGAAGACTTGGCAGGAGCACACACCAAACAAGTAGGCCAGAGAAGATCCTGCTCTAGGAAAACACCATTCCTGTGAGTGAAAAATACCAGAAAAAGCAAAAAACTACCTCTTAGAGAAAAAACATTCAATTATTGCAGATGGTTGAGGACCATAAAGGCAATACTTGCACTATGCCAGTAAAGGTAATGCATTTATATGGCTTTAGACTTCACTGTCCAAGGTTTAGGTTATTTGTTCTGGGAAAGGCCTACTCTGTGAAAAAGTTCAGGACTGGGCCTGCTTCATGTATTTATCATGTGTTCAGTGAAGGAGAGACTTTTTTTTTCCGCTTTAATCAAGCTGGCCTGGTCTGTGGTCTGTGTACTCTATCATCATCGCCATCTTCCTACTGTCTTCCTGCCTAGCACCACACTGCTCATTCTTCCTTAACATCAAAGGTACCCTAGCCACCTCCAGGCAGGAGACCTAAAAAATCCAAGGTGTGCCCTGATGGGAAGAAGGCCTGCATTCCTCCTTTTACTGCCTGTGTCGCCCGGGAGAGCGCTGCAGTCAGGATAAGTCACTATGAGGACTACAGCCACCTTTAATGCCTTAGTCACCACTCCTACCCTCTCCAACTTTATGCTTCCCCCTATGTGGGTCTGCCCACAACACTTCCACAAAGGCTTTATAGGTTATATGGAGCATGCACTTTCTTGAAATGTATTCCACATATTTAAGCATTTACCAAAAATTAGCATTGTCAGTGTAACAACTAGGGTTTACAGGTTTAGCTACAGGGTATGCATAGCTAGCAGTCTCGCCTGGACCCTGGTACCCGAAGGTGCTCAAACGCCCCTCTCCCACATAAGAAAACACCAGTATTGTAAATTGCACATTGTAGGTGGGTGCCTTGTTACCGATTATGTATTGGAACCTAAGAGTTTTACGTTACTCCTCACTTAGGGATCCATGGAAACATGGGGCTCTATTAAACCTAGTTAGGGGTTCCAGAGAAGATAGTAACCTTTATTGTATGAATGGGGTAGTCGTAGGAGGGGGATTTCTATGGTACTGCCAAAGATCAGCAAGTACAGCGTTTGGCTATCTTCAGCAGGCTTATAGAGACCAAATGGAAGGGCAGTGGGCATGCTTGACTGCTGCTCCATTCATATATGGGACAGGGGGCCATTATTCCCGTGATCAGTGGTAGTGCGAATGTTGGAACACTTATTGCTGTCATTCAAAGTCCCATTAACAGTGAATGCAGCAATAATGTTCTCATGATAAATAGGGGGCCAATAAGTCAGGCCTTCAGTGATCTGGTTTGGACCCCCACCAATCTAACAATTTTCACCTACCCAACAGGTAAGTGACAAATTGTTATTTCCAGAAATCCCCTTTAATATTCCTACTGCTACTGGCTGACCCACTTGATAAAAGTTGTTCCGAGAGAAGATGAGGTTTGACAGCAGGACCGGCTTATTAGCTTATCATAGTGGGATCTGTGTTGTGGGAAGAGGCAGTTATTGAGTTTAATATGTTAACAGTATGCAGCGAGCTCTTAAGCTCCTCCTAGTGGTGGATTCAGGCAGCCAGAATTTTATCATTTAAAGTAGTTTTCCCGGGATTGTCCCAGAACCCCTACCGATAAGCTGTTTTTAACAGTTGCTATGCCATATCCAATACCCAGGAGCTACATAGCTCTGTCCACCATGTAATTGCCATGCCTGGCTAATGCAGTGCTTCTTGCATTCACTTAAAGGCCCCCATAGCAGTGCTGCAGTAATCAGACACAGACACTACACGGTGTACAGGGCTGTGCAGTTCCAGTGATTGGCTCCATCATCGCGACTCCTATAAACATCTGATTGGGGTATTGGTAGTCGGACCTCTGCAATCTGATATTGAGGAAAACCTATCCTGAGGACAGGTCATAAATAAGTCAGTCCTGACTTGGGCAGATTTATTAAAACTAGTGTCCTATACACTGCTTCTAAATGCTGTAAATTTGGTGCCTCTTCAAGCCAGAAAATCAAATCTATGACAGATATGAGCTATAATTTAAGCCAGTTTCTGGTGTAAATTATAGTAAATTTGATGGGCTGCGACTCTTCTCACTACGCTCCATCCACCAAAACCTGCAACTTTTTTTTACCACAAAACCGGTGCAAGTTGCAATCTCCTATTTTTGCAGGACATTTGGTATATGAAAAATAAATTCCACACGCACAGAATGTCAGCCGTATATAGATAAAAAATTAGCCATCAAGGGGGGGCATTAAGCATTTCTAAAAATGTTCAAATAATATCATTAACTTACCAAACGAATTTGAAATAATGACATTCTTTCCTTGAAGAGAAGTAGGGGATGGGTTGTTGAAGGCCAGTCTGTGGAAGCTGGTGGAGGCATTACAGATATATCCAGGGAATCCAGCACTCCAATCACTGCTTTGGCTGCACTGGGACGGATCGAGGAGCCCACTTCCTGGCACCACTTTTGCTCCTGTCTTTCCTACATAAAAAAAATATATATATTTTTATTAGTTGCTAATTAACCAGATAATAAAGAAGGTTTAGTGAAATCTTACAGAAGGTCTAAAATTATAATTGAGGTTGGGAGATCCGGTTTCTCATAAATATTTTTTTTAGACAAAAGTAGCAGAAAATAAATCCAGTACAAGGCAGAGTGGAAATACATCCTACTGGACCTCCAGAACAAAGTAGACAAATGGCCAATGGACAACCCCTGGAACCCCACTGATCAGCTGTTTGAATGGACAGGGCCATTTACCAAGCACCGTGGCCTCTTCTTCAGCCTGTGACGGCATGTCCATCGGTCACATAACCTTTGGGAATCGCAGTTATATTCAAGCAAATGAGTCAGGTCCCCCTACCAATGTGATATTCATGACCTATCCTAACTATAGGTCATTCCAGGATTTTATTTTTGATGGGCTATTCTCAGGATAGGCCATTGTTATCAGTTCAGGAGGGGTCCAACAACCCACACCCACACCGATCAGCAGTTCTGTAGTAGCTGATTGAAGTTAATGGGAGCAGCTCTGTCCACTTCACAATGGATGGAGCTGTTTAGTTCCAGTACAGACTTCCAGCGCCTGAGCTACTCAGGAACTGCAGTTCGGCAGGGGATACAAGGTGTTGGACTTTCGCCAATCATATTTTGATGGCCTATCCTGAGGATAATAGGAAGTATCCTGAGTAGTAGTAATAGCCTCTTTAAAGTAGTACAACACCTTTAAGTCGCATAAAACCCTTTAAGGTGGATATGGACATAAATAATTGTCTTCAGATCCCACTAATATTGAATGAGAATAAATATCTAACCCTATGGCTACCTTAAATCTGGCCATACATATAGCAGAAAATGCTGGCTAAAACCACCAATTTTGGCAGAATGGTTTATGAGGGCCTTACAACTCTTCCCAACAGCAAATGTCAGGGGAAAGAGAAATATGACATGTTGGATTTCAATATACCCAATCCTTTGTTGCCATAAGACATAAGCCACTGCCAGAAGGGTTGGTGGTAGGTGTTATTCCCCTCTCCACATTGAAATAAACATGCATGGTTGTCCAAGAAAGGCTTAAAAGGTTTTGGTATAGTCAAGAGAAATAGGTGGTCAAATAAGCCTTTATGACCAGCTTAAGAATTGCTCTCTTGACAATGTTTCTAATTAAATTGGTGGGTTGATGAAAAGTTTGGGCTGATGCCTTCTCTAATATGGTCATGTATTTACCTGTCAATGTCCCATCTGTATCAATTAGAACAACTTCATGCTCCCATCTAAATCCCGCCTTTTTGGATGAATTGAAGTATTGTATTCCATTAAACTTTGCACTCCAGCCTCCACATCTGTCTGAGCAGACTGCAGCAATAGATGTGACAGCGATGGCTGCACAGTTCGATCGGTCAAAGTTGATGAACTTTACCGACGAAACAGTAAGTCCTTCATCAAATGGGAGGGTGATGCCTCTAGCAGTGCAGTAATTAGGACCAAGTCCTAGCTCATCCAGATGTCCCACGATGATAGCATTTTTTAGGACAGCTCCGCTGGCCTCTCCCCATCCACCTACATAATTTAAAATGATTCTCTTAGTTTCTATGCCAGAGTCCTCATTATTGACCATGGTGAAGTTGTGGAACTGGAGAGCACCGCCATTGACCCATTCTGCTCCTTTCTGACAATTCCAAGTGGTCAAAGACTTGAAAATAGCCGGGAATGGTGTAGAAGAATAGCAATTTCCACCTACCACTGGGAAGTAATTCTCAAAAATCCATATGCCAAACCATCCCTGAGAGTGAACTGTGTTATTGTAGAATTCTCCAAGTGGCACGAACTTCTGGCAAATGTTAGGGTCATAGGAAGAGCCATCTGGGTTATTGTGCATCCTGTACCAGAAGCCAAAGTGTGTGCCACCAGCAGCGGCATTGTGTCTAATTGTGTTATTTGGATTGGTAATCCAAAATGCTGCTGGGGTAACATCATCATTGAGCAAGCTGGTACTTTGCTTAACAAACACAGCCAAGTTGTACTGAAGTATGTTTCCGTGCTCAATGCCATCTTCAATGAAGAACGCTCCTCCCATGATATCATAGATGACATTATTTTCCACAAGTAGGTGGTGGGTATTGTGGATGGTCACTGCTCTGTTGTAGGTCTGATGAATTCCACAACCACGCACATACGATTTATACTGGACATCACCCATTAAATGCCAGTGTATTGGATACCGGCCTAACCTGAAAGCCTGCCCTGCATGGAAAACCTAAAAAAACAACAACAAATGTTTTACTTCATGAATATTATTATTATTATTATTATGTACAAATATTACATAATATATTTTATTCTCAGTAAAATATGTACAGTATTTTATCAGTTAATTACATTTCATTCATACAATCATTAACCACAATGATCAATCACTTGAAAGTTACTTAACCACTTCCCATCTGGGCCATTTGCCCCCTTCCTGACCAGGCCTAATTTTGCAAAACTGACATATCTCACTTTATGTGGTAATAACTTTGGAACGCCTTTATTTATCCAAGTCATTCAGAGATTGTTTTCTCGTGACACATTGTACTTCATGATAGTCATAAATTTGAGTCAAAATATTTCACCTTTATTTATGAAAAAATCCCAAATTTACCCAAAAATTTGAAAAATTCGCAATTTTCTAAATTTCTATTTCTCTGCTTTTAAAACAGAAAGTGATACCTCATAAAATATTTATAACTTAACATTCCCCATATGTCTACTTTATGTTGGCATCATTTTGGAATTGTCATTTTATTTTTTTAGGACGTTAGAAGGCTTAGAAGTTTAGAAGAAATTCTTCAAATTTTTAAGAAAATTGCCAAAACCCACTTTATAAGGACCAGTTCAGGTCTGAAGTCACTTTGTGGGGCCTACATAGTGGATACCCCCATAAATGACCCCATTGTAGAAACTACACCCCTCAAGGTATTCAAAACCGATTTTACAAACTTTGTTAACCCTTTAGGCGTTCCACAAGAATTAAAGGAAAATGGAGATCAAATTTTTAAATTTCGCTTTTTTGGCAGATTTTCCATTTTAATCCAATTTTTTCTTTAACACATCGATGGTTAACAGCCAAACAAAACTCAATATTTATTACCCAGATTCTGCGGTTTACAGAAACACCCCACATGTGGTCATAAACACCCCACATGTGGCGCAGAAGAAAAGGAACTCCACATGGTTTTTAGATGCCATGTCCCATTTGAAGCCCCCTGATGCACCCTTACAGTAGAAACTCCCAAGAAGTGACCCCATTTTGGAAACTAGGGGATAAGGTGCCAGTTTTATTAGTACTATTTTGGGGTACATATGATTTTTTGATCATTCATTATAACACTTTATGGGGCAAGGTGACCAAAAAATTGGTTGTTTTAGCACAGTTGCTTTTTATTTATTTTTACAGCATTCACCTGAGGGGTTCAGTCAAGTGACAATTTTATAGAGCAGATTGCTACGGACGTGGCGATACCTAATATGTATACTTTTTCTCATTTATTAAAGTTTTACACAATAATAGCATTTTTGAAACAAAAAAATTATGTTTTAATGTGTCCATGTTCTGAGAGCTATAGTTTTTTTATTTTTTGAGACATTTTCTTATGTAGGGGCTCATTTTTTGCGGGATGAGGTGACTGTTTTATTGGTACCATTTTGTGGGACATACGCATTTTTGATCACTTGGTGTTGCACCTTTTGTGATGCAAGGTGACAAAAATTGCTTGTTTTGACCCAGTTTTTCTTTATTTTTTTTTACGGTGTTCATCTGAGGGGTTAGCTCATGTGATATTTTTATAGAGCTGTTTTTTACGGACGCGGCAATACCTAATATGTATACTTTTTTTATTTGTTTCACTTTAGCACAATAATAGCATTTTTGAAACCAAAAAATTATGTTTTAGTGTCTCCATGTTCTAAGAGCTATAGTTTTTTTTATTTTTTGAGAGATTTTCTTATGTAGGGGCTAATGTTTTGCAGGATGAGGTGACGGTTTTATTGGTACCATTTTGTGGGACATACGCGTTTTTGATCACTTGGTGTTGCACCTTTTGTGATGCAAGGTGACAAAAATTGCTTGTTTTGACACAGTTTTTTTATTTTTTTTTACGGTGTTCATCTGAGGGGTTAGCTCAAGTGATATTTTTATAGAGCTGGTTTTTACTGACGCGGCAATACCAAATATGTCTATTTTATTTTATTTTTTCTATTTTTAATTTTTTTTTTTATTCCTTACTTAGGGACTTTATTTTATTTTATTTTTTCAACCCTTTATTTTTTTTTATTTTTTTTTTACACTTTTCGTCCCCCATAAGGTCATACAAGACCTCTGGGGGACATTTGCTTCACTTTTTCTTTTTTTTTTCACTGTTGATTTCTCCTGTAACTGGGACTGACATAGTAACTGGGGCTGTCACAATGGACAGGAGGACACCTCGTGAACTTTTAGGGGAGAATTTTCTAGGCATGCTCTGTGACCTATGCAGAGGTCAGGAAGAAGTAGATAAGCTTTGGCAATCACCTATTGTGAATGGTGGACCATGTGTTATCTACACACTGAGGTGATATCTGGCATTGTAATCATGTCTGTAATGATAAGCAGATAGCTGCAGTAAAGTGATCTGTACAGACCAAGAAGTGGTGCCTATTATTAAAGGGGTTATCCGGTAATAATATTGATGATCTATCCTCAGGATAGGTAATCAATATCAGATCTGCAGGGGTCCTGGGTGTCGGCTGTTAGAACAGACCAGAGCTCCGTGAGCGCCGCGGCCTCTTCCTAGGTCATGTGATGTCACTATACATCGGTCACATGGCCTAGTTTCAGCTCAGCCTTATTGAAGTGAATAGGGCTGAGCTGCAATACCAAGCACAGCCACTATACTATGTACAGCGCTGTGCTTTGGAGAGGTGCTGGGAGCCGATTGCACTCCCCAGAGCTCCGGTGAGTGCTGCGGCTCCCTGCAACAGCTGATCAGCAGAGGTACCGGGACTCAAACCCCCACTGATCTGATAATTCATTACTGCATAATTTCTTTAAGCTCAGTTTCCAGTACGAAAACTGCATGATTTTTATTTTTTGTATAAATGTAGATATTGACATGAAAAATTTAAAATAACATTGCAAAAATTATTTTAAAAAGTGTTTAACATAAAAACACGATATAAACAATATTTTTTTTTTCTTAAGGCCCATTCAATTTAAAGGATATTTTTGTTATAAATTATCTCATCCAAAAAATGTTTGCATTATGGACAAAATGCAGCTTTTGGAAGGCACTGGTAGCTTTTGGAGTTTGAAAATTAGCTCTTCTTCAGGAAAGAAGAAAACGGTCTACACTGTAAGTCAGTATCTGACCCATTAAAGGGCCTTGGAACATGACTAACAAATCAGCTATATCAGAGAAACTCATCTGTAGACAGATGTTTCAGAGCTCTTGCTCCTGGTCCGTACAGAGCAGAGTACTGGCTGGCTGAGAAGCCTTAAAGGCAGCTCATAGGGGTTACTGGTTCTCCTTACAGAGATCCAGCTGGTGCAGAGAGTTTTAAAGTACAAAATGTCAAGTGTGAATGAGAACCTAGAAGGAGAATTACTCCTTTATCAAGCCTTTAAAGAAATATGTCCGGGCCTATAAGGTCTTCAGATCCGACTTTTGTCACCGGCAGAAAGATTTTGTGCAGATTCAAATCAACATGCACCTTAATGTCCACACGTGGGTATAAACACATTCGTGTCTGACACTATGTAAGTAATGTTGGATTAAGATATTGATGTAAATGGTGATTTGAAGTGAAATCACTATTTGTAGTGTAGATTTTTTTTATTTTCGTATGATGTATATTTCTTATATAATGTGATAAAAATTAAACATTTTCCGCCACTATTTTTAGCTTGACACACTTACTTCCACATATTCTATTCTTCCAATGGACAGAAGTTGATTAGGTTTTGGAGCATGGAACATTATACAGCCTCCAAATTGATCACTCCCTATTTCCTCGCCAAATCTTCCCTGGAAACACGTCTGTGTGGCAAATTCACCTAAAATAAGAACATGATGAATATTAAAAAAGAGTAACTTAAGGAAATCCTTTGATTTTTTATCATCATAAACTACAAAACTAAAATATCTTCCCCCAACCCTCCCAAAATGATCTTAGGGAACGATCATTCAAGAGTTTCACCATTGCTTGGACTAGACTATTGATCAAGGGCTGCCAGACAATTACTGTAGGACATGGATGGAGATGTACAACTTTATTCAAAAACGAAACCTACAGAGTTTCAAAATTGTATTTGCAGAGGAGGCATCTTAACTTTTGCTAAGAAGTCTGAGAACCTCCAGCTGTATACAGCAATGCGATTTTCATTTGTGTATTGACTTTTTACAATATTCAGCAATTTTCCATAAAAAAAGTTTTCTATTTAATGAGAGAACTTTTCATGTCTGTCTCCCTCTGGAGATTAAGACAGAAGTTGTGTAAGAAGATCCGTATTCAAGTGAAATATTATCCTAAAAAACATTCTAATCCATAAGATATGAGGGGGCAACCATGAAAAGGGTCTCCACCAATATACTCCATATAGACAACATAAAATGGATGCTGTGATGCATCATCATATTCCAGAACAAACCATCACATTACCAGTATCAAATCCAGCCGGACAGGCCGCTATGCTGTCGCTCCATTCCACATTGGTTGACCCCCTGACAACGATGTTTCTAGTGAGGAGACCTACTTCTGCTCTGGCCTCAAAAACAGTACCGTCAGGTAGAGTGACCGAAATTCCCAGATGTTTGTAGAGTAATGGCTGTGTTAGGGTCAGGACTGTGCCATCTCCAGATACAGACTGAATAGTCCGCTTTTCATTCTGACTTTGGCTGAGTCTGTCAGAGGATAATAAAATTAATTATGGACAATAATGTGCTGTAAAGTTTTACATTAATGGATTCCTTAGGTAACATTTTTATGTTTAACACATATCGCGGACCCCATTAAAGTAAATGGGTCCGCAATCCACTGCGGATGCCCCCACGCAATTTGCGGTCCGCAGCAGGGCACGGAGCCCTTACGTTCGTGGGCATGAGCCCTTACAGTGTGATTCTCATATATGTACCTGTGACCTGTGGATGCAATCACTATTTCATCTCCCGCTTTCCAAGTCACACTTTTCTGCAGAATTATAGTAGAGTTTCCCGATTCCACTGTCTGAGCAAGCCTAGTCCATGTAACAGGAATGGGGATACCTAGAGAAGAAGAAAAAACTTACCCTATGACACAGACCACTGACCACTGACCACCATTACAGTTTACATACAGAATGAATCTATGAAAAAGTTGAGTAACATTGTACAGACTTTACATTACTGTTCTGACTTGTACTGGTCTTGATTTACCGCCTGTATTATACTCCAGAGCTGTATTCATTATTCTGCTGCTGTTGGAAACTGTTGGAAAACTTGCCAGACTCCCTCCTAACAGCTCAGCTGGACTTCTATATATTTACTAATATACAGGCTGTAACTATCCATCAGTACAGGCGTTGTATATACCATGTTACTCAACATTTTATGTAGATTCACTTGATATGTAGGTTTCTGCTGGCTTCTGATGGAATCACTCAGTCGTTGGCACTTGTAATAGCATATCTGATCTCTTACAAAGTAATCCTCTGTATTGTGGGTTATCCTTGTCCTTCTACACATCACTTGCACAGTAACTGGTATAAGGAGTAGGACATTATCTTCTAGAGTGCCAAGACTTTGCACCCACACTGAATCAGCAGGGAGCTGATGGTAAATGTGAGCTCAGATCAGAGGCAGCAGAATGTGGATGAGAATGGGCTACAATGGTGGTAGTTGTAAAGGCATTTTTTTACAGCCTGTTATCATACATTTATTTTTACTAAAATTTACCATGAAGGTCCAGGGTCCCCTGCCTCACAGCCAACGTCTTAGCTCCATATACTGGTAACTCTGGAGAACGTAAGTGGCCATGCAAGGTGATTATTGCTTTGTGCTGGAATGGAGCTGCCTCGGTTCCAATCTAAAAACAAATATTTTATTTGATATTTACCGTACCATGATGTCAGTCCAATAATTCCATCCAATACCTGGTTATTAACTATTTGATTCCATAGCACAGTAAATATTAGGCTTTGAATACCTGAAGAGCACCGCCATCTGTAATGAGGATGTTCTCTGACTGCAGCTCTATATCTGCTTCATCAAAAATCAGAGTTCCTCCTGTTGTAAAAGTGAAAGGACTGTGTATATTACCGGGTTATATCAAATGGTGGACACAGAAAGGAAAAAGGCCGGGTTCTTGCTAGTGAGTTTTTTCTGCTGCATGTTTTACTTTTTGACTTTTTTTTGTACAAGTCATCCAAATCCAGTTGTATACACCATACTCAAAATCTTCCGCAAAATAAAAATGCTATCTACTGATGTTACCAGCTCTGCTCTGGTCTTGTGCCACCTCTGTTGCTCCTCTTGAGTGTTGACAAGATGTCTATAGTGACAAGGTGTTTGGTGAACAACATGGCCAGTAACTGGGCTGTCGTCACAAAGGATGTCATGTCACATTACCACCTCTAGAGAAGCAGAGGTAGTCAAGAGTCAAGACTGGCAGCAAGGGACCAGAGTGTGATCGGTAAGATTAGTATATTATTAGCTATTAATACTAACACAAAAACTCCTGAGACACAAGTAATGCGTCCTCTTGCTGGGCTTTCTTCTGTTGACAATCCCTTTTTGTTAATAAGGGTCCCCAACCATAAACTGATCACAGGGTATCCAGCAATAAGCTGGAACCTGCAAGCAAGTGATCAATTACCCTGCAGTGCCTCCACAGGGGAAACAAGGCATTACATGATATACATAGAAATCTGTGGGCTGTCCTGCAAAGCAAGGGCTACTTTTTGCAGTTGCTCTCTGCTTTGGCTTAGGATAATTGATGCGGGAAAATGTTTTTTTTTTTTCTAGATGAGAGGTTTCTTTAATGTATTTTTAAAGAAATAAATAGCGTCCAACTCACACAGTACATTCAGAGGAGGAACACAAAGGACAACGGGAAGAAGAAAATGCATACGCTTTCTCAGATTTACTTTAGCACTTAAGTACTCAATGTGTATTTGATCATTTCAGTGTATTATTCATTACCTTGGATCAGCAACATCTTCAGTACTGGAGTACTCTCATCCAGTAGTATGGTTTGCCCTTTTGTGATGACCGCCATGGACCCCTCATCGGGTGGAGACTCTCCTCCCCAGGTGTATTTAGAAGACCAGACATCAATGTAGAAAAAGTCTGCATTGTCCTAAAAAATCAATTTGTAAAAAAGATTTAGAAAAAAAGAAAAAACTAAGGCCCTGATTGCATGTGCTAAGCTAGTCCTGATGAGCCCTGCCGGAGGCGACGCGCAGGCCTTGTCATGAATGAAATGCCTTCTCTGGCAGTCCGTGCACCAGACTGAAGTCTACTCAATCTCGTAGCTGGTGTAGATTTCAGTTATTTACGACAGTGCCCTCGCCAAATCCCCTTTTCGGAAACTGGCGAGGGCGGCTTAAAGGGAACCTGGAAAACACATATTAAACCGACCACAGTACCTTAAAGTATTCCCCAGTGTGTTGCTAATCATGATTTTCTTTCCTCATTCTGTCTCCTCATATGTGTTAAAATCGCAGTTTTAATGTCTGTTGGAGCCTTCTCCAAGTCAGACTTGAAGTCAAGGGGGCAGCGGCCTTCTTGCTTCAAGGTACAATAAGCCCGCCCCTTACCCCTCCTCTCTACATTTTGATGGACATCTTGCCGTGATCGTGCTCCTCTCGCGCATGCGCCGTGCGCTGCCTGTTACAGCGCGATCCCGGCTCCCTCACTCACCGCCTTTATTTTGCAGACTGTGCATGCATAGTTCAGTTCCATCGCTCTCGCACGTGAGCGTGATCACTAGCTGCAGGTGCTGGGGAATGCAAGCCAGTGATGACGCTCACGCTAAAGACGAGAAGCGACGGCTGGGCGCGAGCGCAACAGAACGGCGCATGCATAGTCTGCAAAATGAAGGCGGTGAGTGAGGGAGCTGGAGCCGGGATCGCGCTGTAACAGGCAATGCACAGCGCATGAGAGCGCGGTCCCGGCAGCATGGCAAGATGTCCATCACAATGTAGAGAGGAGGGGTAAGGGGCGGGCTTATCGTGCTTTGAAGCAAAAGGCCGCTGCCCCCTTGACTTCAAGCCTGACTTGGAGAAGGCGCCAACAGACATTAAAACTGCAATTTTAACAAATATGAGGAGACAGAATGAGGAAAGAAAATCATGATTAGCAACACACTGGGGAATACTTTAAGGCAGTGTTTCCCAACCAGTGTGCCTCAAGCTGTTGCAAAACTACAACTCCCAGCATGCCCGCGCAGACAAAGGCTGTCCGGGCATGCTGGGAGTTGTAGTTTTGCAACAGCTGGAGGCACACTGGTTGGGAAACACTGCTTTAAGGTACTGAGGTTGGTTTAATATGTGTTTTACAGGTGACAGGTTCCCTTTAAAATTCCAGGTGCAACTAAATCTAATTGCAATGGCATTTAAAAAGTTACAAATCTGGGTTTTATGACTTTTTAGCTCTAAATTCATGACAAAGGGGATAATAAATCTCTCCATATATAATCCATGGCATTATTATTGATTTATGATGCTATGTAACCCTTAGAGTTCTGGGATGTATAGGATAACACTGACATAATAATATCAGTGTTTTACAATACATTCCAGAACTGTAAGGCTACATGCACACGAAAAACAGACATGTGAGGGACGCTTTTTTAACAGCCATCACACATCTGTTTTAAGACCAATGGTAGTCTATGGGGTTATTAACATAACAGTTTTTTGACTGTCAGTGAAAAACGGACATAAAAAATGTTCTATCTTGTCCGTCTTTCACTGACCAACTGCACCCATACTATTGAATTAGTCCGTTTTTAACATTCTTTTCTCAGAAAGGCATCAGTGAAAAAAATATCCGTAAAAAATTGACAGTTTATCCGTTTTTAACGGACATTTTTTTTTCACTGTCGTGTGCATGTAGTCTAAGGGTTACACGGCATCATAAATCAATATAATACTATGCAATCCGGTCAGTACGGGAGCTTCAACAGACACCTGCGTTCAACTCGCTCCTGTGAAAGCAGCCTAAATAAACAGTTCGTTCCCACAATCATACTTCCTTCAATCCGACCTGTTCATTGTATGTCACCCTGTATAGCTTATTTACAGATTCTGCATTCTCCAAGTGGACAATGATTTTGTGAAAATGACACCTCCACCGTTGCAAACAACCGAATTGCAAGTCTTGGTTTTGAAAGATGTTAGACCTGAGAGGGAAAGGCCCACATGACAGAGAGGGAGCGTGTTTTGGTTGGTTCCATGCACTTTGCTATTACTCTCCTCTCCACAGAATCTGCATCGTCAGCAAACAAAGGGCTGAAAATTGGCCCAAATATTGCCAAAAAAGGTAGAGCTGGAAGCAAAAACTAGATCCCTTGCACCAAATCCCTTGCCAGATACCTGGCACCATATTGGGACCCAGTTTTGCCTTTGCTATGAGTCCTCTTCTCTTCTATGTAGTGGCAGATTTTTACATTATATTTCTATTTTATTTCTTACCATCGTTGCAATGCCTTGGCCTTCGATATATACTGTGACTTTGGCTCTTTGTGAAGGAGAGTGGGCACTGGTTATACACACAATTTGTGTGGTATTAGCCGACTGGACGACACACACGGACTGTGCTATGGTGACAGTGATAGCCGAGGTATTAGTGCTACAAAGCAGAAAAAGAAAGTGAATTAATTGCTGTTACATGAACAATGCGACTCCTAGACTAGGGCGTGGGCAGCCATATGTCAAATTGGTGGTCCACAGCAGCAGGTTCTCACAAGATCAGTCTCAGCTGTCGAGGGCTAGGGGGCCTTATTGTAAATGCATTACAGAGATCCCATTGGAGTCATCATCATACTTACCAACCCTCCCAGGAGGCTTTTTAAGGTAGGGAAGGCCTTTCAGACTCCCAAAAGAGTTGGCAAGTCAACCAGGTGCCAAACAAGTCTACTGGAATCTCCCGAAACAGCAGTGCTCCTGTGTGTGGCACCTGTGTGTGGCACTGGGATCCTCCATCACCAGACTCGGCCCCTGTACCTAGGGCTACACCTAGCTACACCATATTAATATAGTCACGACGTGAGCTGTCTTACTGGATGCCACTGTATCTCAAGTACAGTTAAGGGTGGTTATTGCAGGTACTGCTAGCTGCCTCTGCTGTAGGTTCCCCCACTAGTCCTTCTGCTCCAGATTTCCATCATCCTCTAGTGCCGCTTCTCCAGGTTCCCATTGTTCCAGTCATTGCTTCAGCCCCCTCCCCCTCGAGATTCAAAAATGTCAGGAATAGAGTCAGGAAAAGCCCTTAAAAGGGTTTATACCCCAAAAAGTTTGCAGAACTACATGCAATGTTCTATCAGATCTTCCTGAAGACAATTTTGAAATGTTGACAGGCATGATCATTATACGTCCATCAAGTCAACATTAATGTGAGATCAATGATATGGCTTAAAAAGGGTTGTTCACCTTTTGGGGGTGCTTGGCCAAACCTATTTACCTGCTCCCCACTGCTGGGTCCCAGCTCTTTCACTCCCTACCATAGCTGCCTGGTTTAGGAGCCGAACTGTCTGTATCCACTTTGACACTGCTGCATTGTGACCAGTCATTGGCTGCAGCAGCATCAAAGTGGATCTTGACAATGGGAGACCTAATGAGGAGGTGTTGGTGGCGGAATAAAGGAGCTGGGCTCCAGTAGCAGGGAGCAGGTAAGTATGCTTCCCTTTGAAAGTCTGACCAGGAGGATGGAGTACTCTGACCAAACACCCCCAAAGGGTGAATAACCCATTTAAGAGAGGTCTTATCTCTATTAGCTGCACATGTCCAAACAAGGCACAAAATAGAGGTTAACGAAATTAGACAATCACTTTTATTCTGCATCTACATTCTGTATGAATCATAACCCCAGTACCCGATGGTTAATCCAACCCTAGCGCCCATTACCATTAGAAAACTAGTCAGTTATGGCACATACCTGAACTGGAATCCAGTGATTGTGAGTCTGGTTCCCCCAGCTGTGCCTCCTCTCTTGGGGCTGACATCATATATGGCAGCAGTTAATGCGGATGAGTATGTAAAGGAGTTGTTGATGTGCACATTGTTATTTCCATTCTCCACACTGACATTGCAGTTTAAGGAGGAGGTATTAGTATCTGATGGAAGATGTGAAATACATGGTTAGGATAAGCCTGTTGTAAACTATGCCAAGATTTATCAGACCAAGATACTGAGCTATAAACATCTAGTATATTGGGTTCCAGCTTTGGGCAATATATCTTATTAAAGAAAAAATCCTTATTCTCCAATTATCAGACTCCTCTCCTCCTAACCCCTGCCTCCTGCATTACTCACTCTCACTTCACTGATACAATCCATACATGTGAGGCAGAGAAGGATTTCAGTTTCACTGAGTGATCAGGTTATATTTCCTTATTTAAGGTTATATTTGCTGCCTATATAGATGTCTATGGAGAGGAGAGGATAAGGAGAGGGAGGGAGCAGGAGACTAACAGTTACACACAGTAGAGGAGATACTGCTCCCCTAACCCTCTCCCACACATACACACAAGCAGCAGCATGGAGGACAATATACAGCAGTATTAAGCAGTGTTGCTGTGAATCCAGCACTGGAATAGGATGGTAAAATACCTAATAAAACCTTCATCAGCAGCGTCTCTCTGGCTCCCTCTATCTCTGGGGATGCTCCTTCCTCCTACCCCCTTCCCTTTCCATAAACATAGAAACTGTATCTGATCCCTCAGTTAAACTAAAAATCCATCTCCTCATTGCCCCAGGAGGAGGACAGGAGTCTTATATTTTGCAATCAGATATATTACAAAGTGTGTTATCTTCTCTTGTACTACTGATTTATGGAAAACTGTATAATCAGAGGTACAATTTCATATAAAATGTACTTTCCGCAAACTCCCCCCTAGTAAAAAGCAACAAACAAGTTAGGTGTACTGTAATCGTGCAGACTTGCGGTTTCATACTTTCTTCCATTCGTCCCCTTCCTCATGCTAACATACCTACAGGTTAGTCAGTGCGCCCTCATCAACTTTCTCTGCTCCGTTCTCCTTGTAGGTGCTGGTCTCAGAGGTGGGACCCGCACCTATCAGACAATGGGGGAATACCCTAGCGATATGCCCCCATTGTCTAAGATGGGATAACCCCTTTAAAGGGCGTCTGCCACCACAATTTGACATTATAGACCGCTTACATAGCGCTGTAGCATAACTGTACATGAGTCAAATGGTACCTTTGTTGTGTTGTTCTGAAGTTCAACAGAGGCAAAAACACTGCTTTATTGATATGTAAATGAGGGCTCGCAAGTGCCCAGGGGCAGCGTTCGGGCTGTAAGTGCCCAGTGGCAGCGTTCGGGCTGTAAGTGCCGCTCTGCCTTCTTTTTAGATAACTCTTCCCAGCCTCTTGCTTGGACCACACTGTCAGCCCGGGCAGGCTCACTATGAAGACCATTTTGGGCAGCGGCATCGCCCCATGCAGTGCGCATGCGGCGGCGGGATCTCGTCCAGTACACTGGATGATGAAAGAGGTTTACAGGGCGGACCAAGCAACAGGCTGGGGAGGAATTATGTGAAAAGAAGATATATTGGCCTGGGCACTTAAAGCCTGAACACTGTCCCTTGGCACTTGCGAGCCCTCATTTACATTAGAATAAAACAGCGATTTTGCCTCTGTTGAACTTCAGAACAACACAACAAAGACAGTGGCGGATTATAATTGGGGCATTTGGGTCGGCAGCCCCGGGCCCGGCATCGCTGAGGGGCCCAAAGCAGACCCAAACGCCCAAAAACTACAGCAGGGCACGGGAGCACATAGTTCCCTGCCCCGCCGCCTATCACCTCCATAGGCTTTAAGCCTAGTAGGCCTGAGGCCTATGTGGTGGCAGAAGCCCGGCATGCGTGGTGACGTGCGCGCGCCTGCCTCACCATTCCGGACACAGGTAAGTATTAGCCTTTTTTTTTGCTTGTTTTTTTGTGTGTGTGCCAACTTTGGGAGGCAGAGGAGGACATATTACTACAGGGACAGTGGGGGCAAATGTTTCCATGGGGGCAAATTACTTAATTGGGGGCAGTGTGGGGGCAAAAAACTTAATGAAGGGCAGTGTGGGGGAAAATTACTTAATGAAGGGCAGTGTGGGGCAAATTAGTTAATTGGGGGCAGTGTGGGGGCACATTATTTAATAAAGGGCAGTGTGGGGGCAAATTACTTAATTGGGGGCAGTGTGGGGGCAAATTACTTAATTGGGGGCAGTGGGGGTCAAATTACTTAATTGGGGGCATTGTGGGGGCAAATTACTTAATGAAGGGCAGTGTGGGGGCAAATTTCTTAATTGGGGGCATTTTGGGGCAAATTACTTAATGAAGGGAAGTGTAGGGGCAAATTACTTAATGAAGGGCAGTGTCGGAGCAAACTACTTAATGAGGGGCAGTGTGGGGGAAAATTACTTAATGAAGGGCAGTGTGGGGCAAATTAGTTAATTGGGGGCAGTGTGGGGGCACATTATTTAATAAAGGGCAGTGTGGGGGCAAATTACTTAATTGGGGGCAGTGTGGGGGCAAATTACTTAATTGGGGGCAGTGGGGGTCAAATTACTTAATTGGGGGCATTGTGGGGGCAAATTACTTAATGAAGGGCAGTGTGGGGCAAATTAGTTAATTGGGGGAAGTGTGGGGGCACATTATTTAATAAAGGGCAGTGTGGGGGCAAATTACTTAATTGGGGGCAGTGTGGGGGCAAATTACTTAATTGGGGGCAGTGGGGGTCAAATTACTTAATTGGGGGCATTGTGGGGGCAAATTACTTAATGAAGGGCAGTGTGGGGGCAAATTTCTTAATTGGGGGCATTTTGGGGCAAATTTCTTAATGAAGGGAAGTGTAGGGGCAAATTACTTAATGAAGGGCAGTGTCGGAGCAAACTACTTAATGAGGGGCAGTGTGGGGGGTTATTACTTGATAGGGCAGTGTGGGGGCAAATTACTTTGTGGGGCAAACTACTACATGGGGAACAGTGTGGGGGGAATTACTAAATGGGAGGCAGTGTGGAAGAAATTACTGTATAGAGCAGTGTGTGGTAAATTACTATATGGGGCAGTGTGGGGGAAATTACTATATGGGGCAGTGTGGGGGAAATTACTAAATGGGGGCAGTGTGGGGGCGTTGCTATTAGGGGACATTATTTTTGGGGACACTATACAAGCATTATTACCCAGAGCACAGTATAGGGTGTTATTATTACTGGGGGCACTCTAGGGGACATTATAACTGCTGTAGACACTATAGGGACCTTTGCGGTAATTTATCAAACTGGTGTAAAGTAGAACTGCATAGTTGCCCATAGCAACCAATCAGATCCCACCTTTCATTTTTTACAGCTCCTTTGGAAAATGAAAGGTGGAATCTGATTGGTTGCTATGGGTACCTAAGCCAGTTCTACTTTACACCAGTTTGATAAATGACCCCAATTATGAGAAATCTAACATGTCTGTGTAACAAACTCTGCAGAGACGAGATGCGGCTGAAAGAATTTGTCATGGCGGTCTGGGTCAAACGGAGGAGAAGAGGACAGAGAAGATCTACATGACAGAAGATGTCACTGGATGTAACAGGTATGTGGTGCTGTATTCTCCTATATGTAGAGCTGGCTCACTACTGTGACCTGTGTCTCATCTTCTCCTCCAAATCTTTTTTTTATCATAATCATATGTAATTTAAATTTGACAACTTATTTTAATAGTTCATTGTGTTTATGTGGGGTTCTACATAGGACTGCAGGTAACATCTATGAAATCTGTACTCAGAGAGTTATGAGATAGTGGGGGTCATACTCCTGGCACCCCCACCAATCAGCTGTTTGAGGAGACCGTGATGTCCCAGTGAGCGCCGCAGCCTCTTTGCTCCTTGTCCTGTCCATTTGATAGCACTGCGCTTGGTATTGCAGCTCAGCCACAATCAGATGGGACAGAGTGCACCGAGACCATGTAAACAATGTCATATGGCCTAGGAAGAGATTGTGGCGCTTACGAAGCACCGCAGCCTCTTCATCCAGAAAAAAAAACTAAAACTAAAATGGAGGGGGGGGGGGGGGGGGGGGCAGTTGGGTAGATAGCCATGCACTTTATCCGCCCCTGAACAAAAGGTACCATTTGACTCATGCACAGTTATGCTGCAGCGCTATGTAAGCGGTCTATAATGTCAAATTGTGGTGACAGGCTTCCTTTAACCCCTTAGTGACCACCCATATGTGTTTTTACGGCGGTCACTAAGGGGCCTTAGGCTGGGCCGCCGCGCTTTTACGGCGGCCCGGTCTAAGCGTTGCACGGATCCCCCGTGCAGCGGGGAGCACGGACCCTGCTCTCACATGAGAGCCGGGACCCTGCTCTAACAGCTGGACCGGCAGAAGTGCCGATCCGGGCTGTTTAACCCTTTACATGCCGGGCGCAATGGCGCCGGCTGCATGTAAAGTGGTGACAGAGGGAGCGGACTCCCTCTGTCTCCCATCAGCACCCTGAAAATAAAATCGCGGGGTGCTGATGTGTTCGGAAGCTTACCTTGCTTCCGATCAGGGCCCCGAGCCTGTCTGTAGTTATCTCCAGCAGGCTGTGCCTCTCTGGCGCAGCCTGCTGGTCAAGGTTTGAATAGCATTGCTATTGAAATGTAATGCCTTATAGAGATAATGCATTACATTTTAAAAGCAATCAAAATACTGTATATTATAGTCCCCTTGTGGGACTTTTAAGTAGTAAAAAAAATATTTAAAAAATTCCATAAAATAAAAAAATATGCTTTTTTTTCCATTGAAAATACGCTTTTCAATGAAAAAAATTGCAAAAAGAAAATATCCCCGATATGTTTGGTATTGCCGCATCCGTAACGACCCGGACTACATAAATATTACATAAATTATCCCCTATGGTGAACGCCGTAAAAAATTAAAATAAAAAAAAGACAGAATTTCAAATTTATTCTTAGTTTCCACTGAAAAAAATGTAATAACAAGCGATAAAAAAGCGCCATTTACTCCAAAATGATACCAATGAAAAATACAAGTTGTCCCTCAAAAATCAAGCCCTCGCACAACTCCATAGAAAAAGAAAAAAAAGTTATGGGTCTTGTGAAGTGGCAATGCAAAATAATTTTTTTGGTTAATAAAAGGGGTTTTATTGGAAAAAAGAAGTAGTAAAACGTAAAAAAAATTATAAGTATTTAGTATCACTGTAATCGTACTGACCCAGAGAATAAAGATATTATGTTATTTGAACCGAAAAATGAACGCGGTAAAATTTATAATGTAAAAACGCAGTGGCAGTATTGCTATTTTCCCCCATCTCCCTCCCAGAAAGAGTTAATAAAAGTTCATCAGAAAGTTATGTGTACCCCAAAATGGTGCCATTAAAAACTACAACTTGTCCCGTAAAAAACAAGCCCTCATAAAGCTATATAGACGAAAAAATAAAAAAGTTATAGCTCTTGGAACGAGACCATGAAAAAAGGAAGAAAAACGCTCGGTCATAAAGGCCCAAACAGGCTTGGTCACTAAGGGGTTAAAATTAAAGCACAACTCCCCTGCAGTATCTGCTTACGTATTGTTAGTATTACATAGTCTGGGAAAATGGATGTAAATTTCTATTTGCGCTTCCCCTATTTGCAGGTTGTGGTTTTTCAGGTTATACAGCAACCACTTGGCTTCCTATACGAGTGACCAGTGACCAGCATTCCTGCATATGTGCATTCTTCCACCACACCATACATTGCCCATCCTAAGTTTGATGACTACAGTTTGATACATTTCTATTATTTTATATATATATATACTAGCAGAAGGAGCCGGCTTTGCACGGGTATATTTCATCTATTTCATTTAATGTTTGTGTGTGTCGTTAAAAGATATCGACCGTATCCACTATAATAGTGACATCTACAGTACCCCGCCCCTTTAACAATGACCTCCACAGCGGCCTGCCCTTTAAGGGCTGTTTCACACGAGCGAGTCCATTACGGGAATCGCGCTCCGTGTGTGAGTGCGATCCTCCGCTCTGGACTTGCAGGAGCGCACGGCATTATCATGATTTATAATGCTATGTGTCTCTGCATGGCCTTTTTTCTACAGAATCATACTGACAGCTTTATGTCACTATGATTCTGTAGAAATAAGGCCAAGCAGAGACACATAGCATTATAAATCATGATAATGCCGTGCGCTCCTGCAAGTCAGAGCGGAGGATCACACTCACACACGGAGCATGATTCCCGCAATGGACTCGCTCATGTAAAACAGCCCTAACAGTGACCTCCACAGCGGCCGCCCCTTTATTAGTGACCTCCACAGTATCCCTCGTTAACAGTGGTTTCCACAATAACCCACCCCCTTAACAGTGACCACCACAGAATTCCATTCCTTTAAAATGTGACCTCGACAACACCCTGCCCCCTTAACAGTGACCTCTACGGCACCCCAACCTTTAACACTGACCACCATAGCGGAACATCCCCTTAACAGAGACCTCCACAGCGTCCCACCCCTTAACAGTGACCTCCACAGCAGCCCGCCCCTTTAACAGTGACCTCCACAGTACCCCATCTCCTTAACAGTGATTTCCACAACACCCCGTCCCCTTAGCTATGGCCTCTACAGAAATATGCCCTTTAACACTGACCTCCATAACAGACCATCCCCTTAAAGGGGTTGTCCAGGTTCAGAGCTGAACCTGGACAACCCTCCATTTTCACCCAGGCAGCCCCCCTCACATGAGCATCGGAGCAGTTCATGCTCCGATGCTCTCCTTTGCCCTGCGCTAAATTGCACAGGGCAAAGGCATTTTTCTGAGTTCCGGTGACGTACCGGGCTCTCTATGGGGCTGACAGGAACCCCGGTGACGTCACCGGCACTGATGGGCGGGATTTGGCTCTGCCCTAGCCAGTAAAACGGCTAGGGCAGAGCTAAAGCCCGCCCCTCAGAGCCGGTGACGTCACCGAACACACTGCTGGGCGGAAGTTACCGCCCGGCAGTGTGTTATTGAAAACACAAGAGCCCGTGCCCTGCGCGATCTAGCGCAGGGCACTGGAGCGCATCGGAGCATGAGATGCTCCGATGCTAGGCTCAGGGGGGCTGCCGGGGTGAAAATAAGGGTATGTCCGGGTTCAGCTCTGAACCTGGACAACCCCTTTAACTGTGACCTCCACAGCAGCCTGCCCCTAGGGTGGCCAGAGGTTTGGTTTTAGGCCAGACAGTCCGGCTTTCAGACTCCTTTTCCTTCGTCCGGCACAGGGCCTGGACAGACACAAGGATGTTCTTTTGAACATCTCACTCTCAGACAGCATCACTGTGCTGTCTGAGTGTGAGCTGCAGGGAGAAAGTCACCCTCCCTCCCACCCCTGCAGCTGATAGAAGTTGATTTCTACCTTCATTTTTTTTTTAAATCCCCGTTGGCTGCGGAGTGGAAGGGGCGTGACCTAACCGGATCGGGGGCATTGCTTAGCGGGACCTGCGGGTGGGGTTTTTAAGTCCGTCTTTTGAGGGTGGCCTGAATGGCCACCCTACCTTCCCCCTTAACTGTGACCTCCACAGCACTCTGCTCCCTTAACAGTGTCATCCACAGCTCCCTGCCCCTTTAAAGCTGACCTACAGCAGTGAAGAAAAATGGCTGGGTTGTTATGGAACTGGAGTAAAACTGTGTATGCGGAGGCTAACGGCCTGCAAGCTTCTATTGGCTAATGCATATTTTGGGAAATCTCAGGAACGGTAAGTCCTAGAGAGCTGAGACCTAGTCTAATACCTTCCCGGACACCTAATGTACCTGTGTGACAAATTTTGTGATTGTAAATGTGATGGTGTGGATTCCTTTAGCGGACATACATACACACACACTCAGCTTTATATATTAGACAAGCTGAAGGACACGGCTTTGCTGGGGTATATTTGATCTATTTCATTTAATGTTTGTGTGTGTCGTTAAAAGATATCAACACTACCCACTATAACAGTGACATCTCCAGCAACCCGCCCCCTTCAGATTCCCTGTCCTTCATCTGGCACAGGGCCTGGACGGACACAGGGATGTCCTTTTGAACAGCTCTCTCTCAGACAGCTGCACTGTGCTGTCTGAATGTGAGCTACAGGAAGAAAGTCACCCTCCCTCCCTTCCACCTCTGCAGCTGACAGAAGTTGATTTTTAACAAAAAAATTTCAATCCCTGTCGGCTGAGGAGTGGGGGGCATGGCCTAACCAAATCGGGGGCCTGGCTTAGCAGGACCTAGAAGTTGATTTTTAACTTAATTTTTTCAATCCCTGTCGGCTGCGGTGTGGGAGGGGACATGGCCTAACCGTCGGGGGCATGTCTTTTAGAACAGCTCACTCTGAGACAGCATCACTGTATTGTCTGAGTGTGAGCTGCAGGAAGAAAGTCACTGTCCCTCCCACCCCTGATTTGTACCTTCATTTTTTCAGTCCCCATAGCTCTGTGTGCTTTTATTGTGTAAAAAAACCGATTTGATACATATGCAAATTAACCTGAGATGAGTCCTGTACGTGAGATGAGTCAGGGACAGGACTCATCTCAGGTTAATTTGCATATATATCAAATCGATTTTTATACACAATAAAAGCACACAGAGCTATGGGGACTGGATATTGCGGATGTGCTAACGGCCATCTAGCAACCCATGTCCTCAGCTCTATACACAAAATCCCGGTGACAGGTTCCCTTTAACATTCCCCATATGTCTACTTTATGTTTGCATCATTTTGTAAATGTCATTTTATTTTTTGGGGACGTTAGAAGGCTTAGAATTTTAGAAGCAATTCTAAAAGAATTTTAAGAACATTTCCAAAACCCACTTTTTATGGACCAGTTCAGGTTTGCAGTCACTTTGTGGGGCTTACCTAATAGAAACCCCCCCCATAAATGACCCCTTTGAAGAAACTACGCCCCTCAAGTTACTCAAAACTGATTTGACATACTTTGTTAACCCTTTAGGTGTTCCACAAGAATTAAAGGAAAATGGAGATGAAATTTAAAAATTTAACTTTTTGGGCAGATTTTCCATTTTAATCAATTTTTTTCTTTAACACATCGAGGGGTAACAGCCAAACAAAACTAAAAGTGTATAACCCTGATTCTGAGGTTTACAGAAACACCTCACATGTGATCGTAAACTGATGTAAGGGCGCATGGCAGGGTGCAAAAGGAAAGGACTGCAGTATGGTTTTTGGAAGGCAGATTTTGCTGGACTGGTTTTTAGACACCATGTCCCATTTTAAGCCCCCCCCCCTGATGCACCCCTACAGTAGAAACTCCCAAAAGTGACCTCATTTTTGAAACTATGGGATAGGGTGACAGTTTTAGGCCTCCTGCACACGAACGTTGTGTGCATCCGTGGCCGTTGTGCCGTTTTCCGTTTTTTTTCACGGACCCATTGACTTTCAATGGGTCCGTGGAAAAATCGGAAAATGCACCGTTTGGCAGCCGCATCCGTGAGCCGTGTTTCCTGGCCGTGAAAAAAATATGACCTGTCCTATTTTTTTCACGGCCAACGGTTCACGGGCCCATTCAAGTCAATGGGTCCGTGAAAGAACACGGATGCACACAAGATTGGCATCCGTGTCCGTGATCCGTGGCCGTAGGTTTTAGTTTCATACAGACGGATCCGAAGATCCGTCTGCATAAAAGCTTTTTCTGATCTAAGTTTTCACTTCGTGAAAACTCATTTCCGACAGTATATTCTAACACAGAAGCGTTCCCATGGTGATGGGGACGCTTCTAGTTAGAATACACTGCAAACTTTGTACAAGACTGCCCCCTGCTGCCTGGCAGCACCCGATCTCTTACAGGGGGATATGATAGTACAATTAACCCCATCATATCCCCCTGTAAGAGATCAGGGCTGCCAGGCAGCAGGGGGCAGACCCCCCCCCCCCCCCTCCCCAGTTTGAATATCATTGTGCGGCCCCCCCCCCCTCCCCTGTTGTTAACTCGTTGGTGGCCAGTGTGCGCACCCCCCTCCCTCCCTCCCTCTATTGTTTTAATACATTGGGGCCAGTGTGCGCGCCCCCCCCCAACCCCCCCTCCCTCCCTCTATTGTTTTAATACATTGGGGCCAGTGTGCGCGCGCCCCCCCAACCCCCCCTCCCTCCCTCTATTGTTTTAATACATTGGGGCCAGTGTGCGCACCCCCCCAACCCCCCCCCCCCCCCCCCCCCTCCCTCCCTCTATTGTAATCATCATCGGTGGCAGCGGAGTAGAAGATTTTCATACTTACCTGCTTCTTGATGCTGCGATGTCTGCGTCCGGCCGGGAGCTCCTCCTACTGGTAAGTGACAGCAATGCGCCGCACAGACCTGTCACTTACCAGTAGGAGGAGCTCCCGGCCGGACGCAGACATCGCAGCAGCAAGAAGCAGGTAAGTATGAAAATCTTCTACTCCGCTGCCACCGATGATGATTACAATAGAGGGAGTGAGGGGGGGGGGGGGGGGGGGTTGGGGGGGTGCGCACACTGGCCCCAATGTATTAAAACAATAGAGGGAGGGAGGGGGGGTTGGGGGGGCGCGCGCACACTGGCCCCAATGTATTAAAACAATAGAGGGAGGGAGGGGGGGTTGGGGGGGGGGGCGCGCACACTGGCCCCAATGTATTAAAACAATAGAGGGAGGGAGGGAGGGGGGTGCGCACACTGGCCACCAACGAGTTAACAACAGGGGAGGGGGGGCCCACTGGCCACCAATGAGTTAAAAACAGGGGGGGGGTCTGCCCCCTGCTGCCTGGCAGCACCTGCCAGGCAGCAGGGGGCAGTCATGTACACAGTTTTTTTGTATATTCTAACCTGAAGCGTCTCCATCACCATGGGAACGCTTCTGTGTTAGAATATACTGTCGGAAATGAGTTTCACGATGTAGCTCATATCCGACAGTATATTCTAACATAGAGGCGTTCCCATGGTGATGGGGACGCTACAAGTAATATACCATCGGATTGGAGAAAACTCCAATCCGATGGTATAACAGAACTCCAGACTTTACATTGAAAGTCAATGGGGACGGATCCGTTTGAAATGGCACCATATTGTGTCAACATCAAACGGATCCGTCCCCATTGACTTGCATTGTAATTCAGGACGGATCCGTTTGGCTCCGCACGGCCAGGCGGACACCAAAATGACTTTTTTTTCATGTCCGTGGATCCTCCAAAAATCAAGGAAGACCCACGGACGGAAAAACGGTCACGGATCACGGACCTACGGACCCCGTTTTTGCGGACCGTGTAAAAAAACGTTCGTGTGCAGGAGGCCTTATTGGTACTATTTTGGGGTACATATGATTTTTAATCGCTCTATATTAAGTTTTTTTGTGAGGCAAGGTTGGCACGGTTTTTATTTTTTACAAAGTTCATCTGACAGGTCAGATAATGCACTATTTTTATAGAGCAGGTTGTTACGGACGCGTTGATATCAAATATGTCTACTTTGTTTGGTTGTTTTAGTTTTACATAATAAAGCATTTTTGAAAAAATTAAAAGTTTTTGTGTCTCCATGTTCTGAACGCCATATTTTTTTAAATTTTTCTGCCAATAGTCTTGTGCAGGGGCTCATTTTTTGCAGGAAGAGTTGACCTTTTTTTGTTAGTACCATTTTTGGGTACATATTATTTTTTGATCATTCATTATTACACTTTATGAGGCAAGGTGGCCAAAAAAATTCTTTGTTTTGGCACAGTTCACCTGAGGGGTTAGGTAACGTGATATTTTTATAGAGAAGGTCGTTAAAGACGTGGCAATACCTAATATGTATACTTTTTCTTATTTATTTAAATTTTACACAATAATAGCATTTTTTAAACCCAAAAAAATCATGTTTTAGTGCCTCTAAAAGCCTTAGTCTTTTTATTTTTTTACCGATTGTCTTAGGTAGGGTCTCATTTTTTGTGGGATGGGATGACGGTTGGATTGGTTTTATTTTGGGGGGCATATGCCTTTTTGATCGCTTGGTGTTGCACTTTAAATGATGTTAGGTGACAAAAAATGGCCACAGTTTTTTTTTTTTTTTTTTTACGGTATTCACCTGAGGGGTTAGGTCATGTAATATTTTTATAAAGCCGGTTCTTATGGACACAGCGATATCTAACATATCTATTTTTTTATTTCACTTTAACACAATAATAGCATTTTTGTAGCAAAAAAATCATATTTTAGTGTCTCCATTGTCTGAGAGTCATATTTTTTTTATTTTTTGGATCATATTTTTTGTGGGATGAGGTGACGGTTTGATTGGTATTATTTTGGGGGGCATACGCCTTTTTGATAGCTTGGTGTTGCAATTTTTGTGATGTAAGGTGACAAGAAATGGCTTTTTTTGGCACTGTTTTTTTTTTTTTACTGTGTTTATCTGAGGGGTTAAGTCATATGATTTTTTTATAGAGCTGGTTGTTACAGATGCGGCGATACCTAATATGTATACTTTTTTAAACTTATTTTTAACACAATAATTGCATTTTTGAAACAAAAAAAAAAGATGTTTTAGTGTCTCCATGTTCTGAGAGACGGTTTTATTGGTACCATTTTGGGGGGCATATGTGTTTTTGATCGCTTGGTGTTGCACTTTTTATGATGTAAGGTAGAAAAATTGCATTTTTTGTACAGCTTATCGGACGGGGTGGATCATGTGATATATTTATAGAGCCGGTCGTTATGGACGCGGTGATACCTAATATGTGTGTGTTTTTAAAAAAAAAATTCATTTTTTTATATAAAATCAGGGGAAAGGGGCTTTTTTTCTTTTTTTACTTGAAACGTTATTTTTTTTATTAAAAACTCTTTTTTACTTTTGTTTTAAACTTTTTTTCTGTCCCACTCTGGGACTTGACTTTTGGGGGTCTGATCCCCTCTGCAATGCATTACAATACACCTGTATTGTAATGCATTGCCTGCTAGTGTATTACACTGAGTAGTACACAAACAGGTTGCCTAGAAGACCGGTCCTGAGGCTGGATCTCCTGAGCACCCGTAGAAGGCAGGTCCTGATGCCGTGCAAGGCATTGGTCAGCCTCTGCATGGCATCGGGCTGCCTTCTGACACATAGAGTCCCTGCCACAGCAGCGCGGGGACCCGATGGGCTCCCTCACCTGCCGCAAATCCCTTATATGGCGCAGCAGGGGCCCAGCTACAAGGGACTGCCGGGCCCCTGCAGTGATCGGGCACGCACTGCTCTGGTGCCCGCCCGATCACCATGACGTAATAGTATGTCAAAATGCGGGAACGCACCTGCTGCCATGACGTACTATTATGTCATATGTCGGGAAGGGGTTAAAGCTCATCTACAGCAGGGAAAAAAATAGCTGGGTTGTTATGAAAACCTGGTGTAAAGCTGTGTGTGTGTGTGTGTGTGTGTGGAGACTGGCCTGCGAGCTTCTATTGGCTGATAAAGGTCATGTGACCAGGTGTCTATTGGCTAATGCATTTTTGGCGAATAGCTGAGACAAATTTTGTGATAGTAAATGTGACAGTGCGGATTCTTTTAGCGGACATACACACACACACATACACTCAGCTTTATATATTAGATTTATATATTAGATTTATATATATTCTAATATTAATTCATATTCTAATTTATTATACTACATTTTCTTAGACTAAAGAATATTATAAAGAAATAATTGATCTTACTATAGGAGCTCACTTACTGTTCCTTATGGGCACTGCGCAATACAGAAAACCGCCATCTGATCGCGTTTGGTCCACCTCACATTTAGAGCCGCACACAAACACCTTGGAAATTTGATCATCAAATCCGGAGCCAGCGATGGTGAGGATTAACCCACCACCAAAACCACCTGTATGAGAACAAATAGAATTGATGGTCACTGGATCAGTACATGAAGTAAAACACTATGGGGTATTCTAGGACATCTCGGTGACTACCAAAATGGCTGCCATTACAGGTCCCACAGGTGCCGATTTCTCAAACACTTTAACAAGTTTACAGTCATACATACACAACTGCCACATAATATATTTAGACAGATTTGCTATTCAGAGTTCCAGAAAATACTGAGTAACATTCCCTGCATGAGATATAGTGGTGGCCATATTGATTGCCACTAGCCTTACCAGAATTAGACTCACCTTCACTCGGAGAGACACCGGTCATACTAAGTTCATAGGTGAATTTTGCACTGGATCTTGCAAACCCCTTCTGATTCTGAAATGAGACGGGGAATGTGCCGCCCCAGTGATCTCCTACGGTGCAGTTCAGCTGGCTATCAGACGCTCCTGTGATGGAGCAGGTGGCATTGCCAATGGTCACTTTCATTTCTGAGGCATCCAAACCAAAACCAGACCCAGACACTGTGACAATGGTTCCAGAAGGTCCTGAGAAACAACATAAAGACAAGAATCACGATCTGACAGATATATCCAGCATATATAATAATCTGGTACTCACTGAGACCAAATTACACGACTTTTCCTATAAAGCATAGGCAAAATTAGCCCTAAGGGGGTATTTAGGTTGAAGCAAGTTTTCCCTTATCAGCAGGATGACTATTAGATCGATGGAGGTCCTACTGCTGGGCCCACAAGAAAGGGTGCTGGTACCCTACCTTTGAAATAAATGGAAAGGTAGGTCAAGCATGCACACTACAAGGATAGGGAATAACTATAAGATCAGGGGGGTCCTACCACTTGGACCCTCACTGGTCATAGGACTGGAGACCACATACATTGGGGCAACAGTGCACATGCTCGACCTGCAGTTACATTCATTTCAAGGGGAACTGCAACATATAGGGCCCTTATTCTTGTGATTGGTGGGGGTTCCACCAATAGGACCCGCCCAAATTATGCATGCTTTTTAATAAATTTGGTCTATTATGAACTCCTTAAAGTCACAAAGTGAAATGTGGTTACTTCATTTTATACAAATCTGTGTCATTTTATGGCTTTAGTATAAATACATCTTTCTAAAAGTTGGTGAACCAGCACCCTCCTGATAAATCATGACCAGTTTTATTGGCACTTACCCAAAACTGACAAGTAAACTCCTTATCTCCCCCTAGTGGTGACTGCAGGCAGTTAGAAATTTTGCCTATGCTGGGGATTTTGGAGCTCCAACAATGGTACAGAAATATTTGTGAGATGGACGTTCCCTTTTTAGCTTGCCCTCACCTTGCTAGATGGACTTGTTTTAGTCCCTTCCAGGCAAAATGAAACTTATGAAGACGTACAAGAAAAACCGCAGCAAAAGTCTGTGTTATGTGCTACTTGTGTACAGATACTAAGAGTGGATATATATCTTCAATACCTGTAAGCAAGTCCTCCCGACTCCTCCAGTCACATGTGCGTTTAGTTTGACCGAGCATGCATGTGTTCTCAGTGGAGAGAAGAGAATCAGTTGCTGCCAAACACCTGTGCTAGCAGCTCATCTCCCGTGAGAACAAAGGATTGGGCATGCTGAAACTTAACATGCTCGATCCTTCTTTCATCATCTGTCGGACCAGAGTCGGCACACGTCCACATAAGTTAGTCGGCCGTGGTGACTTTGCTCTCAAGGCCGCCATGCACATTAGTGAAATGGCATCTGAACCCGCCATTGTCGTCAGGTTGGGCTGACAGTCTAATGTGTGGGCAGCTCACAAAATTGCCCCGAGGAGAGAGAAAGATGGGGTATAATAAATATTCTCTCCCCATCCTCATGTTCTCCCAGGAGATGAGCCACCACGGCAGCTTTCTCCTCTCTCCCCAGTGAATACACATACAGGTTTGGCCGAGCAGAAATTGTATGTGGACGTCGGGAAGGAGTTGGGAGAGATAGCGGTCAGCCAAACAATAGTTCAGCCGACAGATATGGAATGTATATGGCCGCCTTTATGCCTCTGGAAACACTTAAATGGCGTCCAGGAGAAGAAGAGGTAAGTTATTTTAATTTTATTTTATTTGAGCTGATGGCTGACATGGGGGGCATGATGGCTGGCATGGGGGGCTGATGGCTGACATGGGGGCATGATGGCTGACATGGGGGTCTGATCTGAGGCATTGGGGGTCTGATCTGAGGTCTGATTAACATTGGGGGTCTGATTGGGGCTGTGAGCTGAGGTCTGATTTACATTGGGGGTCTGATTGCTGGTCTGACCTGAGGTTCAATGGAAAATATTTTTTTCTTATTATCCTCCTCTAAATCCTTGGTGCGTCTTATGGGCAGGTGCGTCTTAGAGGGTGAAAAATACGGTCCTCAAACCAGCGATTGTCTGAAGCAGAGAGAAGATACCAGGACCAAACAGTGGAGGAGCCAGCTGCTGCAGACGGGACCAGGGCCAGGTGAGCTGCGAGGAGGGGGCGCCAAAATGTAGCTTCGCTTGTGTTGGCAAAAATCCTTGCTACGTCCCTGGTTGCTATGGGCAACTAAGGCCAAGTTCACACTTCAGTTATTTGGTCAGTTATTTCCATCAGTTATTATGAGCCAAAACTAGTAGTGAAGCTACTGAGATAAGGTAAAGGGCTCATGCAGATGGCCGTTTCCAGCCGTGGGCACCGGCCATGTGCTCCCTGCATCACGGATGTGGACCCATTCTCTTGGAATGGAGGCTCGAAACCCCACGGAAGCACTACGGAGTGCCTCCGCACCGCAAAAAAATAGAACATTCAAGCTGATGTTGTCCATGCAGTGGTGACCCCAAATTTCAGTCCCGAATGCACGGAACGGCCGCACAACGGCCGTGCACATGAGCCCTAATGGAAAGATCTACAGCTGCTCAGTGTTTTTGACCTGCACCTGGTTTACAAAAAATGATGGAAATAACTGACCAAATTATAAAATCCGGTGACTAGCATCCCACAAACATGACCGATCAAAGTGTCAATGGATTGTCGGCTATTGGTCTAAATCACATATCCAAAATGTATTACATTTTGTAGATTTAGGGTGTCCACCGATTACCACAAAAACTTATATTAGGCAGGCAGATAATCATGAAGATCATCGATAACGAGCGCTTGTAGGAACGCTAGTTAGCAACGATCTGGCAGTGTAATACTGCCGCCGATTACCCAATGAACAAGCAACCGTTCATCTGGTACTAGGAATCTTTCAGCAGGTTTTAAAATCATTGTTTGCCGGCGGCAGATCATCAAATAATGATTCAGTATGGGGACGAGCGATGGCATTAGTGATCACTGCTCCCCATACTGTGGAGGAGATCGCTGCATGTAATAGCAGCAGTTTCCTCCACTTAAGAGCAAGCAGGAATTAACTCTTCCCTGCCGGCAATCGCCTGTTTTATCTGTGCGCCTAATATAAGCCTAATTACTTGAGGTACATATGTGGTCATTGTTAGGGTCAATTCACACGAATATGCTTAAAAAAAAATCTGAGCAAAATCCGCACTTTTTTTCATTTTTCAGCTTGAAAAAAACGCATGCTTTTCAGGCGTTTTCTACCACGGTTCCATGCTGTTTTTTGACACGTCTTTTTTTTTTTATCCAATGGGTGTTCACTTCAATGCAAAGCTGTTTTCAGCTTGAGGTTTTTAAAGCAGACCTGTGCCAAAAAAACATGTGGGAAAATGCATTAAAAAAAACTCATGGACTTACGTGCTGATTCTGACTCCAGATAGGGCGCGCGGCTTCTTTTTTACACACTTATTTATTTTACTTACATGTGCTGCTTCCTAATGAAATGAATGGGAGGCTCTTTTGAGGCGTTTTTTTTCGAGCTGCTTTTGAGGCAGAAATTTTCCAAAATCAGCAACAAAAAACTCAGTGTGAACTGGCCCTTGGACTGTTTATCATCATGATCTGACAGTGACCAACGCCATTCTCAGCTCTGCTACATCTAGTACATAACGTATAACTAACATTTTTATAGTCATACCTGTATTTGGAAGAACTGACGTTACCGTTGGGGTATCGGCCTCTGAGTAGGAGAAGCTGAGTAGTGGGTAAGAGGCAGATGGTACACGGATGATCACGGAAGTGCTTGTAGCAGTGGTCCTGGGTGGAGTCATGCACTGGAGACTATAAGGAGCAACTGCAGTGACTGGACATGGTGCACCATCGACTTGCACAGTAGTGTTGGTAAGATGAAATCCATTCCCTTGTATGAGTAGAAGAGTTCCACCTAAAACACTTCCGGAAGGTGTCAAGAGCGTGGCTTCGGCAGGACTGTTCATGGTGAAAGACCCTTGAGCCAAGCCTTTACTGAGTACAATGACTTTGACAGGATAGTTTCCAGCAGGAATGGGGTCTATGTTGCATGTTATGTCTGTGTTATTGGCATCTACCACATTCAATTTCATGGCACCGACATAAACGGTGACATCATCAGCGACCTCCCCAAAGCCAAGGCCATTGATGTGGATCGTGGTAGCATTTCGCACTATAGTTGGGTCAACACTGGATACTTGTGGTGTAAGTGCACTTGAATAGGTAAAGCTGCAGGAGCCTTTGCACTGGGCACTGATTCCCCTCACCTTTATCGCAACGTTTACACTGTGTGAATAACTAGGCAGAGTGTCACATACAATATCTGTGTAAGTTAGAGACACGATGTTACAGCCTAATTCCGTCACCTGAAGGCTGCCATTGCTGGTCAAGAAGCCGGACCCGTGTATGGTAATTCTGGTGGATCCTGTATCAGACCCGTTGATTGGCGAGATGGAGTCAATGTGGGGTAGGAGGGCGAATCGCCTGCTCATGCCATTATTTAAAGAGTTGATGGCATAACCAAAGTTGTTTACTGTAAGTGACACCATTTCTGCAACCCCAATATCCATGGAGTTCTGGGGATCCACTTTACATGTAACTGAAGTCTCGCTAGAAGAAGACACGACACAAGGATAATTACCGACTGAAACCTGAGATAAAAAGAACAACAGGATTTTAGTAAATTGAGTTAGGAGATTTATACATTTTTGCATGGTTTTATTAGAATAAGTGAGGAGTGCTTGGATTGCCTGGGGATTTACATCATATATTGGTGCATTCCTTTTTCATTTAGGATGATAGTGAGGAGCATGGCCCCAGTAGTCTGACAGGAGAGCACATGGTTTCAGTATCAGGTTCTTTGCTGGGTGTACCACCCAGCAAAGAACCCAATACTCAGACCATGTGCTCTCCAATCAAAGTCGCACACCATGGAAGGTTTGATTTAGAGCTGAGCGAGAGACAGAAGCTAAAGACTCCTGACTGGGTCTGGGGCCACCGTCCCTCTGGAGTCCTTCTAGCTAAGCCTCGATTGGTGCACAAATACCTTAGTCTATAAAAGGGGGTGGTACCCGCCAGTAGGCACGTAGCATGGAAGTTTTGATTTAGAGCTCAGTGAGAGACAGAGACTATAAGAAGCAGAGTGGCCTGGGGCCACCACCCCTCTGTAGTCCTTCTAGCTAAGCCTCTGATTGGTGCACAAGTACCTAAGTCTATAAAAGGGGGTGGTATCCGCCAGTAGGCACGTAGCATGGAAGGTCTGATTTAGAGCTCAGTGAGAGACAGAGACTAGAAGAAGCAGAGTGGGCCTGGGGCCACCACCCCTCTGGAGTCCTTCTAGCTAAGCCTCTGATTGATGCACAAGCCCCTTGGGGTTGAATTGTCTTACATGTGTATTCCCTCAGGGGTGCCACTAAATGGCAGTAGTCCAACATGATTCACTGACCAGGATCCTGGCATGTCTCAGGACATTAACCATGCAAGGAGGAATATGACTCTTCCTGTACGTCAGAGGATCAGGGTACGACAGAGGATCAGGGTAGGTGCGTACAAGTATATATTTTTTTGTCAGTGACCTCCCTTTCCAACTGTATAGGCGCATAGCTGTGGTTCACCTGATTAAAACGCTGTTGTTGTTGTTTTTTTGTTTATCCGAGGCTCCAGTCCTGAGTTATGATACTTTTTCTTAATAGGCAAATCAGGCCATTGGTGCAGTGAGGGCGTCGCCATTGCACTTGCTGCACCCAAGCTCCACTAATTTTGATGGCCATCCCCTCCCTGGCCATTTTCATTGACAGGGCCATGGAGTGACAAAACAGAGAGGGAAGGGCTGGCCACAGAAAAGAGCGGAGCTTGGGTGCAACAAGAACATGTGGCACCCTCATTGCACCAAAGACCTACTTTGCATATTAAGAAAAAAGTATCATAACTGGGGAATGGAGCCTCGGATCAAGAAAAGAAAAACAGCGATTTAATCAGGCGAACCACAGCTATGTGTCTATGTAAACAGTGAAGAAGGGACTTATAGCCAACTCCCGGCACCCCCGCCGCTCAGATGGTTGAAGTGGTTACGACGCTCATACAAGCTCTGTGTCCAGAGTTTACCTGAACGCTGTCGATCTGGTATTGATGACCTATCGATCAATATTATGACACTGCACAACCCCTTTAAGGCCTCAGACACCTCTCAGAGCCATTTGTACTAAGCCTATATGAAGGCTCTTGGGGAGATTTATCAGAGATTTTACGCCACTTTTGTGCTGTTTGAAAGCCACACATAATAGCGCACACCATATTGCTTTATAATGTGTGACTTTTTGAGCTTTTCACCACTTTTCTAAAGTGGTGATAAAAGGGAGGGGCAAGGTGGAATGGGCGGAGTCTCCAGAGCCCAAATAAATTACTATAATTTACTCCGGAAACTCACGTAATTTATAGCTCATGTCTACACCAGCCATAGCAGATCTCAGTTTCTGGGTGCAGAGATGTGCCTAATTTATTGCGAGGTATCTGCTTCTTCATAAATTAGATGCATCTCACTCCAGAGTACAGGGGATCAAGAGGACAAGTAGGAAATGTCAATCTTGATAAGTCTCCCCCTATGAGTCCCCGAGGCTTCGTACTACACAGTTATAGCTTCTAGGGTAGAATATCTCCATAGACAATCTCTGTTAGCCCTGTATGGCATGTTATATGGTGGTACATATTATGTGCTGTGTTATTGCTCTACCTGCAATGGGAATCTAACCAATTCCCTATAGGAATATATTACACATGATATTGCACTGTGCAGTGTCCCACTTAGTGAGATGCGTGGGCACTTTAAACTTTGCTATTTGACATTGTAATGTATTGTCATATGTACCCTGTATATCCCAATAACAGGCTGGTAGGGTGTTATTCCAACCCTTCACCCCTAGGTGGTGCTGTCATCACTTAGCTAGAACAGGAAGGAAGTAGAAGTGCAGTGAGTGTCTGAGAGGAGTCAGGAGAGGAGCAGTACAGCCCTACTCCATCATGTAGCTGCCATGTTAGCCCCTTGGCTGTAGCCAGGTCAAGGGAGCATGAATTGCAGATTCCAGAAGCATAGCATAGTAAAGACCAGCAAGTCTATGTCTGAATATAGGGAAAGTCTAGTAAAGCCGAGAGCTACCTTAGCCAATGGACTTCACAAGCACCAGTGACCGGGAGAAGCCTAAAAGCACCTGGACACATTATTACGCAGAATTATCCTTTTTCACTAAATGCCTTCTGGGACACGGTGAGCCTGAATACTTCAGGAGAGCATCCTACATAAATAACGTCGCAGAGAGTTTGCCTGCCACGAGGGAGAACGCCCTTATTGGATTGCTCAATATAAAGTTAGGAAAGCATTATATTCAGTACCTGAGTGCTTGAACATAGACTAAGGCTACTTTCACACTAGCGGCATGGACCTCCAGCAGGCTGTTCCGTTGGGTGAACAGCCTGTCGGATCCGTCCTGCTGCTAGTGACCGTGTGCCCCCAGACTGTCGCTCCGTCCCCATTGACTATAATTAGGGGGCGCGGGGACGGAGTGGATATTATTGGGATTACCACCTTTTCCATATAAATGAACTGTATTCACTACCTGGAGACAAGTGATTCAAGTAAAAGTTTAGTTGTTTTACTACAACTGACTCCTCATCCTTTCTACTACCCTCAACATTTGCACCTTACGGTTCTGGCGTCACAAACAAAACAGGGGCCCAGCAACCAAAGCACCTTAAATACCCATTACCATCAAGGGCACCTCAACCAACATCTGGCTGGTGTTCCCTGCAATAGAGAATGCCCCAGAGGATCTAGTGCTGTCTTCCCCATCACAGCACGCCGGCCCAGGGAGGCTATGCTAACCGTGAGTAGAGACTACTACTAACCCCATCGGCCCACCGTAGCCTTACGTGTCGCCCCTGCGGTCTGGTCCACTCTAGCTGTAATCTAATGCGACCTCTTTCGTGGAATTATTGGGTGCAAACTATCACCTTACAGTGTCTCTCACATATGAGGAAGACGTGACTGTATATAGTTTTTATTATTATACTAATGTTGTGTATTTTATTGGTTGCTTCTGGCCATAGTTAACAGCAAGGAATAGATGGCAAAGATTGGTAGGAAGAAGTTAAACCACCCTGTTCCTCACCTCTTAGGTAGGAGTGGGCTGCTCCTTCTTCGTGCCAGGAGGGCTGGTTCCTGTCCAGAGACAGAGGGGAGAAGAAGCATACTGCAGAGCTCCTGCTCCTGTTAAGATTCTCCAGAGAGAACTACTCAAACCTTCCTCAAGTAAAGTTTTGAGAAGCTAGAGAGCAGAGTGAACTGTTACAACCAGCATTAAAGACACTGCTGTGCGGTGAGGGACTACAGTCAACACACCCATCACATAGACCGCAACTAGGCCTGAACCACCTAGGCACTAAAATGCCACCATCCAACCTGCCTCTATAATCCTTGCTGGTGCCAGAGAAGATTTGTACTTAACGTCTGCTGTTACTGAATGTATCTGAAGTTCTTAGTAAAAAGACTTTGTTACATTTGAAGGGGTTATCCTGGAAAAGATAATGATGACTTATCCTCAGGATAGGACATCATTATCACATCAGCGGAGGTCGAAGTCCCGACACCTCCGCCAATCAGCTGTTTCATTGATCTGCTGCGCTCATCGGAGCTCTGGTGGGTGATGCAGGCTCCTGGCAGCTTTCCAAGAAAAGAGCCAGACATTGTATAGTGGCATTGCTTGGTATTGCAGCTCAGCCCCGTTCAAGTCAATGAGCTGCAACCTGGCCATGTGACCGAAGTATAGTCACTGGCCTAGGAAAAGGCTGCGGCGCTCAGGGCCTCTTCTAACAGCAGATCAGCAGAGTTCCTGGGTCTCATACCCCGCAAATCTGATAGTAATGACCTATCCTGAGCATAAGTCTTAAATGTATTTTTCTGGAAAACCCCTTTAATTCTGGCCTCTTTCTTCAGTACTGCATTTCCACTGCACTGATCCCCAGGGAGTAAAGGTCTGAGGGAGTACACCGTGACGCAACACTTCTTCAGGGCCACTACTACTCCCATCCTCTGCATCAGCTCCTCCGCCTCATTATACATTTTTCTACGTTAATTCTTTATTATGAGATCATTTATCACAGTCAGTGCCAGTCATAATATTGTGATCGAGGTGGCTGCATACCTGGTTGGCACAAGTAAGGTTACTGTACCCGGTTCCTGTGATGGTTATAGCATCATGGATTGTTCCAAAGTTTGGTGTAATGCTGGTAATAACAGGAGAATAACAGTCTGAGAATCCAAACCATCCAGACGTATTGCTGACAGGTAATAGGGCCAACTCTGGGCACTCCGGATCTGGGGTGACGCAGACACCTGGCGGTGTGGTTGGACGTGGAGCTGTAGAAACATCATGACAAGTTTATGAGAATAAATGTTATTATTGGAGAGCAGCTTTAGTAACGTGATTAATAACCAGGTACATAAAAGACCAGGAGGCCCACAGCAGAGGATAGCATTTTTCCTGTGCATTGTCACGCCCCTTTTATCATCGACCATCGACTTTTCATGCTGCCCCCTCATTATGAGACTGGGGCTGATGATGCAACATCCGGGGGCCACACAAAGTTAGGACTGCTTCCTGGGAGGTGTCGGGAGATCTGCCAACTCTTTCAGGAGTCTGTAAGTCAGTGTTTATTTTTGGGAGCTTCATAGATGTTCCTGGAAAGTTCATCCTTCAAGGGAACCTGTCACCGGGATTTTGGGTATATAGCTGAGGACATGGGCAGCTAGATGGCCGCTAGCACATCCGCAATACCCAGTCCCCATAGCTCTATGTGCTTTTATTGTGTATAAAAACCGATTTGATACATATGCAAATTAACATAAAAGAGTCATATCTTACTTGTGTGACCAGAGAAGAGTCATATTTTCAAGCTCTGACTCATCTCAGGTTAATTTGCATATGTATCAAATCGGTTTTTATGCACAATAAAAGCACACAGCGCTATGGGGACTGGGTATTGCGGATGTGCTAGCGCCCATCTAGCAACCCATGTCCTCAGCTCTATACACAAAATCCCGGTGACAGGTTCCCTTTAAATTGCAGGCGCCTGTGAAGGGAAAAACTTAGGCTACTTTTAGATTTGCGTTGTTAATTCCGGTATGGAGATCCGACAGAGGACCTCAATACCAGAATTTAACGGATCCATTTTAATTTTAACATCAGGATGCATCCGTTCCGTTAGGATGAGGTTGTGTGAAATCAAAACGGAAAAAACGGATCCATTACTAAATACTTTGAAAGTTAATGGGTGACGAATCCGTATTTCTGGGCTCCATAAAAAATGGATCTGTCATCATAGACTTACACTGTTTTCAGTGCCGGATCAGTTTTTTTCAGTTTTTATGACCGGATACAAAATCACAGCTTGCAGTCCGGTCACAAAACAAAATGCTGACGGAAAATAAGACAACCTGATGCATCCTGAACGGGTCTCTTTCCATTCAGAAAGCACGGGGACAAAATGGAACGTTTTTTTCCCCAGTACTGAGATCCTCTGATGAAGCTCAATACTGGAAAACAACAACGCAAGTGTGAAAGTAGTCTTAGAAAGTGCTAAAGCAGCCCTGTAACCCCTTCAGTCTCAGGATCCGGGAGGTCCCATTAGTTAAAGGGCATCTGTCAGCAGTTTTGTACCTATGACACTGGCTGACCTGTTACATGTGCGCTTGGCAGCTGAAGGCGTCTGTGTTGGTCCCATGTCCATGTGTGTCCACATTGCTGAGAAAAATTATGCTTTAATATATGCAAATGAGCCTCTAGGAGCAACGGGGGCGTTGCCTTTACACCTAGAGGCTCTGCTCTGTCTGCATAATATAGTATAGTATCAACTAGGAATAGTATAGTATCAGCTAGGAATAGTATAGTATCAACTAGGAATAGTATAGTATCAGCTAGGAATAGTATAGTATCAGCTAGGAATAGTATAGTATCAACCAGGAATAGTATAGTATCAGCTAGGAATAGTATAGTATCAACTAGGAATAGTATAGTATCAACTAGGAATAGTATAGTATCAGCTAGGAATAGTATAGTATCAACCAGGAATAGTATAGTATCAGCTAGGAATAGTATAGTATCAACTAGGAATAGTATAGTATCAACTAGGAATAGTATAGTATCAACTAGGAATAGTATAGTATCAGCTAGGAATAGTATAGTATCAACTAGGAATAGTATAGTATCTTAAGTTACCAGAAGCAATGGTGGCCTCCTTTCCTCCAACAGACACACGCACTGGGCTGATCTGCTCGGCAATTTGGATTACAATTACGACTCCTTGCATAATTATGGTATTTCCGTCATTGACATAGCCGCTGCTGTAGTAGTAAGTCCCCGGCAATGTGAAATTATAGGAAAATACACCTTTAAAGAAAGAAAACATTAATGTCATCATTAGTGTTAAGCGAACTTGTGTTTTAAGTTCGGCGTCTAAAGTTCGGATTCGGGTTGTCGAAGAATCCCGATATGGATTCCGAATTACGTTGTGGTCCGTGGTAGTGGAATCCATATCGGGATTCTTCGATAACCGAATCCAAACTTTAGACGCTGAACTTAAAACACAAGTTCCCTCAATACCTGTCATCATCCTAGTGCAAAGCATGCCAATGTCAATGAGCTGCCACGTAAAGCACTGACTAATATGTAAACCCACACCCCAAACATTCAGCTTTCAAAGAAGTGCAACCCAAGTATATGACACAGGGGCCCAGTAGGTAAGGGAGCCCATTGCTGCTGTCTATTTGATCACCTGTAAGGGACTGACTAATGAATTTCATAGGTCATTATTTAGAAAAGTGGGGGCACCACGCTCAGCACCCATCTATACCTTCATAAAAATGATCTCCTTTTCAAATGCCATAAAAAATTGAAAAAATCAAAGTCCTCACTCTGATATGATAATATCTGAGACACTTAGTCAATATATTTTGATCAAAACACATCTAAGCCCGCCTACCGAACGCCATATATAGTGCTTGCATCTACTTTATTAAGTGCATTATCATCTTATTTCTGTGGTTTTCTTCAATAATATGGCCAGGGACATCCGCGCATTTGTATCATATCGTGCAGGATGTTTTTATCTTAGTTTTTTCTGTGATTTTTTTTGTCTATGTAGTATTTGCTTGAGGGAGTGGCACCTTCAAGTGTGAATGCGCACCTATTATCTTGGGAGTAGCATTCCTCTGCACTTTTGCCCTTCCTATCCAAAAGAGCTCCTTGATTAGGTGGTCCATATGGCTGTACTTGCTCCTCCTGCCATTGGTTGCTTGATGCACATGGAGGTGACTAGGAGCAGCACACCATATGTGCAGCGTCTGCGCTCCTGAACATAGAAGCCCAACGGCTTAGGTAAGGTTTAGCGTAGGACCCGCCTGACCTGAGACCACCTTGGCGTTCGGTAGGCGGGCTTAGATGTGTTTTGATCAAAATATATTGACTAAGTATCTCAGATATTATCATATCAGAGTGAGGACTTTGTCTATGATGAACACCATACTATGATACAGAAGCCAAACGTGTGTCACTCCTCACGGGATTAACCCCATCCATCCCGCAAATTATTAAAGCGGTTGTACGACCATTAAATGTTATTTTAATATAATTCAGCGAGAGAAAAGTAGTTGCTTTTGTAATTTACTTTCTCTAACAAAAATGCTCTTTATTTTATTATAACAGTGCCACCTGGTGTTTATCCTGGATAGTAATGGACACGACCAGCACATTGTGGTGGTCACGCATGCTCAGTCCCATCCTCAGTGCCACCAGCCATATCTACAGTTAGAAGGGAGAAATCTGCAGCAGAAAGGACACATCCCATGACAAAGGAAACTTCCCCTGAGCTGTGATAGGCAGAGAGCTGCAGCAGAACGACACACCCCTTGAGTTGGCATAGGGAGAGAAGTGCAGCAGAGAGGACATGCCTCATGAGGTGTGAGAGGGAGAGAGCTGTAGCAGAAAGGACATTCCCTGAGCTGTGATAGGCAGAGTTGCAGCAGAAATGACACATCCCTTGAGTTGAGATAGAGTGGAACTGCAGCAGAAAGGACGCCCCATGAACTGTGCGAGAGAGAGAGAGCTGCAGCAGAAAGGACGCGCCCCTGAGCTGCCAGTTTAAAATAAATCTCGCAGAGCAATTGGAGTAATGAATGAAGAGATCTCTGGATCCATGTGAGGTACAGGGCTGGTTTTAGCTTTGCTAGAAAGAGATCATCATGTACTATATTTTACATAAATCATGGGATAACCCCTTTAAGGTATTGATAAAGTGGGTGCAGACCTGAGGGCGCACGAGCCCCGCTGTTGAAGGAAATTCCATCATAGGTAAGGTTGGCCGGATCCGACACTGAAAATACTCTGTATCCAATACCCGTGATTAAAGGCTGAGCGTTCCACTGCCAAATGACGGCGTCCCCTGTAGATATCAGCAGTCTAGATGGAGACCAGGCATAGCCGGTGCCGTACACTGCATAAAGAATACACACATTAATCAATGCAAAATGTGTAATGTCTATATAATGACATAATCAATCAATGGAAAGGTGAGATACATATGACGCTGTGCTAATAAGTGGAGCAGTTGCCCATAGCAACCACATTATATCTCAGGGGCCCTTTAAGACACCAACCTTTTTGGTTGTCATGGGCAACCGTTCCTCTCTTTGGCAGAAAATCAGCCGAGACGGGGCAATACCTGGCGCTCCGTGGTTCATCCGTACCGGAGTCAGAGCGACGTATAGGCTTCTATAGCGCTGGAACTCCAGTTATCCATAGTTGTCAGCAGTCCCTAATTTTCAGAGATAGTCCCTGCAAATTTGTGCTGTCCTGGGCTGAAAATGGGTGGGACTTATGTAAACCCTGCCCATAAGTGGGTGGTTCTGGTTGGGTTTGTGGTTGTTCATGCCCCGAATTCCCCAACTATAATGGTGGTAAGTAGGATGTATGACGAACCACGAGACGTCTGGACGTCCGTAATAAAGACACAGGAAAAATTTTCTTTATTGTCCATAGCGACCAATCACAGAGCAGCTATAATTTTACCAGAGCAGTTTTAGGAATGAAAGCCGAGCTCTGACTGGATGCAAGGACTGTCCTCCTTTTAGACATTTTGGATAAAGCTGCCCCATATGTCCATGATAGGACATAGTTTGGAGGTCATTTATCAAACTGGTGTAAAGTAGAACTGGCTTAGTTGCCCATAGCAGCCAATCAGATTCCTCCTTTCATTTTTGAAAGCTTCTTTGGAAAATGAAAGGTGGAATCTGATTGGTTGCTATGGGCAACTAAGCCAGTTCTACTTTACACCAGTTTGATAAATGACCCCATTTGTCTTTATAGTAGATGAATCTCATGGCACCAGCAGGGTATAGCACTCACCTGAATGTTTTCCACCATTTGTCACCGTATATACCGCGCCGGGTCTCTGGATCACACAGGTCAGCTCCTTGGCCGAACTGGCAGAGACTTTACACGGGAGATTCCCTAGAACATAATAAATCCATTAATATAATAGTGCATCTATAAAGGGAAGCAACACTGCTACACCGGCGGTTCAAAAGTCTGGTTGGGAGCTGTAATAGGGCAACGTTGTTTGTCACTCAGCTTTCCCAGGAACAGATTTGATCTAGGACTCATTCACATGACCGTATGGTCGCTGTCCCCGTGCTGTAGACCACAAATAGCACAAATATTGACTTGAATGGGTCCGCAAACTGCAAAATACTGCAAAAGATAGGACATGTCCTATCTTCTGTGGTGCGGAGGCACGGACCTGAAAGCCCACGGAAGCGCTTCCCAGTGTTTCTGTGGGCTTCCGATCCATGCCTTCGCACCGCAAAAGATAGGACATGTTCTATCTTTTGCCATATTTTGCGGATCGCGGAAACAATCAAGTCAATGTGTTTACACGGCTGGCGCCTGTGTATTGCAGACCCACTGTTTGCGGTCCACAATACGGGCACCACAGCCATACGGTCGTGTGAATGAGCCCTAAGAAACTGCTGAATATCATTTCTAACAGGGGCAGACACCCCATGAAATGATGCTGTACCTATTTGTACTTGGTTGTCATTTGGGACAGGACTGAAGCCGGATCCCGTCAGTGTGATTCGAGTACCGCCGTACAGGGATCCATATTGTGGGGAGATGCTGTTCACTTCCAAAATATACGCAACGGACGCTCCATCATTCATGCTGCAACAAAACAGGCAAGCTGTAATATGGCCACTGTATTTATATGAAGCCATGTAGAACCCTATTCACACTTGTATAAAGCATTACGATGAGCTGCAATACCAGCTATAGCCCATGAACAGGGGTGGCGCTGTTTTTTGCTGGTTCCTTAGTAGAGGGATAGGATAACAACCAGTATTTGTAAGAAAAGCGGCATTCCCAGAGGTTACCCATGGAAAGTATAATGGATTAGATTTATCAAACGGTGTAAGGGAAAAGTGGCTTAGTTGCCCCTAGCAAACAATCAGAATTTGCCTTTCATTTTCCAAAAAAGTTCAGAAAAATGAAAGGTGAAATCTGATTGGTTGCTATGGGCAACTAAGACAGTTTTCCTTTACATTAGTTTGATAAATCCCCTATATTGCCATGTAGATGTGGCCTTTGGGAGCAGTCAGAGCCACGAGTCAAATGTTGAAGGGCAGCGTTGCTGATCATGGAGCTGTCGGTCCTCCGTGCTAGAGTCCCATGAATGCACATGTATAGCTATTCTACTGACTGACTGGCCTGTATCCCACAGAAGAGTACGTGGGGGAGGATACATAGAGCCAACTCAACCATCGAGGTGATCCCACAGATGCTCAATTAGGTTCAAGTCTAGGGAATTAGGAGGCCAGGAGAGTAGTTGTAGGTCTTGGTCATGTTCTTCCAACGAATGTCAGACATTTCTAACAGTGAGACATGTCGCATCGTCTTGCTGGAAGATCCCATCTGCCCCAAGGAAGACAATCAGCATGTATGGGTGTACATGATCTGCAAGGATGGATTCATACCCAAATCTATTGTTAATGCCCTCCACATGGATGAGTGGGCTCAGAGAATGCCACAAAACATGTTCTTCCAGCAATGGTTTCAGGGTGGTTGTTTTTGGTTTATAAGGAGTTCTGACACCCAGCACCTCTGGCACCCATCAATAGCAGATCGCAATGGGAACAAGCATCGCGGATGATTATAGGGAGGCTTGTTCCCGTTGCGGCCTGCTATTGGCTTCTCCTCCATCAACGGATGTTTTGATCCATGCGACACGGAGGTGCAGCAGCCGCTGTGTGGGCATCAGAAGCAATGCAGGTGCCGGGGAGCAGGGTAAGTATGAAGAATAGGAGAGGCCCAGGCATTTTGGGGGGGCATTATAGGGGTTGGGTAAACCCTTTAACCCTTTAAAGTCAAATAAAGTAAGGAGTTGATGACTTTGCATAGGGGATACAGGGGCAAATGTCCACAAATGTCCAGACTTCAAAGTACCCCTGCTCCAGTGCACTACAATATTATAGTGTTTGTCTTCAAAACCTGACCCGATGCTGTTAGTTGGGGTCAGGATTCGCATCTGCAATACGGAAAATGCCCCCACATTAAGACCATCTGCTTAAGGTCAAACCAGGATAGCAACATGTCTGAAAGACGCAGACCTTATATCACAAGAATAGGTTAAATACCTGGTTATTGCAAATCCATAATTTCCGACTTGCACCATGATGTTGAATGTTCCGGGTGGAAGTGCAGGCAGAAGACATCTTATATTGGTTGGTGTCCACTCCAGAATTTCGCACGTTTCATTTGCAAGAAAAACAGCACTTTCTTCTGACTGATTTAGGAAGTTTAAGCCTGAAATAGTGAGCGTTGTATTTCCCAAAACACTACTGGTTCTTGGTTCAATTCCAGTGATGGTTGGTGCCAAGAAAGAGGTAAAATTGAAGGCATTTGGTAAGGTGGCATTAAGTCCATTTGTGAAAACAATAAGATCAGCGTTGCCTTCTAGCCCCTGAAAAAACAACAACATTCATGTAATATGGCCACAGCTTCATTTTTGTATTTCACCGCACAAGACCTATACCCCTATGGATCTACTAAACAGAACTTAGATTATTGTAGAGTTTTATGAGGATTTAAAGGGATTGTTTCATCAATACAACCCCTGTCCATATATTGTATTAGGACGTCACAGAAGGCGATTCCCCACTTGGTAACCCCCCCTCCCCCTTTATTAGCCGGAGTAGAAAACCACTAAAAAACACCGGCATTTCAAGACGTTATCAGTTTGCTGCAACTGTTGATTGTCTATGGCTACAGTCACAAACTGTTTGCAGTGTCCCTTTGCAATTTGTAGCAGGAACCCCCCCAGGGCCAGTACATATGTGAAACATATCCATAGACCCCCATGCACCTGACAAAAGCCAAAACAGTGTCCTTTTGCCCTGCATAGGGTTGTTATACACTGGTATTCATTTTTTTCAGTTGTATGGAATAGCACAGTCTGCTGCGTTATTCCGTACAGAGTAATAGCACAAAACTAGTATACTGCATGGTATATGTCTTTGCAACATGAAGTGTATGGTGATGTATACCACTGTATTCCTATAAATGCGTTGGAGGTAAATGTCTGGAAATCGTCTCTACATATTCCTTCAACATACACTGCAAACACAGCGTGAGTGGACTGTTAACTAATTTTATGAGACTCAGAGTAGAAAAGAACTATTGAGAATGTAGATCGGCCTAAAAGGAGGGTGGGTGGAAGTAGTCTGTGAAGGTATCGCCTGTTTATGGCTTTCGAACTGTGTTTCTGTCTTACGGTTACACCCCGCAGTGGGAATTGTAGACATGTTTTGTGAGAACTGTACGCCTAGGTTGGATTGGAAGGTAGAAAAGTTTGGAAGGGCACCACATCAGAGAGAAGGCTACATCAAGGGTGTTCCCCCGGGGGAGAACTACACTTATTATCCTGTGTCCCCGTCTTTACTGTAATTGCCCTGGGAATGAGGGAGAGGGACACCATGAACATCGGGACTAATACCACCCTTATCATCATTGTCACTCCCATCTTCCTTCCTGACGCACTCCCCTCCAGGCATGTTGCACTACCATCAAAAGCAATGCTGACAGGATAACAAGTATAACACTTACCTCAGAGGTACGGCATTTAATCAAACTCAGATTGGCAAAGACCACGGCACATCCATTGCCATCAAGTTCTACCACAGAGTTCCCACTAAATCCAGAGCCATGAATTGTTAATAATGTGCCTCCTAGAAAGAAAGCATATTTTCAGTGTTAATGCAGTGAAGCAGGGAAGAAGGGCATCTGATAGTATAATGTACCTATACTGTATGGACAACTGCTTGAGGTTCTCCCCTGTTCCCCTGAACATAACAAAATGCACTCACCTGTCCATGGTTGCCGCTGCTCCATTCCCAGCCTGGACTAGGAAGTGGCTGTATCCCAAGACCGCTTAAAAATCAATGGATGGCGCACTGTGCAAGCTCAGCCACTGCTCCATTCACTTCTATGGGGCTGACGGAAATAGCCGAGACAACGCTTGGCTATTTTCGGTGCTCGTACAGGAATGAATGGAGGGTGGCCACACATGTGTAGACATTGCCGGCTCCGTTCTAAGTATAGGTGCGGGTCCCGGAGGTGGGACCTGCACCTATCAGACATTAGGGGTATATCCTAGCGTTATGCCCCCAATGTCTGCGATGGTACAGCCCCTTTAATGGTACCTCACTGCTGTGATGCAGCATTCAAGCCACTGTGACCTGTGATTGGCCACACTGGGGACCTGGCACAGTGCAGTGGCAGGATCGGTGAGTCGGGTTTGTCATGTTCAAGAGGTTGTCGGCTCCGAGCCTGGACAAGCCTTTAATGTACCATCTTGTGCTATGAGTGATGTATTTATTACAGTCAAACCTATAGATTGGTCAGATATGTACACACCGTGTGCATCACCCAGGGTTGATGTTCCTGGAGGGATACACCAAATGGAAAAGGATTTAGGAAAACTAGAGGAATGGTCAAAAATCTGGCAACTAAAATGTAATGTTGATAAGTGCAAGATAATGCACCTGGGGTGTAAAATCCAAGAGCAGAATATAAAATCAGTGATACAGTCCTAACCTCAGTATCTGAGGAAAGGGATTTAGGCATCATTATTTAAGAAGACTTAAAGGTAGGCAGACAATGTCATAGAGCAGCAGGAAATGCTAGCAGAATGCTTTGGTGTATAGGGAGAGACATTACCAGTAGAAAGAGGGAGGTGCTCATGCCGCTCTACAGAGCACTAGTGAGACCTCATTTGGAGTATTGTGCTCAGTACTGGAGACCATATCTCCAGAAGGATATTGATACTTTGGAGAGAGTTCAGAGAAGAGCTACTAAACTGGTACATGAATTGCAGGATAAAACTTACCAGGAAAGATTAAAGGACCTTAACATGTATAGCTTGGAAGAAAGACGAGACAGAGGGGATATGATAGAAACCTTTAAATACATAAAGGTAATCTAAAGAGGGAAGAGGAGAAAATATTTAAAAGAAGAAAAACTGCTACAAGAGGACATCGTTTTAAATTAGAGGGGCAAAGGTTTAAAAGTAATATCAGGAAGTATTACTTTACTGAGAGAGTAGTGGATGCATGGAATAGCCTTCCTGCAGAAGTGGTAGCTGCAAATACAGTGGAGGAGTTTAAGCATGCATGGGATAGGCATAAGGCCATCCTTCATATAAGATAGGGCCAGGGGCTATCCATAGTATTCAGTGTATTGGGCAGACTAGATGGGCCAAATGGTTCTTATCTGTTGACACATTCTATGTTTCTATTCTTATTTAACAGATCTTAATAATTGAGATCAATAGTGAAAATAATATCTGTATAGACTAATAGGCATTGTTGTCCTATGATTACAAAGAGAGGTCCTTTATCTTTTTAGAAACGGCATCAACCAAGTCCATAGGTCGTGTGAGCTGAGGCCTGTGTCCTACTGTTCTAGAGGGATCCTGAGTTTGGTACTCCCCGTCCCCATGTTTGCTTAGTCTATCCTAATAGGGCTTATAAAAAAGGATATGTCTAACCTACAGCAGAGGACAACGGATCTACATGAATACCTGCAGGGCTTCCTGAGGACGGTGTTACTGAAGAGACAATGATATCATAAGTAAAAGTCATGTTTCCTCCATACGAGACTGCAAATCCACGTTCTGCGATGGACACAGTGATCGGGAATGTTCCAGCGCTTGCTTTCTGAGCCTGACAACGGATCTCATTATCTGTATGTAAAAATACACAAAGAGAAGCAAAATGAATCACAGTGAATACATAATACATGACATGTGATAGACTCAGGGTTGCACCTAGCCTTTCTGCTGTCTGAGGCGAAAACTGGAACGGTGCCACCCCCAATGTCAATTTCTTAACATAACCCCTTTGGCACAATGAAAGCTCTCATTGCCCATGGCCCGTCTGCTGCCCCCCTCTTGCCCCTACCTGGTGCTGCCTGAGGCAATGGCCTTACCCGGCCTCACTGGTGGTGCACCCCTGGATAGACTACATGAAAGTATCAATAAAAGAGTTGAATTAGCAAGTTAGTCCCGTTTGAAAAGGAAAATTCCCTATTATTAAGGTAATTGTTGTAGGTTCAGCTTTAGACAAAACACAGCGGCCACTACAGGGGGAATAGAGTATTACAAGCTGTCCATTGAAATTAATCGGTGACCATGTAATACTTTGGTGTGCCAAGTTCACTAAGGCTAGAGCTGTACTTTGTGAGATGCTCTCGATGGGTCCCCAACTATGGAATGGGATCGTTCTGAGACAACACATTTAATGTAATTTATTTTTACATTATTTAGGGCAGTTTGACTTACCTCTGAGGGTAAGAATGGTGCAAGTAAGGTTTCCAATTGTCACATAGGTTGTGTCATTGGCGGTGCTGTTAGCAAATCCAGTCCCATTTATTATTAATACCGCATCTTCTCCATTGACGGCTGAAAAATATGGTTATCAACTTAGTGCTTTGAACAACTCTTAAAGGAGAACACCGCTTTTGGACAACAAATTCCTTCAGTTCTCATGTATGAATTAGTTTTTTTATCATCCATGTGCAATGCATTGTGGGAGTTACACAACAAGAGCAAGGCCATTGAGGTGACCGTACACAGATTCGTTCTGCACAAAGATGCCTATATGGGGGGGGGGGGCAATCAGACGATGACCTAATGTGTATAGAAGCCGCAAAATAGACAACCTGCAATCTTGATAATTTTTTTTCTAATTTATATTCCAATGCTTTTCGCCATCTTTACCTGTATTAATAGAATAGATAAGTGGTGTTTGTTTTACATCCCAGGTGTAGTCACAGTTTCCAGAACACTTTGAAGGGATTCCATGTATGTAGACTTCCACCTATGATGGATAGCATGGATTTATTGTTAGAAATGATCCCCTCTCCGCCAAAAAAGAATGAATGAATTACTGTACAAGTTAGTAAGTTGTCCTATTTCATTTAACCACATCTGTTTATGGGAAACATTACGTACCCATAGCCATAACCATAAGTCTGTTATTAGTTCCGCCCATCAGGTAGGCACTGTTCATCCCTGGGTGTCCTCCTCTCATTCCCACAGCTTGGTGATTACCTTTTTAAAGTTTTTTTTATAAGATTTAAAAAAATGGGTACAGGGCAAAACCTTACTCATCCTTTAAATGTGCTGCAGCTCCGGCCCCGACCGCACATTGTTCATGAACTGGCCTCATGAACTACGTGTGACGGCTGAAGGCAGTGATTGGCAGTAGCGGTCATGTGAACTATGGACATGGTGTGATTATTGCTTTACCAGCGGAGTCCAGAGAGACTGGGACCAGAATAGGAGCACTGGAGCAGCTGAGCATCTAAAAGGTGTGGAAGAGGTTTTTTTTTTTTTATGCTGCCCCCGTTTTATGCAGTTTTTAAAAAATCTAAAAAAAAAACATTTAGCATACATATATCCTTCATTTACATATGCAACCCAAGAGCTATGAAACCAAGTGGTGTAGTCTAGACTCGCTGCGTGAGAGGAAGCATCTGCAGAAGAGAGACCTGCCACAAGGAACTTCCATCCTTGCATATCAACCAACTACAACCATCCTCTGGGAAGGAAAGAAGTACAGAATATAAAGACTATGTGGGACCAGAGTGAAGTACTGGTGCAAAGCACAGACATAAGTGCAATCTCTCTTCTCTAGCAATAGGCCTTACTGCTACTGGAAAGAGCACATCTCCTTAGCCACCCACCACACTTTTACCATGGATTGGCTACGTGTTGGAGGATCTACACCCCGCTGTGAGAGTAGCTGCTTACCCCCTCTGGTTAATTTGGAAAGTATTTTGGATCTGATAGAGAGACACTCAGAGTCAGCCATCTCACTGCCGGTAATCCCATGTTCAGCTTGGAAGTATTGTGAATGTATCTTGGAGAGACAGAACTGAATGCTATCAGTGCCTTTTCTATGAACTGTCTAGACTACCCCAGTGAAGGAACTGTTTTGCACTCATCACCTTCACTGCCCCACCACCACACAGCCTACATCACTTAGGAGCCCTGCCTTGCACCTCTAAACTTCACGACATCAAGGGCTCCTAAGACGACATCAGACATGAGCCCCAGGACACAGGATGTGCCCAAAAGCGAAGAAAGGTTGTGTACCTCCACATATTTCTACATGGTCCCAAGGAGCACCAGAGTGAGGACACCCACCACAAACCACAACTACCACTACTGTCCTTCTCACAACTCTCCTCTGTGGGCTGCTTGCTGCACATACAAGGTGTGCCCTAGAGAAAGAGAGCCATCGGAGGAGGCAGAATCTGTCTGGAGAGACTTTTACATTGTTTGCTTGCCTCAAAGTAGACATTTGAGGTAAAATACGTTAATGTAATTTTGTTTGAGGGGTCGGTAGTAAACCGCATGTATAGTCAGGGAGACTTGTATGTTTAGTAAGTGCTCAGCAGAGCAGTGGTTGATTTGTGTTTTGGGCCCGAATGTAAAGGCTATACATTTACTTGAATGAAGAACAGTCCAAACCTGAAATGGACTCCTGCGTCACTGTCTCTGACTGCATTTGATACCATTTTGCCGACCGCTACTGAACTAATTCTCACAATTCATAAGTAACCTTTTCACTAATAAGGCGTCCTTTCCCCAGGGCCCCGTATAGGAGCACAACCCTTGTGCCTGTACAGAAATCTCGCCCTGTCATGCAGCTTTCCATATCCCAATTCCCTATACCCTGTCCATTTACTACTATTATATCCCCATTTTTTACAAGCATTAGTAATAAATACTATTAATTTCCATACCTGTGGCTTTGTGTTTGATGTTCTCACTAAATCCCCAAACAGGTGCTGACGAAACAGGCCTCCGCTAGTTACTTTTACTGCGGAAACTTGAGCAGCTACACCGGTCACCTTGGAATCATTGACCTGAATACAACACATGGCGAAGACTTAGATTTTTTATTTTTTTTTCCAAAATAATTATACCTTCCTTCTCACAAACCATACTCTAGCTGTAGGGCAACTGGCTGCAGCAGGAGCCCTCCTCCACTGTTCTGTCTGCAATAGAATATGAGGAGTGCCACCCTATAAGATACTTATTCCTTTCACGTTTGTCTAAGGCGATAGAGCAATAACGATCGATATATGTAATAACATTATAGCAAATAATGATAAACAGCAGCAAAGCTTTATTATTTTAGGACTATTTTTTTTGAAGGAAGAGGCCATCTCCAATATAGATATAGCAGAGCTATGGTTAACCTAAAGCAAAAATATATCCCCATAGGTATATAAAACGGGCCATACTCTCAACATTTTGGACAATCTCTACTTTTTAGAAGTGTCCCTTGACAATATACTGATCACAAAGTGCCCATGTGCTTTCTGTGTGAAACTTATCAGTAAGGCTGAATGCACACTACTGTGATCTATACGAGTATATTACTGTACTGCAGCGGCGGCACGAAGCGCACGGCGTCATAGCAAACAATGACGCCGTGCGCTCCTGCTCTCAGCAGGATGCCAGGCCGGGATACCACGAACTGCTCCACGGTCGTGTGCATTCGGTCTAAGTGATCAATTTTCCTACAGCGCCACCACAGGGGTAATTATGCATAACACTGAACTCATTCAAATCTATGGGCTGTCTGTGTAATGCAGGACAGGACAGGTCCTCCAGAGTAAGGCCTCATTCAGACAGTCGTAGTGTTTCGCGGATCCGCAAATTGCGCGATTGCGGACAACAATAGGACATGCTCTATCCTTTCCGCGAAGCTGTGCTGTCCACATCTTTTGCTGCCTCATTGAAATGAATGAGTCTGCAACCGTTCCGCAAAATTGTGGAACGGGTGCGGAGCCATTCATACAGCTGTCTGAATGGTCCCTAGGAGACATTCTTTGTAGCCAAGAGATGAGGATCCTGAGCAGAGAACCCCCCCTCTCCTCTATTAAAATTCCTTAAAGAGCATCTGTCAGCAGATTTGCACCTATGAAACTATGGGGCGTCATTTGTTCACAGTGCATTTTTTTTTGTGACACAAAATGCATTTTGTAGTATTCTGTCACACAATGACATTCTGTGTCACAAAATGAACTCTGTGCCTCAAAATACAATTCTGTTAATTTTGTGACACAGAATAAAATTTTGTGACTTAAAATTCTACAAAATGAATTTTGTCTATACAACATACATTTTGTGTCACGAAATGCAATGTGAACAAATGGCTCCCCATATGCATATATTAAAGCATCCTTTTTCTCAGCAATGTGGACACATATGAACATGGGACCAACACAGACGTCTTCAGCTGCCAAGTAACATGTAACAGATCAGCCAGTGTCATAGGTACAAAACTGCTGACAGATGCCCTTTTATGACGGTATGTTGAAATTGGGTTGATGATGTTCCTGGAGGGATACACCAAATGGAAAAGGACTTAGGAAAACTAGAGTAATAGAGAAAAATCTGGCAACTAAAATGTAATGTTGATAAGTGCAAGATAATGCACCTGGGGCGTAAAAACCCAAGAGCAGAATATAAAATCAGTGATACAGTCCTAACCTCAGTATCTGAGGAAAGGGATTTAGGGATCATTATTTCAGAAGACTTAAAAGGTAGGCAGACAATGTCATAGAGCAGCAGGAAATGCCAGCAGAATGCTTGGGTGTATAGGGAGAGGCATTACCAGTAGAAAGAGGGAGGTGCTCATGCCGCTCTACGGACCACTAGTGGAGTATTGTGCTCAGTACTGGAGACCATATCTCCAGAAGGATATTGATACTTTGGAGAGAGTTCAGAGAAGAGCTACTAAACTGGTACATGGATTGCAGGACAAAACTTACCAGGAAAGATTAAAGGACCTTAACATGTATAGCTTGGAAGAAAAACGAGACAGAGGGGATATGATAGAAACTTTTAAATACATAAAGGGAATCAACAAGGTAAAAGAGGAGAGAATATTTAAAAGAAGAAAAACTGCTACAAGAGGACATAGTTTTAAATTAGAGGGGCAAAGGTTTAAAAGTAATATCAGGAAGTATTACTTTACTGAGAGAGTAGTGGATGCATGGAATAGCCTTCCTGCAGAAGTGGCAGCTGCAAATACAGTGGAGGAGTTTAAGCATGCATGGGATAGGCATAAGGCCATCCTTCATATAAGATAGGGCCAGGGGCTATCCATAGTATTCAGTGTATTGGGCAGACTAGATGGGCCAAATGGTTCTTATCTGCCGACACATTCTATGTTTTTATTGTTTTTCTAAACTGGATAACCCATTTAAGACAATGTAACAGACAGGGATATGACTGTGTAATAAGACTGATATTTTATGTAACATGATATCCTCAGATCTGTCAATCTCAGTCCCAGCTCTGCTATATCTTACGTTTAAACAAAAAAAAGTAATTAAGATATAACTGAACACTCAGTAGGCCCTGTGAAATGAACAGATGAAAAATGCTGTGTATACCTGTAAGAGCGGCTGGTATCCTGTAGCCGTTAAGAACTTTATTTGCCATGAGTATCCTCTGCAGCTTCCATATCTTGAAAGTATGGAAACCTGGCCTAGTTCTGGAATGGTCTCTAATGCATATTTGAGATTGATGCTGGAGATGTCTACACGGAGATCTGTAGAGCAACCAGAGGATGGGGATTATTGACTGACCGATCATAGACAATGTTATCATAAAACTATTGGCTTTACCAATTACCAGGGCCTTAGGGGTGTGCAACCTGTGCCACCATCCAAGGTGCATCAATCACCCCTGCTGAAGGAGCACCACCGAAGAACTGGCCCCTGAGGTTTGAGACCAACATAAATCATATTGGTAAGTGTATAGCAGTATTGTTTAGACACTGTATAGCACTGTTACTAGATTTCTAGATGTATGGTGCTATTATTTAGTCACTGTGTGGTATTTAATTAGGTATTGCATAGTACTGCACACAATTACACCACACAGTATATAATATTTGCAGTGTATGGTGATGATGGCGCTATATAGCATTGTTATTTGGCTGACAAATGACACTTTTGCTTGGACACCATATAGTATAATAATTATTATGAGGAACTGTATGGTATGTGTTTTACACCATATGAAGGAGAGGGCAGCAACAGAAGCTACCGCACAGGGTACAGTCCAATGTAAGGTTGGACCTGTCAGTTATAGTTATTACTATGCTGTAGGAGAGCTCCTGTTCTGGGAGACTCATGTCATCCTTGTATTACGTGCATTACCATTCATCTAAAATATGCACCATGTAATACTATATATACCCTGCATCAGCCACTGCAGGGGAAATGCCAGGCTGGCGGTGACCTTTCATGGCAAAATAAGCTGTTTACCGGGGTGCTCGGAGCAGAATATGGGGTGATTTTCTCATCTGCCCAGGGATTCCATTTTGAAAGGGGGCACCTCTGATGAGACCACTCCTTTAACCCCTTAAGGACTCAGCCCTATTTCACCTTAAGGACTTGGCCATTTTTTGCAAATCTGACCAGTGTCACCTTAAGTGCTGATAACTTTAAAACACTTTGACTTATCCAGGCCATTCTGAGATTGTTTTTTCGTCACATATTGTACTTCATGACACTGGTAAAATAAAGTTAAAAAAAATATTTTTTTTTGCATAAAAAAATACCTAATTTACCCCAAATTTGGAAAAATTGCAAATTTCAAAGTTTCAGTTTCTCTACTTCTGTAATACATAGTAATACCCCCCAAAATTGTGATGCCTTTACATTCCCCATATGTTTACTTCATGTTTGAATTATTTTGGGAATGATATTTTATTTTTTGGGGATGTTACAAGGCTTAGAAGTTTAGAAGCAAATCTTAAAATTTTTCAGAAATTTACTAAAACCCAATCTTTAGGGACCACTACATGTCTGAAGTCACTTTGCGAGGCTTACATAATAGAAACCACCCAAAAATGACCCCATTCTATAAACTACACCCCTCAAGGTATTCAAAACTGATTTTACAAACTTCGTTAACCCTTTAGGTGTTGGACAAGAGTTATTGGAATTTTCCATTTTAACCCATTTTTTCCACTAACAAAGCAAGAGTTAACAGCCAAACAAGACTGTATCTTTATTGCCCTGACTCTGCCGTTTACAGAAACACCCCATATGTGGCCGTAAACTACTTTACGCCCACACAGCGGGGCGTAGAGTGAAAGGTGCGCCGTTTGGTTTTTGGAAGCCAGATTTTGCTGGACAGTTTTTTTGACACCATGTCCCATTTGAAGCCCCCCTGATGCACCCCTAGAGTAGAAACTCCATAAAAGTGACCCTATCTAAGAAACTACACCCCTCAAGGTATTCAAAACTGATTTTTACAAACTTTGTTAACCCTTTAGATGTTGCACAAGATTTAATGGAAAATAGAGATACAATTTCAAAATTTCACTTTTTTGGCAGATTTTCCATTTTAATATTTTTTTTCCAGTTAGAAAGCAAGGGTTAACAGCCAAACAAAACTCATTATTTATGGCCCTGATTCTGTAGTTTACAGAAACACCCCATATGTGGTCGTAAACTGCTGTACGGGCACACGGCAGGGCGCAGAAGGAAAGGAATGCCATACGGTTTTTGGAAGGCAGATTTTGCTGGACTGGTTTTTTTGACACCATGTCCCATTTGAAGCCCCCCTGATACACCCCTAGAGTAGAAACTCCAAAAAAGTGACCCCATTTTAGAAACTACGGGATAGGGTGGCAGTTTTGTTGGTACTAGTTTAAGGTAAATATGATTTTTGGTTGTTCTATATTACACTTTTTGTGAGGCAAGGTAACAAGAAATAGCTGTTTTGGCACCGTTTTTTTTGTTATTTACAACATTCATCTGACAGGTTAGATCATGTGGTATTTTTATAGAACAGGTTGTCCCGGACGCAGCGATACCTAATATGTATACAATTTTTTTATTTATGTAAGTTTAAACACAATGATTTCATTTTTTAAACAAAAGAAAACATGTTTTAGTGTCTCCATAGTCTGAAAGCCATAGTTTTTTCAGTTTTTGAGCGATTATCTTAGGTAGGGTCTAATTTTTTTAGGGATGAGATGACAGTTTGATTGGCACTATTTTGGGGTGCATATGACTTTTTGATCGCTTGCTATTACACTTTTTGTGAAGTAAGATGAAAAAAAATGGCTTTTTTTACACCGTTTTTATTTTTATTTTTTTACAGTGTTCACCTGAGGGGTTAGGTCATGGAATATTTTTATAGAGCCGGTCGATACGGACGTGGCGATACCTAATATGTATACTTTTTTTTATTTATGTAAGTTTTACACATTGATTTCATTTTTGAAACAAAAAAATCATGTTTTACTGTTTCCATAGTCTAAGAGCCATAGTTTTTTAGTTTTTGGGCGATTATCTTGGGTAGGGTTTGAATTTTGAGGGATGAGATGACGGTTTGATTGGTACTATTTTGGCATACATGCGACTTTTTTGATCACTTTTATTACCTTTTTTGGGGAAGTAAGGTGGGCAAAATTTCAATTTCCTCATAGTTTTTATTTTTTTATTTTTATGGCATTCACCTTGCGGGGAAAGTAACATAACCATTTTATAGATCAGGTCGTTACGGACGCGGCGATACCTAATATGTGTAGTGTATTTTATTTTTTTTATTTTTATTCAGTGATAAATGTGTTTTTTTATCTTTACTTTTTTCACTTTTTTTTACATTTTTTTGACCCAGACCCACTTGGTTCTTGAATATCCAGTGGGTCTGATGTCTGTATAATACAGTACATTACACTATATAGGGTATTGTACTGTATTTTACTTACACTTTGTCTGAACAGATCTATGCCTTTAGCACAGATCTGTTCAGCACCATGGACAGCAGGATGCCTGAGAAGGCGTCCTGTTGCCATGGGAACCTTCCCCGTCTGCTCAGTTGTGGCCACGACTTCGCAGATGGGGAAGGGTAAGAAGGGGGACTCCCTCCCTCTGTTACCCCATCCTTTCGGGGGCTGCAAAGGCACAGCAGCCCCCCGATGGGAGAGGGAGGGAGCCCCCTCTTACTGTTAACTTTTTTCATACAGCGGTCCGTACGGACCGCGGTATGGAAAGGGTTAAACGTCTGACATCGCGGCACAGATGTCAGCCGTTTATACCAGTGTCAGCAATGTGCTGACACTCTGGTATACAACTGGCCACCAATGAATATTCAAGAGGAGGCGGGCGGAGGATCGCGATCCCGCCTGCCGCACCGCCCGCAAACCCCCCCCCTGCACCTCCCGCCGCCATAAAATCATTCAGGGGTGCAGGGGGGGTGAAATAAACTTTTTTTTAGGGCATTTTTGGTCAGGGCAGAAAGCGCAGCAAACCGCAGGTCTGAATTGACCTGCAGTTTGCTGCGATCGCCAATACGGGGGGGTCTCATGACCCCCCCCCCCCCCCCCCCCCCCGGCGTTGTGACAGGCCGGCATCCTGTTCGGATTAACCCCCGCAGCGCCGCAATGTCATTTTAAACTCATGACGTACCGGTACGTCATGCGTCCCTAAGGGGTTAAAGGGGATGTTCAACCAGGTGAAGCATCATCTGCATTTAGCTGATAGTCGCCCGTCAGACTACCGCTGCAGCCACAGCCACTGCAGGTGCAATATTCTATTACAAGTCACAAAAGATTTGTTCACTTTTATTTACACTATATATATAGTGCCAGATTTCTTCATTTACCGCAATTATGGTGTAAACCTGCCCCTTCATTGACATAGTGAAGATATGTCCTACTAGATTCATGACAATTGACATGTAACCATACCACGTATTTCCTTTCCATAAGCTTGTATACTGAATGTTCCCCCGATGGGAGGGGATGCAGCCTGGGTCCGATTTATCTGGATCAATGTGCCTTGTGGCCAGGATGGTGTTGTATAGATGGCTGAATCTGCTGGGCTGCTGAGAATATTCTAAAAAATAGGAATAATAATAATAATAATAATAATAATAAGTACAATACATAAGCATCATTACCAGGGGTCAGACCCCCACTAATGGCACATATCCGAAATGGCATATATTATTGCTTATTGTACTAATGTTGTGCCTATTGTACTTGTGCTGTTTTATATTATGTATGTATACCGCCTATTAGATGTACAGTTCTATGGTGCTCTCAAATAAATAATAATAATAATAATAATAATTGATTTGCATCTGTTCTTATAAGGCATCATGTGAAGCCTTGTGCACGGATGGCTATATGGAGACAGACAAAGACATCACGGCGCTACAGTAGACACTCCACGTGCTGCACTACGGAGACCTAGACACTCCACGTGCTGCAGTACAGAGACCTAGACACTCCATGTGCTGCAGTACGGAGACCTAAACACTCCATGTGCTGCAGTACGGAGACCTAGACACTCCACGTGCTGCAGTACAGAGACCTAGACACTCCACGTCCTGCAGTACAGAGACCTAGACACTCCACGTGCTGCAGTACGGAGACCTAGACACTCTACGTGCTGCAGTATGGAGACCTAGACACTCCACCTGCTGCAGTACAGAGACCTAGACACTCCATGTGCTGCAGTATGGAGACCTAGACACTCCACCTGCTGCAGTACAGAGACCTAGACACTCCACGTGCTGCAGTACAGAGACCTAGACACTCCACGTGCTGCAGTACAGAGACCTAGACACTCCATGTGCTGCAGTACGGAGACCTAGACACTCCACCTGCTGCAGTACGGAGACCTAGACACTCCATGTGCTGCAGTACGGAGACCTAGACACTCCATGTGCTGCAGTACAGAGACCTAGACACTCCATGTGCTGCAGTACAGAGACCTAGACACTCCATGTGCTGCAGTACAGAGACCTAGACACTTCATGTGCTGCAGTACAGAGACCTAGATGCTCTACATGCTGCAGTACGAAGACCTAGACCCTCTACGCGCCGCAGTACGGAGACCTAGACACTCCGTGTGATACAGTACGGAGACCTAGACCATCCACGCGCTGAAGTATGGAGACTTAGACACTCCATATGCTGCAGTATGGAGAACTAGACACTCCACCCTCTGCAGTACGGAGACCTAGACACTCCACCCTCTGCAGTACGGAGACCTAGACACTCCACCCTCTGCAGTACGGAGGACACTCCACCCTCTGCAGGACGGAGACATAGACACTTCACATGCTGCTGTACAGTGCCAGCATATGGCATCATATTAATATGTAATATGGCATCTGATTCAACATGACGCAGTTCATATAAAATATGACAGAAGATACCTCTGTATGAGCCTGCATACACTTCTGTAGGATGTAATGTGGTACTGTGACTATGGCTGTGGGAAAGAAAGCTGGAGAGTCGTAGCTCTGTATCAGAACAGAGCTCTAACCCATGTAAAGATATCTTATGAAATAAATATTAATGACATATTCTCAGGATAGGATCATTATCTGGTCGGTGGAGGTCCGAGAGGGCCGGTGTCAGCACCCGGCATACACGGGAAAGTGCCTGGGCCCACTGCTCCTGGGGGAGGCCACTGCATCTCCTAAATCCAGGGGCATCGCCAGGTCAATTATTTGGGGCCCCCATCAGGGTAGTACTGGCAGTACTGTCGTCAGGGGATGACTGGCTGGGCTGGGGGCTATGTTCATGCCTGTGCTCATTGGTAATGGGGCCCAGAACTGTGATTGTTCTTCATGAATCAGAGCTCTCACCAAAGCAGCCTCACTTGTGGTCGGTCCGGCATCTATCAGGCTCTAACACTGCCCTAGTAGTACTCTCTAATCACTAATGAAGTGGTTGGGCGGAGTATGACTAACATCTGTCAGGTTCCGCTCACCCACGTCATTAGTGAATACTACTAGTAGGGCAGCACTGAGGCCTGACAGATGCCGGAATGAGCGGATGTGAGAATTAGCGGATGTGATGGTGCTGTGGTGAGCGCTCTGACAGGGGCCCGGCATGAAGCACAAAGACAGTTCTGGTCCTGTTACCAATGAGTGCAGATTGAGGGAAAATCACTGTGGGCACTACAGGGAGATTACTGGGGGCAGTGGGAGATGAACATTACTGTGACAGTTGGGGGACGTTACTATGGGCACTTTGGAGACTTTACTGGGGGAAGTGGGGGAACATTAGTATGGGCACTATAGGGAGATTACTGTGGGCACCACAGTAATGTCCCTATGGTGCCCATACTAATGTTCCCCCACTGCCACCAGTAAAGTCTCCAAAGTGCCCATAGTAACATCCCCCAACTGTCATAGTAATGTTCATAGGGACTATTTAAGCTAAGGTTCACATCTACGTTTTGTTTTTCGTTGTTCAGCTCTAACATGGGAAATACCGGAATTGCCACAAGGGGATCGCTGAGACTTTATCACTCAATGCACATGAACCTGGAGCTGGCCCTGGGGTCCAAATCCCAGCATCCCTTTCAGTCAGCTGTTGGAAGGGCCGTGATGCTCAGGCAAACGCCATGGCCTCTTTCTCGACCTGTAACATTAGGTCAAATTGCCTTTCTGCCGCTCAGTCCTATTCAAGTGGTACTGTACTATACTAGGTACTATAAAGTGACTGCAGCCCCTGTCCGAACAGTGCAGCCCCTTCAAATAACTAATTAATGGTGGTGCAGGGAGTCGGACCTATCTTCAGACAGTGGTCTGCAATAGAGGCAGACCACATGACAACTATGGGGCCCTGGAGGAGGAGGAGCCCCTCAAAGAACTTGTTCTTTTCTTACCCATGTTCAAACATAACATTTTTATTCAACCACCACGAGGGGGCGCTCAATGCAGAGATTATTACAGCTTCCATTGTAGTTGTATTACTTCCTATTCACTGAGCTCCCCCTAGTGGTGGCTACAGGCAGACAGCTTTGTAATAATATGGAGAAATTATGTGGATCCAGATCAACATCCATATCAACATAGATTAGATTTATCAAAACTGATGTAAAGGAAAACTGGTTTAGCTGCCCATAGCCACCAGATTCCACCTTTCATTTATTAAAGCTCCTTTTGAAAATGAAAAGAGGAATCTGATTGGTTGCTATGGGCATCGGAATCAGTTTTCCTTTACATCAGCTTGATAAATCTCCCCCATAGTTTTCTCTAGTTCCTCACTTGACAGGAATCAGAAGGACACGTTAGCGTTCACACCTTTACGTTTCACAATAAGGGTCCTGTTAATTTTTTTTCAGCCGTACGTTTTATATAATTTTCCTTATGATACTTACTGTACAGAAAATCTGCACAACCCATTACCTACCTCTGCAAATCCAGCAGCGAAAAGTGGAGTATTGTATCCACAATTATATGTGGTTACAGCAATGCTATACTGTCTCTGAGCGGCGCTATCTGTTTCGGTCACACTGACGTCGCTTATAAAGACTCCATTCTCTGATATTGCCGGTCTCCTCCTATAAACTGCAATATATGAAATGAACAGATACAGTCATAACTGGAGGGTACAACAACTGTTCCATAAAAGTCATGATTATTAATAGCAATGCAAACAGTGAAGGGCCCTAAATATTACAGAGCAGACTGGTACTATCATCATAAATGGTTAACATGATAGGGGTAGTCTGGATTGTACAATGCCTTCAAGGGCAACAACCACAGAATCAGAATAGTCATGGAATACATAACTGCTCGTTCATTTGAATGGGCACTATGTAATTCCGCATTTCCTCTGTTCCAACTTCGGATGGCAATCAGTTGATCATGGGATGACGTCGCTAAAAAAACATAAGTGTCTTATTGAGACAAACTTTTATGCCCGCTGTTCCACGTGCTGCTGAGAACATTGTGGAAACCCTTATAGGGGTTGTCCGGGTTCATAGCTGAAACCGGACAAACCTCTATTTTCACCCAGGCAGCCCCCCTGACTTGAGCATCGGAGCAGTTCATGCTCCGATGCTCTCCTTTGCACTGCGCTAAATCGCATAGGGCAAAGGCTCTTTTGCTTCTGCCCGGCAGTGTGTTTGGTGACATCACCAGCTCTGATGGGCGGGCTTTAGCGCTGCCCTAGCCGTTTACTGGCTAGAGCAGCGCTAAAGCCCGCCCATCAGAGCCGGTGACGTCACCGGGCTCCCTGAGCAGCCGGAAGAAGAGGCTTCAGCGCTCCTGCATACGTCACCGAGTCTAACGGATACGTCACCGAGTCTAAGAAAACTTCACTTCCGGCGAAGAATTACAAAATGTGAAGAGCATTGTCTGATGTTGGGGTCCGCCCTGTGGTTGCATCGTACAAGATAACGTGTACACCCCATGTCTGGATGCTTATGTTGAAGTCAGCTAGAGAAATGCAGTGTAAGGAAAATTGGTTTAAAGAAACACCTTGGCCTATTGCCCACCTCTGCAGCCATGGAACCTGTCAGAACTGTGGAAAGGGCATTTGTGTAATATCTGCCGGTCCATGCATGCTGAGAAGTGTAACTGATGTATTTGAACTTGAATCTTCAGTAAAGAACTGTTCTACTGCAGAACTGCCTCATTATTTCCTGCATTGTTACAATGAGCAGACATCCTCTGCTGCCAAGGGTCCCTGCCTTGCATCTCACAGAAACCCTCAACATCAAGGGAACCTCAACCAACACCAGGCCGGAGTATCCCAAAGGGAAGAAGAGGTATGCCCTTCCCATCACTGCACACTGGCCCAGGGAACATCCAAACTGTGAGTATAAATACTCCCATCCTCCGCACACATGCCCCTGTGGCCTAGTAGAATGCCTGTTAGAAGCTCTTGACTCTGGCCCGAGCATGGAACAAACCCTGTAAATAATGATCCTCCTGTATTTCCCTCTGAAGCAGCTAAATAAAAGTAGGAATTTGACCATTTTCACTTCTACAGCGACTTACTGTTCAAGTCATTTGTAGGCAGGGTCTGCCCAATGTATAGGACGTCTATATAATAATCTTGACCTGACCGCAGTTCGATATAGAGCACTTTGAAATTTTTGCCATTGTATTTGGTTTTAACAAGATCCAACATATCTATACAGGTGTAAGTCCAGCTGAAAAACAAGAGATGATAAATTGTATATCAGAACATATAATATATTCACATTTCTACGATGATCTTCTCAAGACTAAAGTCAAGTGTAATTGCTTAGGCTACTTTCACAGCTTCCATCACAGAATACGTTAAAAATAGTGGAGAGAAAAGTTCCGCACTCTAAGCTTTTTTCCCCGCCTCAAAAACGTCCTCCTGAATGGTATCTGTTAGGCTCACTTTGCTTCAGTTATGTGCCGAATCCAACAGTTCTGTTATTTTCGTTCTTCTGCTCCTATAACAGAGCTGAAGAACAGTGCAGATGTGAAAGTAGCTTTAGATATAATATATGCTGCCATCACAGTCATAGAGGGGTCCTGCCCCCAAAACAGCAGAACCCCTATAAACAAAGCGGGCAGGGCAGCAAAGACTTGAACATTTTACAGCATACCTTTAAAGGGGTCAGAGCTCATAATCCCCTTGGCCATAAAGGCTATGGGCAACTTTGCACTGATTTCTTTCTTATTGTTCATTTGCTTCCTATATGCAAAATTAAGGAACTTCCTTAATAGTCTTCATAAAAAAAAAGTCCTACCGTTTTGCTAGAGTGGGGACTGTGTAACACCTCCACCTAGCTAGTGGTGTTGGTGAATTAGAGAGACTGGACAGCACATGGCTACTAGCTGTGTGGACTCTCTCTGCTCTCCCCCTCCCAGCACATGGCTACTGGCTGTGTGGACTCTCTCTGCTCTCCCCCTCCCAGCACATGGCTACTGGTGGTGTGGACTCTCTCTGCTCTCCCCCTCCCAGCACATGGCTACTGGCTGTGTGGACTCTCTCTCTGCTCTCCCCCTCCCAGCACATGGCTACTGGCTGTGTGGACTCTCTCTGCTCTCCCCCTCCCTTCTCTCAGTATAAGAGATGGCAGGAAGGAGGAGGAGTTCCCCGTAGTGGCAACTACCAGAAAATACTCTATATAAAAGTTTGGCAAAGGCTCATTCAAGATAGCTGATGCTAGGTCATCAATAGTAAAAAGTGAACAATCCCTTTAAATGCCATGACACTCCAGCTTAAACCACTCTCAAACAACCTTTCTTAACTGTATTTTTTTTATTTTAGCTTCAGAAACAAACCAAAGTTGAATCGTACCTGGTCTCCTGAGCAAAGCTGTAGCTGAAACTATCATATATGTATTGGACGGATCCTGGACTGCTGATATCTTCATATTGAAAATGTAGGTAAATTGCATTTGGAAGATATCCTTTATAGGCAAAGCAAAGCTGAAAACAACACAGAAACACAATGAAATATACAACAGAAATAAGGTACCTGCGTATAAATACTATATGAATAGTGATGAGCGGCAGGTGCCATATTCGATTTCGACGAAATTCGCGAATATTCGATAGAATATTCGTTTTATATTCGTCAAAATCGAATATTCGTCATTATTCTTGTTATCGCGATTAATATGCGATTTAAATAATCGAATTTCGATTTTAACTTAAAGGCTACTCTCCTATTGAAATAGCAATGCGATTAATTCGTTATAATAATCGAATTTCGATTTTAACTTAGCACTGCTATATTCCATATTCGTTAATTCTAGCCTAATATGGAATATAGCAGTGCTAAGTTAAAATCGAAATTCGATTATTATAACTTGAATTAATCGCATTGCTATTTCAATAGGAGAGTAGCCTTTAAGTTAAAATCGAAATTCGATTATTCTAACTTGAAATAATCGAATTGCGATTTCAACTTGGACCTGGTTTACTATGGTTGGCTTGGTAGAATTAGCGAATATGACGAATATATTCGTTATATTCCACAAAACGAAGATAACGAAGTATTCTGCATCTTCGTTTTAGCTACCTATTCGTCAACTTCGCTAATTCTAGCAATCATATAGGAAAGTTTACTATAGAGACAGCTAAGTTTAATTCACTATGCGATTATATGACTGCTTTTAAAAAAAAAAATAATAGAATAGTTATAATACCTGATAATTATTATAATTATTCTATTTATAAAAAAAAAGCAAAGTAATATAATCGCATAGCGAATTAAACTTAGCTGTCTCTATAGTAAACTTTCCTATATGATTGCTAGAATTAGCGAAGTTGATGAATAGGTAGCTAAAACGAAGATGCAGAATACTTCGTTATCTTCGTTTTGTGGAATATGACAAATACATTCGTTATATTCGTTTTGTGGAATATAACGAATACATTCGTCATATTCGCTAATTCTACCAAGCCAACCATAGTAAACCAGATCCAAGTTGAAATCGCAATTCGATTAATTCAAGTTATAATAATCGAATTTCGATTTTAACTTAGCACTGCTATATTCCATATTAGGCTAGAATTAACGAATATGGAATATAGCAGTGCTAAGTTAAAATCGAAATTCGATTATTATAACTTGAATTAATCGCATTGCTATTTCAATAGGAGAGTAGCCTTTAAGTTAAAATCGAAATTCGATTATTATAACTTGAAAAAATTGAATTGCGATTTCAACGTAATTCTCAAATCCGACAGTACATTCTAGTATATGGAGACGTTCCCATGGTGATGGGGACGGTCCATGAGCACAGAAGTCGGCAGAAGCGGCAACGGGCACTGACTGGAGCAGCCAGGAAGCCAGGAATCCAAAGGACATGTAAGAACAACTTTAGGGAAGTGGGAAAGAAAAAAATATAACAATAAAAATAAAATAAAAATAAAAAAATGAATATTCGAAATATCGAATTTATATCACTATATTCGAAATATTCGCGAATTAGCGAAGTGCCGATATTCGCGAAAAAAATTCGATATTTGAATATTCGCGCTCAACACTATATATGAACAATCTATCATCTATTAATATCATTTTAGATGCTGATTACCTTCTTAATATGTCTTTATAGCACTCAGAATTCAGTTTTTTGCACAATGGGCTCCAAATCCCCTTGACGCAGCAGCCGGAAGTAGTCAGAAATACAGAAACAGAGGAATGGACTGTACTACGCTATTTCTATAACACCTGTTCACTTGTATGGGAGCTACTGAAACAGCACACAGCCCACTCAAGTGTTTCTGTAGTTCTATCTACCTCTGGCCTCCACATGCAAGTGGGAAGAGGTTGGGAGAAGATCATCCTGAGATGGGAATAGCCCTTTAAATAATATATTTTATGCTGACTCCAGCGAACACTAGAGGGAGCCCAGGAGCTTTACTCTGTATATTTTTTATTTTGGAAATGTACTTATAAACAATAAGCTCCTAAGCTCCCCCTAGTGGTGGTTTCAGGCAGACAGGATGATAACTTTTAGAGGATAGCCTATCATTCAGATTTGTTAAAGTATTTACTCTACTTTTACGCCATAAAAAGTCTCCAAATTATGGAAAATGACATTTTTTGCTATAAATTGCCACTTTTTACACTCCTTGCATAAGTTATAGCTCAAATGTTTGCCAGCTGATACATTCAGCTCATTTCATTACAAACATGGGGAGAACATACAGTGCTCATGTAGATGTTTGAGCCTAGGAACTTTTTCTCTTTTCATGTGCACATTGCATGTAATTACATGAACCAGGACGCCAGCGCTGCGAGGCAACAGGGCTACCCATCGAGCCACCCAAATGCTCTGCAAAGATATATAAGTAAAGGGTACCTATAATTTCAAGAAACATATCATAGAGAGACCCCTGTCGATCATGCACGCAACTGTATTTTTTCATCCACATGCTATTCACATTTTTTTGAGGATAGCACACTGACCCATTTATTTCTATGGGGTCGCGCAAACTTCCGTTTTTTTACGTGGATCCATTTAGCTACTTATAGAATGTGTTCTATTGTCGACTATATTGGGGACAAGAACAGGGGCGGACTGGGAACTGAAAGTGGCCCTGGAAAGAAAAGTACAAGTGTTCCCATGTTGCAGGTGGGTCCAAATTGACAGGACGCGGGGCAACATAATTAGGCACGGCCAACATATGTAGGCAAGGACAAGAGAAGTAGGCAGGGCCAGTGGTACCATAGTGTAGAGCAATATACCGCCTCAGCTGAGCCAAATACCACAGTGCAGCACAAAATACTGCCAAATTACCACAACTGTATTGCTGTCCTGAGGACGTTGAAACAGTTAAATTCAGGGGGGCACCTGTGGCTGCTGGTGCGTAAGAAAGAATCAGATCATTATGTACCCCGCTGACGGACATGAGGAGGGCTTGGGTGGCCCTCCTAGGCATTAGCCCACCGGGAAATTTCCCTGTAGTGTCTATGGCCAATCCGCCCCTGGACGAGATTAGTCCTTTCTATTGATTGGCGTGAGGAAAATGCGGAATGCACATGGAAGGTATCCATATAGATCCATTGTTTGAGGACAAACATATAGACACTTGTGTCCATGAAGCCTAAAAACAAAGTGGCGGATAAGTTAAGCTGAGCTCTGTTCCCCTAGTGATCGATCCGAGCAAAACTTCTGACATGTTATTATAAAGTAAAAAAAAAAAAATCCCAAACGAAATGTACTCATACTCAGAATGTATTTATTATCAACCAGAATAAATCAGAAATGCACAATCTTACCTTTCTATATAAAGTTAGTGAGATCACATCATATATTGACCCAGTCAGTGGATTATATACATAATAATAATACAGCAGTTGTGGATTCTTCATGGAAAATCGCCCACAAAATGGTTCAGTCTCGGCTGTTATGGTGCCCCAGTAGGAACCCTGAGCAGAAAATGAATAGTCACGGTAGATGTATAAGAACTGCAGCAAGTGCCAATAAACTCCAAGATAAAGAAAGTCAGGAAGACGACAAACAGAATGTAGATTGATGTACCGGCATGTAATGGTGGAGTTAGGGCTGAGTTTGTCACTTGGCAAAATCAGGTGTTAAAGACCATGTAAACCATTGCAGCTAAACTACTTCTATAATCCTAATGAATCTAAAATGAAAATGAAGTACAGGAAGTCTAGATTAAAAATGTCCTATTCATGTATACAGCCACATAGCCCGACCCAAGTGTCTCCCCATCCTGCAGTCATACTCCCCTCTTGTTTTGCTTTTGCTTACATACATTTTGCAGGTTAGCATGACGTAGGGAACAGATAGAAGGCAGTAATCACTCGGTAATCTGACTACACAGGATTTATTTGTAGTCTGTTACTATGGAGACACATAGGTCTGCATAGTAAAGACAAAATGCTAGGAAATATTTAGGGAAGACTATTGGATAAGTTGCTCCATTTTAGATAAATAAGGAAAATAAAAAAACTAATCTGCATCCCTTTCTTCCCAGAATTCCACAAAAGCATGTATGGCCTATAAGTCTCCTCACGCCGATTAAGGCGCTCTATCCCCAAGGAGATATATTTCCCCCAAATCCTGACCTAGGCCTCTCACCCAGTTAAGCCAGTCCTCTCTGCACTGATGAGGGGCAATCACCCTAAAACAGCTGTCTGCAGATGAGATGCTGGCTTATTTATTATCCCTATTATGCTTGTCATATCTCAAGGCCTATTTAAATGGTCGAACATTGACTTCTAGGATAGCTGCCTTACATCTGGCGGCATCAGAGGCAGAGCTTGTTAAGAGCTCATTTGCATCCCTTTCTTCCCAGAATTCCAGAGGAGCATGTATGGCCTCCATGTAAGGCGCTCCTTCCCCAAGGAAGTTAGTAACCCCCCCCTAACAAATAACAAAAACGTATGACATACAACTATGTTTTACTCTGAAATGCTGCGTATTGACAGGTTTCTCCCTATACACAAATATGGAGAAATATGTCAATCAAGCTATGGGCAGGATGATGAGGATCAGATCAGTCCCCATGACTCTGTCTTCTCTGAAACACTGCAGGGCTTCATAAGACATAACTGTTTGTAACCAGGACATTCAGACAGCATGAAGCTCCTGACTGGTTTCCTTTAACTTGAGGAATTACCATACAACGCAGCGCCAATAAAGGTAGATGACAAACTCATCCCCGCTACCTCTGCATCATGCTCGTGAATAGAAAACAGAAATGCTTTAAAATATATCTTTTCATACCGGTGTTGAATCTGGTTCATAATTCTTGAAATATTTGACGGATGAACTTTCTTTCCGATTCGCTATCGCATCCGGACACTGAGCGCTAAACATTTGTTGTACGGCCTTTTTCACCTGGAAGAAACACATTGCAGCAGATGACTAGCACCAACATTTCCAATACGCTCACATTGTCGGCCTGCGAGTGAAATCTACCTTCTTTTATTTTCGCTTTGCATTTTTGGACACACAGTGGTGGCTCAAAGCTCGTGACCCCTTCAGAAATGTCTCTATTTCTGTACCTAACACTATGTCAGATTCTCACACAAGTCCTCAAAGTAGATAAACATGACCAAACCAAAGGAATGAGTTAGAATATTAGACATGGTCATTAATTTATTGAGGGAAATGAACCGATATCGCATCTCTGTGAGTGGCAAAAGTATGTGAACCTTTGCTTTCAGTATTTGATGCGACGACCCTGAAGGGTTCACAAACTTTCAAACACCGCTTTTTTTTTTTTTTTTACACCACTTTCTAAACATTATAAATTATTTTTTATATTGATTGTTGGTTCTTACAGCTTTGAGCAGGCTAGATCTGTGTACATTAAAGGAGTTCTCTCACTTCAGCCGGTTGCATTTATTATGTAGAGAAAGTTATTACAAGGCACTTCCTAATGTATTGTGAGTGTCCATATTGTCTCCTCTGCTGGCTTCATTCATTTTTCCATCACATTATACACTGCTCATATCCAGGGGTTATGACCATCCTGCAATCCAGCAGCGGAAGGTCGTCCTTTCTAGTGGATGAGCGGCAGGGGCAATATTCGAATTTGCGATATTTCGTGAATATTTTGTAGAATGTTCATCATATATTCGTGAATTCAAGAATACACCATTATATTGTTGATTGTGAAAATCGGGCATGGGTCACTGATGCTACATTTTTCAAGCTGGTATAAGTTTGCTGAGACTGGAGAAAATGGTTGGCACAGCAGAACATTAGAATAGCTTTATATGCAGATAGAGTGCTCCAATATGTTCGCGCTTGCGAATTTTCAGCAATTATTGATGCGCATATTTTTTCTCAATACGTTCAACTTGTGACATAATAGCACTATGTCTGTAGCATGTATGTATGGACAGCAGAACCTATCAGCTACACTATAGATCAATCTAACCTGCACTGACTATCTCCCACTAACTATCTGCATCATATATACAGTTGCAAGAAAAAGTATGTGAACCCTTTGGAATGATATGGATTTCTGCACAAATTGGTCATAAAATGTGATCTGATCTTCATCTAAGTCACAACAATAGACAATCACAGTCTGCTTAAACTAATAACACACAAAGAATTATTTTTTATTGAACACACCATGTAAACATTCACAGTGCAGGTGGAAAAAGTATGTGAACCCTTGGATTTAATAACTGGTTGAACCTCCGGTTGAACCTCCTTTGGCAGCAATAACTTCAACCAAACGTTTCCTGTAGTTGCAGATCAGACGTGCACAACGGTCAGGAGTAATTCTTGACCATTCCTCTTTACAGAACTGTTTCAGTTCAGCAATATTCTTGGGATGTCTGGTGTGAATCACTTTCTTGAGGTCATGCCCCAGCATCTCAATCGGGTTGAGGTCAGGACTCTGACTGGGCCACTCCAGAAGTCGTATTTTCTTCTGTTTAAGCCATTCTGTTGTTGATTTACTTCTATGCTTTGGGTTGTTGTCCTGTTGCAACACCAATCTTCTGTTGAGCTTCAGCTGGTGGACAGATGGCCTTAAGTTCTCCTGCAAAATGTCTTGATAAACTTGGTAATTCATTTTTTCTTCGATGATAGCAATCCGTCCAGGCCCTGACGCAGCAAAGCAGCCCCAAACCATGATGCCCCCACCACCATACTTCACATTTGGGATGAGGTTTTGATGTTTGTGTGCTGTGCCTCTTTTTCTCCACACATAGTGTTGTGTGTTTCTTCCAAACAACTCAACTTTGGTTTCATCTGTCCACAGAATATTTTGCAAGTACTGCTGTGGAACATCCAGGTGCTCTTGTGCAAACTGTAAACGTGCAGCAATGTTGTTTTTTTTACAGCAGTGGCTTCCTCTGTGGTATCCTCCCATGAAATCCATTCTTGTTTAGTGTTTTACGTATCGTAGATTCGCTAACAGGGATGTTAGCATATGCCAGAGACTTTTGTAAGTCTTTAGCTGACACTCTAGGATTCTTCTTCACCTCATTGAGCAGTCTGCGCTGTGCTCTTGCAGTGATCTTTACAGGATGGCCACTCCTAGGGAGAGTAGCAGCAGTGCTGAATTTTCTCTATTTATAGACAATTTGTCTTACCTTGGACTGATGAACAGTAAGGCTTTTGGAGATACTTTTATAACCCTTTCCAGCTTTATACAAGTCAACAATTCTTAATCGTAGGTCTTCTGAGAGCTCTTTGTGCGAGGCATCATTCACATCAGGCAAGGCTTCTTGTGAAAAGCAAACCCAGAACTGGTGTGGGTTTTTTATAGGGCAGGGCAGCTGTAACCAAAACCTCCAATCTCATCTCATTGATTGGACTCCAGTTGGCTGACACCTCACTCCAATTAGCTCTTGGAGGTGTCATTAGTCTAGGGGTTCACATACTTATTCCACCTACCATGTTTTTATTGAACACACCATGTAAACATTTAATTTCTTTGTGTGTTATTAGTTTAAGCAGACTGTGATTGTCTATTGTTGTGACTTAGATGAAGATTAGATCACATTTTATGACAAATTTGTGCAGAAATCCATATCATTCCAAAGGGTTCACATACTTTTTGTTGCAACTGTATATGTTAACTGTCTAATATAATACAACAAAGCACAGAGCACAGCAATGTCACTGCTCTCTCTGCAATAAACTTTAGAAAATGGCTGCTGGGGAGGTTCTTATATAGTAAGGGGTAGGCAACTTTCCTATTGGTTGCTAGGGATGTTGCTAAGCTCAGACAAAGACACTGCAGCCTTCTCATTGGCCCACAAGTAAGGAGGGAGGTTACTGCTGAAAAAAAAATCCAGAATATTCTTTTTACGAACATATAGCACTATATTATACCACTTTGTGAATTATCAAAGTTGCGATATTTGCGATTAATATTCGCAATACGAATATTCGCGCCCAACACTAGTCCTTACACACTACAGGAAAAAGTGCTGTCCTTTCTAGTGGCCTGGGCCGTAGGAGCCCACATAGGCATGCAAGCGCAGCAGCTCCCATCCCGACCACCTTGTATCTGCTCTGCAGCGGTGGTCATACTCCCTGGAAATGAGCAGTGTATAATGCGATGGAAAATTGAATGAAGCCAGCAAAGGAGGCAATATAGATAATCACAATACAGTAGAAAGTGCCTTGTATTAACTTTTTCTACATGATAAATTCCATTTGCTGAAGTAAGAGAACCCCTTTAATGTTCTGGATTATATTCACACAACAGCAAATCAAAGTGGTTCCACCAGCTCAGTCTCGGGGTGTGCTGTTATATGTCGTAATCAGGGTTCAGTGTGGTATAAAAAGTCTGTAATGTGGCTGCTTTGACTGTAAGGGTAGATTGGTATTTAGAGAAGTCAGATCCCAGAATGAAGACCCTTTTACACCACCAGAAACTGCCCTGTCAATCAAAGTGGAGAGGGTGCAGCAGTTGCAGATAGAGCTGATCCTCTAGGTGTAATGGCAACGCCCCCGTTGCTCCTAGAGGCTCATTTGCATATATTATAACATGATTTTTCTCAGCAATGCTGGCACATATGAACATGGGACCAACACAGATGCCTTCAGCTGCCAAGTGCACCTGTAACAGGTCAGACAGTGTCATAGATACAAAACTGCTGACAGATGCCCTTGAACTTAGTGTTGATCAGCTTGTTAAACCATCATTCTGAGCTGGTATAAAGGGACCTTTATGGTGCGGCCACACATTCAGGCTAAGATCAGGAGTGGATCGTAACAGGAGAGAAATTATTAAGAACAGAGGCGACTTCTTCACATTTTTGCAATTCCCTCCTGGTTTTGGCTGCATCAAATAACCTGAACATGTAGCAGCACCCTTAGACTCCTTTCCTAGGGCCATAACTATATGGAGGGCAGAAACAGCAGTCACATCCAGACCCTGGTCCTCAGGGGCCCAAAAAACCCTTTTAAAAACAGCAGCACATTACAGGAGAATACAAGTGAACAGACCGTAGTCTGACCTGTGATAACGCCTGTGGATCATGTCCGATCACTACTGCCACGTAACTGACCTCTAGTGAAGATGCGTTTGCTGCCAGAGGTGTAGAGTACACATTATCCCACACTAAAGTGAAGGTCGCCATGTCAGGAACACCTTTAGTCGTCTCTTTAATATCCACTGTAATGTTGCTTTTACCCAGAATATTGTAGGAGAGAAGCTGGAAATCACCTAGAAGTATCATAAATAATACATTTACATAGTAAATACTGTCAGACAGATGACATCAGGTTATAGGTATAGTCCCTCATGTATGAAAACTAAGGGGAAAAATGACTTTTCCATCCATGTCCTTAAGGAATAAAACAACATGTGTAGAACGCACACATGAGGGTTTCTTAGTGCCTCAGACCTCCTTTTTGAGCAGTTAAGGAGAACTGAAATTGAGTTGAATGAAATAAATTGTTGCCAGTAGGGGGAGCTCACGGCATGCTGATTTATAATTGACTTTGATAAAGGTTGTATAAATCCATGTAGAAAGAGCGCCATCTAGTGGCAGATTCTGGCAATTAGGCTTTTATCATCTAAAGGGGTTGTGCCACTCATAAAACGTATCCCCTAATCTGAAACTTCATATTCACACTTCTCCTGATAATACAAGCTCAACCAAACATATATCTGTACTGCTCTCTCAAGACCCTAGTGCGGTCAGCAGTTTAACATGGCCAAAACTGCTGGCAGACACCCTTTAAGAAACTGGCTGATATGTGTGGTTGCTCTATTCTTTCTTTGTACTAGTTGTCCCCTCTCTCATATAGCTTCTCTTGCTCATTGACTACCACAGGCAAAGATCTAGAGGTGATTTTTCAGCTAGTGTTTCTTCTTTGCTCTGATCATCTTTGGCCTTTTTGGAATTTGCCCTGCCTTTACTCACCTCTTTGTGAATTGAATGTCACTGTATAGACATTTGCTTCTTCGGAAGAATTTAGTTGCTGAACATCGACTGTGTCTGGCTGTATAGACCAAAATCTGCTCAATGCTGCTTGGATTTTAGGAGCAGTAGCGTCGGCTGATAGTGGATCTGCCAATGGAAATATAGAAAAATAATAAGGGGAAGACTAAAAGTGGAATAAAGGTAAACTGGCTTAGTTATCCCTATCAGCCAATCAGATTCCACCTTTCATTTTACAGAGCTCCTTTGGAAAGTGAAAGGTGGAATCCGATTGGTTACTAGGGGCAACTAAGCCAGTTTTACTTTACATCACTTTTGATAAATCTCCCCCTTAAGCTTTAGGAACAGATAAATACTTGGTGGATTAAGATAGAAGATAGAAGATAGATACAAAAATTGAGGCAGCACTCCAAATGTGGTGAAAGGGTGAAGACCGGTTTATTCCCAAGGCAACGTTTCATCCCAACACAATGAGGCCTTTGGGAATAAACAGGTCTTCACCCTTTCACCACATTCGGAGTGCTACATCAATTTTAGTTTTTTGGATTTATCAGTGGAAGAAATTCCTACCTTCCCTGAGGAATTGCACACATATTTGCACTTTCTGACTATGCTGCTGTCTTTTTTGCAATTGTAGATAGATAGACAGACAGACGGGGGCGGACTGGGAACTAAAAGTGGCCCTGTAAGAATACTAAAAGTGGCCCTGTTTTGTAGTTGGGTCCAAACTGATGGAAGGCAGGGCCAAAACAAGTAGGTGGCGCCAACAATACCATATGGTGGCACATTATACCGCCCCAACAGAGCCAAATACCACACTGCATCACAAAATACATTCCCAAAACACTTCCACTGGCCGGCTGTGAGGAGGGCTCAGGCGGCCCCCTGGGCATCTGTCCACCGGTAAATTTCCCTGTATGGTCTAAGGCCAATCCGCCCCTGTATATAGATAATAGATGTACGCAAAGAGCTTCTACTTTTCATATAGTAAGTATAGCAGTAATGCAGTTTACACTTTCATGTATTCACCATTTACCTATGTCTTTGTGCTGTTACTTGTAGTTCTACGCTTTGTGTTGTAGCCAAGGTAGCGTGCACCTGTGTCTCTTTTTTATAGAGATATGGGATGGATAGATAGATAGATAGATAGGAGATAGATCGATAGATAGATAGACTGTACCTGTTTCTTCATTGGCATAGATAAGGGTGTAGTACATGGCGGGACATGGGGAGATGCAGTATTTGGTGACAGTGATTGTCTGAACCTCATACACTGCTTGCTGGGTTGTGTTCCAGTTCTGTAGAGTTATAACCTTTGGGGAAGAGAAGACATTTCAGTGGAACCAACATGAGTTCAGTATCTAATATCTGATACCAAATATAAGAGAAGGACACGGCTATAATACAGAATACTATATACTACTAACCTGGTTTTCTAGAATGGTGGTACTCCATGACTGTATGGCCTGTACTTCTTGTACGGCGTCAGCGGTCTGCTGCTCAGTGTATGAACTTGTCCGTGTGTGTACGCCAACATCTAGTACAGAGGATCCATAGGAGTTTTGGATATATGCTTCAAAGTAACACCTGAAATGGCCACAAAAGTCCATTAAAAGTAATTTATAGTCTAAGGATAAAGAGGCACAATCGCCAGTCTTAATAAAGGCCCATAGCTGGCGGTGGATCCGCCAAAGTTATTTAGAGGCGTTGGCCTCTTCATAACTTCGGCGCATCCAGTGCAAGTTCTAAATGTAAGCTAGCTTCCTTGCTGTCTTGCATTTAGGCCATTTTCTACGCCTAAAGCAGACGTTAAAAATGATGAATGAGATGGCCTACCGGCCCGTCCCCTCCCCCGCCCACGGGGCACCCACAATTTTAGACCTGGTGTGAGCAGGGAAAAGTCACAGAACGGTTAGTTGCGCCGCCATCTGCACCAAAAACACACCTAATTTAGGCGTATTTCAGATTAGTAAATGACCCCCAAAGCATCCATAGTGACTGCACTATCAATGTCCAGAATCCAACTAGCATGCCCGGCTGCTGCCCCCTATACTACTGTGTGTAGTAACCACAGGTGTATGTACGGTTCATCGTAATGCACGCAGGATATTTCCCACATAAACAAGCCAACCAGGCACCTACCAGGATTGGTGGCCCCGGAGAGGAAGAAGAAGTCCTATGTAAGCAGCATCCTCTTGTATAGGCACAAATCCACAGCCCTGGCCATGTCAGTTGCAATTTTGGATAATGCTTGAAGAATGCCCCTAACGGAAGCAATGTTCTCCTCCTCAAAGCTAGCGCTTCGTACCGAGCACACAGTGACATCACTTGAGCTGTGGAATCTCCAAAGGATAAAACTTAATCCAACACGTTTCGGAAAATGGTCAAATTTTCCTTCCTCAGGGATGAAGATCCTTGTTCTTCTCCTAATTATATAGGCACCTCCAGAATTAAATGGGCGTAGACACAATAGGCACTCTGCACTCTGTATCTATCTATCCAGAATTGCAACTGACCTCCAGGGCTGTGGATTTGTGCCCATACAAGAGGACGCCTCATACATAGAACTTCTTTCTCACCGATGTCACCAATCCTGGTAGGTGCCTGGTTGGCTTGTTAATGTAGGAAATATCCTGTGTGTATTATAAAGAACTGTACATATCAGTGGTTACTGCTCCCAGTAGTATAGGGGGCAGCGGGCAGCGGTCGGGCATGCTCGTTGGATTCTGGACATTGATAGTGCAGTCACTAGTATAGACTGTCACGACCCTTGGTCATGGTCGTGACTCCTTGGGTGCTGCATGCTGTTTCCCGCGGTTTTCCGTTGTCAACCGCAGCTGGGAGCACTTCGTTGTTGCCTCAGGTGCGGTTGCCGCGGACAATAGGCATGCGTGTGGTTGCCCTTGACAACGTGTTTTTGTGTGCACTCCCTTTGTCTGTTTGTTGTGCACGAGGTGGTGTTTGTATGCACTTGGACTCCTCCCTTCACCTGCGGTTGTCCGCGGCAACGTCTGGTGATGTTTGCATGCTGTGGAAGTGTCTCGGCCCGTTGGCTGTTCTTGAAGACACGGTTTCCACGCATGCCGTTGCCGTCGGAGACAGGTGAGTGAGTTTGTGTGCTTTCCCCTTTATGTGTGTTTTCCCTTCTGTGGTGTAGGAAGGGTTAACTCCCTTCCGAGTGTGTCTGTGAGTCACTGGGTGTGTCTGACCGTGGGTGTGGCCACCTGGCCTATAAAGCCTCAGTCCCTGGCTTGGTTCAGTAGGTTGCTCTCAGCCATGCTGGCTGGAGCAGCCTCCTGTCTCCTCCATCTGCTTGGTGGGGACCATCCTTCTGTTCATAAATCTTCGTTAGTTATATTCATGTTTGGTGTTCAGAAGATGTTTGTGTGGTCTCTTTGTTGGTGCAGCATATGGTTTCCTGGGTTCCCGTGTGATGTCTGGTGTGTGCTGTGTCCTTTATGTTGCTGTGGACATTAGCACTTGTTCATGGGTTCCAGGTTTGTGTGTCTGTGGCAGGTAAGTGCAGGACTAGTCTCACTTACCTGTCATTTCCATATGTCTGTTGATGTTCCCCCTGTGTTGCTTGGCCGTTGAGACTCCTGCTCCTCCGTGCCTAGGAGGAGTAGGGCGTCTGACTCTGTCCCCTAGTTCAGGGCCGACTTGAGGGCTCATACGCCGGAACCTAAAAGTCCCTACGAGCCCTCAAGTCGGCCCTGAACTAGGGGACAGAGTCAGACGCCCTACTCCTCCTAGGCACGGAGGAGCAGGAGTCTCAACGGCCAAGCAACACAGGGGGAACATCAACAGACATATGGAAATGACAGGTAAGTGAGACTAGTCCTGCACTTACCTGCCACAGACACACAAACCTGGAACCCATGAACAAGTGCTAATGTCCACAGCAACATAAAGGACACAGCACACACCAGACATCACATGGGAACCCAGGAAACCATATGCTGCACTAACAAAGAGACCACACAAACATCTTCTGAACACCAAACATGAATATAACTAACGAAGATTTATGAACAGAAGGATGGTCCCCCACCAAGCAGATGGAGGAGACAGGAGGCTGCTCCAGCCAGCATGGCTGAGAGCAACCTACTGAACCAAGCCAGGGACTGAGGCTTTATAGGCCAGGTGGCCACACCCACGGTCAGACACACCCAGTGACTCACAGACACACTGGGAAGGGAGTTAACCCTTCCTACACCACAGAAGGGAAAACACACATAAAGGGGAAAGCACACAAACTCACTCACCTGTCTCCGACGGCAACGGCATGCGTGGAAACCGTGTCTTCAAGAACAGCCAACGGGCCGAGACACTTCCACAGCATGCAAACATCACCAGACGTTGCCGCGGACAACCGCAGGTGAAGGGAGGAGTCCAAGTGCATACAAACACCACCTCGTGCACAACAAACAGACAAAGGGAGTGCACACAAAAACACGTTGTCAAGGGCAACCACACGCATGCCTATTGTCCGCGGCAACCGCACCTGAGGCAACAACGAAGTGCTCCCAGCTGCGGTTGACAACGGAAAACCGCGGGAAACAGCATGCAGCACCCAAGGAGTCACGACCATGACCAAGGGTCGTGACATAGACACTTTATCCTATTGAGCCAGCAGGCGGTACTGGCTCATGCACTGCTGCACTATCTTTTGTGTTCACGATGGTTATTCTATTAGTGAATTGGTTCATTTATGGTCTACATTGTAGTTCAACTTTGATTTGGGCATGAATCAGCTCAGTAGATATCTCAGGAGAGGAGAAAAGAGACTGGAGGCCGAGCAGCCAGAGAGCTTGTCTAACAGATTTCATTCTGAACAGGATGGAGCAGCCTGCAATGTGTGTGAAAACTTTTTTAAACATAGGAAGGAGAGTCACATTTGAGTTGTGACTGCACAGACTGCACAGTGCCATCGTCTTTGTGCAATGCTCAAGATCTGTACCTCTCACAGAGAAGCTTGAGTGATATTATCTGACTTACGGCTTGCCCTTCTGGAGGTAAAAAGTCTGCGACTTCTGATGTGTGTAGGAGAAGTAAGAAGTTGTGGAGTATCCATAGGCAATCTTCATCTGTAGTAAAGGAATAGTGGAAAATAAGAATATTAACACTATTGCACTGAATTTTGTTTTCATTGTTTATTAAATGAATCAACTTTATAAACAGTCTTTATTAACAATCTACTATTTTGTTTCTGCAGAGTGTGTGTAAGTCCTTCATATAGCTGCTGGTGGTGTTGAATCTGACGTAAATCCATCAGAGCACTGTGCCGCTCTCTGCTCTTCCCCTTCCTTCTTTCAGTGTTAGAGATAGGAGCAGGGAGGGGAAGAAGGTTGCAAATGGCAGATCAGAGTAGGGAGAGGGGCTAAGCATCCAAGAAAGGCAGCTCCACATGCTAGGAAAGATAAGAAAGCACACACAAGGCAGTTTGTAGGGAGAGACAGCCCCATCCTAGACACCCATAAATCCATCATGTATTACTGGGTGGGACAATGTTGGGGCTCCTTCCTGATAGTAGTTGAGGTGCCCTTAGTTTTATGAGTGTTGTACAGGTGTAAGGCAGGAGGTGTAGGTGTTTTGCCCAACAAATGGTGCTGGAGTCAGTAACTAGACCAAATGTATAGAATAAACAAGTCTCTGTTTAATAAGGTGCAGAATGGGAGTTGTAGTACATCCAACTATATCAAGGCACAGTTCAGTCTCTTCCCAATAGCTGTATATAGACAAATGCAACAATGATGATAATTTGAGCAGCAGCTCTTGAGCTCCTTCTAAATACTTTGCAACCTTTCCAAGGTGATCACAGGCTTGCAAATTGCAAAACTCTGAAAAATGTGGTAGGCGTCTCAGACTACAAACCATCCACACAAATATCAAGAAAGTGTGGTGGGCGCCAGACACTATAAACCATTCTGCAATCAGGCTTGCAATTTCTGGACTTAGGGATGCAGTTCATTCAATGGTCGGCCAAACTGTTATATAACTGTGAAAGGCGCAGCTAACTCTTAATCTTTCCACAAGCAGCAAAGTCTTTAGCTATACCGAGCTATACCTTGATAACATGCATGACGTTGTGATCCTGGACAGTCTATGAATGTCTTCTCCAGCTTTCCCTTAGGGATTGCTCTCCTAAAAAGAATGATGTTTCTGCTGGAGCTAAACTAGCATTTGCCCTGAATGTCAGGCAGAGCTAAAACTAACGTAGCTGAGGCAAACCTGACTAGAAAGCTCCTCCCTTAGAGGGGAAAGCCAATTCCTTCTGCTTGCTGAGTAAGGGCATAATTAACTAAACAGTGGCACCTATAGACAGCTTTTTGTGAATACATATGTAACATTCCAGAGTTATGTTACGGAACACTTTTACCCCACTACAATCTCTTAAGTGTATTAACATTGTCATCTTGTGTAATTTCATGTAATTTCCTCACAATTGTGCATTCAAATCCTTGTTACATATGTATTGCTATAATTTTCCATGTTCACCAGCAGGTGGCAGCAATGTGTGTAGCAGGGACTTAGTTCAGTTTAGTATTTCTGAGCTGGAATAGTAGATTCCAGTTCAGCCCCCCCCTATATGAGCAGAAGTGGGCTCACCCATATCCTGCCTCATGGGGAGGGAAGGAAGTTAGATTGAGTGTACTAGCCACCCCTGCTAGGGAAAGGCTGTGCGAGTAGGAGCTCCCATTTATAGGGATCCAAAGCCAGGATCTTGTCTCGGCTGAGACATTGATCATCATCCCCAGCCTGAGCCTTGCAGCCTCAGCTGGTAGACGCAAGCAGCCACCTCCAGAACTCCAGGAAGAAGCATACCCTGTGAGCACAACTGTGAGTACCGTCCAGAGACCAGGAGAAGCCAAATTCCTCCTCAGCTTGTCAGTCCTCAATATAGCAGAAGATAGTAAGCGCAGAAGATATAAATTCCTGCCACATTACAGAGCTACAAGCAGACGTCCCTTTCGTGCAAAAAGCTCCAGGCACATTATAGAGCAGAAGATAGATTCCTGCCACACATTGCCAATACCTGCTAGGACCCAAGACTATTGCTGTATCTCGCTTGGATTAAAGCTGCATCTAGTAAAGACAAGTTTGAACTTTACCCAAAGGTCTGGATCTCAATTATTGCTGCAAATTCCTCTATTACTCCTACTAGCACCACACTCATTTTATTGCAAGTGAGCCAGGATCCAGGAGTCCAGCCGTACCCAGGTAGGAGACACCATTGACACTATTGCCATTACCACACAGAGACATTACACCACTCTTGCATTCCTAACCTGGTATGTGAGTTACAACACCTTAAAGGGCCCTGTGTTAGTACCCTGCGCAAGCTCCAATTGGCGTCACGAACAAACAATAGACTATTATACACATATCCGAACCCACTGGATAATTTGGCGTCCGTGTAACCGTACCACGGTCCAGCTCATTGCACATGCAAAGCATGAACAGATTAAATACCATCCAATCAAGAACAATTTGTACCCTTGTCACCAATGTACCTGTCGGGGCTCCAGCAATGCGTTGTGGAGTTGTGGTGCAGCTGCGCCATTTGTCGGGACGCGCCCCCTGTGATGCACTGTGTAAGGCTACTTTCACACTCGCGTTTTGGGCGGATCTGCAAAAACGGATCCGATACAATAATACAACCGCATGCATCCATCATGAACGGATCCGTTTGTATTATCTGTAACATAGCCAAGACAGATCCGTCATGAACTCCAATGGGAGACTGATCGGTTTTCTATTGTGCCAGAGAAAACGGACTTACATTGTGTGTCAGGACGGATCAGTTTTGCTCAGTTTAGTCAAGCGGACAGCAAAACGCTGCAGGCAGCATGTTGGTGTCCGCCTCCAGAGCAGAATGGAGACTGATCGGAGGCAAACTGATGCATTCTGAGCGGATCCCTTTCCATTCAGAATGCATTAGGGCAAAACTGATCCGTTTTGGACCGCTTGTGAGAGAGCCCATGATGGATCTCACAAACGGAAAGCCAAAACGTGAGTGTGAAAGTAGCCTAAGCCACGTCCCCTGGTAACGCAAACGCATTCTTAGTTATGGAGCACTCGCTCGGTTTCTCCCCACAACACATGCACGCTGGAGGAAGATTGAGCTATCAATGGTTTAGGTGTGTTTGATTATTGCAGGCAGAATGACTGCTCAGCCTGCCTATCATAAAGGCAACTGGTATTCTGGTCCAATGGGGCGCCGAGTCCCTGGACCTATCGGTTCTGAACGGCGCTCTATTTAAATCCCCTGCTGGCAAATACACCCTTACCAGTTATAGATTTACCCTCTTACTGTGCTCCTGGTTCCGTTCTATACATATTGGATTCTCTCTGTTTCGACCTCAGCTTGCCTTTGACCACTCTCTGCCTCGTGATTTGGTACTGTGACTTCTGTCTGGTTCTGACTTCGGCTTGGCTATTCTGACTACCCTTCTGGTTTGGTACTGTATTGTCCGCCTGGTTCCGACCCTCTTCTGTACAACCATGTTTTGTGTGTTTGTCTTGCACCTAGCAGAACAGGGAACGTCGACCAGTTGTGGACATGCCGCTTAGGGCTTGCACTGCAAGTAGGCAGGGAAAGCCGGCTGGGTTCCAGTTAGGGCTCACTGTCTGTGTGTTTCCTGCCTACTGTGCTGACAACCCTGTTACCCAGTACTGCATATACAGTAATAGTATGGTGTTATTCATTCACTATGTGGTGGTAATGATCATAGAGTGGCGGTATTATTTGGGCTTAATGTTTCATTGGTAATATTGGTCTTTTGTACAGTGCATTTTGGTCATTAACAGTATGGAGAACATATTTAGTAATATAAATTGTTACAATTACCTTTCCTGCAGGGTCACCAGATTCATTGAAGTACAAAGCATAATTATCATCTCCTTTGATATAAAATATGTAGTAATCTGTTTCTGGCGGCACAAAGAAACCAGTGAACCGAGCGATAAAGTTACTGTTCTCCAGAGGCCAAGATTTGGATGCACCATCGAACCAAGAAGAACCAGCATAGCCCGTGGAGCTTTCATTCAATTTTAGTGCATCATGCAGTGAAGTACTGACATTCCACCGATCCACCTTCAGTCCTCGGCTTCCTAAATGTAAGAGATAAAATTATACAAAGGGGTAAATCCATTTTCATATACGCTATCAGGGAATTCTGAGTTAATGGGTGGTTCTCATTGTGTTTTCCTGTTTGCTAACTCTGTTCAGTTATAGTATGCAGTCAGGAGTGCACCACCAATGAGGCCAGGTGCGGCGATTGCCTCAGGCAGCACCAGGTAGGAGCAAGAGGAGGACAGAAGATGGGCTATGGGCAATGAGTGCTTTCATGGTGTAAACGCTCATCTCTACATATTCAACTGCATTGCTGTACTCAGGACAGCAATACAGTTGATTGCTGCGATGGCAGTGATGTCTCCCTGGTCCACAGTTTCCTCTAATAGGCTGTAGTCCTAGTTCCTGTAGCCTATCAGAGCCCGGTATCATCATTATCGAGCTGCCTGAGCTGGGCGTTTTTTAGTTTTCGCCTCAGGCAGCAGAAAGGCTAGGCTGACCCCTGTACGCAGTGATGCAGTCCCTTCATTTAGAGCACAGAACAGGCTGTGAGCAGATGGCTGTAAAGCAACTCCGTGTAGGAGCTGTATATTGAGTGAGATCAGGAAACCCTGCTTCTGCACCCCCTATAGCTACACATGTGGGCAATTATAGCATATCCTTAGGATAGATTATCAATATATGATTCCCAGCTGCAGGGGTGCACCACTAATGAGGCCAGGTGAGGAAATCGCCCCAGGCAGCACCACATGGGGCAAGAGGGGGGCAGCTGAAGGGTCATGGGCAATGAGCGCTAAAAATGAGCATTAAAAATCTAACAGCTGTTCTGCAGTACCTCCACCACCAGAAACAGGTTCCTGAACTCCAGGCTCTGTCCACTACATAGAGGATGGAGCTGGCTACTACAGCACTGCTCCCATTAATCTCAGTGGAAGCAGCAGTTCAGTAACCTACTCCGTCACCACTACACAGTCGACGTTGCTGTGTAGTTCTGGGGCCTATCTGAGCTACTGAAAAACAGATCAGCAGGGGTGCCAGGAGTTGGACCCCACCAACGAGATATTGAATGATGTATCCTAAGGATAGACCATCACTTTGAAATAATGGAATTTAACTATAGTTATGATTATCCATTGCATATACCTGGGAACAGAGAAGGCAGAACCGGCGGCTTTGACGGGCTCTCACAAAATATTGTCGTATCTGTTAACCCAAGAATTCGACATTCCTGACCTGTAACGAAATGCACGTAAATATCAGTATAAGCAATATCCTTACAATTCACTCATGACAGAATGTGTCTACAACTCCTACGCAGACCTATGAGTCTCCATGGTTACAGACTACAAACAACTGTGTGTAGTCAGATCCTTCCATCTATTCTCTACTATACCAAGAAGCAGGGGATACAGAAACCCATTGCTGTGCATAGGAGCTACAGATTCAAAATGGTGGGAACATTTTGCCCAAGACTATTTCCAAAGATACATTTTTCTTAATTTCAGATCCATGAGGACAATAAAGAAAACTGGATAAGCAGATGTCCATATCATTTAACTTTCTTTTTTATTTTTACTTACTCTTTGCTTTGTGCTACTCTGTAAAATATACAAAAGATAACCTGTTGCACCCTGGAAACTGTCAACAAGCAGGTCTCCTGCTGTATCCCAGAATCACCATGGTAGTTCAGTTGTAGTAACAAAATTCACTCACCCCCTATAAGGACTTTGGCAGGAGAATCTGTTTCATCAAAGAAGTGTCCAGATATTGTGATTATTGCACCTCCTTCTATACTTCCAGCAGATGGGTAAATCCCTGTAATCTCTAGAAATATAAGCACAGCATGCAAGGCATGAATATAATACCATTACTTTATCAGATGTATGAGGCCAGGTTGACATCTGACTTTTACTATAAGTTTGGTGCAGGTACCAGAAATGCTTCCAGTGGACCCCAGTTGAAGACACCCACCATGGCTCATTGTGGTGGCCTTCCAGAGACCTTCTTGGCGCAGTTTTAGCTTTAAACTTATGGCCATCTAAACTGCAGCTCTGCCTCTCATTGAAAACAATGAGGCGGTTGCTCCTGGAATTCTGGTGCGGAGTTGACGTAGACCACTGTGTGAATGGGTCTTAAAACATATAGGAAGGCATCGTCAAAAAAGGCTGTCATGAAAAAGCCTTGAAGTTTAACGCGCTTCATGGTTGCAGAACATTTTGAGCCTTATTGGGGTCTAAAAAGTGGGTGGAGCACGGTGGGGTGTTGGGTCAGCTATAGCCAACCCAGTACATTTACTATAATCTACGTCAGGAAACTGGCATAAATTATACCTCAAATCTACACTGTGTATACAGTGATTAATTGCGGTTATATAAACCTCCTGACTCACACTGCCTGCCTGTACTATCTGTGTGTGCTGACTCTCCAATGTAGTTCTATAGGATGTAGCTTCACACTGACTCCCTGCCTCCTGCATGTAAAAGCTGACAGGAAGAGAGAGAGGTGATAGGACAGAGAGGGGAGACAGGATTAGGGTCTATTCACACGTCCGCAAAACACGGACACCGGCCATGTGTGTTCTGCATTTTGCGGACCGCACATGGCCGGCACTTTAAATAGAAATGCCTTTTCTTGTCTGTGTCTGCGAACAAGAATAGGACATGTTCTATTTTTTTGCGGAATGGAAGTGCGGATGCGGAACGGAAGTGCGGATGCGGACAGCACACTGTATGCTGTCCACATCTTTTGCAGTCCCATTGAAAATTAATAGGTCTGGATCCATTCCTCAACGTTGCGGAACGGATTCCGGACCTATTTTGCGGACGTGTGAATGGACCCTTAAGCTGTATCACATAGGAGAACATGGAGACCCTGTAGCGTGAGGGTATAGCAGCTGTGACACTTATCTGTCATGGCTGCCACTGCACAGAGTAATACAGTATGGTGAGACTCCGCTCCCACTGTCTCTGCAAAGCCAGGAATGCGGGGAAATGTAGAATTCATTAGAAAAAAAATATCTGAGGGGAGAAGGAATCAATATGGCTGCCAAACCCAAAATTACACATCAAACAAAATAGGTATACTATACACAAGTACTATGCTTTCCCTTTAAGTGCAAGGATGTGGTGTGTTATGCAACAATTCATTACTACTAGTGCCCATTAGGACTGAATTACACCTATTAATCCTGCACCTACCAAATTAACTAAGACTTAACTTTTATTAAATACTAGTAATACTTTTGTGAATATCTAAATCATTAAAACTTCCAGCATTCGCTGGCCTTTCAGTACCGATAGAAGTACCCTGTCAGGATGTCACCTGACCTGGGTTATCTGCTACTATGTAGCTACACACTAGTGCCTAACTGGCTGCGCGCTGCCAGTGTAATATGCGGGCACTGTATGTTTTCTTAACACTGTAATACCAGGCTGCAGCGACTGCTGTATTAAAATTAGAGCTTCACGCTGCCCCCCGACATGTTTCGCCGTATGCCGGCGTCTTCAGGGGTTAGGGCAGAGTGTGAGCGTGTCCGCTCACGGCTGGCCTATAAGACCTTTGTTTGTGACGTTCTTCCTGTGGGTTTCACTGCGGGGCGTGATTAGGATCCAAGAATGGGGTGGTGATAGGGAGCGCTACAGGACTCCACCCCCTGACGTCAGTATCCTCCTATACATGACCTTCTACTAGGCTTCCGTCATGGGATTGCGCCGCGCATGTCTTGTACACTTGGAGATTTCCCGATGTGCGTATTTACTAGTATTTAATAAAAGTTAAGTCTTAGTTAATTTGGTAGGTGCAGGATTAATAGGTGTAATTCAGTCCTAATGGGCACTAGTACTATACACAAGAGCCTCTATCTGATTCCCTAATAATGGCCTATCCTGCAATATATAGGGAAAAAAACAAAAACTGTGGTGCTTCTTTAATAATCTGATACCAGTGGGATATATATATATTTATATACTGTATAGTGGGAGCCAATGTGACTCATATACCACATGACGTGCAGCTGAAAACATCAAGGCTCTATGCAAAAATCACGCGCGCGTGAACAGTTTCCTCTTCCTGAGGAGAAGAACACTACATTCTCCTGCGCTAGGTCCATGAATAACAAAGTACATGTTCCTCTTTCTAAATTAACGCCACCTCAAGGCCGGCATACCTTACACAAATATCTTGTGAGCAATACGTAGCATACCGTTATATATGTCAAGGCTTTACGTGCGAAATGGCGTATGTACTGAATATAATGAAAAAAAAAGACGTAAAGAGAGCCTAATGCGATAATGAAGAACGTGTGTTACCTGCATACGTCTGGTACATGGCCAGCTTATTCAAGGAAGACACAAAATATGTGGCCAAGTCTGGTAAACTCCTGCAACAGAAAAAAGGTCCAGTAGTAAAGTTTGTAAATTATGTTATTTAACAGGTTTGAGGACAAAGTGGCGTCTGGACCCAGCTGTGTAAAATATAAATGCAGGATGAGGCCCAGGCGGGAGCAGCTGCCCACAACAACCAATCAGATTGCAGCTTTTGTTATCTAGAAGATAATGAGAGCTGGAAACTGAATGGTTGCTATGAGCAATTGCTCAATTTTTCTTAGCACTAATTTTAAATAAATTAGATCCAGCTGGCTCTGAGTCCGTCTTCAGCCATCACTTTTACTGAGCGCTGAAGACGCCTGTGTGTAACAAGTCAGATGGGCAGGGTGATAGTGTAAGGTATGTCAAAAATAGGCACCCCATAAAAAAACAAAAACTAAACTAATACACATTACATGTCCAGCTTAAGGCTACTTTCACACTTGCGTTCGGAGCGGATCCGTCTGGTGTCTGCACAGACGGATCCGCACCTATAATGCAAACGCTTAGATCCGTTCAGAACGGATCCGTTTGCATTACCATGAACAAAAAAAATAAAAAACATTTTTTTTGTTCATCATAGTGCAAACGGATCCGTTTTGACTTTACATTGAAAGTCAATGGGGGACGGATCCGTTTGAAAATTGAGCCATACTGTGTCAACTTCAAACGGATCCGTCCCCATTGACTTACATTGTAAGTCTGGACAGATCCGTTTGCCTCCGCACGGCCAGGCGGACATCCGAACGCTGCAAGCAGCGTTCGGGTGTCCGCCTGCTGAGCGGAGCGGAGGACAAACGGTGCCATACTGAGGCATTCTGAGCGGATCTGCATCCACTCAGAATGCATTAGGGCTGGACGGATCCGTTCGGGGCCGCTTGTGAGAGCCTTCAAACGGAACTCACAAGCGGAGCCCCGAACGCAAGTGTGAAAGTAGCCTTAACAATCAAGTATAGCTTGGTAATAGAAAAATCAAACTCATGGCAATTCTACTAAATCACCAGTAGATGGCAGCAGAGTGTTTAAAGCCTGAATGACATAGTACTACCATTAGCAGGCAGGAACTTTAAACATAGGTCTTTGTTTCCTGGAGGACAGAATATCTTGTAACTATCCTGTCTCTCAGACTGAAGGTCATGCATTTGTCATTGTAGGTAAGAGAACTCACATTAAGGGCAATAAACAGGGTAAAATGATTTAATGCACATCCCTGTAATCAGCTAAGGCTGTGAGTAGATAAACCCTGCACAAATGTTAGTGAAGTAAACTGATGTGTCACCTGGCGCTGGTGTATAGTGAATGTGATTGCTATAAGAGCTGATGTTAATATATATTCTTCTATTCTAGTATTTTGTTTACTGTGACACAGGTTCAGTAATAACAGAGCTGCAGATGATAATGGATTATCTCGTATAGGAATGTTATAGCTGAATATGTGCATGTCAGTATTGAGTAGATAGATGTGAATTAATCTATAAGGACAGAATATCTTGTAGTTATCCTGTCTCTCAGACTGAAGGTCATGTGTTTGTCAGTGCAGAAAAATGTTCAATAAAAGCACTTCCGGTTTCACCCAGCCCGCTCCCTTCACACATTGGAATTATTGACCATACTTTCAGCATATGTGCAACAAAATTGGTGGCCTGTACGGGGAGCGGGTGAAGAAGACGCGGTCCCGGAAGTGAAAAAGAGCGGTTAAGTGAATTTTAAAGGAGACTGGGATATAACCCTGACAGCACAGCAAGCAAGCACATATGGATCTAGAGAGGCTGCAGGATGGAATCAGTGGACACCTGATCCACTTGTCAGTGGGTGATGTGATCGAGGTTTGCCAATTCATTAAAGCCTCCGACGCCAGCATGACGAAGGGAAAAACCTGACGCCATTATATGTGGATCGGTAATGGATGAACTGTCAAAACTGAAAGTGAGGAGACGGTGACACAATTTCTGCAAGCAACAGAAAGATTCATTAGTGAGCTAGACAAAAGGAAGAGTGATAGTTAGCGCATATGTGTATAGTCAGGGACTGTGGTGGTGACAAGAGGCGGCCGGAAGCCTCTGTATGTTACACACAGGTGTCTTCAGTGCTCGGTACAACACTCAAGACAGACTATGGCCTGTTTCACACTTGCATTGTTGCTTTCCGGTTTTGAGATCTGGCAGAGGATCCCAAAACCAGAATTAAACGAATTTGTTCCAATTAATACATCCGGGTGCATCTGTTTCGGCCGAATCCGATTGTATTAAATCTAAACTGAACAAACCAGATCCAGTATGAAAATCATTGTAAGTCAATGGGCGCCGGATCTGCTTTTTTGCATAACAAGAAAACGGATCTCGCACCATTGATTTACATGCCGGATTCAGTTTGTTCCATTTCGCTGACCGGAGACAAAACCACAGCTTTCAACGGTTTTGTGTCCTGTCCAAAAAAACGGAATAGAATGCATCCTGATCAGTTTTGTCCCCATTGACTGAAAACTGAGACGTTTTGGCCCTGTTTTTCGATCTTCTGCCGATCTCAAAACCGGAAAGCCACAAGCCAAGTGTAAAACAGGCTTATCCTTAGCAACGCTGAGCTAGAGCTTTGCTAAGAGACTCTTTATACCCTGTTTTCTAGAACAAAGAATCATCTTTCCTAATAAAGTATATTACAAAAATGTTTAACATCCCTGTCCGTACGATATATTAAAAATAAACTGAGATGACAAGTATACTTTGAAGGAACACTGAGGATAGGTCATCAATATATGTAAGTAAGTCCTATCAGTAAGTCCTTTTAATCCTTGTGTCATGCTCCGCCCCCTAAAACCCTGTTCTAGCCATTACACAGTGTATCAAGTTTGTCTGGAGAGTTCCTTCCACACTTGTCTGGCAACTTAAACACTTTGCTAGTTATGTCCATTGCCTTAGGTGATCACATTTCTTAAGTGGTACCAGGGTCACTACTGGCAAAACATGAGGTAGCGCGCTCACCTTGCCTCATGGATCATGCGCCTGTTTGTTATTGTTATATTATATATTATATCTGTTAGTTATACTGATTTTCTTTAGGCAGGATATCATGATTTAGTCTTCCAGATTTTTCTAGATATACTATATTCCTTACTGTCTCACATTTACTTACCTTCCAAAAATATTGTCCAGGATGAAACTGATATTGTGATGTCCTATGGTAACATAAGCAATAAAAAAAAAGTTACATTGTGGTAGTATATTTATCTACACAGCTGTAGTCCTGTCCACCCACCGCAGCCAATGGCACACAGTATTACAGGTAATACCTCAAGTTACACACAAAATCATGTGCCCAATAAGCTGCCACAAGTTGGCAAGGTTTAGTTTTATTTTGTTTATTGCTTGAAAAAACCAATACGTCAGTGTGTTCTGCAATTGTTATGCTTTTATATTTTCATGTTGTATTTTTCTGTCCATGGCCTTTTTTATGGAGCGCTACAGAGGAACTGACCCCAGAGGGTGGCCCATACTTTCCTTTATAAAAACACATGGCTCTGCAGAGCTGCAGTTGCGAGCGCAGTCCACTACAATGCTGGCGGCGCACTGTAGTTCTAGCGGCGATTTCCGAGCTACTGCAGAACAGCTGATCAGCTCAACAGCCAAACAACTAGTGATGGCCTATTCTGAGGATAAGCCATCACTTACAAAAGGCTGGACAACCGTTTTTTTTTTCTGTTTGCGTTTCATATACGGAACTATTCATTTAATTGTTCCGCAAAAAAATGGAATGTACTCCATATGCATTCCGTTTCCGTTTTTCCGTTCTGTTGAAAGATAGAACTTGTCCTATTATTGCCCGCAAATCACGTTCCGTGGCTCCATTTAAGTCAATGGGTCCACAAAAAAACTGAACACATACAGAAATGCATCCGTATGACTTCCGTATCCGTTCCGTTTTTGCAGAACCATCTATTGAATATTGTATGCCCAGCCCAATTTTTTCTATGTAATTACTGCATACTGTATATGCCGAACGGAAAAACGGAACCGGAAACACAACGGATCCGTTAAAAACGGCCCGCAAAACACTGAAAAAGCCATACGGTTGTGTGCAATAGGCCTTATACATAATATTTTTTTGCTAGTTTTTCTGCACTTTTGCATTTTTTGCACTTTTATGAAAAAACACCAGCTACAGATGCTACCAGAAAGTCAATGGCAAATATGAAATGTAGGGCACTCGTGTGTTTGTGCTACTGCAATGTTGATGCAATGGTGTTTTTTCTGGTGATATCATCCCCTCCTCTATAGGGAAAAAAAATCTGAAAAAAGACACCATTCAAACAAAAAATGCCACAAAAAAAGCCATATAAATGATATGTGGTGACCGCTTCTGTAATTTGCAGATCCTCGATTTGCGGACTACTAAACGGCTACAGTTGCGAATGCACCCTTAAAGCTGCAGTAGACAGGTGGATTCCATGCTCTGAGTTTTCTTATTTTCATGATGAACTAAGTGAATCAGACGGCACAGGAATACAAATGAGAAGGTGCGGCTTACCGACATATGTCCCTGTATTACGGCAAACCATGAAACCATAATCACTGTTTGCGTAGTTCAGCTGTAACCCGTACCTAGGATGGAGATTACACAGTTGTTACACAGTCTGTAATACTGCATATCTTATATCAGGCATCCTCAAACTGCGGCCCTCCAGCTGTTGTAAAACTACAACTCCCACAATGCCCTGCTGTAGGCTGATACCTGTAGGCTGTTCGGGTAGTTTGGCAACAGCTGAAGGGCCGCAGTTTGAGGATGCCTGTCTTATATCATAAAGTGAAAGTAAAATACGGTGTAGCTAGCGCCCCCTAGTGCTAACACTGGACAATAGCATTCATAGACTTGGTAGAAACAGAATACTTTCTAACTCCCTAGGGCTTTTTTCCATTGATTGTAGATTTTTCAGTTATTTTGTTCCATCAGACGAACAGAAAAGTAGAAAAAAAAAATGATCCATTAAACGGATTGAATGACGGACACAAAGCACCTTCTGTTTCTATCCGTCATCCACTGACTATAAAATAGATGGAAAGCTCAATTTCTTCATGTATCCAGTATTTTGGGCAGAACGTCATACAGAAAGACAAAAATAGCGGAAATATACTCTAATTGAGCAAAACTGATGCTCAAAAACAGATGTTTAAAGGGAATCTGTCACCTGCTTTTACTGTATGAAACTGCTGGCAATGCTGTGTAGTGCGGTGTAACATGATTAAAACTATGCCTTTGTCTCGGTTAGTGATTAGAACTTTATTTGGTATGCAAATTAGGTCCAAAGTGTCCAGCGGGGCGTCGCCAACAGTTCAAGGAGCCCAAGAACTCCCCTTCACTTGTACCCACAGCCCAAGCCTGCCTATTTGCTTGTACCCAGTATCTCGCCTTCTAGCCCACTCCCTCCTCTCTTTGCCCACATCGTTAGCGCTTGCCTTGGTGGCATTTCACCTAAGTGCAGAGACTTCCCAGCTGTGGGCATCGGCCTTTCGTCACAGGGCTCAGAGAATGCGCATTACCTACAGCGAGTCCATGCCCACAGCAGGGAAGTCTCTGCCCTTGTGCAAGATTCAGCTGGGGCAGGCGCCAATGATGCGGGCAGAGTTCAAAAGAAGAAGTGACACCGCAGAGGAGGAGGCGGACTGGAAGGAGAGGGACTGAGAACAAGTGAATGGGTGGTCTTGAGTTATGGGGGAGAGGCAGGCTCGGGCTCCTTGAACCATTGTTGACAACCCGCTGGACACTTTGGACCTAATTTGCATACACAACCAAGTCCTTTTTCTTGCGTTTTGAAAGATCACTAACCCAGACACAGCGCTACATGGCATTACCATCAGCTTCATATAGTAAAAGTAGGTGACAAATTCACTTTTAAAGAATGAGGTTTAAAACATTTTTTCTGTCTTTCTGGTTGTCTGCTGGAACAATATGATGGAAAAGTCAATGCAGATGTCAACAAGTCGTTTATTTAAAATTTTGAAGACAATGGTGTCCTTCCAAGACATTGAGTTACTCATGACTTACAACGTATCAGAGTTAGGAATCAGCAGTTCACACGGCATTCCTCCAGCGTAAACCCTGTGAAATAGAACAAAAATCAGAATTAAAAATCCATTCGCTATAAAAAGCCAAAACATCATCAAGCGTTTCGTGGTGCTGGGGATCTACATTTCTTGCATTATGATTGTGAATTTCCATACGATCGATTGCAGATGATGGGATATCCTGAGGGATAGTCAATGAAATTTCCTTGATTTTCTTCCTTTAATTTTGGCATGGGCTCCCACCCAAAAACCCAGCAGGTAGCCGTATAGAATCCGCCTCCCATTGTTTTAAATGTGAGGCCGTGCTGCCGTTCGTGTGGCCAGTGGTTTAAAGCCAGGACCTCACAAAGACAGGGGGTGTAGTTTCTCGGTGCGGTATCCACTTGCAGCTTCATTCAGTGGGGCTGAATCGTGAGCAGGTCCATGGAATTCAAATTGAAAAACTTCACGGAATAAATGGCAGATTTTGCCGTCACAAATTACGCCATGTGAACAGGGCCTTATACAGTTTATTTTTTCTCGCCTCACTCTAACCCGAGTTGCGATTACCAGAATAACTCCTAGCATGCCATGACAGTCGGAGGTTTTCACAGCAGCTGGAAAGCCATACAGTAGGTTAGAGGCCATTGCTACAGATACTAAAAATTTGCAGGATTACGGTACATTACTCTATAATATCCAGGTTGTTCAGAAGGAGCACTGCCCAAGGGCTCACACACACAACTGTGGTTTGGGATGTGGACCATTCACTTTAATAATAAAGATGCAGACAGCACTCCATGTGCTGTCCGCATCCACACCTCTGTTCCGTGACATTCACAAAATGATAGAACATATCCTATTCTTGTCAGCTTTATAGACAAGAATAGGAATGACCTCAAAACAGGCAATGGTCATGTACATGAGCCCTAAGAGAAGCTATCACTAGCCTTTTGTAGGGATCGACCGATTATCGGATTTACCCATATTATCGGCCGATATTCAGGATTTTGAACACTATCGGTATCGGCATCTATTTTGCCGATATTCCGATAGTGTATGGGGAACACAGATCGCGCTGCTGACAGCGCTCTCCGTGTTCCCCTTAGCAGCACAGGGGAGAAGGAGCAGTGTCTCCTCCCCCTGTGCTGCTGCCGCTGCCGCCAATGAGAGGACAGGAGGAGGGGAGGAGCTATGGCCACTGCTCCACCAATGAAGATTAATCTATCATTCATTCATATACAGGAGGCGGGAGCTGCAGGATCACATAGCCGGCTCCCGGCCTCTATGAGCTGTAGCTGCGATCTGCGGTAGTTAACTCCTCAGGTGCCGCGGATCGCAGCTACTGCTCATAGAGGTCGGGAGCCGGCTATGTGATCCTGCAGCCAGCTCCCGCCTCCTGTATATGAAATTAAGCTTCATTGGTGGCGCAGTGCGCCCCCCAGTATCAGACATTGGTGGCGCAGTGCGCCCCCCAACCCCCCCCCCCCCAGTATTAAGCACTGGTGGCGCAGTGCGCCCCCCCCTCCCCCCATTAAGCAGTGGTGGCGCATAGGGCCCCCCACCCCAGTCGCAGTGCGCCCCCCCCCCACAGGATCCCCTCTCCCTTGCTCCTCCGATCGGAGCCCCAGCAGTGTAATGCTGGGGCTCCGATCGGTTACCATGGCAGCCAGGACGCTATTGAAGCTCTGGCTGCCATGATAAGCTCCATGCTGCTTTGTGCACAAAGCACAGAGCAGCAGGGACAGTGTGAGCTCCTATTCACCCTGATAGATCTCTATCAGGGTGAATAGGACAAGGGTTCTAGTCCCTAAGGGGGCTAAAAGTTAGTTAAAAAAAAAAATTATAAAAACACCAAAATATAAATGAAAAAGAAAGATTAAAAAAAAAAATACACATTAACAATAAACATTAATTTTCAGCAGATTTGTGGGAATTTTTTATTTTTTTTTCAAAAATGAAAATTCCCAGAATATCGGTATAAATTATCGGCTATCGGCCTGAAAGTTCACAAATTATCGGTATCGGTATCGGCCCTAAAAAATCAATATCGGTCGATCCCTAGCCTTTTGTACACTAAACCACCAGCATGATATTATACTGCCAGTGTTGAAGCATTAACGGCTATGTTCACCTTTGGGGGAAATTTTTTTCATTATTGCATTTTTAGCTAAAAATAATTTTTTTAATTAGTCTTTATTTCAAATATGGAGCCCTTTTTTCTGTACAGGGCTGAGATTCTCTAATAGAGGGATCTGAATTAGTTTTGATGTTCACCAGGGCCAAAAACCATATGTAAATTAAGGCTTGAAAGTGCTCAGGGGCGGTGTTTGGGCTGTAAGTGCCCAGGCAGCTTTGTCTTCTTCTCACATAACCCCTCCCCAGCCTGTTGCTTGGTCCGCCCTGTAAGCCTCTTGCGTCATCCAGTGTACTGGCCGAGATCCCACGAGTGCTCAGTTCACCGTCGGCTCAGGCATATGCACTGTGATGACCATTGTGGGCAGCAGCATTGTTCCATGCAGTGCGCTTGTGCCAGCAGGATCTTGTCCAGTACACTGGATGATACAAGAGTCTTACAGGGCGGGCCAAGCAACAGGCTGGGGAGGAGTTTTATATGAGAAGGCAGAGCGGCCTGGGCACTTGCGAGCCCTCATTTACATATGAATAAAACAGCGTTTTTGCCTCTGTTGAACTTCAGAACAACACAATAAAGGTACCATTAGACTCATGTATAGTTATGCTACAGCGCTATGTAAGTGGTCTACAATGTCAAATTTTGGTGACAGACTACCGTTAAACACTCATTAAAGCTCATTATTTATCTTACTGATAAGAATTTGGCTTAAATAAATGTTTATGATCTCTTAGTAGTTTAGAGATGAGGGTTATTAGAGCAGAAAGTGAAAGTATGGTTCACACAGCTAGAAAAATAGTTAACGCTTTGTGACAGAATGGCTCAATATTTTTTAAAAAGGCCAACTGAAAATATGATTTTTAGCCCAAAATGAGTAAAATTAACCCTTAACCCCTTCCCGACATATGAGGTAATAGTACGTCGTGGAGGCAAGTGACTTGCTGCATTTTGACGTACTATAAGGTCATGGTGATCGGGTGGGCACAGTAGCGGTGCGTGCACGATCACTGAAGGGACCCGACAGTCCCTGATAGCTGGGCCCCTGCTGTATCTGCCGGCGTTGCTGTAAAAGCCGATGCCGGCGGATTAACCCCTTCTATACCGCGGTCAGCGCTGACCGCGGCATAGAAGGTGCATGCAGCGTGTGAGGGAGCCCATTGGGTCCACGCACTGCTGTGGCGGGGACCCGATGGGTGACAAGGCGGCCGGATGCCATGCACAGGCTGCTCAATGCCTTGCACGGCATCGGGACCTGCATTCTACGGGGGCAGAGGAGATCCAGCCCCAGGCCCGGTCTCCTAGGCAACCTGTAAGTTTATTACTCAATGAAATACACTAACAGGCAATGCATTACAATACAGATGTATTGTAATGCATTGCCGAGGGGATCAGAACCCCAAAATTTGAAGTCTCAGATATAAAGATATAAAGTTTAAAAAAAAAGCAAAAAAAAGTGTCAAGTAAAAAAAGAAAACAAAAACACACCCTTTTCCCTGATTTTATAATAAAAAATAGAAAAATAAAGGAAAAAACACATATATTACGTATCACTGTGCCTGTAACGACCGGCTCTATAAAATATATATGATCTACTCCGTCCGATAAACACCATAAAGAAATAAAAATAAAAAAATCTGTCAAAAAAAGCAATTTTTGGCACCTTACATCACAAAAAGTGCAACACCAAGTGATCAAAAAGGCATATGTCCCCCAAAATGGAACAAATAAAACCGTCACCTCATCCTGCAAAAAATGAGCCCCCTACATAAGAAAATTGATCACAAAAAAAAAAAGGTATAGCTCTCAGAGCATGGAGACACTAAAACATCATTTATTTTGTTTCAAAAATGCTATTATTGTCTTAAAGGGTTTCTACCACTTCGGTTTCACATATTTAGCTGTCAGACACTAGCGATCCGCTAGTGTCTGCTCTGCCCAACCATCCTAATATAATTGCTTTTGGGGCAGCCGTTTTGCTAAAAAAAAGAACTTTTATTAATATGCTAATGAGCCTCTAGGTGCTATGGGGGCGTCATTAGCACCTAGAGGCTCCGTCTACCTTCAGAAACTGCCGCCACCCAGCGCGTCCCTCCAGCCCGCCCATCTCCTCCTGAATGCGATCCTCCTTGTGAGCGTATGTATTCTGCGCATGCGCAGTGAATGTCTGACGGCTTCCTTGCTGAGACATCTCCACTGCGCCTGCGCGATGACGCCATAGTGCTCCGAGGAACAGGCGCAGTGGAGATGTCTCAGCAGGGAAGCTGTCAGACATTCACTGCGCATGCGCCGAATACATACGCTCACAAGGAGGATCGCATTCAGGAGGAGATGGGCGGGCTGGAGGGACGCGCTGGGCGGCGGCAGTTTCTGAAGGTAGACGGAGCCTCTAGGTGCTAATGACGCCCCCATAGCACCTAGAGGCTCATTAGCATATTAATAAAAGTTATTTTTTTAGCAAAACGGCTGCCCCAAAAGCAATTATATTAGGATGGTTGGGCAGAGCAGACACTAGCGGATCGCTAGTGTCTGACAGCTAAATATGTGAAACCGAAGTGGTAGAAACCCTTTAAAGTAAAATAAATTTAAAAAGTATACATATTGGGTATCGCCGCGTCTGTAACAACCAGCTCTATAAAAACATCACATGACCTAACCCCTCAGGTAAACACCATTTTTTTTTTTTATAAAAACAGTGCCAAAAAAGCAATTTTTTTTTGTCACCTTACATCAGAACCATTGCAAACACCAAGCGATCAAAAAGGTGTATGCCCCCCAATTTTTTTTTTTCATAAATTAAGGTGAAATATATTGACTCAAATTTATGATTGTCATAAAGTACAATGTGTCACAAGAAAACAATCTCAGAATGACTTGGATAATTAAAAGTGTTCCAAAGTTATTACCACATAAAGTGACACATGTCAGATTTGCAAAAAATGGTCTGGGCAGGAGGGCGAAAACTGGCTCGGGGTAGAAGGGGTCAAACTGCCTCCTAAGGTGTACATAGCCTTTAACCACCTCCCGACCGCTGTACGCATATATGCGTCCGGGAGGTGGTTGCTTTATTCCTCCTGGACGCATATACGCGTCTTCTCGCGAGAAGCGAGATTTCCTGTGAACGCGCGCGCACAGGAACAGAAGGTAAGCGAGTGGATCTCCAGCCTGCCAGCGGCGATCGCTCGCTGGCAGGCTGGAGATCCGAATTTTTTAACCCCTAACAGGTATATTAGACGCTGTTTTCATAACAGCGTCTAATATACCTCCTACCTGGTCCTCTGGTGGTCCCTTTTGTTAGGATCGACCACCAGAGGACTCAGATAGGTCAGTACAGTCCCACCAAACACCACTACACTACACTACAGCCCCCCCGTCACTTATTAACCCCTTATAAACCCCTGATCACCCCATATAAACTCCCTGATCACCCCCCTGTCATTGATCACCGCCCTGTCATTGATCACCGCCCTGTCAGGCTCCGTTCAGACGTCCGCATGATTTTTACGGATCCGATCCATGTATCCATGGATCCGTAAAAATCATGCGGACGTCTGAATGAAGCCTTACAGGGGGGTGATCAATGACAGGCGGGTGATCACCCATATACACTCCCTGATCACCCCCTGTCATTGATCACCGCCCTGTCAGGCTCCATTCAGACGTCCGCATGATTTTTACGGATCCGATCCATGTATCCATGGATCCGTAAAAATCATGCGGACGTCTGAATGGAGCCTTACAGGGGGGTGATCAATGACAGGCGGGTGATCACCCATATACACTCCCTGATCACCCCCTGTCATTGATCACCGCCCTGTCAGGCTCCATTCAGACGTCCGCATGATTTTTACGGATCCGATCCATGTATCCATGGATCCGTAAAAATCATGCGGACGTCTGAATGGAGCCTTACAGGGGGGGTGATCAGTGACAGGGGGGTGATCACCCTGATTACCCTGATCACCCCCTGTCATTGATAACCCCCCTGTAAGGCTCCATTCAGACGTCCGCATGCGTTCTGTGGATCCGATCCATGGATCCATGGATCCGTAAAAAATCATGCGGATGTCTGAATGGAGCCTTACAGGGGGGGTGATCAGTGACAGGCGGGTGATCACCCATATACACTCCCTGATCACCCCCTGTCGTTGATCACCGCCCTGTCAGGCTCCATTCAGACGTCCGCATGCGTTTTGTGGATCCGATCCATGTATCCATGGATCCGTAAAAATCATGCGGACGTCTGAATGGAGCCTTACAGGGGGGGTGATCAGTGACAGGGGGGTGATCACCCTGATTACCCTGATCACCCCCTGTCATTGATAACCCCCCTGTAAGGCTCCATTCAGACGTCCGCATGCGTTCTGTGGATCCGATCCATGGATCCATGGATCCGTAAAAAATCATGCGGATGTCTGAATGGAGCCTTACAGGGGGGGTGATCAGTGACAGGGGGGTGATCACCCTGATTACCCTGATCACCCCCTGTCATTGATAACCCCCCTGTAAGGCTCCATTCAGACGTCCGCATGCGTTCTGTGGATCTGATCCATGTATCCATGGATCCGTAAAAATCATGCGGACGTCTGAATGGAGCCTTACAGGGGGGGTGATCAATGACAGGGGGGTGATCAGGGAGTCTATATGGGTGATCACCCCCCTGTCATTGATCACTCCCCCCCTGGTAAGGCTCCATTCAGCCATTTTTTTTGGCACAAGTTAGTGGACATTTTTTGTTTGTTTTTGTTTTTTCTTACAAAGTCTCATATTCCACTAACTTGTGTCAAAAAATAAAATCTCCCATGAACTCACCATACCCCTCACGGAATCCAAATGCGTAAACATTTTTAGACATTTATATTCCAGACTTCTCACGCTTTAGGGCCCCTAAAAAGCCAGGGCAGTATAAATACCCCACATGTGACCCCATTTCAGAAAGAAGACACCCCAAGGTATTCCGTGAGGGGCATATTGAGTCCATGAAAGATTGAAATTTTTGTCCTAAGTTAGCGGAAAGTGAGACTTTGTGAGAAAAAAATAAATAAAAATCAATATCCGCTAACTTATGCAAAAAAAAAAATAATTCTAGGAACTCGCCAGGCCCCTCATTGAATACCTTGGGGTGTCTTCTTTCCAAAGTGGGGTCACATGTGGGGTATTTATACTGCCCTGGCTTTTTAGGGGCCCGAAAGTGTGAGAAGAAGTCTGGGATCCAAATGTCTAAAAATGCCCTCCTAAAAGGAATTTGGGCCCCTTTGCGCATCTAGGCTGCAAAAAAGTGTCACACATGTGGTATCGCCGTACTCAGAAGAAGTTGGGCAATGTGTTTTGGGGAGTCATTTTACATATACCCATGCTGGGTGAGAGAAATATCTTGGTCAAATGCCAACTTTGTATAAAAAAATGGGAAAAGTTGTCTTTTGCCAAGATATTTCTCTCACCCAGCATGGGTATATGTAAAATGACCCCCCAAAACACATTCCCCAACTTCTCCTGAGTACGGCGATACCAGATGTGTCACACTTTTTTGCAGCCAAGGTGGGCAAAGGGGCACCTTTCGGATTTCGCAGGCCATTTTTTACACATTTTGATTTCAAGGTACTTCTTACACATTTGGGCCCCTAAATTGCCAGGGCAGTATAACTACGCCACAAGTGACCCCATTTTGGAAAGAAGACACCCCAAGGTATTCCGTGGGGGGCACGGCGAGTTCCTAGAATTTTTTATTTTTTGTCACAATTTAGCGGAAAATGATGATTTTTCTTTTTTTTTCTTTTTTCCTTACAAAGTCTCATATTCCACTAACTTGCGACAAAAAATAAAAAATTCTAGGAACTCGCCATGCCCCTCACGGAATACCTTGGGGTGTCTTCTTTCCAAAATGGGGTCACTTGTGGCGTAGTTATACTGCCCTGGCAATTTAGGGGCCCAAATGTGTGAGAAGAACTTTGCAATCAAAATGTGTAAAAAATGCCCTGCAAAATCTGAAAGGTGCACTTTGGAATATGTGCCCCTTTGCCCACCTTGGCAGCAAAAAAGTGTGACACATCTGGTATCGCCGTACTCAGGAGAAGTTGGGGAATGTGTTTTGGGGTGTCATTTTACATATACCCATGCTGGGTGAGAAAAATATCTTGGTCAAATGCCAACTTTGTATAAAAAAATGGGAAAAGTTGTCTTTTGCCAAGATATTTCTCTCACCCTGCATGGGTATATGTAAAATGACACCCCAAAACACATTCCCCAACTTCTCCTGAGTACGGCGATACCAGATGTGTGACACTTTTTTGATGCCAAGGTGGGCAAAGGGGCACATATTCCAAAGTGCACCTTTCGGATTTCACCGGTCATTTTTTACAGATTTTGATTGCAAAGTACTTCTCACACATTTGGGCCCCTAAATTGCCAGGGCAGTATAACTACGCCACAAGTGACCCCATTTTGGAAAGAAGACACCCCAAGGTATTCCGTGAGGGGCATGGCGAGTTCCTAGAATTTTTTATTTTTTGTCGCAAGTTAGTGGAATATGAGACTTTGTAAGAAAAAAATAAAAATAAAAAATCATCATCATTTTCCGCTAACTTGTGACAAAAAATAAAAAGTTCTATGAACTCACTATGCCCATCAGCGAATACCTTAGGGTGTCTACTTTCCGAAATGGGGTCATTTGTGGGGTTTTTCTACTGTTTGGGCATTGTAGAACCTCAGGAAACATGACAGGTGCTCAGAAAATCAGAGCCGTTTCAAAAAGCGGAAATTCACATTTTTGTACCATAGTTTGTAAATGCTATAACTTTTACCCAAACCATTTTTTTTTTTGCCCAAACATTTTTTTTTTATCAAAGACTTGTAGAAATATAAATTTAGCGAAAAATTTATATATGGATGTCGTTTTTTTTGCAAAATTTCACAGCTGAAAGTGAAAAATGTCATTTTTTTGCAAAAAAATCGTTACATTTTGATTAATAACAAAAAAAGTAAAAATGTCAGCAGCAATAAAATACCACCAAATGAAAGCTCCATTAGTGAGAAGAAAAGGAGGTAAAATTCATTTGGGTGGTAAGTTGCATGACCGAGCGATAAACGGTGAAAGTAGTGTAGTGCAGAAGTGTAAAAAGTGCTCTGGTCATGAAGGGGGTTTCAGCTAGCGGGGCTGAAGTGGTTAAAGGGAATCTGTCACCTGCTTTTACCATTTTAAGCTGTCACCATCGCTATGTTCACTAAAGTACCTTATTTCCAGCAGTCTTCTTTTTACTTATTTTCGTTTTGTAGTTTTAATATAAAAGCGGTTTTTATGTTATGCTAATTAGGGTCCAAGGTGCCCAGAGGGGTGTTTTTTTTCACTCTCCGGTGCCCAGTGACGCCCCCCTGCAGTGCCCAAGAACGCCTCCTGATCCTCAAATAACCTCCCACAGCCCGGCAAACTGTTCCGCACCCTCCCCACGTCATAGTCTACCTCAGTGTTTCCCAACCAGTGTGCCTCCAGCTGTTGCAAAACTACAACTCCCAGCATACCTGGACAGCCTTTGGCTGTGCGGGCATGCTGGGAGTTGTAGTTTTGCAACAGCTGGAGGCACACTGGTTGGGAAACACTGGTCTACCTTACAGAAATGCCCGTCCTTCTTCCTGTCTGCAGCCAGAAAACTCGCGCAGGCGCAGTACCGCCTGCGCGATCATCAACATCCTGAGGGCAACAGCGCTCAGGTCACATCACTGGGCTCGGCGCATGCCCAGTGAGACTTTTGAGGCTGTTGCCCTCAGGAGGTTGATGATCGCGCAGGCGGTACTGCGCCTGCGCGAGTTTTCTGGCCGCAGACAGGAAGAAGGACGGGGCATTTCTATAAGGTAGAATATGACGTGGGGAGGGGGCGGAACTGTTTGCCGGGCTGTGGGAGGTTATTTGATGATCAGGAGGCGTTCTTGGGCACTGCAGGGGGGCGTGACTGGGCACCAGAGAGTGAAAAAAACGCCCCTCTGGGCACCTTGGACCCTAATTAGCATAAAATAAAAACCGCTTTTATATCAAAACTACAAAACGAAAATAAGTAAAAAGAAGACTGCTGGAAATAAGGTACTTTAGTCAACATAGCGATGGTGACAGCTTAAAATGGCAAAAGCAGGTGACAGATTCCCTTTAGGCCTATTGCACACGACCGTATGGCTTTTTCAGTGTTTTGCGGTCCGTTTTTCATGGATCCGCTGTTCCGTTTTTTGTTTCCGTTGTGTTTCCGTTTCTGTTCCGTTTTTCCGTTCCGTTTTTCCGTATGGCATATACAGTATACAGTAATTACATAGATAAAATTGGGTTGGCCATAACATTTTCTATAGATGGTTCAGGAAAAAACGGAACGGAAACGGAAGACATACGGATGCATTTCCGTATGTGTTCCGTTTTTTTTGCGGATCCATTGACTTGAATGGAGCCACGGACTGTGATTTGCGGGCAATAATAGGACATGTTCTATGTTAAAACGGAACGGAAAAACGGAAATACGGAAACGGAATGCATACGGAGTACATTCCGTTTTTTTTGCGGAACCATTGAAATGAATGGTTCCGTATACGGACCGTATACGGAACGCAAAAAACGGCCAGTAAACGGTAAAAAAAAACGGCCGTGTGCAATAGGCCTTAAAGGGAACCTATCACCGGGATCTTGTGTATAGAGCTGAGGACATGTGTTGCTAGATGGCCGCTAGGACATGCGCAATACCCAGTCCCCATAGCTCTGTGTGCTTTTATTGTGTAAAAAAAAACTATTTGATACATATGCAAATTAACCTGAGATGAGTCCTGTACTTGAGATGAGTAAGGGACAGGACTCATCTTAGGTTAATTTGCATATGCATCAAATCGTTTTTTTTACACAATAAAAGCACACAGAGCTATGGGGACTGGGTATTGCGGATGTGCTAGCGGCCATCTAGCAACCCATGCCCTCAGCTCTGTACCCAAAATCCCGGTGACAGGTTCCCTTTAAAGGGAACCTGTCACCAGGATTTTGGCCATAGAGCTGGGGACATGGGTTGCTAGATGGCCGCTAGCACATCCGCAATATCCAGTCGCCATAGCTCTGTGTGCTTTTATTGTGTTAAAAAACTGTTTTGAGCGACATGCAAATGACCTGATATGAGTCCTGTAGCCGGAGATGAGTCAAGCGGAAAAGAGCCCAGCACCGCCCTGACGTCACAGAGATGGAGCGCCGAAATCTCGTGATGCGTGAGCTAGCGCATGCGTAGTTTGTTCCCTGTGCTGATGCCAGCACAGGGAATGAACATGATGCCGACACTGCGCATGCGCTAGCTCGCGCATCGCGAGATTTCGGCGCTCCAGCTCTGTGACGTCAGCCAGCAAGGAGGAGATTCGGAGGACGCGGGGCGGTGCTGGGCTCCTTTCCGCTTGACTCATCTCCGGATACAGGACTCATATCAGGTCATTTGCATATCAATCAAAACATTTTTTTACACAATAAAAGCACACAGAGCTATGGGGACTGGGTATTGCAGATGTGCTAGCGGCCATCTAGCAGCCCATGTCCTCAGCTCTATGCAAAAAATCCTGGTGACAGGTTCCCTTTTAGGCTACTTTCACACTTGCGTTCGGTGCGATCCGTCTGGTATCTGCACAGACGGATCCGCACCTATAATGCAAACGCTTAGATCCGTTCAGAACGGATCCGTTTGCATTACCACAGATCCGTTTTGACTTTACATTGAAAGTCAATGGGGGACGGATCCGTTTGAAAATTGAGCCATACTGTGTCAACTTCAAACGGATCCGTCCCCATTGACTTACATTGTAAGTCTGGACGGATCCGTTTGCCTCCGCGCGGCCAGGCGGACACCCGAACGCTGCAAGCAGCGTTCGGGTGTCTGCCTGCTGAGCGGAGCGGAACCCAAACGCTGCCAGACTGATGCATTCTGAGCGGATCCGCGTCCACTCAGAATGCATTAGGGCTGGACGGATCCGTTCGGGCCGCTTGTGAGAGCCTTCAAACGGAGCTCACAAGCGGACACCCGAACGCTAGTGTGAAAGTAGCCTAAGTATAAAATGTGTAGCACAGCATGCTCTGAATGTAAATTACCAAAGAAGAGTCCTGCAGGATCCAGTGTCAGTGCAGTGAAGCGACGTGCACTGGCCTCAGCTTCTGTGCGCTGCAGGCACCAGATACCACGGACTCTTCTTTGGTCACTGACATTCAGTGCATGTAGTGTTATAACTTGTTTGTGCCTAAGGCTACAATGGAGACATTTGACAAAAGCATGTCAAGAACACGAAACCGCGCTGACATGCTGGTAGTTTTGTGTACAAAAAAAGCTAATCATATATCATATAGTACATTGCAATCTCTTTCTAACTCCTCTTTCACACGACAATATGGCTTTTTCAGTGTTTTGCGGTCCATATTAAATGGATCAGTTTTTCAGTTTTTTGTTTCAGTAGTGTTTGCGTTCCCTTTTTTCAGTTTGGTTTTCGTTTTTTGAGGATCGGAAACGGAAGCATGGCATATAAAGTATACAGTAATTGCATAGAAAAATTGGGCTGGGCATAAGATTTTCAATAGATGGTTTCGCAGGAACGGATACGGAAGACATACGGATGCATTCCATATGCATTCGTTTTTTTTTGCGGACCCATTGACTTGAATGAAGCCACGGAATGTGATTTGCGGGCAATAATAGAACATGTCCTATCTTGGAACGGAAAAATGGAAATACGGAAATGGAATGCATACGGAGTACAATCATGGTTCCGTATATGGACCGTATACGGAACGCAAAAAACGTTCGTGTAAATGAGCCCTAACAAAGCTAGAACCAGCCCTGTATCTAACATGGAACCAGAGATCTCCCCATTCATTGCTCCAATAGCTCTGCTAGATTTATTCAAGCTGGCAGCCCATGGGCTGTGTCCTTTCCACTGCAGCTCTCACCCTATTACAACTATAGGGGGTGTCCTATTCTCAATTCTCTCCCCGTAACTGTCACAGTTTCTTACAGTAGATAGAGCTGGAGGCAGTTAAAAGATAGAACTGAGCATGTGCGACCGCCTCAGCGATGTTACTGAGAAAAATAACATGCAGCAGGTGGTGCTACACAAATCTTGAGTAGTTGTTGTTATTTTACAAAAAAATGTATTACATGCAGTTACACAAGTATTCAGATCCAGGTGCTGGTTTTAAAAATGTAGCATATTTTTGTGTGACAACCACTTTAAGTAAATGACTTACCTGAGAACTCTGACATTTCTTCTTCCATTAGAACTTAAGGCAGTATTACTGCCATAGATGTCAGTAAAGATTCTGCCTGTGATTGTGATCATAGAACCTGAAAAATGAAAAAAAAAAAAAAGGGTCGAGATGAACTACAAAACCCAGTCCACGTTAACCTATAATAATTGGTCGCCTGGTTTAGAAAACTTATTTTTGAATGCCCTATTAGGACATTTCAAGTATATAGCATCTGATTTACTAGCTAGAAATGTGGGAGACTGTGTAATGCTTTATTTCCCCAGTGGTGGCGCTGCAGGGAAATGTAACACTTTCAGGAGATGAAAGAAACTGTCTTTGTTGCCCATAGCAACCAAATCTCAGCACAGCAGTCATGTCGTATTCTTGTGTTGTGATTGGTTGCTGTGGGTTTTTCTTTTAGAATTTTTTTTTAGACATTTGTCCCTCTGGGTCTGATTTCCTTACAGATTCTAGCTGGTTTGGAAACCTTGTAATCGGCTTAGGCTACTTTCACACTTCGGGGTTCCGCTTGTGAGTTCCGTTTGAAGGCTCTCACAAGCGGCCCCGAACGGATCCGTACAGCCCCAATGCATTCAATGCAAGTCAATGGGGACGGATCCGTTTGACGTTGACATAATATGGTGCAATTGCAAACGGATCCGTCCCCCATTGACTTTCAATGTAAAGTCAGTCCCAATTAATATACCATCGGATCAGAGTTTTCTCCAATCCGATGGTATATTTTAACTTGAAGCATCCCGATCACCTCGGGAACGCCTCTATGTTAGAATATACCATCGGATTTGAGTTAGATCGTGAAAACTCAGATCCGACAGTATATTCTAACACAGAGGCGATGGAGACGCTTCAAGTTAGAATATACTAAGAACTGTGTACATGACTGCCCCCTGCTGCCTGGCACCACCCGATCTCTTACAGGGGGCTGTGATCCTCACAATTAACCCCTCAGGTGCCGCACCTGAGGAGTTAATTGTGCATATTATAGCCCCCTGTAAGAGATCAGGCCAGACCCCCTCCCTCCCGTTTTAAATTCATTGGTGGCCAGTGCGGCCCCCATCCCTCCCTCCACTGTATTAAATTCATTGGTGGCCAGTGCGGCCTCCCCTCTCCCCCCTCTAATTAAAATCACCCCCATCATTGGTGGCAGCTGTCTGTGACCGGCTGGGCGCTCCTCCTACTGGTAAGTGACAGGTCTGTGCTATAAGCAATGCGCCGCACAGGCCTTTCACTTACCAGTAAGGGGAGCGACCGGCCGGCCACAGACAGCGCAGGTAAGTATAATGCTTCTAAAATTGCTAAGTAACCATGGCAGCCAGAACTGCAGTAGCGTCCTGGCTGCCATGGTAACCGATCGGAGCCCCAGCGATTAAACTGGGACTCTGATCGGAACTCTCCACTGCCACCAATGATGGGGGTGATTTTAATTGGGGGGGGGGGGAAGGGGAGGCCGCACTGGCCACCAATGAATTTAATACAGGGGAGGGAGGGAGGGGGGGCCGCACTGGCCACCAATGAATTTAATACAGGGGAGGGAGGGGAGGCCGCACTGGCCACCAATTAATTGAATAATGGGGAGGGAGGAAGGGGGGGCCGCACTGGCCACCAATGAATTTAATACTGGGGAGGGAGGGAGGGGGGCCGCACTGGCCACCAATGAATTTAATACTGGGGAGGGAGGGGGCCGCACTGGCCACCAATGAATTTAATACTGGGGAGGGAGGGGGGCCGCACTGGCCACCAATGAATTTAATACTGGGGAGGGAGGGGGGCCGCACTGGCCACCAATGAATTTAATACTGGGGAGGGAGGGGGCCGCACTGGCCACCAATGAATTTAATACAGGGGAGGGAGGGGGGCCGCACTGGCCACCAATGAATTTAATACTGGGGAGGGAGGGGGGCCGCACTGGCCACCAATAAATGTAATACAGGGGAGGGAGGGGGGCCGCACTGGCCACCAATGAATTTAATACTGGGGAGGGAGGGGGGGCCGCACTGGCCACCAATAAATGTAATACAGGGGAGGGAGGGGGGCCGCACTGGCCACCAATAAATGTAATACTGGGGAGGGAGGGGGGTCTGGCCGCTGCTGCCTGGCAGCACCTGATCTCTTACAGGGGGCTATGATACACACAATTAACCCCTCAGGTGCGGCACCTGAGGGGTTAATTGTGCTAATCACAGCCCCCTGTAAGAGATCGGGTGCTGCCAGGCAGCAGGGGGCAGTCATGTCCACAGTTCTTAGTATATTCTAACTTGAAGCGTCCCCATCACCATGGGAACGCCTCTGTGTTAGAATATACTGTCGGATCGGTTCTGAACAGATGCAAGAATTTGCATTATAGGTGTGGATCCGTCTGTGCAGATACCATAAGGATCCCCAACGAACGCAAGTGTGAAAGTAGCCTTACTGGTGACAAAAACTTCAAACAAACAAAAAAGATTGACTAAAGGGGACAATCCCTTTAAGTCAGAAGGTGAACTCCAAATAATATTATAAATGATATACAGTGAATTCTCAAGATACAATGGCCTCAGGATACAATATTTTCAAAATACAATGGTCTTTTCTGGTACATCGTAAGTTGAAACCAGACTCAACGTACAATATCTCAGACCCAGATCCAACCAATCAAGGCCACTTCTCTACTGAAATAGCTGGGTTAGTTGCAGGTTCGCAGCTATTCCTGACTGTTAGGCCTCATGCACACGGCCGTTGTGTGTCCGTTCCGTGCATTGGGGACGTCAGTGTGGCTGCCAGGATATCGAGACCCAATCAATTTAAATGGGTCTGTGATTCATCCGCATCGCAAAATAATAGAACAAGTTCTATTTTTTTGCGGTGCGGAGGCACGGACAGAAACATCACGACAGCACTTTGTAGTGCTTCCATGGGGTTCCGATCAGTGCTTCCGTTCCGCAACTCCGTGATTGCGGCCTGCATCCGTGATGCGGAATGCACATGGATCGGTGCCCGTTCCATGCCCGTTGCAGATTCGCCGTATGAGGTCCGCACAACGGCAGTGTGCATGAGGCCTTATACAATGATCCTCCTGGAACCAATTAATATTGTAACTTGAGGGACCACTGTAGTCATTGAGCAGATTTGAACCATACCAAGTACAGTCTAAGGGCTCATGCACCACAAACGTGTCGTTCCGTGCATTGGGGTCCATGATCCATCCGTTCCGCAAAAGAGTAGTGCATGCACTACTTTTCTGCGGTGCGGAGGCACGGCCAGAAACACCACGGAATCACTCCGTAGTGCTTCCATGGGGTTCCGCTGTGTGCTTCCGCACCGCATCTCCCGGATTGCGGGAATGGGTCCGTGATGCAGAGTGCACATGGGCCGGTGCCCGTGTATTGCGGACCCACTGTATGCGGGCCTTAATAAGACTACGGCCGGCACAGCCCTAAAGAGGCTTTTTTTCTTGAACAAGACAAAAATAACTAGTATGTTGTTTGCTCAGCGTAAATTCAGAATTTTACAGGAGCAAAATTAACCATTTGTGACACTTGGGCCTTGTTTACATAAAATAGTTTTTTTTAACATATGTTGATTTAAAAAAAACAAAAAAACAGGAGTGCCTCCTAAATTATGTAAAATGCAAATATTTGACCATTTGAAAAGCCAGCTTAAATAATTTTTGAAGTAATAAATACCTGGAGTTCCAGACACTGGGGCGATACTGCTAATCCGTGGGGTGTAGGACATTCGTGGCTGAAATGATATATACATATAAAAATTGCCACAAAGCTAAATGATACTTCTGTACAATGCTCACACAATACTCCCACTCAATAGCCACTCAATAAAGCCTCTGTATAATAACTTGATATATAAAAAAAATACTACCATACGGTGCCTAAATAACACTACCATATATCACCGCCACAATGCTGCCATTCACTTCCCAAATAAATCATTCACGTAGTCCAAATAATGCAGCCATTTAATACTTAAGTGCTATGTACGTCTTCGGGGCCATTTTTTTGTGACTGCATTTTACTCGGTTAACTTTCTAGCTGTGCGAATTGTACTTTCCCTTTGCACTGGTCATCTAATAACCATTATCTCTAAATTAAGATAAGAAGTAAGATAAGAGTTGAGATATAATAAGTGTATATAAGATCAGAGATAAGCTAAGCTGTCAGCTGAGCTGCCTTATGGGACAGAGTGAAAGTTCAGAGAGAAAACAAAGGCTGCACAGAGACAGGGGTTCAACATTTTTAATAAAGACCAATTGAAAATATGATAAAAACAATTGAAATGTTTAGCTCAAAATGAGTACAATGCAATAAAAAATAAAAAAATGCCCCCAACATTTATACCCTTTACATAGTGAAATGGTTAGTGGTCAAATCTTTGGTGGTCTACTACAGCATTGAAGGAATTAGTGGTAAAGTCTCTTGTGGTCCAGAAGGTTTCCATGCTCCACTCCTAGGTTTCTTTAGGAAGTACAAATTCTCGGGCACCTCCCAGGAAATGAAGATCTTGGGAACGGGCCAGTCAGCCATCCCTAAAACCAAGCCTCAGTCAGACAGACACCTCTGCTCCCCTCCACTGAGTCGGCAAGAAAAGCTGAAAGCTTTCAGCTCTGAAGCTGGCTAAGTTGTGAATGCAGCTCTGAATTATAATACGTAATCAGTACAACATACGTCATACAATGAATGTATACTATCAAATTGGATATACCAAATACATAAAAAAGGCGAAAAAAAAATGGGGTTGTGGTGACTGTAATGCTATTAATACATCCGCCGTTCATTTATTGTTGTCTAAGAAAACAATAGTAGCAGTCTTCAGATGCACAATAGCGAGGATGAGGATTAGATGCTTGAAAATAAGAACAGAGCGTCTGGGAGTGAGCTCTGCCCGGTCTGCAGGATAGAGACTAACACGTCACTAAGCTCTGCTGCACAGGTAACACCGCCCATCATGTGTTCAGACGAGGCTTGGTGTCTCCAACCTGTCTGGAGCAGAAAAAACTTTAGCACTATATACAGTACAGACCAAAAGTTTGGACACGCCTTCTCATTCAAAGAGTTTTCTTTATTTTCATGACTATGAAAATTGTAGATTCACACTGAAGGCATCAAAACTATGAATAAACACATGTGAAATTATATACATAACAAAAAAGTGTGAAACAACTGAAAATATGTCATATTCTAGTTCTTCAAAGTAGCCACCTTTTGCTTTGATTACTGCTTTGCACACTCTTGGCATTCTCTTGATGAGCTTCAAGAGGTAGTCACCTGAAATGGTCTTCCAATAGTCTTGAAGGAGTTCCCAGAGATGCTTAGCACTTGTTGGCCCCTTTGCCTTCACTCTGCGGTCCAGCTCACCCCAAACCATCTCGATTGGGTACAGGTCAAATAGCCCTTACACAGCCTGGAGGTGTGTTTGGGGTCATTGTCCTGTTGAAAAATAAATGATGGTCCAACTAAACGCAAACCGGATGGAATAGCATGCCGCTGCAAGATGCTGTGGTAGCCATGCTGGTTCAGTATGCCTTCAATTTCGAATAAATCCCCAACAGTGTCACCAGCAAAGCACCCCCACACCATCACACCTCCTCCTCCATGCTTCACGGTGGGAACCAGGCATGTAGAGTCCATCCGTTCACCTTTTCTGCGTCGCACAAAGACACGGTGGTTGGAACCAAAGATCTCAAATTTTGACTCATCAGACCAAAGCACAGATTTCCACTGGTCTAATGTCCATTCTTTGTGTTCTTTAGCCCAAACAAGTCTCTTCTGCTTGTTGCCTGTCCTTAGCAGTGGTTTCCTAGCAGATATTCTACCATGAAGGCCTGATTCACACAGTCTCCTCTTAACAGTTGTTCTAGAGATGTGTCTGCTGCTAGAACTCTGTGTGGCATTGACCTGGTCTCTAATCTGAGCTGCTGTTAACCTGCGATTTCTGAGGCTGGTGACTCGGATGAACTTATCCTCCGCAGCAGAGGTGACTCTTGGTCTTCCTTTCCTGGGGCGGTCCGCATGTGAGCCAGTTTCTTTGTAGCGCTTGATGGTTTTTGTGACTGCACTTGGGGACACTTTCAAAGTTTTCCCAATTTTTCGGACTGACTGACCTTCATTTCTTAAAGTAATGATGGCCACTCGTTTTTCTTTACTTAGCTGCTTTTTTCTTGCCATAATACAAATTCTAACAGTCTATTCAGTAGGACTATCAGCTGTGTATCCACCTTACTTCTCCACAACGCAACTGATGGTCCCAACCCCATTTATAAGGCAAGAAATCCCACTTATTAAACCTGACAGGGCACACCTGTGAAGTGAAAACCATTTCAGGTGACTACCTCTTGAAGCTCATCAAGAGAATGCCAAGAGTGTGCAAAGCAGTAATCAAAGCAAAAGGTGGCTACTTTGAAGAACCTAGAATATGACATATTTTCAGTTGTTTCACACTTTTTTGTTATGTATATAATTCCATGTGTTAATTCATAGTTTTGATGCCTTCAGTGTGAATCTACAATTTTCATAGTCATGAAAATAAAGAAAACTCTTTGAATGAGAAGGTGTGTCCAAACTTTTGGTCTGTACTGTATATAATACAGATAGTTAGTGGGAGATAGTCAGTGTAGGTCAGATAGTGATATAGTGTAGCTGGTAGGTTCCAGTGCAGGGTGTTAGGTAGTGTGATAGGAATTACTGTTTCTCTGCTGTCCATACATACATGCTACAGACTGTGCTGTGATGTCACAACAATACTTAGTGCACCAATCAATAATATCTACTAAGACCTGATAAAATGTGAAGTTGCATGTATTGCGCCAAAAAAAATGCGCATCATTAGTGCCGATGTGCGCAATCGCAAATACTCAGTATATTGGAGCACTATCTATAAAGTTATTGTTCTGCCATGCATGCGAAATGTATAAAAAAACTGTGCTGTAATGTAAAATAACTTACAGTGATGAGGAGTTCTTCCTCACAGTCATGAAAGTTGCTACCAACCATTTTCTACTGCGCGTGAATTATGTGCATATTACATTGCCGATTTTCGTTATCAAGAAAATAATGACTGGAGATTATGAATTTGCAAATTTATGGCGAATATTCAGCCAAAAATTCGCAAAATATTGCGAGAACGAATATTGCCTGTGTTGTTCATCACTAATACCAATACAATAGGTCCTAACAGTGAAACCCACCAACAATCAGCCAATCTTCAGGGAAAATGTGTCCTAAGTGTTGCTCAAACTGGACCCCTTTAAGGAGTTGCTGAATAGAGAATAGAGGGCTAGCGCTGTGTCATTAACAGTATATGTGTAAACGGACTCCATATTGGAGAAATATTTGGAACAAATTACGTCTACATACATGGAACATACACGACCAGTAATAGTAGTATCCATAACAGTTGTTGATCGCAGGAACGCCGTCTACGGTCACTTTCACCAGGTAATCCCCTTCCGGCATGGGTCTGCAACACAGGAAAATGGCGGTATCATTTTATATTTCAGTTATTTAAACACCACAAATATTAAAGGAAACCTACCAGAAAAGCATCTATAAAGCTATATAAGTCGTCAGTGTAGACCGGCTGTCTAGACCTGCTCCAGATTTATCACAGGGGCTCAGGCGGGTGAGAAAGGTGATGCAGGGACAGACACTTTTATCTAACTCTGTACCAACTAATGGTTGAGACTGAATTTTACCCCAGAATTGTGGGGCAATTTGGGCGCAAAATGTTGCATCTTGATCCATGCCTTTTCCAAAGAGCCATGGCCTTCCTGCCAAGCCCTGCCCCCTTTTTGAACAAGACGGAAAATTTAGGTCCCTTTTTAGACAGATTCTAGGCATGGTCACTTTAGTAAATCTGGGCTGTTATGTAGACTTGAAGGAAAGGTGAACTATTGTTTAAAGCATGTTTTTTGTTTAAAGAATGGTTTATGTCATTTTCCATGTCAGTATCTATATTTGAACAAAAAAACATAAAATCCTGCAGTTCTCGCACTGGCCACCAGGCCTTATAGTAGGCGTCACTTTTAGATCTGTACAGATATCTTTACCGCAGTTATCTCCTTATCTGTCATTCTGATCCTGCCTGTAATGATATCACCTCTGTGTATAGATAAGTCAGGATGCTCCATTCACAATAGGTGATTGTCAGAGTTTATCTATTCTTCCCTTGTATAATGTCCTCCACACAGGTGACAGAGCATGCCTAGAAAACTCTACCATAGAAGTCAATGAGGTCCCCTCCTGACCACTGTGTCTATGGACCATGGGGTTGTTGTAAAGCAATGCTTTCTAAATGTTGTTAAGAAGAGCTCAGGCAAGATGGCCGCCCCATAATCACGTTCAGAAAATAGAAAAAAAATCTATAATCAGAAAATAAATTCAGATTAGAAAAAAGGAAATGTGCTGCTATCTGGGTTTAACTTGCAGATAAAATTATTATTTATTATTAATAAAGCGCCATTCATTCCATGGCGCTGTACATATGCTAAGGGGTGCACATACATAATACAGACAATTGCACTAAGCATGAACAAGACGAGTTACGGACTGGTACAGAAGGAGAGAGGTCCCTGCCGGCTACGATCTATAAGATATTCTAGCACCACCCCCGCGGAGCTCATTATCCACTGCCCCATCGAATGTACTTTATTATTATTTAGTATCAGAATTGCTGATGGTTGACAATACTGCTAAAATAGCACAAAAAATTTCCAGATGTCACCTCCATCCCAGGGGCCGGTCAGAGGCTACGTACCTGGTGTAGCAGGTAATCAGTGTGGCGTGACTGGCATCTTTCTCTACATCACACGGGATTGAAAGGGTTGACGAAACGAGCTGGACGCTGTTCCCCAGATTGTCATTTCCATCGCCATAGTTGAACTGATTGGCTTCTGCAAAGCCTAAAGAGCACAGGAGGAATCATCAGAAAACTAGAGAGGCCATTGTACAAACAGCAATTTACTGTAAAACACTAACTCCTTAAAGGGCATCTGTCAGCAGTTTTGTCCCTATGACACTGGCTGACCTGTTACATGTGCACTTGGCAGCTGAAGGCACCTGTGTTGCTGAGAAAAATGATGTTTTAATATATGCCAATGAGCATTTATGAGCAAACTATAGGAAAAACCGCCAGCCTATGTGCGCTCCTGAGGTCCTAGCCACCAGAGATTTCTGTGCTTTTTTCTATAGTATGAAAGCACGGCCACTGCTGATGGATTGCAGGGTGCTCGTAACCATGGAAACAGGCAGTGTATAATGTGATGAAAACATGGATTCAGCCAGCAAAGGAGGCAATATGGATAATGACAATACATTAGTAAGTGGCTTGAATTAACTTTATCTACATGATAAATATTCTGACTCCGATTGTTGTGATAGCGATCTATCCCTTGTAAGACCTCTATGCCTGGCCTGTATAAGCAGATATAATCACTGCAATCCTCATCAGATAGCTGAACTCACCAATACCGTGTTCATCCACAAGTTGCTTTATTCTGTACATCAAACAACAGGATACAGAAGAATGAATGGATCTCAGTATTATGCGGTCAAAAGATGATACTTTCTTTAGCGTACCATAAGGAATGTATGTGACCCTGTTACATGTGGCCCTGTTAGCTGCATCCATGACACAGGAAGTTCTGTACTCCAGAATAAGAGTGCAGCATTGCAAAATAAATGAATCATAGATCTCAGGAAAGGTAACATGGAAAAACAAGTGCATTGCCAAAAAGGCATATAACCAACCACAGAAATATCCATAGGAAATGGTTTAAGGAATAAACTATGTAAATTCTAGTGTTGATCGAGCATGCTCGGCCTAACACCAGTTCGGCTCGAGCATCTTAATGCTCGGCAAATGGCGGTTCTCGGTTCTCGGTCGTTGAGTACTGCATGTGCTCGAGCGCAATGCTAGAGTCTCCTTCCCGCACGTTTCTTGCCTGCTATGCAGCCAATAAACGTGCAGGTAAATACTGCCCTCACTGTAAGGCCTCATGCACACGGCCGTGTTCCGCAGCCGAGAGCGGACCGTGGAAACCCGGCCGGGATTCCTCCTGACAGCATGAACGCACGGCGTCATTGGTTGCTATGATGCCGTGCGCTTCATGCAGCCGCTCCTGTACAGTAATACACTAGTATAGTGTATTACTGTACAGGTGCGGCTGCATGAAGAACACAGCGTCATAGCAACCAATGACGCCATGCGCTCATGCTGTCAGGAGGAATCCCGGCCGGGTTTCCACGGTCCGCTCTCGGCCGCGGAACACGGCCGTGTGCATGAGGCCTAATGCCGTAGCCATGTTGGTTACTGGCATTACAGTGATTGGCTGGCCAGAATGTGTAGACGGTGTCCGCTTCGGAGAGTTAGATTATTCGTGCCACATCTCCTGTGTAAAGTGTGCGCATGTACGTGTGACATACTTTCAAGCATATATAACATTTAATATCAAGAATGCTAGCAGTAAGGGATGGGGAAGTGTCCGTGATGCTGATGGTTCATGCAGAGGCCGTGGCCCTGGGCGCGTTGAAACTGTGCCTGCTGCCAGAGGACAAGAAAAACAATCATCCACGATACCTAGCTTCATGTCCCATTTTACAGGGCGGCGCAGGACAACGCTCTTGAAGTCAGACCAGTGCGACCAGGTGGTCGGTTGAATTGCAGCAGATAATGCTTCCAGTTGGTTAAGCACCACTCTGTTTTCCACCAAATCCAGTCTCGGTAGCCAAGAGTCTGGTCAACAACACAATCCTCACCCTGATCCCCCACCATGGAGAGTCTAGGCAAACAAGTGATCCCACACTCGGATATTGCAAGGGGCTCTTTTCATCGCCATTACTTGATTTAACCCCCTCGCCAAGCATGCTTGAAGAGGGACATGAGATGTTGTGCCCTGATTCTCAACCTCTTGAGCATCCACAGTCATAAGAAGATGACGGTGGGGAACAGCATTTAGTGTTTAATGAGGTGGATGATGATGAGACACAGTTGCCAATAAGTCAACCGCAATTACTGTCTCAAGAGGTTTCTGAAGAGGATGAGACACAGTTGTCAATCACTGAGGTTGTGGTTAGGTCAACAAATCAGGAGGACGATCAGAGTGAGGAAGTGGAAGAGGAGTTGGTGGACGATGAGGTCACTGACCCAACCTGGGAAGGTGGAAAGCCGAGCGAGGACAGCAGTACAGAGGGGGAGGGATCTGCAGCACCACAACAGGCTGGAAGAGGCAGTGGGGTGGCAAAAGGGAGAAGGCGGGCCACACCATACAGGCCTGCAACTTTTCCATGGAGCACCCCCTTGCGGGAATCTCCCTTGCCAAGGGGTAGGTGTTCCACAGTATGGGGCTTTTTTGAGGAAAGTGCGGACGGCAAAACAAAAGTAGTTTGCAACCTGTGCCACACCAAAATGAGCTGGGGCGTGAACACTAGCAATCTCACCACTACCAGCATGATCCGCCACATGGCATCCAAGCACCGTAATAAGAGGAACGAATGCCTGGGTCCACAATCTGTGTCTGCAGGTCACACCACTGCCTCCTTTTCCCCTATGTTACGTGCTGGCCAATTCCCTGTCGAAGACACAGGCCTGGATGCCTCCCGCCCTGCATCTGGACCTTCGCAAGCACTATCAGCGACCACATCCACTTCCCTGTCCCAGTGCAGCGTCCAAATATCCTTACCCCAGGCATTTGAACGCAAGTGCAAATACACAGCCACCCACCCACAGGCCATAGCACTAAATACGCACCTTTCCCAATTTTTGGCCCTGGGAATGTTGCCATTTAGGTTTGTGGACGCTGAGCCCTTCCACAGCCTGATGTCGGCGGCCATACCGTTTTACTCCGTCCCCAGCCACTACTATTTTTCAAGGTGTGCCGTGCCCGCCTTACACCAACATGTGTCCCGAAACATCACACGTGCCCTGACCAATGCAGTTACTGGGAAGGTCCACTTAACCATGGACACATGTACAAGTGAATTCGGCCAGGGCTATATTTCCCTGATGGCACACTGGGTGAACGTTGTGGAGGCCGGGAGCGAGTTGTACCCTGGGATGGCGGAGTCTGTAGTTCCTTGGGCAACAGAGGAGGGGAGACAAGGGGAACACACAGTTCCAACAGAGGCAGAGCAACACTCTTCAAAGCCTGGGACAGTTTTATGACACCTCGCCAGCACCCCCACTCTGATGCACGGACTAGTGTCACATAGAGGGAAATTTTTTGGAAGATGGTGAAGGAGTACGTAGCAGACCGTGACAGCGTCCTCAAGGATCCCTCAGTGCCTTATAACTACTGAGTGTCCAAGCTGGACACGTGGCACGAACTGGCGCTCTACACCTTGGAGGTGCTGGCCTGCCCTGCCGCCAGCGTTTTGACTGAGCGGGTATTTAGTGCTGCTTGGGGCATTATAACAGATAAGCGTATCCGCCTGTCAACTGAAAATGCTGACAGGTGGACTCTTATAAAAATTAACAAGACCTGGATTGCCCCTGAATTCTCGACTCCACCAGAGGAAAGCTGAGCTGATGAACATAAAGGCACTTTAAATGTGTTGTTTATAATGTACTCCTTCCACCACAAAAAAGGGTATATGGTTGAATCTTCCTTTTCTCCTCCTCCTCCTCCTCTTCCATATCATATCTTATATCATGCTTATTCGTCGCATATAACGCCCTTGCATATATGCCCTCGCATATAATCTTTTAAAGGGTCAGCTCGTCTGCATGCCCTCGCATATGATTTGTTACAAGGTCAGCTCGTCTGCAGGCCTCGCATATAATTTTTTAGAGGGTCAGCTCATCTGCAGGCCCTCACCTACAATATTTTATAGGGTCAGCTCACATGCAGGCCCTCACCTACAATATTTTATAGGGTCAGCTCACCTACAGGCCCTCGAATATAATCTTTTAGAGGGTTATCTCACCAGCAGGCTGTCACCTACAATCTTTTAGACGGTCAGCTCACCAGCAGGGCCTGGCCCATAATGTTTTAGATGGTCAGCTCAGCAGCAGACCCTCATCCCTAATGTTTTAGATGTTCAGCTCGGTGCACCTGAGCATTCTGATATGTTCGGCCTGAGCACCAGAGCACTTTGGTGCTCAATCAACACTAGTAAATTCCCATCTACATTAATGTAAATATAACCGTGTAACAGCATAATGCTATTTGCTGAAGTGAGACAATCCCTTTAACAGCAATAGATAAGTGCATGACATGTGGATGTTCAATCCTGCCTAAATAGGTAGTAGGAATGAACGAATTGACTTTGGATGAAACATCCAAAGTCAATTTGCATAAAACTTTGGTCGAATACTGTACGGATGTCGATTCGCTCATTCCTAATAGGTAGACTTGTATAGAGGAATATAGAATTTTTGCCACTGGTAAATGTGCAGATTTTACTTTAGATAAAGAAAAAATGAAGATACTTCCAGGGAGTATACTGTACATTATGGAAGAGTTTTTTTGGTATTAATAAAACCCTACTTGGTGTCCACCCAGTTGGACCAACACCCACCCTAAGAATGGGCCCATGGAGAACTTTATATCTGCACAATGTGGTGGGTGTGATTGGTGTATTAGACCCACCTTGTCCTCTGATTGTGATTCTCGTCGCTCCGTTCACACTGCCATCAGTTGGTGTAATCTGAGTTACAACGGGTTCTCCATCTGTAATGAAAGTCAGTGATATAAGCGCCTTTCTGGTGGACAGGCTCAGCTTATTCTATCTTTCTATTCTATCAAAATGTTTTTCTATCTTTCTGTCTGATCTGGAGGGAATTCAACATTTTCTTTTTTTGTACTTTTTATTCTACAGATGAAATGTTCCAGAAAGGTCGGTGCATTTCTCTGTTATCGCAGTCAGGGCGCTGCAATGAAATACTTGGACATCTAATGCGTAAATTGCCCTACGTAAGGCAGCGTATTACAGCTACACTCCATAGTTATGAGGGGCACGCTCATTCCACCTCTCCCCACCCCTTCCCTCTCCTCAGTGACTGACAGGCACCGGTGTATACATGTACCGCACACACATCAGCACTATTCTTCCCATCAGGACAGCCAGTGATTGCCTTGTTGCTATTTTTTTTAAAAGCTGTTATTCTAACCTTTAAGTTATTATATTTTTTTTAAAAAAAAGGTTCTAAAGTTAATAAAATGATTAATAAAACCTCATCCCAAACGCCCTCTATTACAATGGGATGCTCGAATTTTCGCCGCTTAAGCCATGACATCATATTTCTGCATGTGACCGCTGCAACCTATCACTGGCTTCAGTATGCTGCACAAGACTACTGAGACCAGTGTTTGGCTTCAGTGGTCATGGGCAGTATAGAGGCACGTCACCACTGCAGTCACGGAAACAAAGGCTGGTGGGGAGGAAGAGAGCAGTGAGGGGGGTTGGAAAAATGACTATACATTTTTTCTTTTTATTTTAATAGCTTTCCAAAAAAATACTTGGATGACCCCTTTAAGCTTCCCAGACACATCCAATAAATGTCAGCCAAGTAATCGATCAGCAACAGCCAAATCCAAAGCTCTTTAACAGACATGTATATTACTGTGCAGGTTTATTTCAGTAGAGACAGGTGATAGGCGGCTGCCAGGCACATCTGACGCTGCTTATCTGCTGCAGTTATATTGAAATCCAATGTGTCTGGTTCCTCTTATATATTGGATTTTTTGAAGCATATAAGATTTTCACTGTATCCTGTCGAATGAGGGATCCCCTAAAAAAAATTCATGTTTTCTACTTACATGTGATATGAATGAAGACACAGAGAAGGAGAATTACTGGCGCAAACATGGTGCCAGCAGTTGGCGCCCTTCACCAGCCGGGGCTGCGGAAACACAAAGCAAAGTTGAAACAATGCAGGGTTAATTATAATTGATTATCCAAAGGCTTAAAGGAGTTATACAATTTCTGACACAGCCCCCCATGTGCCAGGCCCCTCACAGGTAATATACTTACTCCGCTCCCGGTCCCCGCACCGCCGCTGCTGCTTCTCCCTGTACACGGATGAAAAATCCGGTGTTGGGAGGAAGCAGCCAATGGCAGACGGGGACGAGCCTCCCTAGTATCGCAGGTGACACTGCCATTGGCTGTTCTTCCCCTCTGACATCGGATGTTTTCATCCGTGTACAGGGAGAAGCAGCAGCAGCGGTGACCAGGATCGGCGCGGGGAGCGGAGTAAGTATATTACCTGTGAGGGGCCCGGCACATGGGGGGGCTGTTTGAGAAATTGGATAAACCCCTTTAAGAGATACTCCGTTATGCATGGTTGAGTCACATTATTATGACCACTTCCTACTTTCGACGTCGGCAGTGTGTAGCTCATGAAAGAAGTCACTTGTGCTGAGCTGGCTCGGTGGGTATACAAGGTGTGTGATAGGCTGTCTGCACACATATCCCTCGTTGCTGTCATGAGAAAAAAGGGTGGTTTATCTGAGTTGCAAAAAGGGATGATTATTGTCTTTTGGGTCAAGGATGGCAGCATTTCTGAAAACTGCGCAGTGTGAACACAGGCTGCTGTGGTGAAAGTGTATGTTGAGTTGAGAAATGGCGCCAGTCTGCGGAGCACTATATGCCATTGATGGGAAAGTGAATGTTGGTAACAAAGGTGCAGGAGTGAGGACCGACACTACAGTGGTGCAGCTCAACGCCAAAATGATCCAGGAGTCTACCAGACGTGTGTCTAAAACAACAGTTCTGCGAACCCTACTGCATGTGGGCCCCCGAAGCAGACGGATGGTCACTGCACCTCTGCTAATTAAGTTGTGTTGGTAAAAAGGGGCCTAAACCATCAGAGAACAAACACCCTACAACCATTGCTGGAAGAACACAAGCTGGTGGTGGCAGTGTTATGGTCTGCGGAATGTTTTCATGGCATTCTCTGGGCCCACTCATCCATGTGGAGGGCACTCTCAATAGATTTGGGTATGAATCCTCCATCCTTGCAGATCATGTACACCCATACATGCTGATTGTCTCCCTTGGGGTGGATGGGATCTTCCCACAAGACAATGCAACATTTCCTACGGCTAGAAATGTCTGACATTGGTTGGAAGAGCATGACCAAGACATCCAAGCACTACCCTAGTCCTCTAATTCCCCAGACTTGAATACCCCTTTAATTAATAATTAATACAATACATTGTAAACATACACTTTCTTTATTAACCCCTTCAGGACCCTGCCATTTTTCACCTTAAGGACCAGGCCATTTTTAGCAAATCTGACGTGCCACTTTATGTGGCAATAACTTTTAAAACACTTTTACTTATCCAGGCCATTCTGAGATTGTTTTCTCGTCACATATTGTACTTCATGACAATTATAAAATTGGGTACAAATATTTAATTTTTATTTATAAAAAAATTCAAAAAAATTCAAAAAATTAGCAAATTTACAGATTTCAATTTCTCAACTTTTATAATAGATAGTAATAACTCCAAAAATAGTTATTACTTTACATTTCCCATATGTCTACTTCATGTTTGTATCATTTTGTGAATGTCATTTTATTTTTTGGGGACGTTAGAAGGCTTAGAAGTTTAGAAGCAAATCTTGAAATGTTTCAGAAAATTTCAATAACAAAGCAAGAGTTAGCAACCAAACAAAACTCAAAATTTATTGCCCTGATTCTGTAGTTTACAAAAACAGCCCATATGTGGTCGTAAACTGCTGTACGGGCACACGGCAGGGTGAAGAAGGAAAAAAACGTCTTATGGTTTTTGGAAGGCAGATTTAGCTGGACTGTTTTTTTGACACCATGTCCCATTTGAATCCCCCCTGATGCACCCTAGAGTAGAAATTTCAAAAAAATTACCCCATTTTGGAAACTACGGGATAAGGTGGCAGTTTTATTGCTACTATTTTAGGGTACATAAAATTTTGGTTGCTTTATATTGTTTGGTTTTGTTGGTTGTTTTGGCACCATTTTTATTTTTTGTTATTTACAATGTTCATCTAACAGGTTAGATCATGTGGTATATTTATAGAGCAGGTTGTTACGGATGCGACAATTTGTTTCAGTTTTACATAATAAAGCATTTTTGAAAAGTATTATTTTTTTAGTGTCTCCATTTTCTGAAAGCCATAGTTTTTTGTTATTTTTTTGGGCGACTGTCTTATGTAGGGGCTCATTTTTTTCAGTATGAGATGATGGTTTGATTGGTAATATTTTAGGGTGCATATGATTTTGATTGCTTGGTATTACACTTTTTGTGATGTAAGGTGAAAAAAAATGGCTTTTTTGTCACAGTTTCAAATATTTTTTTATTTTACGGTGTTCACCTGAGGGGTTAGGTCATGTGGTATTTTTATAGAGCAGGTTTTTTCGGACGCGGTGATACCTAATATGTATACTTCTTTTTTTTTTTTTTTTTTTTTTTACATTTAACACAATAATATCCTTTTTGAAACAAAAAAAAAATCATCTTTTAGTGTCTCCATATTCTGAAAGCCATAGTTTCTTAATTTTTTGGGCTATTGTTTTAGGTTATCATTTTTTGCGTGATCAGATGATGGTTTGATTGGTATGATTTTGGGGTGCGTATGACTTTTTGATCGCTTGCTATTACACTTTTTGTGATGTAAGGTGACAAAAAAATTGCCTTTTTGACACCGTTTTTGCTTTTTTACGGTGTTCATCTGAGGGGTTAGGTCATGTGGTATTTTTATAGAGCAGGTTTTTATGGAAGCGGCAATACCTAATATGTCTACTTATTTTTTTCCATTTAACACAATAATATAATTTTTGAAACAAAAAAAATCATGTTTTAGTGTCTCTATAGTCTGAGAGCCATAGTTTTTTTTATTTTTTGGGAAATTGTCTTAGGTAGGGGGATCATTTTTTGCGGGATGAGGTGACAGTTAGATACTATTTTGGGGGGAATACGCCTTTTTGATCGCTTGGTGTTGCACTTTTAGTGATGTAAGGTGACAAAAAATGTTTTTTTTTAGCAAAGTTTTTATTAAAAAAATTAAGGTGTTCATCTGAGGGGTTAGGTCATGTGATATTTTTGTACAGCAGGTCATTACGGATGTGGCAATACCTAATATGTATACTTTTTTTATTTACTTAAAGGGAACCTGTCACCGGGATTGTGTGTATAGAGCTGAGGACATGGGTTGCTAGATGGCCGCTAGCACATCCGCAATACCCAGTCCCCATAGCTCTGTGTGCTTTTATTGTGTAAAAAACCCGATTTGATACATATGCAAATTAACCTGAGATGAGTCCTGTATGTGAGATGAGTCAGGGACAGGACTCATCTCAGGAAATTTGCATATGTATCAAATTGTTTTTTTTACACAATAAAAGCACACAGAGCTATGGGGACTGGGTATTGCGGATGTGCTAGCGGCCATCTAGCAACCCATGTCCTCCGCTCTATACCCAAAATCCTGGTGACAGGTTCCCTTTAAGTTTTACACAATATTATCATTTTTGAAACAAAAAGAAATCATGTTTTAGTGTCTCCATAGTCTGAGAGCCATAGTTTATTTTATTTTTTGGGCGATTGTCTTAGGTAGGATATCATTTTTTGCAGGATGAGAAGACTGTTTGATTGGCACTATTTTGGGGTGCATATGACTTTTTGATTGCTTGCTATTACTCTTTTTGTGAAGTAAGGTGACAAAAATTGCTTTTTTGACACAGTTTTTATTTTATTTTTTTGCCGGTGTTCACCTATGGGGTTAGGTCATGTGATATTTTTATACAGCAGGTTCTTATGGATGCGGCGAGGGGTTTTTCATTGGCAAAAATGGGTTAATGTCACCAACCAATGGAACAGACTATTTTAAAAAATTTCGGTTCCTGTCAACTATGCAGAGCAGGGGTTTATTCATGGCAAAACTGTGTTCATGTCACCCACCAATTGAACAGACTATTTTACAAAAATTAGGTCCCTGTCACCTATGCAGAGCAGGGGTTTGTATACAGCAAAATTGGTCAAATGTCACCTGACAATCTAACAGCCGATTTTTTTAAATTTAGGTCCCTGTCACCTATGCAGAGCAGGGGTTTATTTACGGCAAAAATTGTAAAATGTCACCCAAGAATGTAACAGACACTTTTGCCCCCTGCTTCCTCTTTTGCTGTGCTGGTGCCTCTGTGCGACCACCGCCTCTTCCTCCGAACTAGACAGGTCACTCGCATGACCTTGATTCCATGTGGGGTCTAGTACCTCATCATCCTCCACACACTCTTTACCCCTGCCCTCCTTGTCGGTCTGCAGCCTTTCAAAAAGTGCCATTAAATCGCCAAACACCAAACTCAAACTTTTACTGAAAAGTTCGGGTTCGGGTCCAGGGTCCAAAAATCCTAAAGTTCGGTACGAACCCGAACTTTACAGTTAAGGTTCGCTAAACCTCAGCGGGGAGCACACGGCTGGTGCCCACATATTGCGGACCCGCTGTTTGCGGGCTGCAATACGGCCACGGCTGGGCAACGGCCGCGTGCATGAGGCCTAAGTTATCAACTGGAATATGACAAATAAAAAAGAATATTGTCTAAATAGTTTTAGACTAAATAGAAGTTTAAAGGAAGCTGATAACAGTTCATTTAGATTCTGCATCCCACTCAGGGAGCTGTGGGCAAACAATGGACCTGTTTTCTAGCAAGCAACAAAATATCAAATTCCTTTACAGCATGGCTACACTGAGCATGGTGCAGGAAAGCCGCGCGACTTGTCTGCAACTTCCTGTCACACAACTATTTTAGAACTTTGTTTTGGCTGTGAAAACACAATAAGGGTTCATGCACACGACCGTGTGTTGCCCATGACCGTATTGCGGGTCCGCAATACACAGGGCACAGGCTATGTGCAGCCCGCATCATGGATGTGGACCCATTTACTTGAACGGGTCCGCAATCACGGAGATGCGGTGCGTAACGGAGGCACGGAACCCCATGGAAACACTACAAACATGTCCTTTCTTTTTTGGCAAGCGCCCGACTGTATAGGGAGGGTGCTTAGGGACTGATGGTCCTCCTCCCCCCCCATTCCCCCTTTAGGACATTCTGGGAGCTGGCCCCGTTATTTAAGGTTTAAGTAGTGGTGGATTAGGACGGCCATTAAGGGGTTAATTCTCTGGTGGAATCTCCTTAGACAGGATGGGGGCGGTGCAGGAATCCTGAAGGTACATATACCCCTCCCCCTGCTCCAGCACTTCCTCTTGCACGTGGAAGCAAAGATTGTAGAGGTATGCTCCCTCTTTGCTCTGTCCACTCCGAGTTTCCGCGGGAGTTGCGGCCTCTTGGCCTCCCGGCGAGTTGCATGTGGGGGGTGAGGGTTGGCCGGCTCATTTGTGAGCGTTACCGGCCTTCCCTGGCCCCCTCCCCCCCCCTGCTCCTATTCATGGTTCTGGCCGGGAGCTGCCGCATCGTGCGTGCAGCCCCGGCACTTAAGCGATGGGGTCGGCGGTGATCCCCGCCCCCTCCCCGCTCCCTGCTCTGCGTCCATTTTACTGAACTTGCCGGGAGCTGCCGCATCATGCGAGCAGCCCCGGCGCTTAGGCAGTGGTGCCGTCGGTGACTTCCGAGCCCCCCCACCCTCCCCGCTCCATTTAACAGGCATGGCCAGTAGCTGCCGCACTATGCGAGCAGCCTCACCGCCTAAGCGAGGGACCTGCGATCCGCACGGCACCCCCATTCCTTTCCCCCTCTACATTGCAGTCCTGATCTGACCTGCGTCCCTCTATGGATCGACCTGTAAGGTCTCGCAGCGCCGCACTGTATCCCTGCCCCCCCCCCTTTTTAGCGCCTACACATCGCCTTTGGCTGACTATTTTATGATCGGTGGTGGGGGCATAGGGAGTTTTTTCGCCCCCAACACCAGAGCATCCCTTACCGCCCCCTGCCCCTTTCCCTCCCACTAGTGGGGCTCATGGGGTTCTGTACACATGAACTGTTTATGTGGCCCCCTGGGACCAAGGACCGGCTCCAGCACTGGTGATGAGCGGCAGGGGCAATATTCAAATTCGCGATATTTCGCGAATGTTTGGGCGAATATTCGCCATATATTCGCGAATTCATGATCTCCAGGCATTATTTTCTTGATTTGCAAAAATTCGCAAAAATGCGCATTTAAATATTCGCATAAAATTTCGCATAAAAATTCGCATGAACTGGTATTTTCCCAAAAATCGAATATTCGCAATTACGAATATATTTTGCGATATTCGAAATATTCGCTAATTCTCGAAGTGCCGATATTCACGATTAAAATTTGCAATTCGAATATTTGTGCGCAACACTATCCAGCCCTAGCACCGCCCCTTACTGTAGCCGGGGTTGCTGTGTAGCTTCTCCCTTTCCATTCATAATTGTGCCACATATTTCATATTGCCTGTACAGCGGATTACTGATGCAGATTTATTAATTAGTGCCCTCCTAAACCATGGGGCACTATGGGTCTCAGGTTTTGCCTGTTTGTATCTCCCAACCCCAGGAGCAGGGGTTGCTTTGTGTTTTTTCCTCCTTCGCAGGTGTCAGACCCAGTTCCTTCAGGCGGCGCTCACCGTCGTCTTCTGATGGTATGTCGGGTGCGTCTGAGGAGTCTGGTCTGATTTTGCATTCGGAACCGTAAGAGGCAGGTGCCTACCATCTATTCGGCCTGGTCACTGTAGTGGCCCTTTGGGTTGCAGTTCCTGTACATGCTACTTCGGTGGCGCCGTCCCTGATTACACTACGCCTGGTGAGTACCGGTGCACGCTTGGATGCGTGCACCCTAAAAAAAAAATAAAAAAAAAAAAAAAAAAATAAAATAAATTAAAAAATAAAATAAAATACAATAAATTAAATAAATGAATAAATAAAAAAAATTAAAAAAATAAATAAATAAATTTCCCTGAGTAATTCTTTAATATCAGCATTACGTGATTTCATGTGGACGTTTTGAGGTTTATAACTCTGGTATTCCTTTTAGCTTCCTACTTTATAGCGTTACAGTATATAGCGATACGATAAAAAAGAAAGAAAGAAAGGAATTAGTTAAATAAAATATAGTTAAATTAGTTTGTTACCTAGGGGATGGGGTTGGGAGTTTAGGAACTTTAGTTCTGTATCCTCTCGCGTATCTCGTACGCCGTATGCTCATTCTATAGATGGTGTGCTATGGGTTTTAATTTGTGATATATAGTGTCGCGTATGTTTGTACTCTAGGCGCTCTTCTGGCTGTGTGGGTAAATGCTTAGGGTAGATAGAGCTATAGCTCACTGTCGAGACACCTGTTTTGCGTGCAGTGTTCTTGGGTTCAATACCCCATATAGGCTATTAATAAAGGTTATATTTGGCGAGCTGGTAGCTCGAACTTTCAGGCTTTCTTAATTCAAACCGCTTTGAGCCTCAAAAAAAAAAAAAAAAAAAAAAAAATGAATAAATAAAAAAAAAAAAATAAAGAAAATTTTACTTGTTTTCACGTTGGTTCACCAGCGGTTACTTGTTATGTACGGGGAGTTATTCTATACTGTGGTGTGTAGATTTTTACTATTGGCCGGGGTTCATTTCCGGTTATTTGTTTACCCACGATACAAGGGGTTTTATTTTGCTGATTATGGCTAGGTGCTTCTTTAGCCATCGGTATAGTGACCCTCCTTGTGTATAGCTCCCACTGGTCCATTCCCGGTAGATGGGTATATATATATATATATATATATATATATATATATATATATAGAAAAGGAAAGTCTGCAGCACTCCTTTAAGTAAAAAAGTGAAATTTATTCACACATGTCAGACAACGTTTCGGTCCTCTCACAGGACCTTTTTCAAGTCATGACTTGACTTGAAAAAGGTCCTGTGAGAGGACCGAAACGTTGTCTGACATGTGTGAATAAATTTCACTTTTTTACTTAAAGGAGTGCTGCGGACTTTCCTTTTCTACTGAATTTGTCCCATATCGAGGGACCACCGCGGGCACCTGCACTATTATATCTGCACTGAAGGGAGTGCTGCCTGAATCTTTCTATGGATATATATATATATATATATATATATATATATATATATATATATATATATATATATAAATCCGGAAGAATGAGCGGCACTCCAATAGTAGAAAAAACAAGTGAACCTTTATTCACCCAGGTGCAACGTTTCGGCTCAGCTCTTGAGCCTTTTTCAAGCATAAAAAAAGGCTCAAGAGCAGAGCCGAAACGTTGCACCTGGGTGAATAAAGGTTCACTTGTTTTTTCTACTATTGGAGTGCCGCTCACTCTTCCGGATTTACTAATTGGGGTAAGAAGCCTATTCCCCCAGGGACGTGCACCCTACCTTTTGCAACCATATTGAAAACACCAGTGCCGCCATTTTTTCTTGAACTATATATATATATATATATATATATATATATATATATATATATATATATATATAAAGAAAAAAATAATAATAATAATTTATATATATAATAATAATTAAATAAATGATGATGATTAAAAAATAAAATTATATATGAATAAAAAATAAAAAAATGTAAAGAAAAATAAACAAATAATATTAATAATAATAATGAGAATGATGAATAAATTGGAATGAGATGGAGTATGGTATAGATATACAAGGGATGACATAATATGCGGTGGTATTTCGCATATTCCGTAATAATGTAATGAAAATAGTATATTTGGTTCCTTTCCTGTGTAAGTAGTGCTCCCTGTTGGGCTCCTACCTTTGGCACTATGCCGTGTGTATTAAAAAAAAAAAATTAAAAATGGAAATTAAAAATTAAATATATGATACTAATAATAATTATTTAATCTGTTCTAGTTGTGCTTTCAATACTGTCATATGTGGCATGGTTATTCATATATACTGGGGCAAAAAAAATAAAAAAAATAATAATAAAGTAAATAAATAAATGAAAGGAATGGAAAATTGTCCCTCTTGTGTAGTGGTTCCATAATTGCTGCTGGTATCCCAGGGCGGTGTTTGGATCCTGGCAGAAACATTCAGTAATAGAGATGACTTTGTATATTTACTATTTTCTAAGCTCTGGGCTATGATGAGTTCGGACTCTCTCACAAATTTTTGCTTGCTTGTATTTCAATTGCCTCAGGTCCAGTGTTATAGGAGTTGCAGTTCGGTGGGTTTCAGTAGGGGCGAATCCAAGGGGGATACCCGCGATGTGTGCGGTACAGGAGGCCTTATTCTAGTGCAGCTGTGTTGTGGGGCTCGGCGGTATTGGGCGCAGCGATTCAGGGTTTGTACGCGGCCCCGCTGCCTCTATTTGAGTATTTACTTTGGTAGGTCATGTTTCGCCTCCTTCAGCCTTTGTTTTGCCTTATTGCTATTTCGTCCAAGATGTTTGTCCTTTCATTCTAGGCCGCACAGCGTTTGGTTTATCCCTGGTTTTTATGGGGTAATAGGTTTTTATTGGGCTTCGGCCCCGGCTATACAGTACGATCCAGCGAACCTAGGTGGTGTGTACCTCCTCTCCCGCCCGGTTTCGACGGTTTGTTGGTTATTCGGTTGTGACTTTACTATGGTGAGGCTTCAATTCCTTTTCCTCAGCGTGGTTTTTTCCTCTGTGGTTTTACATTTCAAAAACTAAATAAATGAGGACGATGACAATATATAACTAATTGATACATAATTAGAAGGTGAGAATAATAAAAAATAAAAAATAATAAAAAATAAAATCATTTGTATGGGATAGAGGTATTCTGTGGCTAGTTATATGTTCGATCCTCTGAGTGGTGGCTGCTCAGGCTAATTGTTTTTTCTTTCAGGTCGTGGTGTTCGGCGGTTTGCTGGTTGGCCTTTCGGTTATCTTCCGTGGGTTCGGAGAGAGGACCTCGGCCCGGTGGGCGTTTTTGGTTATCGAGAGGTGGAAGTTTCTGGAACGGGATCCGGGATTCCAGGTGGTTGGTATAGAGTTGTGCCAGGGGCGCGGTGATGCTGGAGACCCAGTTGAGATATTTCCCTGGCCTATTCCGTAGCTTTGGACATCATTGGTTCTCACATACAATACTAAGGTATCGATCATGGGGTGGTGGTTGTCACCGTTTCGGATGTTGCAACTATATAGTGTAGTGCTTACAGCTGGATCAACGACCTCTCTAACCTTCTTTTTCCGTACGCAGGGGATCTCCTCTTTTAGTGGCTCAGTCCTGTGGGTAGATTTATGGGAGTTTGTGTTGCTTCTTCTGAACCCTCTCCAGCTTCGGTATGTCTGCTTGTTTACGGGACACCAGAACTGTACACTGTCCTTCATGGTGGTTTGGCTAGTATTTTATATAGGGGTTGGGTTATGTTCTCCTCACGGGTTTCTATCCCCCGTTTCATCAACCGGTTTTCTTATTGGCATTGGTTTTTGATGGTACATGTTGGCGTTTTGTATTTTAGTTGGTAATTCCTTTTCCGGCTGTATGAAGGTTTTAAACAGACCCTGTTCCGCTGGGTGGTGGTCGGAGCCCCGCTTGGAGAACGGGTCTCCTCCGTGGCGGCATTTGAGTACAGCGGAGATATGGTGGGAGCAGATGGCGTGCTTGCCCGCTGGGAGTCCAGCTGTGGGCATACTGCTCTGATGATTACGGTTTAACTTGCCTGCTGGGAGTCCAGCGGTGGGCATATCGCTCTGATGATTACGGTTTAACTTGCCCGCTGGGAGTCCAGCGTTTGGCATACTGCTCTGATATTATGGTTTATTAAGGTTTGCCGCTTTAATAAAGAAGCTGTGGCCGATCACCATCCAGCAATAAAATGATACAGTTGTCTGTGTTGTTTGTTATGGGTCAAGGTGGAGTAAAGGGGCCAGAGATGATTAAAGGTGTTTTCCCCTTCCCATGTTTCCCTGAATACCGGCAGTCATGGAACGGACGGATGGGGACCTATTCAAGTTGAATGGGTCTGGATCCGTCCTAGCTGCCACTGGAACATTCTCCGTGCATTGGGGACCGCAAATTGCAGGCGAGTCTCGTGTTGTGTGTGACTTCCATTAATGGAGGAAAAGTTATGCACAACTTGTGACAAGTGACACAAAATCCCACATGTCTGGATTTTTTATTTTTTTTAAGTTGTGTCGCAGTTTCAGAATCTTGCGCTTTGCATTGCGACACCATTGTGATATGTTGCCGTGTAGTTGTACCCTTAATCCAGCATTTGATAATCAGTCCTAGCTCTTAGGAGAGGTCTTGATATCCCCTGTGCCACAGTAGGATGCACCACATTGATGAAAAGGCACAGGCCTCATCATAAATTAGGCATATCCTCCGGCAGTTTGTGAGCCTAAACAGAAATCTATGGTAGCTCTGAGCCGCCGTAGATTCCTGGCTTCATTTGCGCTAGAAAACGAGTGTAACTGAAGATAAATTTGTCTCTGCTTTTGGTCACACCCTTTTTTGGAAAAGTGGCAATGGCGGTGCGTAACAGAGGCACTTGCGACTTTTTTTTCCAACAAATCGCATTTAAAAAGTCACAAACAGCAGCTTGCTACTTTTTAAAGCCACTTTTCTGGCGCAAGGCACATTATAAATCTCCCCCTGTGTATTTTGGGGTGAGCGGAGAATTGGATAACCTGAAACTAGCCTGCACAAATACGGCCGCGCTGCCCACAGTAACAACAAGCCAAGTTCTGTCTGATCCTAGTCTTAAGGAACGAGCTGATTATATAATACAGGAAAATTACATTTAAAATGAACAGATTTCATAAGAAACTGGTGCAAAATAATATCTGGAAAATCTCAGCTTTTATCACTTCCATAGTCACAGAATAATAATCGGGTCGGCTGTTTCATTTATCACTGTTCATACTGGAAAGACAATATTTAAAGAGGTTCTGCAGTTTGTTTAAACTGATGATCTATCCTCTGGATAGATCATCAGCATCTAATCGGCGGGGCTTCGACACCCGGGACCCCTGCCTTCTCACTGTTTACCGCAGGCCCAGTGACGTCATGACTAGTATCAACTGGCCTGGGAGCGGCTAAGCTCTATTCAATTGAATGGAGCTTAGCCCCACCCAGACCATTGATACTAGTCGTGACGTCACTGGGCCTGCGGTAAACAGTGAGAAGGCGGGGGTCCCGGGTGTCGAAGCCCCGCCGATTAGATGCTGATGATCTATCCAGAGGATAGATCATCAGTTTAAACAAACTGCAGAACCTCTTTAATAATATTCATATTGTTCATACTTTACTCTGTTTAGATCTAGATATTTGTATTTTATCAATAATAATCATTAGTGTTGAGTGAAGTTAATTAATTGACTTCCTTCCAATTTTAAGTAAAAAATTGATTCGTATTGGTTCGTCGAAATTCCTCACATATCTCATCCATTTGCTCACGGAGAGGCCGTCGTGCCCATATTGATTGAAGAAACCGCGCTGACAAGGCACAGTAACGTCATCAGTGATGACGTCACCGTGCCCGGGCAGCGTAATGACGAGCAAGATTTTGCGTGTTTTCTTCAATAAAGATGGCTGCAATGGCCTCTTCACAAGCAAATGGATGAGGTGAGTTTTTTGTTTTTTTTAAACGGATTAACCCCTGAAAGGCCTCCATTTTAACATCAGATACCACAATCAGCGATAAACGCGGCATCTGAGGGGTTCAATGGCGGGGGGCGGAGCGATTGCTGTTCCCCATCATTGTGCCCACAACTTACTAAGGAACGTGATTCATGACAAAGTAACAAATGGAATTTCTTTGTAAAATTCAGGGAAGCAGCCGAGTCAAATTTTTCAAACCTTGGCTCATCATTAACTCCTTAAGGACGCGCGCCGTACATGTATGGCAGGCTGATCGGGTGGGTGCAGTCACTGATAGCCGGGCCCCTGCTGAATACACTGGCATTGGTGAAAACACTGATGTCGGCGTGTTAACCCCTTTTATGCCGCAGTCAAAGCTGATGCGGCATGCAGAGGGTTCGCGGAGGGTACGGAGTGTCCTCCTCTGCCTCATAGGGTCCCCGCGCTGCAGTGGCAGGGATCAGATGGCAGAGAAGGCAAGCCGGATGCCTTCCATAGGCATTGGGGCTTGCCTTCTATGGAAGCCTGTGAGATACAGCCCTTAGGCTGGGTCTCACAGACAGGCTGTGTCACTTTGCGGTTCTCCGTGACCTGGTCTGTCCCCCTCTCAGGCGGTATCATCTCCCAGTGGGTATTCAGGTCTGTTACGCCCTTGCATTCCGTGGTTGCTGGTTGCTAGGGACAACGTCCTGTACCACAGCTTCTCTGCTGTGGTTTTTTGTTTACCCCTCACCTGATTAGGTACCTCCCTGCTTGGTTCTGATGGGGTTAATCTCCCTTTTTGGGTTCTGGGTGTGTCCTATCAGGTGCGCTCGTTAGGCTGCTACTTCTGTCTTTGAGCGTTGAGGTTCTGGGCTCAGTCTGCATAGCTTGTGGTCAGCTTTGTTAATTCAGGCTGTCCCGTACCCTGCTATGTTTCTGCTCTTGCTATCCATGCCATGCCACGCCCTAAGGGTGTCTGTACCCTGCTATGTCTATATAGTTCTGCATTGTTGTCTTCTGTTCCGTTCCATGTCCTGTACCTCGCTATGCCTGTTCATGTTTCCATGCTATGTTCACATCATGATGGTTGCAGTCCTTGTTCATGACATGATGGCTGCGCTCCTAGACGCTTCCAGTCAGCTCCAGGTTCCACGATGGTTGCGTTCCTAGTCGGTTTTGGTTGATGTCATGATGGTTGCGTTCCTTGTTCATGACATCATGGCTGCGCTCCTAGGTGTCTCCAGTCGGTACCAGGTCCGCCTCCAAAAGGGGGCTCCATGAATTCCCCGGAGGGGGAATTCCCGTTCCAAGCGATGCCTTGTCCACGCCAGGCTCGCAATGCATCTCGGAAGTGGCCCCAGGACCTCCGGCACGTAACAGGCTGTCAGCATAAAAGCTGACAGCCAATGCATTACAATACAAGTTGTATTGTAATGCATTGCAGAAGGGATCAGACATATTGGGTATTGCCGTATCTGTAGCAACCGGCTCTACAAAAATATCACATGATCCACCCCCTCACTTGAACGCCATATTTGCTTCAAGTGTAATGTTTTATTGCAAAGGCGGGTTTCCAGTTGACATTGAAACTTTTTGGGCATATAGCCTTCCTTAGAATATTGGAATAGTTTACAAGATAAGGCAATAATTAGTGCCAGTGCAATAATTACAATAATAATGGTGATGTATATACAGTACAAGATATAGTGGATAGACATCAAAACTCAAGTGAGGAGTCCGGGTGGTCATAAGCGGAGTATAAAAAAGCACTGTTGGTGTTTCAATAAGGACTGCTTTGGTCCGTTGGATAGGAGTTCTGTGGCCCAGAAAGCGCTTGATGGGCCACAGAGCCCCTATCCAACGGACCAAAGCAGTCCCTATTGAAACACTAGCAGTGCGGCTCATCCAGGTAAGAATATTCACATCCCCCATATCGCCAGCATGGTCTGTATCATGTTAACCCAAACCTGCTCTTAACTGCAGTACTTTACCCAACATGTCTATACCCCATGTTCCATTATGCCTAATATATCAATTGTGTTTCATATAAGTATAAGCTTTTTGTGCTATCAGCATTTAATAACTATACGAATGAGTGTCTCCAATGTGCCAGTGTATTCCTGTCAATGTGTGTAATGCTATTTCCTTAATATATGGTCCTACTGTATTTCGGCATTCTCCTACCACCCTGATTTACCTGAGGACATCATCCCTTGTGCATGGACATTTTCCAAGTGCTTTTTTATACTCAGCTTATGACCACCCGGGACTCCTCACTTGAGTTTTGATGTCTATCCACTATATCTTGTACTCTATATACATCACCATTATAATTGTAATTATTGCACTGACCGCCTATGCAATAAAACATTACACTTGAAGCAATTAAGTGGAATTCAGGAGTCTTTTCCAAAAACCATAAGGCGTTCCTTTCCTTCTGCGCCCTGCCGTGTGTCCATACAGCAGTTTATGACCACATATGGGGTGTTTCTGTAAACTACAAAATCAGGGTAATAAATATTTATTTTTGTTTGGCTGTTAACCCTTGCTTTGTTAGCGGAATTTTTTTTTATTAAAATGGAAAATCTGCAAAAAAAGTGAAATTCTGAAATGTCATCTTCTTGTGGAACACCTAAAGGGTTAACAAAGTTTGTAACATCAGTTTTGAATACCTTGAGGGGTGGAGTTTCTAAAATGGGGCCATTTATAGGTGGTTTCTATTATGTAAGCCTCACAAAGTGACTTCAGACCTGAACTGGTCCTTAAAAATTGGGTTTTGGAAATGTTCTTAAAAACATTTTAAGATTTGCTTCTCAACTTCTAAGCTTTCTAACGTCCCAAAAAAAGAAAATGTAATTTACAAAATGATCAACACATAAAGTAGATATATGGGAAATGTAAAGTAATCACTATTTTAGGAAGTATCACTATCTGTTTTAAAAGCAGAGAAATGTAAATTTTGAAAATTGAAAATTTTTCCAAGTTTTTGGTAAATTTTGGTATTTTTCATAAATAAAAATGAAATATTTTGAATCAAATTTACCACTGTCATAAAGTACAATATGTGATGAGAAAACAATCTCAGAATGGCTTGGATAAGTAAAAGCGTTTTAAAGTCATCACTACATAAAGTTACAAATGTGAGATTTGCAAAAAATGGCCTGGTGCTTAAGGTGAAAAATTGCAGAGTCCCGAAGAGGTTAATAATCAGTTAACGACTACAAAATAACAAAATGAACCAATTATGCATCTATCTATCTGTCTATCTATCTCTCTATTTATATCTATCTATTTATCTTTCTATCTATTTGTATATCTATCTATCTACCTGCACCTAGACCGTGTGACTGATGAACATGACATCACTGGGCTAGGAACAGGCCGTAGAGCTCACCAGAGCACCGCAGTCTCTTCAAACACCTGATTGGCAGGAGTGCCAGAGGTTGGATCTCCACGGATTAGATACCGATGACCTCTCCTGAGAATAGGAGATCATCATTGTACTCAGGCAAAACCCATTTAAATCTGGAAGAACCACTCAACAGCCTCTCTGAGAACCATTTACAAATTCAAGGAAGACATTAGCAGCTGTTTTAGTGGCTGTCGCTTTGGAAAAAAAATTCTAGTATCCCAATGATGAGAAATGATGAGATGATTAGGACTCCCAGTCCAGTGATCTCCTGAAATCTCTGGAAGAACCTGCCAAAAAGGGTGCATTTACAAAGGCAGAAAATTCAACATTAAGACTGAAAACTGACTATCCCTTTCTTGTGTGCCGCTGCGGAAGTAATGTGCTGTGGATTTCCTGTATGAGAATCTCTCCAATTCAATGGGAAACTGATTCTGCGGAGAAAACGCTGGAAAATCTGCAACATTTAATGACTTCACAATAACAAAATAAAAATGAAACAATTATCTATCTAATATCTATTTGTATCTATCTCATATCTATCTATCGATCTATTTATCTCATGTATCTATCTATCTATTATTTGTCTACCCGCAATGTGATGTAATAAGTCCTATTATATGTACAGATCTCATTCATTATCTCTCTCTCTGTTATCACTTACCTGGCTGTGAATGTAAGTCAGACACCAGCAGTTGAGGTTTTTGGAGATGACAGGTGTGTGCCTTGCTCCGCTGTCAGGCTGCTTTACTTTGCCCCTTTCCTGTCTGTATTTATAGTGCATCTCCCCTTGGTAACTGGCTGACACAATGGCCGTTTCATATAACTTGAGGAATGTGTCATTGTCATTGTGTGACTGTTGTCTACCTGCTGATTTTACATAGTTACATGGTACAGTTGAAAAGAAACACAAGTCTATCAAGCGTAACCAAGGAGAAGGTGGGGACGTGAAGGAAAGTGAAACCCAGACTTCTGCACATTTGCATAAGCATTAATGTTATTTTATTTAAAGGGAGTCTGTCACCACATTTTAGCATATTAGACCGATCAAATAGGGTTATGTGATCCACACAGAACATAAAAACGGTACCTTTGTTGTAGAAAACAGACTTTTCTTTTTGCCGAAAATGAACTTATAAGATTATGTTATGAGCCCTCTCAAGTGCCCAGGGCGGTCTCTCAATCCTCGGAGCCCCAGGCAGCACCTCCTAAACGGCTCATAACCCCGCCCTCCGTGCGCCTCTGCCCGCCCGTTTACTCCCCTCCCCTGTCCTTTTCCACTGTGGCTGTGCGGTCCAAATCGTAGCGGGCGCATGCGCAATGCGATGCCCGCTCCTGGCAGGGCATCGCAATACCTACTGCGCATGCGCCCGCTACGATTTGGACCGCACAGCGGCAGTGGAAAAGGACAGGGGAGGGGGAGTAAACGGGCGGGCAGAGGCGCACGGAGGGCGGGGTTATGAGCCGTTTAGGAGGTGCTGCCTGGGCCTCCGAGGATTGAGAGACCGCCCTGGGCACTTGAGAGGGCTCTGAACATAATCTTATGTTCATTTTCGGCAAAAAGAAAAGTCCGTTTTCTACAACAAAGCTACCGTTTTTATGTTCTGTGTGGATCACAAAACCCTTTTTGATAGGTCTAACATGCTAAAATGTGGTGACAGACTCCCTTTAAGCCTTTCTTTAAACTGTCCACTGTTCCTGCCGTGACCACGTCCTGAGGAAGTCTACGCCACAGATTCACATTTCTTACAGAAGCTTTGGCGCCTCTGGAGACTGAACTTTTTATTCTCCAATTGGAGGCAGTGCCCCCTTGTCTTTTGAGTGTAAAGGCAAAAGGGTAGAGCAGCATCAATGGACCTCACCGACCAATCACGGAATGCATCAGCTACAACAGGACCGCAGATCCGTAGCCTTCCACAGAACAGTAGAAAGAAGAGAGGTTACGGCAGCATCTCCGGTATATCTTTATTGAAGCCATGGCTTCAATAAAGGCTATACCGGAGATGCTGCCATAATCTCTCTTCTTCCCCTTGTCTTTTGAGGGGATTTTACATGGAACAGTTTTTCACCATATTTTTGTATGGCCCATTTATATATTTCTATAGGTTAATCATGTCCCCCCTTAGACGTCTCTTCTCAAGACTAAATAAATGGAGTTCTTTAAACTTTTCCTAATAACTAAGACCCTCCATGCCCCTTATCAGTTTAATCGCTCTACTTTGTACTCTCTCCAGCTCCAGAGCATCCTTTCTATGGACTGGTACCCAGAACTGAACTGCATATTCCAGATAAGACTGCACCAAAGCTTTGTAAAGTGGCAAAAGTACATCCTTGTCCCTACTAATAATACAGAGGGGGAATTATATATATACTAATAATACAGATGGAGGCCATTATAGATACTAATAATACAGGGGGGGCATTATATAATAATAATTCGGGGGGAATGATATATACTAATAATACAGAGGAGACCAATATTTATACTAATAATACAGAGCGGGGGGATTATATATACTAATAATACAAAAGAAGGCCATCATATATTCTATATAATACAGAAGGGGCCATTATATATACTAATAATACAGAGGGGGCCATTATATATACTAATAATACAGAGGGGGCCATAATATCTTCTAATAATATAGAGGGGGCCATTATATCTTCTAATAATACAGAGGGGCCATTATATATACTAATAATACAGAGGGGGCCATTATATATACTAATAATACAGAGGGGGCCATTATATATACTAATGATTCAGAGGGGGACTTATATAGGTTTACATAAATTCACAAATTGACAGGTATGCAACCCTATCATATAGCAAATAAATATTCCAGCAAAAACAAAAAAAATAGTTTTATTGAATATGCATTTTTTTTTTTAAAGGAAGGAAGGGGAAATAGCAAAATACAGTACAGACCAAAAGTTTGGACACACCTTCTCATTCTTTATTTTCATGACTATGAAAATTGTAGATTCACACTGAAGGCATCAAAACTATGAATTAACACATGTGGAATTATATACATAACAAAAAAGTGTGAAACAACTGAAAATATGTCATATTCTAGGTTCTTCAAATTAGCCACCTTTTGCTTTGATTACTGCTTTGCACAGTCTTGGCATTCTCTTGATGAGCTTCAGCGTCTGACAGCTGGCTTGTCGGAACTCTTAGCCCGCCAGCTTTTACCATACAAGCTGGTGGAGTCTGAGGCCTTAAAAAAATTTGTAGCTATTGGGAAACCGCAGTGGAAGGTACCCGGACGAAATTTATTTTCACAAAAGGCAATCCCCAACCTGTACTCTATTGTGAAAAAGGAAGTCATGGCATGTCTGGCACACAGTGTTGGGGCAAGGGTCCATCTGACCACTGATACCTGGTCTGCAAAGCACGGTCAGGGCAGGTATATCACCTACACTGCGCATTGGGTAAACCTGCTAACAGCTGCCAAGCATGGAATGCGTGGCTCTGCAGAGGAGTTGGTGACACCGCCACGACTTGCAGGCAGGCCTGCTGCCACCTCCTCTACTCCTCCTACTCCATCCTCTTTGCTAACCTCCTCGGCTGAGTCCTCTTCTGCTGCTGCGTCTTGCTCCACATCAACTGCACCCCCCCCAGTTCCGCAGGGGCTATTCCACATCCCGGATACGACAGTGTCACGCCGTCTTGGGGTTGACTTGCCTGAAAGCAGAGAGTCAAACGGGACCAGCACTCCTGTCCGCCCTGAACGCACAGGTGGATCAGTGGTCGACTCCGCACCAACTGGAGATCGGCAAAGTGGTGTGTGACAACGGAAGCAATTTGTTGGCGGCATTGAATTTGGGCAAGTTGACACATGTGCTGTGCATGGCACATGTGTGTAATCTGATCGTACAACGCTTTGTGCATAAGTACCCAGGCTTACAGGACGTCCTCAAGCAGGCCAGGAAGGTGTGTGGCCATATCAGGCGTTCCTACACAGCCATGGCACACTTTTCAGACATTCAGCGGCGAAACAACATGCCAGTGAGGCGCTTGATTTGCGACAGCCCGACACGTTGGAATTCAACACTCCTAATGTTCGACCGCCTGCTCCAACAAGAAAAAGCCGTCAATGAGTATTTGTATTACCGGAGTGCTAGGACAGCCTCTGCGGAGCTGGGATTTTTTTTGCCATGTTACTGGACGCTCATGCGTAATGCCTGTATGCTCATGCGTCCTTTTGAGAAGGTGAGAAACCTAGTCAGTCGCACCGAAGGAACGTGTCCTGCGAAGAGTGCTGGATCAGGCCGTAGATGAGCGTGAAGAGGAAGTGTTGTGGTCACCATCATCACCACCAGAAACAGCCCTATCAGCATTGCTTGCTGGACCTGCGGCAACGCTGGAAGAGGAGTCAGAGGAGGAATGTGGCTTTGAGGAGGAGGAAGACCAACCGCAGCAGGCGTCCCAGGGTGCTCGTTGTCACCTATCTGGTACCCATGGTGTTGTACGTAGCTGGGGGGGAAGAACAGACCTTCAGTAAGGACGAGGAACGGGACATGAGGAGCTTGGCATCCAACCTTGTGCAAATGGGGTCTTTCATGCTGTCGTGCCTGTTTTGGGACCCTCGTATAAAAAGGCTGAAAGAGAACGACCTGTACTGGGTGGCCACACTACTAGACCCCCGGTATAAGCAGAAAGTGGATGAAATGTTACCGAATTACCGGAAGTCGGAAAAGATGCAGCATTTTCAAAATAAATTAAAAAGTATGCTTTACACAGCGTATAAGGGTAATGTCACAGCACAACGGGAATCTAACAGGGGGAGGTGAAAGTAATCCTCCTCCTACCACGACCACGCCGGCAAGGACAGGACGCTTTACAGATGTGTTGTTGATGGAGGACATGCAGAGGTTTTTAAGTCCTACGCATCGCCACAGCCCTTCGGGGTCCACCCTCAGAGAACGACTCGACCGACAGGTAGCAGACTATCTCGCCTTAACTGCAGATATTGACACTCTGAGGAGCGATGAACCCCTTGACTACTCGGTGTGCAGGCTTGACCTGTGGCCTGAGCTATTCCAATTTGCGATAGAACTTCTGACCTGCCCTTCTTCAAGTGTCCTGTCAGAAAGGACCTTCAGTGCAGCAGGAGGTATTGTCACTGAATAAAGAAGTCGTCTAGGTCAAAAAAGTCTAGATTACCTCACCTTTATTAAGATATATGAGGGATGGATCCCGAAGGGCCTGACAGTGGGCGATACATTCGACTAAAAAAGGCCTGATGAGATGAGCTGCCTTGGGCTAAAAATGGTCCACACGCTGCTGTATTATATCTCTGAATGCCGGATGACTTGCATGACTTATCCGCCACCAACTAGGGTTCAAGCCGCAATGTTTTAGAGCACTTTCTGCCTGGGAAACATACATTTTTCTGTAGCATCGGCTGCAACAATACCTAATTGTTCAAGTATGTGTACATGCCTAATTTTCTGGCCACTGGTGCTGCACTGTGGCTGCAAAAACCAAACAAAAAAAAAAGGCACATACATGTGTCAATTCCCCTTCGTGATCGTTACCTTGTTGTGGTGAAGGGGCTTGCGTATCACAATGAAGCGACCACCTCTATGAGTGTGTTGGCAATGGCAATGTTGGCACACCCCAGATGATAAGGTCGTTGCTTCATTGTGAACAGACCAAAAGCTGGATAATTTTGCATAGAAAAAACATAAATTTTCTTTGTGATCATCTGAGGTGATCATTAAAGCCTACTAGGCCAACAATGGGCCCACACTGCAGAATCATTGTTTACTGGGTCACTTAACTGTCACTGAACTACCTCAGCACGACCATAGGCTTTGAAAAACCCCCATCAGCTGCAATCTCCCAAACGTGCGCACGAGCACAGTCATCACTACACCAAGATTGACGCATAGAGGAATACAATTTATGTCATGAGTGTGTCAACTATTGACAACTCTTTGCGGTTGTCTAAAATCTATTCCATACACGTCCCCTGATAGGGGATGTAACAGGGATTAAACTGATAGGAATAGTACTACTTAACACACCACTCATATCTGGTGGCACAGTACATTGCACGGCGCACGCGCACTGACCCAAATCGGAAGTAGCAGGACCAACCAAGCATCTTTTTCCATCTCCCGGTTCCTAAAATATATTCCATACACGTCCCCTGATAGGGGACATAACAGGGATTAAACTGATAGGAATAGTACTACTTAAACACACCACTCATATCTGGTGGCACAGTACATTGCAAGCCGTACGCGCAGTGCCCCAAATTGGAAGTAAGAGGCCCGACCAAGCATCTTTTTCCATCTCCCGGTTCCTAAAATCTATTCCATACACCGCCCCCTGATAGGGTACAAAACAGAGATTAAACTGGTAAGAACAGGGTTTTTAGATTTAATAAAAAGAGGACAGCCTCTGCGGAGCTGGGTATTTTTTGGCCGAGTTACTGAACGCTCAAGCACAATGGCTGTAGGCTCATGCGTCCTTTTGCGGAGGTGACAAACCTGGTCAGTCAAACCCAAGGCAACATCATCGACCTCATCCCATATGCATTTTTTTCTGGAATGTGCCCTGCAAAGAGTGCTGGATCAGGCCGTAGATGAGCATGAAGAGGAAGAGTTGTGGTCACCATCACCACCAGAAGCAGCCTTGTCGTTGTCGATTGCTGAATCTGCAGCAACGCAGAGAGAGGAGTCTGAAGAAGAGGAGTCAGAGGAGGAAGGTGGCTTTGAGGAGGTGGAAGACCAAACACCGCAGGCGTCCCAGGGGGCTTGTTGTCACCTTTAGGGGACCCTTGGTGTTGTACGTGGCTGGGTGGAGGAGGAGACCTTTAATGACATCAGTGAGGAAAAGGAACGGGACATGGCTAGCTTGGTATTCAACCTTGTGCAAATGGGGAGTTTGAGGTTGTGCAAATGGACTGTTTGCGGGTTGTTTGCGGTGCGTTAAACTGGGAGTTTGGTCTGTCAGAGTTTGGTCTATCACTGTGAAACGGGCGTAACCTTTACACTACCTGATCGATACAACATCATACCTGATCGTATACACACACTGGATGTTTTAAAGCACGTTATTCCAAACAATTTAGGAATGTTAGGTGATTTATGCCCTTTATAGATTAAAATCCGACTCTGCGTCAACTACGTAATTTTCGATGGGAGTTTTGCCATGGATCCCCCTCCGGCATGCCACAGTACAGGTGTTAGTCCCCTTGAAAAGACCTTTCCATCACTATTGTGGCCAGAAAGAGTCCCTGTGGATTTTAAAATTCGCCTGCCTATTGAAGTCTAAGGCGGTTCGCCAGTTTGTGGAAATTCGCGTTCACCGCTTGCGAAAGGAAAATTTTATGTTCGCGACATCTCTATATGAGACAGGGGAAGAAAACAATCAGAGAGTCACCGTGTGTACAACACAGCAAAGCGAACGCTCTCTGAATTCCACCCCTGCATCAATTGCTGAAAAAAGGTGATCTGAGGTCCTATTGAATGTGATAGGCCATGTCACTAATAACACAAGTGTGGTTTGCAACAATGGCAGTAAGCGTCCCCCATGCACATGACCCCAAACCTCTGTGCCAATGTGCAATGCAAAACAAGGGGGAACACACGCTGCTCAAACACTCACGCGGGTATCACCAGCTGTTCAGCAGCAGGGGTGGAATTCAGAGAGCGTTTGCTTTGCTGTGTTTTACACACAGTGACTCTCTGATTGTTTTCTTCCCCTGTCTTATATATTTTGCTATTTCCCCTTCCTTCCTTTTAAAAAAAAAAAGTATATTCAATAAAACTTTAGAGTTTTTTTTGTTTTCAAGCAACCCTCTTTGCTGGAATATTTATTTAGGGGGAATTATATATTCTAATAATACAGAGGGGCCATCATATATACTAATAATACAGAGGGGGCCATTATATATTCTAATAATACAGAGGGGGCCATTATGTATACTAATAATACAGAGGGGGCCATTATGTATACTAATAATACAGAGGGGGCCATTATATATTCTAATAATACAGAGGGGGCCATTATATATTGTAATAATACAGAGGGGCCATTATATATACTAATTATACAGAGGGGGCCATTATATATTCTAATAATACAGAGGGGGCCATTATATATTCTAATAATACAGAGGGGGCCATTATATATTCTAATAATACAGAGGGGCCATTATATATACTAATTATACAGAGGGGGCCATTATATATTCTAATAATACAGAGGGGGCCATTATGTATACTAATAATACAGAGGGGGCCATTATGTATACTAATAATACAGAGGGGGCCATTATATATTCTAATAATACAGAGGGGGCCATTATATATTCTAATAATACAGAGGGGCCATTATATATACTAATTATACAGAGGGGGCCATTATATATTCTAATAATACAGAGGGGGCCATTATATATTCTAATAATACAGAGGGGGCCATTATATATTCTAATAATACAGAGGGGCCATTATATATACTAATTATACAGAGGGGGCCATTATATATACTTATAATACAGAGGGGCCATTATATATACTAATAATACAGAGGGGGCCCATTATATATATATACTAATAATACAGAGGGGGATAATACAGGGAGTGCAGAATTATTAGGCAAATGAGTATTTTGACCACATCATCCTCTTTCTGCATGTTGTCTTACTCTAAGCTGTATAGGCTCGAAAGCCTACTACCAATTAAGCATATTAGGTGATGTGCATCTCTGTAATGAGAAGGGGTGTGGTCTAATGACATCAACACCCTATATCAGGTGTGCATAATTATTAGGCAACTTCCTTTCCTTTGGCAAAATGGGTCAAAAGAAGGACTTGACAGGCTCAGAAAAGTCAAAAATAGTGAGATATCTTGCAGAGGGATGCAGCACTCTTAAAATTGCAAAGCTTCTGAAGCGTGATCATCGAACAATCAAGCGTTTCATTCAAAACAGGGTCGCAAGAAGCGTGTGGAAAAACCAAGGCGCAAAATAACTGCCCATGAACTGAGAAAAGTCAAGCGTGCAGCTGCCAAGATGCCACTTGCCACCAGTTTGGCCATATTTCAGAGCTGCAACATCACTGGAGTGCCCAAAAGCACAAGGTGTGCAATACTCAGAGACATGGCCAAGGTAAGAAAGGCTGAAAGACGACCACCACTGAACAAGACACACAAGCTGAAACGTCAAGACTGGGCCAAGAAATATCTCAAGACTGATTTTTCTAAGGTTTTATGGACTGATGAAATGAGAGTGAGTCTTGATGGGCCAGATGGATGGGCCCGTGGCTGGATTGGTAAAGGGCAGAGAGCTCCAGTCCGACTCAGACGCCAGCAAGGTGGAGGTGGAGTACTGGTTTGGGCTGGTATCATCAAAGATGAGCTTGTGGGGCCTTTTCGGGTTGAGGATGGAGTCAAGCTCAACTCCCAGTCCTACTGCCAGTTTCTGGAAGACACCTTCTTCAAGCAGTGGTACAGGAAGAAGTCTGCATCCTTCAAGAAAAACATGATTTTCATGCAGGACAATGCTCCATCACACGCGTCCAAGTACTCCACAACGTGGCTGGCAAGAAAGGGTATAAAAGAAGAAAATCTAATGACATGGCCTCCTTGTTCACCTGATCTGAACCCCATTGAGAACCTGTGGTCCATCATCAAATGTGAGATTTACAAGGAGGGAAAACAGTACACCTCTCTGAACAGTGTCTGGGAGGCTGTGGTTGCTGCTGCACGCAATGTTGATGGTGAACAGATCAAAACACTGACAGAATCCATGGATGGCAGGCTTTTGAGTGTCCTTGCAAAGAAAGGTGGCTATATTGGTCACTGATTTGTTTTTGTTTTGTTTTTGAATGTCAGAAATGTATATTTGTGAATGTTGAGATGTTATATTGGTTTCACTGGTAAAAATAAATAATTGAAATGGGTATATATTTGTTTTTTGTTAGGTTGCCTAATAATTATGCACAGTAATAGTTACCTGCACACACAGATATCCCCCTAAACTAAAACTAAAAACTACTTCCAAAAATATTCAGCTTTGATATTAATGAGTTTTTTGGGTTCATTGAGAACATGGTTGTTGTTCAATAATAAAATTAATCCTCAAAAATACAACTTGCCTAATAATTCTGCACTCCCTGTATGTGTGAAGGCCGATTCATTGGCCTGTATTTGTGGGAGGGGCGCCGGCAGCTCACTTATACCCAGCTAACGCCTCCTCCTGAGGCTGACATTCCATTGCAACATATCCTGTTTGGTTCTGAGTCAGCACCAGTGAGTCTCATACCCCTGCAGGATCTGTCCCAGCGAGCGGCGAGGAGTCCGCTACGGAGTTCGTCCCGTCTTTGGGTAAGTATATGCTGCGCGATTGTGCAGCCCGTCCACTTCACAGTCCGGCCGGCGGTGTGTCATCACCTTTGGTAAGGAGGAGCGCCGCGCCGCACCAGAGCGGTCTGCCCAGTAGCCCACGCTTCGGTCACCCACGCAGCAGCGCGACTAGGATGCAGGAGTCCGCGGGACTCCGTCACGGTTGATAGTAGCTCCATTGCCCCTGAAGACGCCACATCTGTGGTGAAACATGTCGGGGGAGCTGCTAGTTAGGTTTTAAATAGTGCGGTTGTGCTTAGTGTTCGGCTCCCGGTGCGCTGCAGACACTGGGCAAGCCGATACAAACAGCAACACTCAATCCATTAAGAGGAATAAAGGGATAGAGATATATATACTTCAGCTACTCTGGTGTAGGGCTGACAGAGAGCAGTCATCTCGTCATACCCTTACCAAACCGGAGTAGGGAAACAGATAAGGATTAATCCCTCAGGATAGAGTGGTAGATATATTAAGAAAAGAGACTGCAAACAAAAGCAGTAATCACTGAAAAATAAAACACTTATTGCTGCAAGCACAAGAGCACTTTAATTTTAAGACATTTTTTTCTTTTCTGTCTTCCCGTATATATACTTTTAAAGGAATATGAAATAAACGTTATATTTTAAATTAGACCGTAAACAGGAATCTATTAGCCGTATGGCTATCTGAACCTTAATAAATTGAAATCCCGGGTCCAAAGGGTCCCTGAAGGCAAACTGACATTTGGCTCCAAGAGTAGCTCACCTTTACCCAGCTAACGCCTCCCCCTGAGGCTGACGTTCCATTGCAACATATCCTGTTTGGTTCTGAGTCAGCACGAGTGAGTCTCATACCTCTGCAGGATCTGTCCTAGCGGGCGGCGAGGAGTCCGCTACGGAGTTCGTCCCATCTTTGGGTAAGTATATGCTGCGCGCTCGTGCAGCCTGTTCACTTCACAGTCCGTCCGGCGGTATGTCAGCTCCTTTGGTAAGGAGGAGCGGCGTGCCCCACCGGAGCGGTCTGCCCGGTAGCCCACGCTTTGGTTACACTTGCGGCAGCGCGACTAGGATGCAGGCATCAGCGGGACTCCGTCACGATTTTCTTATTGGTGCGTTTCTCGCACGGGGCTCTGTGCCTCACGCAAGGGTGGGGGTGAAAAGTGTGCCCCACTACACGGTATCAGCGACGCTGATTCCTGCTCTACGATGTTTGTTTTGGCAGGACGGTCTACCTGTGCTGCGCACTGGGGGCACAAGTGGATTGGGCCTTCCAGTTTTACTGCGCGGATGCTTTGAGTGGAAGCTAGTTCCAGATGCTACGCTACAGTCAGTGACATAACATACAACAATGTTTTACACATGTGCTGGGGGCATGGGTGTAGGAAGCGGGGGGACGGTTCCCCCTCAGGAATCAATGCTGGGGGGACAGGTTTGGTCAAATCCCCCCCAGCGGCAGTGTGTGTTCTACACAGAAGGAAAGTGGACTTAAGGACTCGGACGTCTCCGGGTCTGAGGTGAGAGTACCTGTCCCTGCCAGCCGGCCACCTTTAGTGTCAGCACCTGCGGTGAGGTCTTCCTATGCTGTGCACCGACGCGCAGAGCCAGTTGTCCAGGAACCCACCGGACCGCTTGCAGCAGCGGTACCCAGGCCAGTGCAGCAGCCCACAATCGTCATGCCTGCACCGGTGCGGTCAGCAACCATGATCACCCCTAGGCCTATGGGGCCAATACCTATTAGGGGTCCTTTCATGCTGCAGTTGCCCCCCAATACTGTGTTGTGGGCACATCCGGCTGTTTACTCTCACTACAGGCCCAATCTGCAAATGGAACCAGGGAGCACCACTGTGATGCCAAGTGGATTTGACATGCCCCTGTGAATTGGCCTGCTAGGCCATTGATTTGATTACTTTTGCTAAGGGACCCTATCAAAATGGATTAACCCTTTTCAGGACAGGAGTCCTTCGTTGTTTTGGCCCTCTGTTGCTGCTGCCAGTTACCCACGGCTCAGTGGAGGCAGTAAACCACTGAAATACCAAATGCAGCAAGGCCATATTGTTTACAGGACCTCCTGCCTGCTTTTTCTCAGAGCTAAAAAAAAAACTAGTTGTGCCTATTTTTGTGTTGCACCTTTAACCCTTTAACCCCCTTTTCAGGTTGATTAAAGGTTTCTGCAGCACTTGATTTTATATGCCATTTTAAATAATGTGGACTACTTTTATGTGCTGTCATCTTTATTATGCAACTTAAATTTTAAAGGGAATGTGCCCAGAGATGACTCTAACGTATGTGGGCCTCTGAGATTTTGCTACTTTTAAAGAAATGTGCCCAGAGATGACTCTAACGTATGTGGGCCTTTGAGATCCTGCCTTATTGGCACTGTTGTGAGGGAATGGTTACACTTCAATACTTGGATTGAACAAATTTACAAGAAGGAAACCTGGGTACGGACTCATGTTGTTCTTTGAGCCTCCAAGAACTTATAACTGTTTTATATTTTTCTATGGACTACTACTGTTTTATTATGGACAATTTGCAGTTAAAGTTTTATAATGGACTATCCTGGTATCCTTGATACGCTGCACCAGGTCAGCACCCCTGTTCCCTTACATTATCCTGAGAGAAGAGAATGACTCCCCTTTTCACCGAACTTGCTCATTAGCTAGTGGACCTGCCTGATATGCATATGTACTTACAAATGTAGATGTATTTTCCTGCTTTGCATTCTTTTTCTCTTTCAGGTGCAGTATCCAGCTGGGCAGGACCCCTTTATGTTGCGCCGAGGATGGGCAACGTCATAGCATGGGGGTATGTAGTGTTCCACTAGGTAGGGGTGGGCACTACACAAGGGTCAATTGGGTCACGTGTTACTTCTGCTCACAAGGGACATTGATGTTATATTCCTATATGCCTTTAATGTGTTTTTACATGTGTTGTTTCCCCTGTTATATGCTCAGCAGGCCTATTTGGGTGTAGTTAGACATCCTAGACACCAGAGGGAGATAGGGAGCCCATAGTATAAATGTCCAGGCCCAGACAGGGAGGGGTTAGGTCATAGTCAGGAGTCTGTGAAGACAGAAGTGAGAAGGCACCAGCCAGAGATATGCTGAGGGCCTCCTCCTGACATGCAGCTGGATAGTCCAGGCTTCTAGTTGCACCAGGAGGCTAGAGAAGGAGTACAGCCTGCCTGGAGACCAGAAAACCCAGCTAGCATAGATGAAGTAACCCCAGTAGTAGGAATGAACCTCCTGGGAGCAACCTGCAGCCACCTTCAAACCCAGCAGAGGCAGAATACCCAGCTCAGATAAGTAAGCTGAGGGGCAGAGGTACTATCAAATAAGAGCAAGGGTCAATACGGGATGAAGATTTGATACCAAGGATTCAAGCCAGCATTTAGGCATCCGGGCCTTGGGATCCAGCCAGCTAGAATAGCTGAGGGGATAGAGCAGCATTGTACTGCAAAGCATTAACTGTATACCCTCCAAGTATCTTGCAAGATTTATACCTGCCATATTGCGAAGTAAACCTGCTGTGGCATTTGTGATATAAGGGACTGCATCATCAATTGTCTGTACAAAGTTGGACTGTTTTCCAAGTAAAGCAACGTTTGGTTTACCATTCCATCTGTGTACTCAATTACTACTCCTATAAATCGTTGTGCAATCGTTACAGGCACTGGCGTCATGATCCTTAAAGGGACCTTGCCTCAGGCACTCAAAATACCTGCAACATCCAGGGCACCTCACACACCATCAGGCCTGGTCCCTCCATACAGAGTGTGCCCCAGAGGAACTTGTGTCAGCCTCTCCTTCACTGCCGCATGCCTGCCCAGGGTCCTCCTCCAAAAAGTGAGTAACCTTCGATTGCCCATAACCATGACCTCACTATCGCAATGCCCTGCAGGTCTGGCATGCTGCATAAATTGGCGTCACGAACAGGATACGATCATTCATGCGCCATTGTGGAATACAAAGACTGTGTGCCATTATTTGCCTAAAAAGTGACTAAGCCCTATTGTTTTATTTAAAATTGCTGGGCCAAAGAGAACTGTAATAATTTTCCGTGTGAAGATTATATTGCATGGACTGTTTGCCATTTGTTTAAGCCACCGCTTGCTGTCAGTGAATAGACAGCGATTTGCTCAAAAAGATGGCCGCCTAAAGAAACTGACTGGATTTATTATTGCTGCGTCATCTTCATACTTTAGTGGCGGTAAAAATTGGCGCCTTCTACTGAAAAGTGCGGGAAAGGCTATATGTCCGCGCCACCGCCCTGTCTGGACATTTGGATGTCTGCAGAAATGGACTCCACCTCTCCTATACTGGAGTCCCTGGGGGGCGGCCTCCCAGAGCAATAGGAGGATCTGTCTGCAATTATTGTTTTCCAAGTAAAGCAACGTTTGGTTTACCATGCCATCTGTGTACTCAATTACTACTCCTATAAATCGGTGTGCCACCATTACAGGCACTGGCGTCACTCAAAATACCTGCAACATCCAGGGCACCTCACACACCATCAGGCCTGGTCCCTCCATACAGAGTGTGCCCCAGAGGAACTTGTGTTTACCTCTCCTTCACTGCCGCATGCCTGCCCAGGGTTCTCCTCCAAAAAGTGAGTAACCCTCGATTGCCCATAACCGTGACCTCACTATCGCAATGCCCTGCAGGTCTGGCGTGCTGCATAAGCAACTTGCAGTTTACTGAATAAGAATATACCCGGCGAGCAAAAATGCTGTCCCCTCCAGATTTTTGGGGGTTCCTACACCTATGGCTGGGGGGCATGTGTTTGCTGCTAAAGTTTGTGCATGCATCAGACATATACATGGTGATTTGTGACCGTCCCCTATGCGTTATGCCACCATGCGCTCTGCTACTACGTTCTGTCATTTTGTGCTCGGCAGGCATCTAAACGCCGCAGTTGCTTGCATGGAGAGGTTACATGCACTACGGCCCACTCCTGAGTAACCCGTGGCCCCCTACCACTCAGCAGGGGCTGGCAGTTTGTCAGGTGTTCCACTGCCTGCGGTTATAGCCTGCCATCCACTGTTCTGTCACCGATCTCAGCAGCTGCACTTTACCTTAATCAGTTGGGGTAGTCATAGTGCACCTTTTCTACTTTCAGATCACCTTTCAGTTGTTCTTTTCAACTAGCTGTCATCCTGTACAGCGTGGGCGCAGGCTGAAGGTAGAAAAAATTATATATATATAGGGGTACAGGTGCATCTTAAGGTAATCGGGAACTCCAGAGCTCTCGGGTTGCTCCGCATGGCTCATGTTACGCATGGGTTCCTCATCACGTCTCAGGGTTCGCTGTTTGTTCCACATTTGTTATTTTGCATAGCATGCAGTCACCTGGGGCCATGAACATGTTAAAAAAATAAAATAAAAATAACGCTTATTTACACTCGTGCCTCCAAGGCCATCATAACACTGGATTTGTGGATTTCCTAGTCGCAGGTTTTGAAGCAGGTTTCCACACAGTTCTAATCGCGCTGCCTGAAGCCATGTATGAGTGTAAAAACTTACAGTCCGCGGTGAGAGTCCCCACAACAGTGGACAGGTTGATAGAGGTTGAATTAGAGAAAGGGTTCCTCATAGGCCCCTTTTCGGTTCCCCCGTTCGACCACAGGCGGGTCAACCCAGTGGGGGTAGTCACAGGTAAATTCAGCAAGAAGGAGAGGCTGGTCTATGACCTTTCAGCCCTGCATGCCTCTCATGCTTCAAGCCTCAATTCCCTCATCCAATCTGAAGAAGTAAGTATGAAGTATTCGTCCATAGGTCAGGCCATAGCCATGATCTTGCAGGCAGGGCCTGGGGCTCATCTGTTCAAGACAGACATATCAGATGCCTTCAAACTACTTCCCATCATGCCTGCGCTCTGGCAGTGGCATGGTATCAAATGGAAGAACCTGTATTATTTTGCCACCAAACTGACATTTGGCTCCAAGAGTAGCAGCTGGCTATTTGACCAGTTCGCTCAGGCCCTGCACTGGGTGTTGGAAGTCAAGTTTAACTGCAGTCATGTTATTCACTATCTGGATGACTTTCTACTGATTGAATACCCAGGGCTCACACCCCAGGATCTAGACACCCTACGAGTAGTTTTTTCCCAGCTAGGCGTGCCAGTGTCGCCTAAAAAAATTGAAGGCCCATCCATGATGATCACTTTCCTGGGTATCGTATTAGACTCCATCAACATATTAGCCAGTTTACCGGAAGATAAACTGATCCAGATCAGGGAAGTCATACACAGATTCACAGTCACGAGAGTATCAACAAAGGTGGAGTTACAGTCGTTGCTAAGGATGCTAAACTTCGCCATGCCCATTATTCCACAGGGAAGATCATTAATTCCCCGTCTGTTAGCTCTTCTTCCCACAGCTCGACAGCAGCACAGCCCGGTTCAGCTAGATGCTCAGGCTGTAGCAGATCTAGTCATGTGGGATCAGTTCCTGAGCCACTGGAATGGGATCTCCTTTTTCATCCCCTCAGCTACCAGTTCATCTCCTGTGGTTTTTCTGATGCTTCTCCCAGTATATGTTTTGCAGCCATTTCTGGCACCCACTGGCTGGCCGGTACATGGCCAGAAGAAAGTCAGACAGATCCCGAGGTTTCTAAAGTCTTCAGCCTTGTTTGAACTATATCCCATAGTGGCCACAGTGTATGTATGGGGTAGTTCATGGTCCAATTCCACAGTCACGTAGTCTCTGATAATGCAGCTACGGTGGATATTTAACGACAGGTAGATCCAAATCCCCACTAGTCACGTCCTTCACCAGGAGACTAGTTTGGCTCTCGTTACGGTGTAATTTCCGCTGTTGCTGTTCCCATATCAGGGGTACCCAGAATGTGGCGGCTAATGCTCTCAGAATGACGGGCTAATTTTTCCATTTTCCAACAGGTCATGCCAGAAGCGGACAACGTAGGGGCCGTGATACCTCCTCACTCACAGTTGATTCTGGATTGACCAGTCACATAGTTACTGCACATGCTCTGGTAGCCAGGTCTTTTTCGGTTAACATGGCCAGGACTTATAGGACTGGATGGAACAAGTTCCTCACATTCCAAGCGAAGTGTCCTCAAGAGAGTTCTAGTAATAATACAGAGGGGCTATTATATATACTAATAAGGCTATTTTCACACTAGCGTTTTGGCTTTCCGTTTCTGAGATCCGTCATGGGCTCTCAGAAGCGGTCCAAAACAGATCAGTTTTGCCTTAATGCATTCTGAATGGAAAAAGATTTGCTCAGAATGCATCAGTTTGCCCCAGTTCAGTCACCATTCCGCTCTGGAGACGGACACCAAAGCACAATGTAAATCAATGGGTACGGATCCGTTTTCTCTGACCCCATTGACTTTGAATGGTGTTCATGACAGATCCGTCATGGCTATAGAAGACATTAATACAACCGGATCTGTTCATGACGAATGCATGTGGTTGTATTATTGTAATGGAAGCGTTTTTGCAGATCCATGACGGATCTGCAAAAGACGCTAATGTGAAAGTAGTCTTATATAGAGGGGGCCATAATATAAACTAATAATACAGAGGAGGCCATTATATATACTAATAATAATACAGATGGGGCATTATATATTGTAATAAAAACAGGCAATGCAACAGCTCACTGCAAACCAGGGACTGCAATGAGAGTCCACACACTATCTCTCTCCTGGTGCCATATGGCTTCAGTGAGTGAGGGGGAGCAGGCCAAGCTATATACTAGCACTAATTAAAATCAGCCAATGGGGCAGACGAGCTGGTCAGGAGTGCACGACTCAGGAGGCAGCCACATCTCCAGTGCAAACTGCATAGAAAAAGGGGGTCAGTCAGCACATCCCAAAGCGCAGGGGCACGTTGCTATGGCTGAGAACAAGACTGTTAAACAAAACATACAATGCAACAGCTCACTGCAAACAAAATAAAGTACAAAATTGCATCATAATTACAAATGCTACACTAATAAGTTAGAGATGCTTGGCAAATCATTTTGTACAAAATTATTTGAGCCCGTCTGCCGCACGTCAAGGCGATCTCTAGTTAGACGGGTTCCTAACACTAAATTTTACCTGTTGTGTGCCATGACGGCTACCATATAATTCAGGAAGTGCAGGTTCCACATGCATGCTGGATCTGCCTGAATTTCTGTCATTTTTGGTGCCAAAATGGCCTCCATTATATCCACGAAAAGCAGTTCAGGCAGATCCAGCATGCATGTGGAACCTGCACTTCCTGAATTATAAGGTAGCCGTCATGGCACACAACAGGTAAAAGTTAGTGTTAGGAACCCGTCTAACTAGAGATCGCCTTGACGTGTGGCAGCCGGGCTCAAATAAGTTTGTACAAAATGATTTGCCAAGCATCTCTAACTTATTAGTGTAGCATTTGTAATTATGACGCAATTTTGTACTTTATTTGGTTTGCAGAGAGCTGTTGCATTGTATGTTTTGTTTAACAGTCTTGTTCTCAGCCATAGCAACGTGCCCCTGCGCTTTGGGATGTGCTGACTGACCCCCTTTTTCTTTGTAATAAAAACAGGGCCGTTATATATTGTAATAATACAGAGGAGGCCATTATATATATCCTATCAATACAGAGGATATTATACATATGGGCACTACAGGGTGGGGGTGCATTATATGTAGTGGCACTACAGGGGGCATTATAATACAGGGGACACTGCAATGGTACTTTCTAAATACTGGGGCTACTACAGGGGGCAATATAACTACTGGGGACACTATAGGGGGCTTTAATTCTACTGTGGGCTCTATGGGGGCCTTATAGATCAGCCTTATTACTACTGTGGACTTTATAGAAGCACCTTATAGAGGGGTCTTGTTACTGCTGGTAACACTATAGGGGGCCTTATTAATGCTAGGTTCCCTGTGAGGGCATTATTAATATTAGGTGTGCTGTGGGAGCATTATTATTGAGCACAATATGGAGGGCAGTACTAATGGGGTTGCTATTGGGGTTACTGTAGTGGCACTGTTACTATTGAGGGCAGTCTGGGAGCACTATTACTATGGGAGTATACTATCTGTATGGCACTGTTGTTTCTGCAGTATAGTATTTGGGGGCATCGGGGAGCACAGTGGGCACAATATTGAGGGTAGCAGCAGGATGACAATGTTGGGGCACAAGAAGGGGGAGGATGATAGAAAAGTAAGGAATCTAAGATGTCTGTGTGTTAATCTCTGTAGAAACGAGGCACATCTAAAAGAAATGATCAAGGCTATCTGATCTTCGAATGAAGATGTGGAAGGAGAGCATCCACATCAGAGGAGACATCACTGGATGTAAGAGGTATGTGACACTGTATTACCCTGTATGTGTCGTGGAGATGTATGTAATGTCAATCCAAATATCTCTTTAACAGTAGGACTGGGAGAGTTGTTGGACTGAGAATTTGCCACAGCAGGGCAGCAGAAAGGCTAGAATCAACCCTTCCCTTTAAACCACTGAGGGCCTCTGTAGGCCCACACCGCTGCAGCCCGGCCCCAGGTCACACTGGCCAATGCAGACAATTTTCACTGTGTGCACTGCCAGGTTGGGCAGCCCCAGAACTAGGCCCGTATCTCACCGGCAAAGCTGGTATTTTAGTCCCCTGCCGGTGATGGTAATGTTTTTCTACAGGCAATATTACTTGCCGGTATTTTCCTGTTACTAATGAGCGCTTCCACTGTGGAGCGCTCATCAGTACAGCCTCTAACTGCATCCCACCTCCTCCATTTGAGGACAGGACCTGTCAGAGGTCATCATGCTGGAGGGCAAGTACTGTCCTGAGCTTTCCAGTCAGCAGTGAGTGTTCACTGCGGTGCGAGCATATGGAGTAGGGGAGTTCTTTTTTTTCTTCAGAAGCAGAGAAGGGGGCACTAATGGGGGTCATTACTCTTACTGGGGGCACTAATAGGGGCAGATATCGGGTAGGGGTTAAGATTGCACCCATGTACCACAGGGCACTCTGCAGTACATGGGTGCATTCTTAAGGATGAGGGGGTTACAGGCACATTTAATATAAACACTTGGGCAAATTAGAGTTCCTGGACAGTGTTTATGTTAAATGTGACTATAACCCCTGTCATCATTAAAGGGTCACTCGAGGCAAAAACTAAAAATGAATCCTTTGACCAAAGTTATGGAGCGGTACGGTACATGTTCCCCAGCTGTCCCTTACTAGGCCGCAGCCTGAGCTGCCATAACAACAGCGAGCGTTGCTGTCCTGAGCCACCTCAGAGTCAGTAAAACAATTATCTGCAGACTCAGGACAGTATCAGGACTCCAGTGATGATGGGGCTTGGATACATTTACAATTTAAAATTACTTGGAGGCAAATGACACCACTCCCCCTCAACCATATGTGATTAGATAAATAAAAACAATGACAACATTTTCTTAGTGGAATAGAAATGGCCGAAGTGCTTTATTAAGGGTAACCAAAATTAAAACCAATAAATAATTTAATAAATTAATAATTAAAACCATAAACCATAACAATAAATACCAATTCCAAACCATTCATATAGACCAAGATCCACTCAGCATCAGCTGAGCGATACAGCCCCACAAGCTACGCCTAGCATAGGCGAGGCCCCCCAAAGCACCTCAGCCATTTCTCAATAATATTCTGAAGACCAAAATTGAATACATCAATTCCCACATCAGAAAGATGAACATTGTCCGATCTGTAGAGCCCAGGAACAAGGCCCTTCAGGTCTATATGTCTATAACTAAACCCGCCCACAAGAGGAAGAAATTTCTCTAATGCCCTGTTGACCCGTCTGCGGATTTTCTCAAGAAAAATACCTTCCTTACCTGACCATACTAAACGAGGGACTATCTCAGAGAAAACTAAAGTAGTCAAAGGAAGCATACATTGCAACAAAGCCAAATCCCTCTTCATAACCCATAATAATTCACAGGTTTTCAATCTCCCAATGTTATTACCACCAAGGTGAAGCACAAGAAGATTGGGAACCGGCCATTTTAATAATAATTTACGGACTTCTGAAAATATACTCTTCCAACCCAACCCTCTAACACCCCACCAAAACAAATGCAGGTCAGCAGAATCAAAGGTTAAGTTCTCAGAATATATTCTCTTCTCCGCTCGCTTCTGAGCCCAAAAAATAAAGGAGTGGCCCACAATCCAGACCACAATATGACTACCTGTGAAGATAGAAAAATATTCAGACTGGTAAAATTAAATCTGGCCTAACATATAACTTAACCCGATGAGAGTCCCACCGCCCAATTCTCCTAATAATTGACTCATCCAACCCAATCCGCACCGCCTCTGTAGCCGCGCCAATCCTGAAGGAATGGGAAGATATCTTACAAGAACCAAGATTCAATTTAAACAAACATTTCTTTAATACAGAACTAAATTGGAAACGAGTGAGCGGAGAGCAATCCTTATGCACTAAAAACGGACCACTCAAAGCCGAGCGAACCTCCAGACAAGATCTTATTGCCCCAACCGGACATAAATCAGAACCTCCCCAAGCATTTAATCTAATAAATCTACCTCTCCCATATTGATCAGTTTTTAACCTCCTGAGAAAAATTTCAACTGCATCACCCTTCAAGGACACATCAGAGAAATCCAAACCAGAACAAACCCTACGGTTGACCGCAACTAACTCGCTGATCCGTAAGGCCGCAAAAAATGCTAAAACAAAAGCAGTGCGGAAAAGTACAGACTCGAAACTATCAAAGCACACCCTAGGCAGTGTATTACATAGCGCCCCTAACAATGGGCTAGAAATTGGCCTCCTACTATCTATGTTCGGCAGACCCCTCTTATATCCTTTAAGCATTTGTTTAACCTGAAAGTGAGATGACAAAGGCTGGCTACCATATCATTTCTGAAAAAATTAAACCCCTGACACTATCCTAGTGACTGACAAAGGGGCCAAATTCCTTTTAAACAAACTAGCAACAAAAAGCAACCCATAACTTAAATCATCCCCATTAACACTGACCACAACCGAATTAACAAAATTCAACCAATCCTGCCATGCAGCAGCATACGCCGCCCATGTTCTTGGGGCTAAAGAATGTTTAATTGAATCACATATCAGTCCCATATCAACTCCCATAGGTGACGAGGGCATGAACTCCCTTCCATCTCCGCTTCTGGAGCTAGACCCCGAAACTTCAAAAACTGAAAACAAGATAAAGCATCACCTAAAACATTAGATGAACCCACCACATACTTGGCTTTAATCCATATATTATACTGCATAGAAAAAAGTACTAAATGTCTCAACAATTTGACTACTACATCACATTTTGAAGAAAGCGTATTTATCGCAAAACAAACCCCTTTATTGTCTGAATGTAATAATATCCTTTTATTCCTAAAATCACAACCCCATAGCACCACTGCTACAATCACTGGAAAAAGTTCCAACAGTACAATATTTCTTGTCAGACCATTGAACACCCATGATGACGGCCACTTCTCTGCAGACCATTTACCATTCCAAAATGCCCCATAGCCACAGCTTCCAGCTGCGTCCGTAAACAGGCCCAAGGCATCAGATTCAACAAATTATTCCTGCCAACAACTAGCACCATTAAAGTCCTGTAAAAATTCAAGCCAAATAGACATATCCTCCTTTAAACATTTCGTCAATCTGATATGAGCAGTTGGAGACACTAAACCCCTAGTAGAAAAATAAAGCCGTCTACAAAAAACCCGTCCCATAGGAATAACTCTACTAGCAAAATTCAAATACCCTAACAATGATTGCATTTCTTTCAAACTACATTTTTTCCTACCCAACAACAAAACTAATAAGGACCTAATCTTGCCTATTTTCTCAGCCGGCAGCCTAAAAACCATATTCTCAGCATCAATAACTATCCCCAAAAATTCCAAACATACACAAGGAAGAACCGTTTTTTCTGCTGCTACAGGAATGCCAAAACAAGAACAAATGTCTAAAAATCTACCCAACAAATCCGAGCAAAGGTTAGAATCAGGAAAACCAATAAGCATCTAGGTAGTGTAACCCCCCCCCCCTCCGTAAGGCCGCAAAAAATGCTAAAACAAAAGCAGTGCGGAAAAGTACAGACTCGAAACTATCAAAGCACACCCTAGGCAGTGTATTACATAGCGCCCCTAACAATGGGCTAGAAATTGGCCTCCTACTATCTATGTTCGGCAGACCCCTCTTATATCCTTTAAGCATTTGTTTAACCTGAAAGTGAGATGACAAAGGCTGGCTACCATATCATTTCTGAAAAAATGAAACCCCTGACACTATCCTAGTGACTGACAAAGGGGCCAAATTCCTTTTAAACAAACTAGCAACAAAAAGCAACCCATAACTTAAATCATCCCCATTAACACTGACCACAACCGAATTAACAAAATTCAACCAATCCTGCCATGCAGCAGCATACGCCGCCCATGTTCTTGGGGCTAAAGAATGTTTAATTGAATCACATATCAGTCCCATATCAACTCCCATAGGTGACGAGGGCATGAACTCCCTTCCATCTCCGCTTCTGGAGCTAGACCCCGAAACTTCAAAAACTGAAAACAAGATAAAGCATCACCTAAAACATTAGATGAACCCATTAGAGAAAGCCTAAAGTTCTCAAAAGGAGGCTCTAAAAACGGACCAGCGATCCTATCCAAATCAAGCTCTTTCTGCAACTTATGTCTAACAACCTCTTTATGTAAAGATACTGATTTTAGATTTTCCACCCAGCAGCAACCAACCCCCAGGAACTGAGGCACCTCAAAACCATACTGAAATCCTTTAAAAAGCAACTCAGCTTTCTGACGATCTGGGTAATGGATGAGCCACGGTTGCATTTCTGCTAACCTCTCAGGACTCAATGCTTTTTGAAACAAGCTCCCTGGTATTTGGTTGCTGCTGGCCGGACTGTGAGTTCCTTTTAAAACAGCGAGACATGGGGTGGGTCCCACCACAAAAGGAACACTCATGCTTAAAACGACAGTTACTAAACCATTTGCAAGTGGCCTCGTTAAAGGCATAACACACCCCTTTTCTCATATTGGTCTGTGAAGGATTAAATTACTTAACCGGAGCTGTTTTCTGGGGCAACATGAAATTCACCCACAGACCAGTATCCTTCACCCCCCATTTAAGAGACGGGTGCACCGCTAGCTTTTGACGGAATGTCTCGTCATACTGGAACCAAGCCATCCCACCAAAATTCCGGTACGCTTCTATAATTATGTCCAGATGCTGAAAGAGACCTGAACAAAGCTCAGGATGCTTCTCCCCTAGAACTGCAGAATAAATACAAAAGGCCTGTAGCCAATTATTAAAAGACCTGGGGAGAAAACGCTTCCTTTCCTCATCCACTCTATCTTCCTTTTTAACAACCTGATCTTTGGCAGACGGCAATAATGACATTAACTCCACATATTCCAACCGCCACACACGCTCTTTAACATTACTACTCAGATGAAATCCCAGCGGTGAAACCTCACAAGCCAGCGCTTCCTTAAAACAAGTCTCTTTTACTCCAGCACCTTTTTCAATATTAGGTAAAACACTGGCACAATCAACACTAGGCACTTTAGCCTCATCAGATTTACCCTGGGTTCACACCTGAGCGTTTTACAGCGCGTTCAAACGCGCTGTAAAACGCTCAAGACATGAAATCCAATGCTTCCCTATGGGAATGGTTCACACCTGGGCGTTTTACAGCGCGTACGAACGCGCTGTAAAACGCCCGACGCTCAAACAAGTACTTGAGCTTCTTTGGGGCGTTTTGACGCGCGTTTGTGGCGATAGGACACTGCAGTCAATGACACAAATGCGCGTCAAACGCGCGTTTACTATTACAAAAACGCGCGTCAGAAACGCACGTTAAAAACGCGCGTTTAACGCGCGTTCGGGAAACGCTCAGGTGTGAACCCAGGGTTAGAGCTCCAGACATCTGAAGCTGAATTAACCTTTTAAATATATAGCAAAGAAAGGCGGCTCTCCACAGGTTTTTTGGAAACAGGTGCTCTTGCTCAATTTGACTCACCCTCGTCAGTTATAATTTAGAAAAATAGGATATTGATGAGCAGGCACTCTAATTATGGGTACATGGAAGACAATTTTATTAAATATTAGAATATAGAGACATAAGACCATAAAATACAAATATATTATCAACAGTGGCAGTATTAAGATGTAAATAATTTAAATAATTTTAGCAGCAATAGCAGTGAGACAGCAAACAATCACTAATAGATATTTAGCAACAGTGTCAATAGCAGTTGGAGGATGATAATAGTATTGACAGCAATTAATGTGCATATAAATAGATAAAAAGCAGAAACATCTCCTAAAATTGGATTAGTGGTGATAGTTCCATGTATCAATCCCCATGTGATGTTTTCCACTGTCTGTTTGGAGATTGAATAGCTATGTGATATAGCAACAATGTAGCAGCACTATTCCTATTTGCAACAATGTACCATCAATGTTGCCGTTTTGAAAGTTCCACTATTCGCTTGCCTACAATGGATCGCTAGGGGTCTTCTTTCTTTATGTAGTGCAGACACAGTCCCACTTTTTAATGTAGAAATAGGGAATCTTCAGTTATACACATCAGATATTTATTAGGTTTACTCACAGTTGCGCTGTTCTCTGGTGCGGCGTCCCGCTCCTGCTGTGAGAACAGGCTGACCTTTATATTGTGGATCCTCCGGTCACAGCTTCTTTGAAAAGTCGGCGTTCCACGTGTAATGGCGGCGTCTCTGTTTATCAGTTCCGCCCCTCCAGTGGTCCCACTGTTGCTAAATATCTATTAGTGATTGTTTGCTGTCTCATTGCTATTGCTGCTAAAATTATTTAAATTATTTACATCTTAATACTGCCACTGTTGATAATATATTTGTATTTTATGGTCTTATGTCTCTATATTCTAATATTTAATAAAATTGTCTTCCATGTACCCATAATTAGAGTGCCTGCTCATCAATATCCTATTTTTCTGAATTAACCTTTTGCCTGCCAGTGACTTCCACTAGCAGCTTAACCAAACCAGCTACCAATGCTGAATCAGACATAGACAAGACATTGAGACTCTCACCAACAGGGCGTCCCTCCTGGACTGGACCAGAGGCTGCAGCTGACTGTTGTGGGGGTCTTCTTGAGGGGCCTGGAGACAGCTCGACCACAGGAGGTGGGAGCCTCTCAACAGGGAGCCCTAAATCTTCTTGCAGAAAACCCTTGGAAGCACAAGCCTGTGCTGGTAGATTTCAACTAGCCGCTTGCTGATGACGTAAGCCAGGACACTATCAGCCCTGCTGTTGCGCCGGCGACCTGTTTCTGGAAGGGGAGGAGTATAAGCGCTCCTAGCTTTGCGGGCTCTTTTGCGCGGCAGCGCAGACAACTCCTCCCCCCGGCACCGGGCGACTGATGGCTCTTCCTCTCGCTGCTCCGGAACAGGTCCTCTTCCTTCTGGCTCCTTCCCCTCCTCAGCAGACAACAGGAGCAGCGGCGACGTCGTCCTCGGCGGCGGCAGAAGAGACGGCGGCATCAGCAGGCAGGTCCTCAGCCACTCCTCCCCGCCGGCAGACTCCGCTCTCACGATCAGCTGGCGCAGCAAATCCTCCATCCTGGTCCAGCACTGTCCAGATCCGCAACGACTGCCCTGAGGTAGCGGCGAACCTGAAAATATAAAGGGGACAAGTTTCCCGCCTTGCGGCCAGGAACAAATCAAATAGCTGGAAATCTTCCCCAGCAACAGGGCAGCAACCAATCAGCAGCTCCGCTCCAGTTGCCATCCAGAATCTCAAACTTAAACAGAACCAGCTCCAACCGGATTCAGCATCTTGAGGTAAATTCACCTGAAAAATAAGGCGGGAAGGGAAAGAAAAAGGGGGAGAGGGGGGTAGAGAACACAAACTGCCTAATAAACCTGCCATAAAATATGGGGTCATTGCCCCCATGTGTCCCCCAAGCTAAACGCTCTGGTGGGCCCTTACATTCATTATTGGGTTTATGTCTCTCAGGCTCCATGACTCATTTATAACTGACAGTTTTATGTTTTTATTTTGTGGGAGGGGCTTGATTGTGGGCACCACCCACCGACTGTACAGGCCTTGAAGTCATGGGGGTAGATTTATCAAAACTGGTGTAAAGGAAAACTGGCTTAGTTGCCCATAGCAACCAATCAGATTTCACCTTTCATTCTGGACAGCTCCTTTGGAAAATGAAAGAGATAATGTATAATGGAAAGATTTGCTCCTGTTCTGTGCTTCTGATCCACAACTGATTATTCTTCACAATCACTGATGGAAATCACTGATCAAACACTGAATGTGTGACTATGGCCTAAGGCCTCATGCACACGACCGTTGTGTGCATCCGTGGCCGTTGTTGCGTTTTCCATATTTTTTCGCGGACCCATTGACTTTCAATGGGTCCGTGGAAAAATCGGAAAATGCACCGTTTTGCAGCCGAGACCGTGATCCGTGTATCCTGTCCGTCAAAAAAATAAGACCTGTCCTATTTTGTTGACGGACAACGGTTCACGGACCCATTCAAGTCAATGGGTCCGTGAAAGAACACGGATGCACACAAGATTGGCATCCGTGTCCGTGATCCGTGGCCGTAGGTTACTTTCATACAGACGGATCCGAAGATCCGTCTGCATAAAAGCTTTTTCATAGCTGAGTTTTCACTTTGTGAAAACTCAGATCTGACAGTATATTCTAACACAGAGGCGTTCCCATGGTGATGGGGACGCTTCTAGTTAGAATATACAACAAACTGTGTACATGACTGCCCCCTGCTGCCTGGCAGCACCCGATCTCTTACAGGGGGCCGTGATCCGTACAATTAACCCCTCAGGTGCTGCACCTGAAGGGGTTAATTGTGCTATCATAGCCCCCTGTAAGAGATCCGGGCTGCCAGGCAGCAGGGGGCAGACCCCCCTCCCTCCCCAGTTTAAATTTCATTGGTGGCCAGTGCACCCCCCCTCCCTCCCTCTATTGTATTAATAACATTGGTGGCACAGTGTGTGCCCCCCCCGGCCCCCCCTCCCTCCCTCTATTGTAATAATAGCATTGGTGGCACAGTGTGCGGCCCCCCTCCCTCCCTCTATTGCATTAACATTGGTAGCAGTGTGCGCCCCCCCCCCCCCTTCCTCCCTCTATTGTTTTAATACATTGGTGGCAGTGTGCGCCCCCCCCTTTCCTCCCTCTATTGTTTTAATACATTGGTGGCAGTGTGCGCCCCCCCCCTTCCTCCCTCTATTGTTTTAATACATTGGTGGCAGTGTGCGCCCCCCCTTCCTCCCTCTATTCTTTTAATACATTGGTGGCAGTGTGCGGCCTCCCCTTCCCCCCCCCCCCCCCCCCCCAGATCATTGGTGGCAGCGGAGTTCCGATCGGAGTCCCAGTTTAATCGCACACTGGCCACCAACTAGTTAACTACAGGGGAGGGGGGGGGGGGGCCCACTGGCCACCAATGAGTTAAAAACAGCAGCAGCAGGGGGCAGTCATGTACACAGTTTTTTAGTATATTCTAACCTGAAGCGTCCCCATCACCATGGGAACGCCTCTGTGTTAGAATATACTGTCGGATCTGAGTTTCACGATGTAGCTCATATCCGACAGTATATTCTAACATAGAGGCGTTCCCATGGTGATGGGGACGCTTCAAGTTAAAATGTTCGGGTGTCCGTTTGTGAGCTCCGTTTGAAGGGGCTCACAAGCGGCCCCGAACGCATCCGTCCAGCCCTAATGCATTCTGAGTGGACGCGGATCCGCTCAGAATGCATCAGTCTGGCAGCGTTTGGGCTCCGCTCCGCTCAGCAGGCGGACACCTGAACGCTGCTTGCAGCGTTCGGGTGTCCGCCTGGCCGTGCGGAGGCAAGCGGATCCGTCCAGACTTACAATGTAAGTCAATGGGGACGGATCCGTTTGAAGATGACACACTGTGGCTCAATTTTCAAACGGATCCGTCCCCCATTGACTTTCAATGTAAAGTCTGGACGGATCCGTCTGAGGCTACTTTCACACTTAGAAATGTTTTAACAATATAATGCAGACGGATCCGCTCTGAACGCAAGTGTGAAAGTAAAGGGACTCCTGACTTTACATTGAAAGTCAATGGAGACGGATCCGTTTGCAATTGCACCATATTGTGTCAACGTCAAACGGATCCGTCCCCATTGACTTGCATTGTAATTCAGGACGGATCCGTTTGGCTCCGCACGGCCAGGCAGACACCAAAACGACTTTTTATTCATGTCCGTGGATCCTTCAAAAATCAAGGAAGACCCACGGACGAAAAAACGGTCACGGATCACGGACCTACGGACCCCGTTTTTGCGGACTGTGAAAAAATACTGTCGTGTGCATGAGGCCTAACAAGAAATAAAACGTAGCAGAAAACCTGTAAAACTAAAAAAACTAAAACTGGAATGGTTCTTTAACAATGCAGGTAGGGTTGCCACCTTTCCCCTAAAAAATATACTAGCCAAGCTAAGCCACACCCTAAAGGGGGTGTTGTTGTAGGCATGGCTTAACACTGGTCTCTACTTCATAATTTGGCTCCCAGAATTAATAATGCCCCCATTAGCGCCCCCCAGAGTTAATAATACCCCCCATTAGTGCCCCCAGTAATAGTAATGCCTCCATTAGTGCCCCAAGAATGAATAATTCCCCCATTAGTGCCCCTCAGTAATATTAATGCCCCCATGAGTGTCCCCCAGAATTAATAATGCTCCTATTAACATCCCCCAGAATTTATAATGCCCCCATTAGGTCCCCCCCGAATTAATAGTGCCCCCATTAGCACTCCCCCTAGAATTTATAGTGCCCCCTTTAGAGTCCCCCAGTAAAATAATGCCCCAGTAATAGTAATGCCCCCATTAGTGCCCCCAAGTAATAGTAATGCCCCATCAGTGCCCTCTAGAATTACTAATACCCCCATTAGTGCCCCAGTAATAGTAATGCCTCCATTAGTACCCCAACAATTAATAATGCCCACATTAGTGCCCCTCAGTAATATTAATCTCCCAATTAGTGCCCCCCAGAATTAATAATACCCCCATTAGCATCCCCCAAAATAAATAATTCCCCCATTAATGCCCACCAGGATTAATAATGCCCCCTTTAGCGAGCCCCCCCACAGAATTAATAGTGCCTAATTAGAGTCCGCCAGTAATATTAATGCCCCCAGTAATAGTAATGCCCCCATTAGTCCCCCCAGTAAAAGTAATGCCCCCAGAAAGCACTGTTAAAAGTACAGTTAGGAAAAAAAAATACCTCACCTCCTCCATTTGATGGCGCTGCTGTGAACACTCGCTTCTTACTTGAAGCTCAGGAAAGGACCTGCGCTTCAGCGTGATGATGTTTCGCAGGTCCTGTCCTGAGCTTCAAGTAAGCAGCGAGTGTTCACAGCAGCGCCATCAAATGGAGGAGGTGAGGTATTTTTTTTTTTCTTAACATAAGTGGAGGAGGGGGTGGGAGTTGAAGGCTGTACTAATGAGCGCTCCGCATAGGAAAATACTGGCAATTATTATTGCAGGTATAAAAGAATGAACGGCACCGGCAGGGGCACTAAATTACCATCTCTGCCTTCTATATGGGGAGCCTGGTTGTCATGGAAACCTCCTCATGGCTCTGTGTGCAGCTGAAAACTCTGCGAGGACATTCAGAAAAAAAGTACACGCCAGACAGTGTGTCCACCTAGTTAACACCGCTGATCTCACTCAGAAAGTGATGTTTGCGCAAATTTTTTACTATTACTTATGGAAACGACCCTGGGAAAGTGTCAATGTGCATTATAAAATATCTTGTATGAACTATAAAAGTACATTTAGATACAAATCTGATGTACAAAACTGTGCTAAGGACCATCAGTGAAGAAAATGCTCCCATGCTTGTGTCACTTCTCTAAGTATAGTGCATACTGTGCATACCAATGCAAATCAGCTCTCCTCAAGAAGGAAGAAACCCGTCTCTAGGAGCTGTGCCATTGCTCTATGCAAAAAACTATTTAAATTGGTATTCCCATCTTACACATTTATAGAATATCCTCAATACATAAAGGCCTAAATGTCTAATAGGGCCCTGCACCTGAACCCATCTACAGAACAGGGGCCTCACAGCCCCCCATCCCTCCTTGTGAAGTGGCTGCTGTGAGTGGAGAGGTGGTCAAGCATGCAATATTCTCTCCATTCACTTCTATGGGAGGTCTACAAACGGACGAGCCCAGAGAACTCATTGCAGTAGGAAAGTAACTATGAATGGGCAAATACACAAAGGATTGATTTAAAATGTTTTTTAGTTTTTTTTTGGTGTTTGTATACCAAAAAAATCACTTTCTCATCTACTCAAAAACAGAAAATCAGAATTTCAAATTTGAGAAAATTTTTCAGAAGTGGGTATGGTTAGTGGGTATTGTATATTAGCTCCATGTAGGATCATCAAGGAGGGGCAAAATCTCCTGAATGAGTAGTAAAAAGTTGGATATTACACAGTATATGGAGCAGCCCCAGTTTTCCCCTGTAAGGGTGCCTTCACACACAGCAGATTTTGTTGTAGAAAATGTCTGCAACTAAAAATCAGTTCCAATTCATCTGAATGGGGTTTGTTTTCGTGGAAAGCACATGGATTTCTTCAAACCCCATTCAGAAGAATAGAACTGATTTTAGGTCACAGAAATTTTATGCAACAAAATCTGCACGTGTGAAGACACCCTAAGGCATGGATGTCAAACTCATGGCCCTCCAGATGTTGCAAAACTACAACTCCCATCATTCCCTGATAGCTGTAGTATGCCCAGGCATGATGGGAGTTGTAGTTTTGCAACAGCTGGAGGGCCACGAGTTTGACATCCCTGCCCTAAGGGCTCATGCATACGAATGGGTACTGGCCGTTCCATGCATTGGGGGCCGCAATTCGTGGTCCCCAATGCACGGGCAGCATCAACTTGAATGGGTCTGTGATCCGTCTTCACGACAAAAAAATTTCTATTTTTCTGCGGTGCGGAGGCATGAAGAGAAACTGCATGGAATCAATCCGTGGTACTTCCATGGGGTTCCGTGCCTCTGTTCCACGGTTTGCACACTGCTGGTGCCCATATATTGCGGACCCGCTGTTTGCGGACTGCTATAAAGGCATGACGACCGGGCAACGGCCGTGTGCATGAGTCCTAACTAGGGCTTCAGTGAATACCCCAGGGACAATGGACAGCTGCTTACATCTATAAAAGTGACAATGCCGCTCATATGTCTTTTATGATTTCTAGGAGGACATACCTGTATATAAAAAATAATCTGTAGAAACAGAAGGAAAAAAAATAGAATAAAATTCAAATAAGGCAAAAAATATATATTAGGGTAAACTTTAGGAATTAAAAAAAGTAAACTATGAAATACAAAATATATGTTTCTTTTTGTTTTTGCTGTACTTTTAACATATACGTGCATGAAAAAAGCATACAAAACTGCAATTCTGTGGTTTTCCTTTTTTGTTAACATATATATTTGACAGATGTGCATAAATATATTTGTCTCCGTAAAAAATGTTTTGTTTTTGTGAAACCTTCCTTTTTTTTTAAAAGAAGATTTGAAGGCATCATTTGAAAAAAGCAAATACGGGTCTGGTGGAAGTCCCTTCTGCTTCCCGGGGCGGAACCTCAGGAGGCCTCTCTTTAAACCGACCCTGGCTGCAGTAAAAAGCGCAGCTGATATACAATGATTGAGGCTGTCTTTGGATGTTGTGAAGAGGCAGCGAAGCTCAATTTAGTGCCTTGGCCTCTTCAAACTGCCGATTGGTGGCAGTTTCAGAACCCCCCTGATCAGATGTTAATGACCTTTCCTAAGGTTATATCATCAATATTTTCCTCCTAGAAAAGGAGTCAGAGTAAAAAAAAAATTGAAAATAGCTTAGACCAGAATAAAGAAGAATATTCCCCTGTAGTGATCGGCCACAGCAGCCTCATGTCCATATCCAGGTGAAGAAGAAAGTAAACATCGTAGGGTGACCTGGGAATCGCTGGAAGCAGAGCAGAGGCGAATTAGTATAGTGACAATGGTTTTATTATTTTATATCATTCTATAATTTTACTCAGCAGGAGAAACCCCTTAAGGGATTTTAAAAAAGGAACTAATTTTGTTTATGCCCATAAAAACCCCTTAAGGACCGGACCATTTTTCTTGTAAATTTGTATTTTATTGAAATTTACATAAATTAAAAGTACAAACAGTGAAATAAAATGTTCTCTTCAATGTCCCAGATACAAGCATACAATGAAGTGCCTTGTGAGCGTTATTATTCCAGCATTATTACAATGAATGTAAATTAGGCCTCATGCACACGACAGTGTTTATTCACTGTCAGTGATTTGGCTTCAGTAGTCCGTGTCCGATTTTGCTTCAGTTGTGTTTCCTTGTGTCTTCCTTTTTTTTTTTTTTGTCTCACAGGAAAAAAAAAAGGAAGGTTAATGAAAAGTGTAATTTTATTGCACCAAGGTCTTGTAGAAAAAAACGGACGCGGACACGGATGACATACCAGTTGTGCATCCGTTTTTTTGACAGATCCATTGACTTGAATGGGTCCGTCCTCCGTTTTCCACTCACAAGAATAGGACAGGTTATATTTTTTTGACGGACTGGAATCACGGATCACGGACGCGGAGAAAAAACTGAGGACTATCAGTTTTTTTTCACAGCTCCATATAAATGAACGGGACCTCCGCTAAACTGTGAAAAATGACGGAACGGACGTGGATGCACACAACGGTCGTGTGCATGAGGCCTTAAATAAAGTTATTTTCCTTAAAAATATAACAAAGTACCTTTTTGGTCAACATAGTGAATTATGTTTACTACATAAAATTGTAAAAATAAGACATGTAAAGTAATCTTGTATTATATCCAACATAGGAAGATTCCGATTCTTTTACAATGGTAAAATGCAGAACGCTCTCCGCAGCCTATTGTTGACAAAGTCTTTATTTCTGGCTTCCCAGAGAGAGCGCTACACACCTTTGTGTATGAAGTTGGTTAAGATCGATAGTTATTAGGTCAGGGTTGTCATAAGAGAAACTCTCCACCTCTGTTATTTAAAGCCCTTGGTGAGGTAGCATTATAATAGAAAAGTAATGTTTATTCATCCATTAAAGCCTTACAAAAAAAAAAAAAACTGTATCTTTGTCAATGATATAGATAAGATAGTTTAGACAAGGGATCAGCAACCTCCGGCACTCCAGCTGTTGTCAAACTACGACTCCCAGCATGCTCCATTCACTTCTCTGGGAGTCCTGACAACAGCCAAGGAGGTGTGCATGCTGGGAGTTGTAGTTTCACCACAGCTGGAGTGCCGAAGGTTGCTGATCCCTGGTTTAGACTATACAGGTCCTTCTTAAAAAAATTAGCATATTGTGATAAAGTTCATTATTTTCTGTAATGTACAGATAAACATTAGACTTTCATATATTTTAGATTCATTACACACCAACTGAAGTAGTTCAAGCCTTTTATTGTTTTAATATTAATGATTTTGGCATACAGCTCATGAAAACCCAAAATTCCTATCTAAAAAAATTAGCATATCATGAAAAGGTTCTCTAAACGAGCTATTAACCTAATCATCTGAATCAACTAATTAACTCTAAATACCTGCAAAAGATTCCTGAGGCTTTTAAAAACTCCCAGCCTGGTTCATTACTCAAAACCGCAATCATGGGTAAGACTGCCGACCTGACTGCTGTCCAGAAGGCCATCATTGACACCCTCAAGCAAGAGGGTAAGACACAGAAAGAAATTTCTGAACAAATAGGCTGTTCCCAGAGTAGAGTTGAGCGAACACCTGGATGTTCGGGTTCGAGAAGTTCGGCCGAACTTCCCGGAAATGTTCGGGTTCGGGATCCGAACCCGAACCCCATTGAAGTCAATGGGGACCCAAACTTTTCGGTACTAAAAAGGCTGTAAAACAGCCCAGGAAAGGGCTAGAGGCCTGCAAAAGGCAGCAACATGTAGGTAAATCCCCTGCAAACAAATGTGGATAGGGAAATGAATTAAAATAAAAATTAAATAAATAAAAATTAACCAAAATCAATTGGAGAGAGGTCCCATAGCAGAGAATCTGGCTTCATGTCAGCAGAGAATCAGTCTGCATGTCATAGCAGAGAATCAGGCTTCACGTCAGCCACCACTGCAACAGTCCATTGTCATAAATTTAGGCCCAGCACCCAGGCAGAGGAGAGAGGTCCCGTAACAGACAATCTGGCTTCATGTCAGCAGAGAATCAGTCTGCATGTCATAGCAGAGAATCAGGCTTCACGTCAGCCACCAATGCAACAGTCCATTGTCATAAATTTAGGCCCAGCACCCAGGCAGAGGAGAGAGGTCCCGTAACAGACAATCTGGCTTCATGTCAGCAGAGAATCAGTCTGCATGTCATAGCAGAGAATCAGGCTTCACGTCAGCCACCAATGCAACAGTCCATTGTCAGATATTTAGGCCCAGCACCCAGGCAGAGGAGAGAGGTCCAGTAACAGACAATCTGGTTTCATGTCAGCAGAGAATCAGTCTTCATATCATAGCAGAGAATCAGGCTTCACGTCAGCCACCAATGCAACAGTCCATTGTCAGATATTTAGGCCCAGCACCCAGGCAGAGGAGAGAGGTCCCGTAACAGACAATCTGGCTTCATGTCAGCAGAGAATCAGTCTTCATATCATAGCAGAGAATCAGGCTTCACGTCACCCACCACTGTAAGAGTCCATTTTCATAAATTTAGGCCCAGCACCCAGGCAGAGGAGAGAGGTCCCGTAACAGACAATCTGGCTTCATGTCAGCAGAGAATCAGTCTTCATATCATAGCAGAGAATCAGGCTTCACGTCACCCACCACTGTAAGAGTCCATTTTCATAAATTTAGGCCCAGCACCCAGGCAGAGGAGAGAGGTCCCGTAACAGACAATCTGGCTTCATGTCAGCAGAGAATCAGTCTGCATGTCATAGCAGAGAATCAGGCTTCACGTCAGCCACCAATGCAACAGTCCATTGTCAGATATTTAGGCCCAGCACCCAGGCAGAGGAGAGAGGTCCAGTAACAGACAATCTGGCTTCATGTCAGCAGAGAATCAGTCTTCATATCATAGCAGAGAATCAGGCTTCACGTCAGCCACCAATGCAAGAGTCCATTGTCAGATATTTAGGCCCAGCACCCAGGCAGAGGAGAGAGGTCCCGTAACAGTCAATCTGGCTTCATGTCAGCAGAGAATCAGTCTTCATATCATAGCAGAGAATCAGGCTTCACGTCACCCACCACTGTAAGAGTCCATTTTCATAAATTTAGGCCCAGCACCCAGGCAGAGGAGAGAGGTCCCGTAACAGACAATCTGGCTTCATGTCAGCAGAGAATCAGTCTTCATATCATAGCAGAGAATCAGGCTTCACGTCACCCACCACTGTAAGAGTCCATTTTCATAAATTTAGGCCCAGCACCCAGGCAGATGAGAGAGGTCCCGTAACAGACAATCTGGCTTCATGTCAGCAGAGAATCAGTCTGCATGTCATAGCAGAGAATCAGGCTTCACGTCAGCCACCAATGCAACAGTCCATTGTCATAAATTTAGGCCCAGCACCCAGGCAGAGGAGAGAGGTCCCGTAACAGACAATCTGGCTTCATGTCAGCAGAGAATCAGTCTGCATGTCATAGCAGAGAATCAGGCTTCACGTCAGCCACCAATGCAACAGTCCATTGTCAGATATTTAGGCCCAGCACCCAGGCAGAGGAGAGAGGTCCCGTAACAGACAATCTGGTTTCATGTCAGCAGAGAATCAGTCTTCATATCATAGCAGAGAATCAGGCTTCACGTCAGCCACCAATGCAACAGTCCATTGTCAGATATTTAGGCCCAGCACCCAGGCAGAGGAGAGAGGTCCCGTAACAGACAATCTGGCTTCATGTCAGCAGAGAATCAGTCTTCATATCATAGCAGAGAATCAGGCTTCACGTCACCCACCACTGTAAGAGTCCATTTTCATAAATTTAGGCCCAGCACCCAGGCAGAGGAGAGAGGTCCCGTAACAGACAATCTGGCTTCATGTCAGCAGAGAATCAGTCTTCATATCATAGCAGAGAATCAGGCTTCACGTCACCCACCACTGTAAGAGTCCATTTTCATAAATTTAGGCCCAGCACCCAGGCAGAGGAGAGAGGTCCCGTAACAGACAATCTGGCTTCATGTCAGCAGAGAATCAGTCTGCATGTCATAGCAGAGAATCAGGCTTCACGTCAGCCACCAATGCAACAGTCCATTGTCAGATATTTAGGCCCAGCACCCAGGCAGAGGAGAGAGGTCCAGTAACAGACAATCTGGCTTCATGTCAGCAGAGAATCAGTCTTCATATCATAGCAGAGAATCAGGCTTCACGTCAGCCACCAATGCAAGAGTCCATTGTCAGATATTTAGGCCCAGCACCCAGGCAGAGGAGAGAGGTCCCGTAACAGTCAATCTGGCTTCATGTCAGCAGAGAATCAGTCTTCATATCATAGCAGAGAATCAGGCTTCACGTCACCCACCACTGTAAGAGTCCATTTTCATAAATTTAGGCCCAGCACCCAGGCAGAGGAGAGAGGTCCCGTAACAGACAATCTGGCTTCATGTCAGCAGAGAATCAGTCTTCATATCATAGCAGAGAATCAGGCTTCACGTCACCCACCACTGTAAGAGTCCATTTTCATAAATTTAGGCCCAGCACCCAGGCAGATGAGAGAGGTCCCGTAACAGACAATCTGGCTTCATGTCAGCAGAGAATCAGTCTTCATGTCATAGCAGAGAATCAGGCTTCACATCAGCCACCACTGCAACAGTCCATTGTCATAAATTTAGGCCCAGCACCCAGGCAGAGGAGAGAGGTCCCGTAACAGACAATCTGGCTTCATGTCAGCAGAGAATCAGTCTTCATATCATAGCAGAGAATCAGGCTTCACGTCACCCACCACTGTAAGAGTCCATTTTCATAAATTTAGGCCCAGCACCCAGGCAGAGGAGAGAGGTCCCGTAACAGACAATCTGGCTTCATGTCAGCAGAGAATCAGTCTTCATATCATAGCAGAGAATCAGGCTTCACGTCAGCCACCAATGCAACAGTCCATTGTCAGATATTTAGGCCCAGCACCCAGGCAGAGGAGAGAGGTCCCGTAACAGACAATCAGGCTTCACGTCAGCCACCAGTGCAACAGTCCATTGGCATATATTTAGGCCCAGCACCCAAGCAGAGGAGAGAGGTCCCGTAACAGAGAATCTGGCTTCATGTCAGCAGAGAATTAGTCTGCATGTCATAGCAGAGAATCAGGCTTCACGTCACCCAACATTGGAACAGTCCATTGGCATATATTTAGGCCCCGGCACCCAGACAGAGGAGAGGTTCATTCAAATTTGGGTAGCCTCGCAATATAATGGTAAAATGAAAATAAAAATAGGATTGAATGAGGAAGTGCCCTGGAGTACAATAATATATGGTTAAGGGGAGGTAGTTAATGTCTAATCTGGACAAGGGACGGACAGGTCCTGTGGGATCCATGCCTGGTTCATTTTTATGAACGTCAGCTTGTCCACATTGGCTGTAGACAGGCGGCTGCGTTTGTCTGTAATGACGCCCCCTGCCGTGCTGAATACACGTTCAGACAAAACGCTGGCCGCCGGGCAGGCCAGCACCTCCAAGGCATAAAAGGCTAGCTCTGGCCACGTGGACAATTTAGAGACCCAGTAGTTGAATGGGGCCGAACCATCAGTCAGTACGTGGAGGGGTGTGCACACGTACTGTTCCACCATGTTAGTGAAATGTTGCCTCCTGCTAACACGTTGCGTATCAGGTGGTGGTGCAGTTAGCTGTGGCGTGTTGACAAAACTTTTCCACATCTCTGCCATGCTAACCCTGCCCTCAGAGGAGCTGGCCGTGACACAGCTGCCTTGGCGACCTCTTGCTCCTCCTCTGCCTTGGCCTTGGGCTTCCACTTGTTCCCCTGTGACATTTGGGAATTCTCTCAGTAGCGCGTCTACCAACGTGCGCTTGTACTCGCGCATCTTCCTATCACGCTCCAGTGCAGGAAGTAAGGTGGGCACATTGTCTTTGTAGCGTGGATCCAGCAGGGTGGCAACCCAGTAGTCCGCACACGTTAAAATGTGGGCAACTCTGCTGTCGTTGCGCAGGCACTGCAGCATGTAGTCGCTCATGTGTGCCAGGCTGCCCAGGGGTAAGGACAAGCTGTCCTCTGTGGGAGGCGTATCGTCATCGTCCTGCCTTTCCCCCCAGCCACGCACCAGTGATGGACCCGAGCTGCGTTGGGTGCCACCCCGCTGTGACCATGCTTCATCCTCATCCTCCTCCACCTCCTCCTCATCCTCGTCCTCCAGTAGTGGGCCCTGGCTGGCCACATTTGTACCTGGCCTCTGCTGTTGCCAAAAACCTCCCTCTGAGTCACTTCGAAGAGACTGGCCTGAAAGTGCTAAAAATGACCCCTCTTCCTCCTCCTCCTCCTCCTACTGGGCCACCTCCTCTTCCATCATCGCCCTAAGTGTTTTCTCAAGGAGACATAGAAGTGGTATTGTAACGCTGATAACGGCGTCATCGCCACTGGCCATGTTGGTGGAGTACTCGAAACAGCGCAACAGGGCACACAGGTCTCGCATGGAGGCCCAGTCATTGGTGGTGAAGTGGTGCTGTTCCGTAGTGCGACTGACCCGTGCGTGCTGCAGCTGAAACTCCACTATGGCCTGCTGCTGCTCGCACAGTCTGTCCAGCATGTGCAAGGTGGAGTTCCACCTGGTGGGCACGTCGCATATGAGGCGGTGAGCGGAATGGCCGAAGTTACGCTGTAGCGCAGACAGGCGAGCAGCGGCAGGATGTGAACGCCGGAAGCGCGAACAGACGGCCCGCACTTTATGCAGCAGCTCTGACATGTCGGGGTAGTTGTGAATGAACTTCTGCACCACCAAATTCAGCACATGCGCCAAGCAAGGGATGTGCGTCAAACCGGCTAGTCCCAGAGCTGCAACGAGATTTCGCCCATTATCGCACACCACCAGGCCGGGCTTGAGGCTCACCGGCAGCAACCACTCGTCGGTCTGTTGTTCTATACCCCGCCACAACTCCTGTGCGGTGTGGGGCCTGTCCCCCAAACATATGAGTTTCAGAATGGCCTGCTGACGTTTACCCCGGGCTGTGCTGAAGTTGGTGGTGAAGGTGTGTGGCTGACTGGATGAGCAGGTGGAAGAAGAGGAGGAGGAAGCTGAGTAGGAGGAGGTGGCAACAGGAGGCAAAGAATGTTGCCCTGCGATCCTTGGCGGCGGAAGGACGTGCGCCAAACAGCTCTCCGCCTGGGGCCCAGCTGCCACTACATTTACCCAGTGTGCAGTTAGGGAGATATAGCGTCCCTGGCCGTGCTTACTGGTCCACGTATCTGTGGTTAGGTGGACCTTGCTACAGATGGCGTTGCGCAGTGCACACTTGATTTTATCGGATACTTGGTTGTGCAGGGAAGGCACGGCTCTCTTGGAGAAGTAGTGCCGGCTGGGAACAACATACTGTGGGACAGCAAGCGACATGAGCTGTTTGAAGCTGTCTGTGTCCACCAGCCTAAATGACAGCATTTCATAGGCCAGTAGTTTAGAAATGCTGGCATTCAGGGCCAGGGATCGAGGGTGGCTAGGTGGGAATTTACGCTTTCTCTCAAATGTTTGTGAGATGGAGAGCTGAACGCTGGCGTGTGACATGGTTGAGATGCTTGGTGACGGAGGTGGTGGTGGTGTTGGTGGTACATCCCCTGTTTGCTGGGCGGCAGGTGCCAACGTTCCTTCAGAGGCGGAGGAAGAGGCCGAGGCGGCAGCAGCAGAAGAGGCCGAGGCGGCAGCAGCAGAAGAGGTAGCAGGGGGAGCCTGAGTGACTTCCTTGTTTTTAAGGTGTTTACTCCACTGCAGTTCATGCTTTGCATGCAGGTGCCTGGTCATGCAGGTTGTGCTAAGGTTCAGAACGTTAATGCCTCGCTTCAGGCTCTGATGGCACAGCGTGCAAACCACTCGGGTCTTGTCGTCAGCACATTGTTTGAAGAAGTGCCATGCCAGGGAACTCCTTGAAGCTGCCTTTGGGGTGCTCGGTCCAAGATGGCGGCGGTCAGTAGCAGGCGGAGTCTCTTGGCGGCGGGTGTTCTGCTTTTGCCCACTGCTCCCTCTTTTGCTACGCTGTTGGCTCGGTCTCACCACTGCCTCTTCCTCCGAACTGTGAAAGTCAGTGGCACGACCTTCATTCCATGTGGGGTCTAGGACCTCATCGTCCCCTGCATCGTCTTCCACCCAGTCTTGATCCCTGACCTCCTGTTCAGTCTGCACACTGCAGAAAGACGCAGCAGTTGGCACCTGTGTTTCGTCATCATCAGAGACATGCTGAGGTGGTATTCCCATGTCCTCATCATCAGGAAACATAAGTGGTTGTGCGTCAGTGCATTCTATGTCTTTCACCGCTGGGGAAGGGCTAGGTGGATGCCCTTGGGAAACCCTGCCAGCGGAGTCTTCAAACAGCATAAGAGACTGCTGCATAACTTGAGGCTGAGACAGTTTCCCTGGTATGCATGGGGGTGATGTGACAGACTGATGGGGTTGGTTTTCAGGCGCCATCTGTGCGCTTTCTGCAGAAGACTGGGTGGGAGATAATGTGAACGTGCTGGATCCACTGTCGGCCACCCAATTGACTAATGCCTGTACCTGCTCAGGCCTTACCATCCTTAGAACGGCATTGGGCCCCACCATATATCGCTGTAAATTCTGGCGGCTACTGGGACCTGAGGTAGTTGGTACACTAGGACGTGTGGATGTGGCAGAACGGCCACGTCCTCTCCCAGCACCAGAGGGTCCACTAACACCACCACGACCATGTCCGCGTCCCTTACTAGATGTTTTCCTCATTGTTATCGTTCACCACAACAACAAAAATATTATTTGGCCCAATGTATTGTATTCAAATTCAGCTGAATATAAATTGTAGGCCTAGTATTTAGGCGCTGGGTGACCGGTATAGATTTACTGACAGAATTAGACTTGGAAATGCACAGTAGCGTGTGTGTGAAGTTATTCTGAATGACCCTATGTGCACCTTGAATATTATATACCCTTTTAGGGATAGATTTCAAATAGCTCTGATACAGCAGAAACCACTAAATTATGAAATTGCTAAATTGTGAATTGTATTTCAACCCAGAACAAAAAATGTGCTTTGACGGACACTAAATAACTTGCCCAGCCAGAACAGTACAGCGGTAACAACAGATTTAGCGGGATATAAATTTGAGGCCTAGTATTTAGGCGCTGGGTGACCGGTATGGATTTACTGACAGAATTAGACTTGGAAATGCACAGTAGCGTGTGTGTGAAGTTATTCTGAATGACCCTATGTGCACCTTGAATATTATATTCCCTTTTAGGGATAGATTTCAAATAGCTCTGATATAGCAGAAATTACTAAATTATGAAATTGCTAAATTGGGAATTGTATTTCAACCCAGAACAAAAAATGTGCTTTGACGGACACTAAATAACTTGCCCAGCCAGAACAGTACAGCGGTAACGACAGATTTAGCGGGATATAAATTTGAGGCCTAGTATTTAGGCGCTGGGTGACCGGTATGGATTTACTGACAGAATTAGACTTGGAAATGCACAGTAGCGTGTGTGTGAAGTTATTCTGAATGACCCTATGTGCACCTTGAATATTATATACCCTTTTAGGGATAGATTTCAAATAGCTCTGATATAGCAGAAACCACTAAATTATGAAATTGCTAAATTGGGAATTGTATTTCAACCCAGAACAAAAAATGTGCTTTGACGGACACTAAATAACTTGCCCAGCCACAACAGTACAGCGGTAACGACAGATTTAGCGGGATATAAATTTGAGGCCTAGTATTTAGGCGCTGGGTGACCGGTATGGATTTACTGACAGAATTAGACTTGGAAATGCACAGTAGCGTGTGTGTGAAGTTATTCTGAATGACCCTATGTGCACCTTGAATATTATATACCCTTTTAGGGATAGATTTCAAATAGCTCTGATACAGCAGAAACCACTAAATTATGAAATTGCTAAATTGTGAATTGTATTTCAACCCAGAACAAAAAATGTGCTTTGACGGACACTAAATAACTTGCCCAGCCAGAACAGTACAGCGGTAACAACAGATTTAGCGGGATATAAATTTGAGGCCTAGTATTTAGGCGCTGGGTGACCGGTATGGATTTACTGACAGAATTAGACTGGGATATGGCCAAAAAATAACCACACTATTGCTGGTTAAATGCACTTGGTGTGACAGCTTGACCAACCACACTACTGAGGGTTAAATGCACTTGGTGAAAGGCGCAGCTTGCCCCTGATGTAGTATATGGCCAAAAAATGAACAGACTATTGCTGGTTAAATGCACTTGGTGTGACAGCTTGACCAACCACACTACTGAGGGTTAAATGCACTTTGTGACGGGCGCAGCTTGCCCCTGTGTCATGGAACCATGAACCAGACGTACAACAAGAGATAAGTGGAAAATAAGAAGGTTTTATTGAAGAGCAAGCCGTAAGCAAAGTCCAAACGGATGGCTAAACCGAAGCAGGGTCTTGCGGAGACAGAGGTCAGGAACCAGAAGGGTAGTCAGACGAAGCCAGGATCAGGAACCAACGGGGTAGTCAGACGAAGCCGGAATCAGGAACCAACGGGGTAGTCAGACGAAGCCGGAATCAGGAACCAGAAGCAGCAGCAGTCTTGGAAGCATGTGAACACAGGAGGACCAAGCAAGGAACTGAAGCCACAGACCTCCTATATATATGAGCTAGGCATCCAGCTCCTCCCAGTGGGAAGGAGGAGCCGCAGGGTGGGAGGCTACAAGAAAACCCAGAAACCAAGATGGCCGCCAGCACATGTCAAACGAAGGGAACAGCAAGGAGGTAAGACCATGACAGTACCTCCCCCTCAAGGGCCCCTCCTCCGCGGAGTAAGGAACGGTTTCTGAGGGAAGCGTGCGTGGAAGGCTCGGAGCCAGACAGGAGCATGGACATCTGCGGAGGGAACCCAGGAACGCTCCTCTGGACCATAACCACGCCAATGGACCAAAAACTGCACCCGGCCGCGGACCAGGCGTGAGTCCAGGATATTGCTCACCTCATACTCCTCACGATTGCCCACTTGGACCGGACGAGGCCGAGGAATCGAGGAAGTGAAACGATTACACACCAGTGGCTTCAACAGGGAGACATGAAACACGTTGGAGATCCGCATGCCAGGAGGAAGCGCAAGGGCATAGGCTACCGGGTTTACCCTGCGAAGCACTCGGAAGGGACCAACAATGCGAGGCGCCAGCTTGGGAGTGGGCACTCGAAGGTTGAGGTTGCGGGTGGACAACCATACGCGGTCTCCGACCTGGTAGGAAGGAGCGGGCGCTCGTCTGCGATCAGCCTGGAGTTTCTGGCGCTGCGCAGAGACCTCAAGGGACCTCTGGATCTGTACCCAAGAAGCACGTAGGACGGAAAGGTGATCCTCCACAGCCGGAATATCCTGGGGAGAGAATACCTCCGGTAACACGGCAGGTTGGAACCCATAATTGGCCATGAAGGGAGACGTCCCAGAGGAAGAGTTCACCGCCGTGTTCCTGGCAAACTCAGCCCAAGGCAGGAGGTCAACCCAATTGTCTTGGTGATCGGAGACATAGCAACGAAGGAATTGCTCCAAGGCCTGATTGGATCGTTCTGCGGCCCCATTGGACTGAGGGTGGTAGGCCGAGGAGAAAGAGAGATGAATCCCCAACTGGGAGCAAAAGGCGCGCCAGAACCTGGACACAAACTGACTCCCCCGATCCGACACAATCTCCTTGGGCAAACCGTGCAACCGGAAGACCTCCCTGGCAAAAATCGAGGCCAACACTTGTGCAGAGGGTAACTTCTTGAGAGGAACACAGTGGCACATTTTGGAAAACCGATCCACTATCATGAGAATGACCGTATGGCCTCGGGATGCAGGGAGGTCCACAATGAAATCCATCCCCAGGTGTGACCATGGACGCTCCCCGGTGGCTATGGGTTGCAAAAGGCCCAACGGAAGGTGCCGAGGGGACTTACTCTGGGCACAAACGGAGCATGCCGCTACATATGCGGCGATGTCGGAACATAGGGAAGGCCACCAGAACAGACGTGAAACAGCCCAGGACAGCTGATTCTTTCCAGGATGCCCCGCGGCCTTGGAGTTATGGTAGGTTCGCAACAACCGAGTGCGCAACTCCTCAGGCACAAAACACCTGCCGTTGGGTCTCCCAGAGGGAGCACCAGATTGAGCCGCCAAAATCTGCTCACCCAGGGGAGAGGTCAGGCTGGTGCGAATGGCGGCCAGGATCTGATTCGGAGGTATGACCGAAGTCGGAATCGACTCCTCCCCGGACAGCTCGGAGTACTGCCGTGATAAGGCATCCGCTCTGATGTTCTTGGAACCGGGTAGGTAGGAGACCACGTAATTAAAACGTGACAAGAACAGAGCCCATCTGGCCTGACGTGGTGTCAATCTCTTGGCCTCAGAGAGGTAGGTCAGATTCTTGTGGTCCGTCAGGATGAGAACCGGAACCACCGAGCCCTCGAGCAAGTGCCTCCATTCTTTAAGGGCCTGCACGATGGCCAATAACTCCCTGTCACCAATCTGATAGTTGCACTCCGCGGAAGACAGTTTCCGGGAGTAAAACCCACAAGGAAGCAGAGGACCCTCCGGTGTTCTACGCTGAGACAGGAGGGCGCCTACTCCCGTCTCAGACGCGTCCACCTCAAGGACAAACGGCAACCCAGGGTTGGGATGCGACAGAATCGGAGCCGACACAAAGGCGGACTTTAGAGCCTCAAAAGCTCGGATGGCCTCGGGCGGCCAGACCTGGGGATTGCTGCCCTTCCTGGTCAGATCCGTGAGAGGCTTGGCTAGCATGGAAAAGTCCCTGATGAACTTCCGATAATAATTGGCGAAGCCCAAAAAGCGCTGCAGGGCACGAAGACCACTGGGCTGGGGCCACTGTAAGACAGCCGAAACCTTCTCAGGATCCATGGAGAACCCCTCAGCGGAAATGATGTAACCTAAGAAGGTTACCTGGGATCGGTGAAATTCGCATTTCTCAAGCTTACCGAACAGCCTGTTCTCTCGTAACCGTTGCAACACTCGTCTGACATCCAGAACGTGGGCCTCCATGGATTCAGAATATACCAAGATGTCATCCAAATAGACCACCACACACTGCTGCAACAGGTCACGGAAAACATCGTTGATGAATTCCTGGAAGACTGCGGGCGCATTGCACAACCCAAAGGGCATAACCAAGGATTCATAATGACCGGTCCTGGTGTTAAACGCGGTCTTCCACTCATCGCCCGCCTTGATCCTTACCAGGTTATATGCCGCCCTCAGGTCGAGTTTGGTAAAGACCGTGGCCCCTTTGAGGCGATCGAACAGCTCGGAAATCAAGGGTATCGGGTAAGCGTTCTTTATCGTGATGCGATTGAGACCCCTGTAATCGATGCAAGGCCTCAATTCACCGCCCTTCTTTTTCACAAAGAAAAATCCAGCCCCTGCCGGGGACGAGGATTTGCGAATGTGTCCGCGTGAAAGCGCCTCCCTCACGTACTCCTCCATGGCCTCATTCTCCGCTACCGACAGTGGATAGACTTTGCCACGAGGAGGAACGGCACCAGATTGTAACTCTATGGCACAATCGTATGGGCGGTGCGGAGCTAGGGCAACCGCACGCACCTTATCGAATACATCCCGGTACTCCTCGTATTCAGGAGGCAACAGAGAGTCCGAGGAAGTACTCAGCAACTTGACAGGCCCATGGATGCAACTAGCCCCACACTGCGGTGACCACGAGAGGATCTCGGCCGATTTCCAATCGAAAGTCGGATTATGCTTCTGGAGCCAGGGGTACCCCAAGACCACCGAGTAGTGTGGAGACGAAATAACCTGGAGACAGACCGACTCTCTGTGAACGGCACCAATGGCCATCCCCACTGGAAGGGTCTCATGAGTCACGTGTGGCGGCAGAAGGGGTCTGCCGTCTATCGCCTCAAGAGCCAGTGGGGAACCTCGAGGCTGCAGAGGAATGGAATTGGCGGCAGCGAACACACTATCAATGAACAAACCACCAGCACCAGAGTCCACCAACGCCTGGGTCGTCACCGAGCCCCCGACCCAGGAGAGGACAACAGTAATCAGTGGTTTGTCAACACGGGAAACCGGGGACGAGGAGACTCCACCCAAGATCTGCCCCCGACAGGATCTCAGGTGCGAGCGTTTCCCGGACAGTTCGGGCATGCCAACCGAAAATGCCCACCGAGACCACAGTACATGCATCGGCCCTCGCGTCTCCGGAGTACCCTCTCCCCCTCGGACAGGCGAGCAAACCCCAGCTGCATGGGTTCACCCCCAGACAAGTCATCCCCAGGAGGCGTGGGAGGAGAGGGAGGCACGGGTGGGACAGCAAACGTAGGCGCCAATCTGTTAGAAGGCCTCCGCAGGCTCTCCTTAAAGGAAGGTCTCTCCCTGAGTCTGGTGTCAATCAAAATCAGGAAAGAAATAAGAGACTCGAGCTCCACTGGTAGGTCCTTAGCTGCAACCTCATCCTTCAAGGCATCCGAGAGACCATGAGAGAAAGCAGCGACCAGAGCCTCATTATTCCAGCCCACCTCTGCTGCCAGGGTACGAAACTCAATGGCGTATTCAGCTACGGATCGTGAACCCTGTCTGATGGACATAAGGAGCTTCGCAGCAGAGGCAGCACGAGCCGGCACATCGAATACCTTCCGAAGAGAAGCAACAAAACCGGAAAACTCGGCAACCACCGGATTGTTGTTCTCCCATAAAGGGCTGGCCCAGGCCAAGGCCTTGTCCGAGAGCAGCGAGATCAAGAAGCCCACCTTTGATCTCTCAGTAGGAAAGGCATGTGGCAGCAACTCGAAGTAAATGCCCACCTGGTTAAGAAAACCTCGGCACTGAGTTGGCTCTCCCCCAAAGCGCTGTGGAAGGGGGGCAGAACCGGTCATACCCTGAAACACCACAGGCGCAGCAACAGGTGTCAGGGTAGACTCTGGCGCAACAACCGGAGCGGCAGTAGGAGCGGGCCCAGGAGCGACAACCGACCCATCGGCAACGGAAGCTAAATGAGCCGTGCGTTCAAGCAGGGTTTGCAACGCCACAGCGAACCGACCCAACAGGTGATCCTGCTGATCAAGTCTGGCAACCAGCGTAGGTAGCGAGGGTGGCCCTGTACCGTCAGAATTCATGGCTTGGTCCTAATGTCATGGAACCATGAACCAGACGTACAACAAGAGATAAGTGGAAAATAAGAAGGTTTTATTGAAGAGCAAGCCGTAAGCAAAGTCCAAACGGATGGCTAAACCGAAGCAGGGTCTTGCGGAGACAGAGGTCAGGAACCAGAAGGGTAGTCAGACGAAGCCAGGATCAGGAACCAACGGGGTAGTCAGACGAAGCCGGAATCAGGAACCAACGGGGTAGTCAGACGAAGCCGGAATCAGGAACCAGAAGCAGCAGCAGTCTTGGAAGCATGTGAACACAGGAGGACCAAGCAAGGAACTGAAGCCACAGACCTCCTATATATATGAGCTAGGCATCCAGCTCCTCCCAGTGGGAAGGAGGAGCCGCAGGGTGGGAGGCTACAAGAAAACCCAGAAACCAAGATGGCCGCCAGCACATGTCAAACGAAGGGAACAGCAAGGAGGTAAGACCATGACACCCTGATGTAGTATATGGCCAAAAAATGAACAGACTATTGCTGGTTAAATGCACTTGGTGTGACAGCTTGACCAACCACACTACTGAGGGTTAAATGCACTTGGTGACGGGCGCAGCTTGCCCCTGATGTAGTATATGGCCAAAAAATGAACAGACTATTGCTGGTTAAATGCACTTGGTGTGACAGCTTGACCAACCACACTACTGAGGGTTAAATGCACTTGGTGACGGGCGCAGCTTGCCCCTGATGTAGTATATGGCCAAAAAATGAACAGACTATTGCTGGTTAAATGCACTTGGTGTGACAGCTTGACCAACCACACTACTGAGGGTTAAATGCACTTGGTGACGGGCGCAGCTTGCCCCTGATGTAGTATATGGCCAAAAAATGAACAGACTATTGCTGGTTAAATGCACTTGGTGTGACAGCTTGACCAACCACACTACTGAGGGTTAAATGCACTTGGTGACGGGCGCAGCTTGCCCCTGATGTAGTATATGGCCAAAAAATAAACAGACTATTGCTGGTTAAATGCACTTGGTGTGACAGCTTCACCCTGATGTAGGCTTTAGCCAAAAAACAACCACACCATTGAGGGTTAAATGCCCTTGGTCGCAGCTTGTGCTGGCGCACCACAAGACACAACATGGCCGCCGATCACCCCAGAAAAAAGTGACTGACAAACGGTCTGGGCAGCCTAAAAACAGTGAGCAATTGAGTATCAGCAGCTCAATGACCCACAGCTGCAGATCGATCAATAACCAAGTCCTTTGGAGGAGTTAATCTGCCTAATCTCGCCCTACTGTCGCAGCCGCAACCTCTCCCTACGCTAATCAGAGCAGAGTGACGGGCGGCGCTATGTGACTCCAGCTTAAATAGAGGCTGGGTCACATGGTGCTCTGGCCAATCACAGCCATGACAATAGTAGGCATGGCTGTGACGGCCTCTTGGGGCAAGTAGTATGACGCTTGTTGATTAGCTGCTTTGCAGCCTTTCAAAAAGCGCCAAGAAAGCGTCACAAACGCGCCAAGAAAGCGACGAACACCGAACCCGAACCCGGACTTTTACGAAAATGTCCGGGTTCGGGTCCGTGTCACGGACACCCCAAAATTCGGTACGAACCCGAACTATACAGTTCGAGTTCGCTCATCCCTATCCCAGAGTGCTGTATTAAGGCACCTCAGTGGGAAGTCTGTGGGAAGGAAAAAGTGTGGCAGAAAACGCTGCACAACGAGAAGAGGTGACCGGACCCTGAGGAAGATTGTGGAGAAGGACCGATTCCAGACCTTGGGGGACCTGCGGAAGCAGTGGACTGAGTCTGGAGTAGAAACATCCAGAGCCACCGTGTACAGGCGTGTGCAGGAAATGGGCTAAAGGTGCCGCATTCGCCAGGTCAAGCCACTTTTGAACCAGAAACAGCGGCAGAAGCGCCTGACCTGGGCTACAGGGAAGCAGCACTGGACTGTTGCTCAGTGGTCCAAAGTACTTTTTTCGGATGAAAGCTAATTTTGCATGTCATTTGGAAATCAAGGTGCCAGATTCTGGAGGAAGACTGGGGAGAGGGAAATGCCAAAATGCCTGAAGTCCAGTGTCAAGTATCCACAGTCAGTGATGGTCTGGGGTGCCATGTCAGCTGCTGGTGTTGGTCCACTGTGTTTTATCAAGGGCAGGGTCAATGCAGCTAGCTATCAGGAGATTTTGGAGCACTTCATACTTCCATCTGCTGAAAAGCTTTATGGAGATGAAGATTTCATTTTTCAGCACGACCTGGCACCTGCTCACAGTGCCAAAACCACTGGTAAATGGTTTACTGACCATGGTATTACTGTGCTCAATTGGCCTGCCAACTCTCCTGACCTGAACCCCATAGAGAATCTGTGGGATATTGGGAAGAGAAAGTTGAGAGACGCAAGACCCAACACTCTGGATGAGCTTAAGGCCGCTATCGAAGCTTCCTGGGCCTCCATAACACATCAGCAGTGCCACAGGCTGATTGCCTCCATGCCACGCCGCATTGAAGCAGTCATTTCTGCAAAAGGATTCCCGACCAAGTATTGAGTGCATAACTGAACATCATTATTTGAAGGTTGACTTTTTTTGTATTAAAAACACTTTTCTTTTATTGGTCGGATGAAATATGCTAATTTTTTTAGATAGGAAATTTGGGTTTTCATGAGCTGTATGCCAAAATCATCAATATTAAAACAATAAAAGGCTTGAACTACTTCAGTTGGTGTGTAATGAATCTAAAATATATGAAAGTCTAATGTTTATCAGTACATTACAGAAAATAATGAACTTTATCACAATTTGCTAATTTTTTTAGAAGGACCTGTATATACAGTGCAGCCCATAATTATTCATACCGCTGGCAAATTTTTACTTAAAGTTACTTTTAGTCAACCAGCAAGTAATTTTTTGACAGGAAATGACATAGGTGTCTCCCAAAAGATAATAAGACGATGTATAAGAGGCATTATTGTGGGGGAAAAAATAATTCTCAGCTTTCATTTACATTTTAACAAAAAATACAAGATGTTCCGCACTGTGGAAAATCTCAGAGGACATGGTCGGAAGCCAAAAGTGACACCTGTGCTGGCCAGGAGGATAGTTAGAGAGGTGAAAAAGAATCCAAGGATCACCACCAAAGCCATCCTGGTGAATCTGGGCTCTGCTGGTGGCAATGTCTCAAGGCAGACAATCCAACGGACACTGCACAATGCAGACCAAGGAGGATGCCACTTCTCCAGATAAGGCACACAAAAGCTCCGTTGGCCTTTGCAAAAGCTCATGTGGACAAAGAAGAAGACTTCTGGTCTTCTGTGTTATGGTCAGATGAAACAAAAATTGAATTGTTTGGTCACTATGATGTTTCCTTCATTTGGTGTAAAAAAGGAGAAGCCTTCAACCCAAAGAACACCATCCCCACTGTCAAACATGGTGGTGGGAGCCTAATGCTTTGGGGGTGTTTTTCAGCCAATGGACCAGGGAACCTAATCACAGTAAATGGCACCATGAAAAAAGAGCAATACATGAGGATTCTCAACGACAACATCAGGCAGTCTGCAGAGAAACTTGGCCTCGGGCACCAGTTGACATTTCAGCATGACAATGACCCAAAACGAAAAATATGGAAAATTCAGCCCGCACAACCCCTAGCAGGTGCAGATTGCTATGGCGAAATAGAGATATAAATGTAAAAACACAAAATGCAATCGCACACTGCAACCAGCACTCTGCCCTGCCTTTATGCTGGATGTTGAATAAGGCATTGGTGTACATTTTGGCCAAAGCGTAATAAGCCACTCACCACGTCAAGGTCGCCTTCATGAGTGGTCCCTAACACTAGTTCCTACCTTTTATGGGCCATGACAGCCACATAAAGTCCAGGGAGCGCAGGCACAGCATGCACGCCAAGCACACTCTGCTTTTAACCCCATCCGGTGCCATTACAGCTTTCATCGGATCCAGGGATGCAAGTACTCACATGCATGCTGAGCCCACTATATACTTCTCCTGGAGCTTAATGGCTACTGGTAGGTGCTGTATAAGCAGACTCAGTTTTATACTGACTTTAAAACCAGCCTCCAGGGGGCAGATTAACTGGACAGATTAACACACAGCAAAAGTGGTGAAGAAATGGTTAGCAGACAACAACATTAATGATTTGGAGTGGCCCAGCCAGAGTCCAGACTTGAATCCAATTGAGAATCTGTGGAGGGAGCTAAAGATCAGGGTGATGGCAAGAAGACCCTCCAACCTGAAAGATTTGGAGCTCATTGCTAAAGATGAATGGGCAAAAATACCTGTGGAGACATGCAAAAAGCCGGGCTGCAATTATAGGAAGCGTTTGATTGCTCTAATAGCCAATAAAGGCTTTTCTATTGATTATTGAGAAGGGTATGAATAATTTTGGACTGGACACTTTTTGATCAAATGTAAATAAAAACTGAGAAATGTTTTTTTTCCCACAATAATGCCTCTTGTACATCGTCTTATTATCTTCTGGGAGACACCTATGTCATTTCCCGTCAAAAAATTACTTGCTGGTTGAATAAAAGTAACTTTAAGTCAAAATTTGCCAGCGGTATGAATAATTATGGGCAGCACTAAAGTTGAACAGAAGTAAAAGAAAAAAAAAAGGAAAGAATAAGAAAATTAAGAACAAAACCCAAAAAAGAATAAACATTGTCATATTTGTATCCATATTATTATCCATAGATTAAGTGCATTGTCATCTAGTCCATAAATTTAGCAATCTTGTTAGAAATGGCGTAATCGTTCCATCTAGTGTTGAGCGAGCATGCTCGGTCAAACTGCTTTTCGGCTCGAGTATCGCTGTGTTCGGCAAATGGCGGTACTCGGTCGAGTACCGCATGTGCTCGAGCGCCATGCTCGAGTCTCCTCCTAAGTCTCCTAAGTACTGCCATCACTGTAATGCCGTAGCCTTGTTGGTTACTGGCATTACAGTGATTGGCTGGCCGGAACATGTGATCGGGTGCTATATACACGATGGCATGTTTTCGGCTAATTATTAGTCAGGGAGAGCTGCGCTTAGGAAGAGAGAGATAGAGTAGGGAGTGTGATCGCAATCTATTTAGTTGAAAAACGTTTCAAAGACCCAAAAGTCCTTTTAAGAACTATTGTGTGTGGTGGCAGCAATATAATATAGCCGTCAATTTTTTTTTCTATACTTTTTTCTATAGAAGGTTTCTGCAGTGACTTGTGACATCTGTGCAATACCGTGTGTGTGTCAGGGCCAGAGATAGAAAAAACATCAGTGAAATCTAGCATATTTTTTCCATACTTTTACGTACTTTTCCTATAGAAGGGTGTCTGCAGTGACTTCTGACATCTGTGCAATACCTTCTGTGTGTCAGGGCCAGAGATATAAAAAATATAAGTGAAATATATTTTCCTTTTTCCATACTTTTACGTACTTTTTCCATATACTGTGCTTGCTGTAGACTGTGACATCCGTGCCACATCTTGTGTGTCAAGCTTGCATATAACATTTAATACGTTATGAAGAAGGCAAGCATTAAGGGACTGGGATGTAGCCGTGATGCTGATGGTTCACGCAGAGGCCGTGGCCCTGGGCGTATTGAAACTGTGCCTGCTGCCAGAGCACAAGAAAAACAATCATCCACGATACCTAGCTTCATGTCCCAGTTTGAAGGGCATTGCAGGACAAAACTCTTGAAGTTAGACCAGTGCGACCAGGTGGTCGGTTGGATTGCAGCAGATAATGCTTTCAGTTGGTTAAGCACCACCCTGTCTTCCACCAAGTCCAGTCTCAGTAGCCAAGGGTCTGGTCAACAACACAATCCTCACCCTGATCCACCTTCCTCCTGCAGCCAGCCAGTCGCAGGGGCAACACGTAAGGTGCACTGTGGACCGATGAGGGGCCAAATGATATAACACACAGTTCATCAGTTTACTCACGGTTAGCAGATAGCCTCCCTGGGCTGGCAGCACAGTGTTGAGGTGGACAGCACGAAATCCTCCGGGGCACGCTCTGTGTAGGGAAGCATCAGCCAAGATGGTGGTTGAGGTGCCCTTGATGTTAAGGGTGCTTAGGGTGCTTGTTGCGGCTGAGTCCCTGGATGATTTTTGTCATGACGCCAGTACCGTTAATGGTGGTACAACCATAGGTAGTATTAATGAGGTAGACAGTGGTAAGATGCAACTCACAACTTTTACTTTGGATGTCTTTTAGTTGCAGCAGTACAATTATGCAGTCTCTAGGTGGTACAGAGTTAATTCTGCAAATCCACTGTTTTAGGCAGGTTTCTTGGTTTTGGAGCAGTGGGTTACTTCAATGTCAGTGGAACTTCTGGTGAGGTTGCTGGAGGCTATGGTATCCTTCACCTAAAATATCCCAAAGGTCCTTTATGCCTGGTTTACGGCTTTTATCCTTTAGATGAATTTGAATCTGTCCTTTTCTCTTGTCCCTTTCTGGACTAAAACTTCTTTTTAGAGCTGACATGCTGGATCTGCAACTTTTCACTCTCTCAGTGTGAAATATACTCACTGATCTTCACACTGACCTCTGGTCCCACTCTATTCCACCTCCACTAACCTGTCTAATCTGATCTAATCTAATCTGTCTCACTAGGCCTGACCTAGATATATATAGGACCTGAACTTTATCCCCATCTAGTGGTGGGATGTATAAATTACACCTAATAGGCCTGTTAACAGGGATTTTGCAGATACACAAATGCAAAGTTATACATTACAACCTAGTGCTCTTAATAATATAAAAAGTGCTTTTAAGCAGTGCTCGGATATTCCGAGGAGCTCTTTTCATCGCCATTACTTGATTTGGCCCTCTCACCAAGCATTCCTGAAGAGGGACATGAGATCTTGTGCCCTGATTCTCAACCTCTTGAGCATCCACAGTCACAAGAAGATGATGGTGGGAAACGGCAATTAGTGTTTAATGAGGTGGTTGATGATGTAACACAGTTGCCAATAAGTCAACTGCAATTACTGTCTCAAGATGTTAATGAAGAGGATGAGACACAGTTGTCAACCACTGAGGTTGTGGTTAGGTAAACAAATCAGGAGGATGATCAGAGTGAGGAAGTGGAAGATGAGTTGATGGACGATGAGGTCACAAACCCAACCTGGGAAGGTGGAAAGCCGAGTGAGGACAGCAGTACAGAGCGGGAGGGATCTGCAGCAACGCAACAGGCTGGAAGAGGCAGTGGGGTGTCAAAAGGGAGAATAATACAAAAACATTGGTCTATTCTTAAGCAGTCATACACAGATATCCCAGAGTTCCAGACCCCTGCTCGCATGTACTATAAAAGACCACAAAATCTTAAGGACAAACTCGTTAGGGCCGACATCGGTCCCTTTAAATCCACCATAAAATAATCCACTTTGGCACCACAAAAAACAGGTACCTACCCATGTCTTAATTGCGCACAATTCAGTAATGTTATTAGGGGCAATCGTATTATCCATCCACACTCAGGGAAAATCTACCACCCAAAAGGCTTTTACACCTGTGCATCCTCCTATGTGGTCTACTTGATACGTTGTCCATGTGGTCTCCCATACGTGGGTGAAACCACCCAATGTGTATGAGACCGTATCTCTAAACACAAGTCAGACATACGCTGCCAGAAAACTGAATTACCCGTACCACAGCACTTTATCTCCGCCAAACACCAAACCAACCAACTCAAATTTCAGGTTCTGGAACAAATAACACCAGCTAGACGCGGAGGCAATAGAATAACGCAAGGCATTCTGGATATTTGAACTCAATACCTTAACACCACGTGGTCTAAATAGAGACTTTGACTTTTGTATATCCTAACTCGTTTACGCTTCATTGAACTGCTTCCGTGCCATGTCCACCTTCACATGTATTATGCTACCTTGGAATGTACTACATATACGTCTAGTAATTTCTCTTTATTTTTCTCCCTACAGATGAAATGAGCCCTAGCAGACAGGTAGTACTCCGTCATGGGTATTGTAAAGCACACATAGTCTTTTGAACTAATATGCATGCAGCATTTTAATTATTTAACCATATATAGATGTGATTTAAACCATATTTAAACTACATGTTTAGCTATAACTACAGTATATGTGACATATGCTTAACCATTAATATTTACTCTTAAAATATATACTTAGAACTCTATATTCCTATAATTAAAATTCTCAGTGTGACGTCTGCCTAATAAAGACTGCTTGAAATAAGCTATGTTGTTGTATAGGGCCACCTAGTGGACAAATTCGCGAATCAATGAACATACTGTGAGTACATTACTAGGCAGGGAGGCTACACTGAGAATTTTAATTATAGGAATATAGAGTTCTAAGTATATATTTTAAGAGTAAATATTAAAAGTTACTTTTTAGAATTAGTGACACATGTAAACCAAGGGACACTGATGGTCCGAGTGGCCAATTGTAAATAATATATTGAATCTAGTCCCAACATGTGTTAGGGAGAACTGTGTAAAATAACATATGCTTAACCATGTCCCAGATATTAACCCATGCTTGCCTGTTTTATTGCTGTTATTCTTGCCATTGATACTCTTGGTATTTTGATATGATATTCAGTTCTAATAGCTGTAAACATAACGGCCCTGACACCTCGACTCAGGCTTGACCATTAATAACCCATTCACTTGGCATGCATCCTCTGCCGGAACCCACACAGATACACCTAGAACATCGGAGTGCTCGTCAAGATCTCTTCCAAGACAGTACATCTACACTGCGTTTGCGCCCGCTCTCGCGACGAGCAGCGCGATACTACACACATCCGCCAGTTCCCTTACTGGACAGTATGTCCATACTGCGCTCGCGCCCGCCTTGCCTTCGCAATACCACGTACGCCCTCCCCCTTACATCCCTCTTCAAAACCAGGCAGGTACATGGCGTCTCCACGCCATCCGATGCCTCCACTACTCATAACACTCAGGTAAGCACTGACCACCAATGCCTGCACTGACAATTTGAATTCTTATATATAATATACTATAGGCCAGCACAATATTGGCCACTAAATACTTTGCAGATATTGTAATACTGAGGAGTAGTATTGAAGAGTGATATACCATAGCTAGCAAATTATTCCACTGCTTCAGTCTACGCCAGGACTATATTTAAATTGTAACTTAAGGTCCACAGACACGCTGCAAGCCTCTCGCCCACCCTCTTGACATAAAACTATTCCACACTCATCTAACTTTTCTTTTTTCCAGTGGATACGGATCTCTAGCACCACAGGGAACTATGAACCTTCCCCCAGCAGAGGTCGCTGAATCAGCCATCACAATATACTTGCCTCATTGCCTACTTGTCTATTTGTCCAATATACCTATGTAATACTATCATCTGTGGTAGATATATTGATCTATTGATCTGTATATACCGATCTACTATTCTATGAATCATGTATCCTTGATGACAATCATGCCTCTTCTATTGAAATCATATATTAGTACAATCATGTGACATGTAATATTCTTTATCTACTATATGTGATATTTGAACCCTATTATTTATGCCACTTTGTTCTTTTTCTATATATCAGGCCCTGAACAAGGTCTTGGCTAAGACCGAAACATTGGCCAGTATACCACTATGAATAAAAAAAAATTCAGATGGATATATATATATATACAAAAAAATATGAGAAAATAAATAAGATATTTATGCAACATTCTCTTTTGAGTGCCGTGGTCTTCCTATTAACATTGGCATTATTGTTACCGCGTCATCAACCGGTCTGGAAATGCTGCAGCAGCGCTTGAAATTGCCATCTCACCGACTATTGTGTGACGTGAGCACACGCTGGAACTTCACGTTCCACATGTTAGCCAGACTTTGTGAGCAGCAGAGGGCAGTAGTGGAATACCAGCTGCTACATGGTCGTCACATTTCCAGTCAGCTTCCGCTAATCAGAAGCGAGGAGTGGGCATGGATGTCTGACCTCTGTGAGGTTTTAAGAAACTTTGAGGAATCAACACAGATGGTGAGCGGCGATAACGCTATTATCAATGTAACCATCCCGCTTCTGTGTCTACTCAAACGCTCGCTGCTCACAATTAAGGCCGTCACTTTGCATGTGGAAGAGGTGGAAATGGGGGGCGAAGACATTACACAGGGTGATAGCTAGACCACCCTTCGTCCGTCTTCTCAGCGCGAATTGGTCAATGAAGAGGAGGAGGAGCAGAAGACGGTTGCCTCCGCTACAAAGGGTAGTACCCATGGAAGTTTAATTCAATCTGTTCAGCGTGGGTGGGCAGAAGAGGATGAGGAGATGGATAGTCATCCTTTTGATGACGGCAGCGAAGTCTTGCCTGTTGGTACTCTGGCACACATGGCTGACTTCATGTTAGGCTCCTTTTCCCTCGACCCGTGCGTTATACGCATTTTAGACAACACAGACTACTAGGTGTTCACCCTTCTCAACCCCAACTACAAAGAGAACTTGTCATCTCTCATTCCTCAGGTGGAGAGGACGAGCAAAACGGTGCAATAACAGAAGGCCCTTGTTGAAAAATTGCTCCAAAAATTTTCATCTGACAATGCTGGCGGCAGAGTCCGTACTTCCTTGGGCAACCGAGGAGGGGAGACAAGGGGAACACACTCCAAGGCCTGGACAGTTTCATGACATCCCACCAGCACCCTCACCCTGATGCGCAGCCTAGTGTCACAAGGAGGGAAAATTTTAGGAAAATTGTAAAGGAGTACGTAGAAGACCGTTTCAGTGCCCTCAGTGATCTCTCAATGCCTTACAACTACTGGGCGTCCAAGCTGGATACGTGACATGAACTGGCGCTCTACGCCTTGGAGGTGCTGCCCTGCCACTAGCGTTTTCTCTGAGCGGGTATTTAGTGCTGCTGGTGGCATTTTAACAGATAAGCGTATCCGCCTGTCAACTGAAAATGCTGACAGGCATTTGACTCTTATAAAAATGAACAAGGCCTGGATTGCCCCTGACTTTTCGACTCCACCAGAGGAAAGCGGATGAACATAAAGGCACTTTAAATGTGTTGTTTATAATGCACTGAATATTCAGTATTCCCATGCACCCCTTTCACCACAAAAAAGGGTATTTGGTTGAATCTTCCTTTTTTCCTCCTCCTCTTCCATTATATCAACATGCTTATTCGTCGCATATAATGCCCTCGTATATAATTTTTTTGCAGGGTCAGCTCACCCGCAGTCCCTCTCATATAATTTTTTACAATGTATATAATGTTCTAGATGGTCAGCTCAGCAGCAGACCCTTACCCCTAATGTTTTTGAGGGTCACAGCAGGCCATCAATCATACTTTTTCTGTAGATGCTGTCCGCTGCGTACAGTTAAATTATCCATGCCACATCTGCTGTATAAAGTGTGCGGATATAAAAAATAAAATCCTTTAGAGGGTCAGCTCACCAGCAGGCCCTCAGCGGAAATCTTTAAGAGGGTATCTCACTAGCAGGCCCTCAGTTGAAATCTTTTCGAAGGTCTGCTTACCAGCAGGCCCTCAGCGGAAATCTTTTAGAGGGTCAGCTCACCTGCAGGCCCCCGTATATCTGTGGGATACAGTGTATCTTTGCCGTAGACGTTGCGAACAGTGTCATTACCTGTGGTACCTCTCCTGTATAACGTTTCCTCATCCTAAATACTGTGGGGTTTTGCTCTGGTAGACAGGCTAGCGGACGCAGTATAGAGGCAATCACAAATTCTTTAACTTAAACAGTTCGGTGTTTATTCACACATAAGGAAAAACAAAATGACCGTTCACAGTCTTGGTGTTTGTTCACACCATGCAATGTCCATAGAACAAAATCATCACCTGGTTAGCAGTTTTCCACCCGCAGTCCACAGCAGGCTTTAGGGGCCTATTTCCCGGCATGCGGCTCTCAGTCCTTTAGCATGGCACAAATTCACAGGTCCCAAAACACAGAGACTCCCCAGCTTCTCTGTCAGATAGAGGATAAACCACACCCAGCTGGGACTGCTGGCTGGGTTTTATATAGGCCAAAAAGACTCGGCCTGGAGCGTGGGGAGAAGTCTCCCACACAGCACTTTGGCTACTCCCAGTAAGAGCCGGCCCGGATCGGCTATACAGCCATACCAACAAAAAACAGTGTCAGTCAGCACTAGCTGCCGCTGACACTTAAAACTACCGACTCTTACCTCACTGAGGCCAGGAATCTCAGTGACACATACCTTTCATCAATGACGACCCCTTGCGCCTTCCTACAATAACTATGACATTCCCTGTAATTTTTTAGTACTCATTCCAATGACAGGGCCTCTTAAGAGTCCTGTATTGTTAGTTATCGTCAATACCTCCCTGAGTCGGGAGTGGGTAATTTGCGCCCCCCCCCCCCCCCCGCTTGCCTTTCTTGGAAGTGGTATCCGTAGCTGTTACTCAGGCTCCCTGTCCGGAAGCGAACCCTGATTCCCCGTTACTCGTGGTCACCATGGTAGGAGCATAAAAGAACATTGAAAGTTGATAGGGCAGACATCCAAATAGATCGTCAACATCGCGGGGACGTGCGATCACCCAGAAGTTATCTAGAGTCAACAAAGTGGCAGCAGGCCCTTGCACATAATGTTTGAGAGGGTCAGCTCACCAGCAGGCCCTCACCTACAATCTTTTACAGGGTCAGCTCACCAGCAGGCCCTCACCTACAAGTCCAGTCTCACTATCCAAGAGTCTGGTCAACACAATCCTCACCACTGGGGGTCACGTAACTACTTAGCATGGAGGAGTATCGTTGATTGTCGGAATGAACCACACAAATAGTCTCGATCCACCCGCTCACAACAGCCATGCACCACCACCCACAGAATCGAGAAAGAGATATCAGTCTGTCAATCCTTTCCGTGCACGGGCCGGGTGAGGTTTCCCGTGCGTAGTAAAAAAAATGCTTTGGCTGTGGTTCGTCTTGCGCCGGTCCAAGAATTTCACCTCTAGCAGTACAATACGGATGCCACCAGCCGTCCCTCTTACTCATGGCCCCAGTTCTGAAAATCAACAACATTTTTGGCTGAACTTGCACTTTTTATACAAGTAAATATACAGGAAAGAATGTGTCCTAACATTTTTTACTCTACAATCGATTTTATCTTTGGTTTTGTGCGTATTATTGTCAGTCTGTAAAAGTGGTGTACTACTCGGACAACATCGCTCCCAGCAGTGACATGGGAGTCCAAGATGCATGCAGACATCCTCCCCATGCTGTTCCCGAACCGTTTTGGTGGTGTTTCCATCAATTTCTGAACTTTTCATATGAACCAGGCACCCTCCTCTTCAGAGCATTCCACTCCATTAAGTCAGTTTTAGTTCTGTGTATTATGGAAATTTTGTTTATAGAGTTCAGTATGGGAAGCAGTGATTTTGACTCCAAGATATTTGAAATGTGTATCAGATGGTTTCAGGTTGCTAAGTGACTTTATTTTGGACCATGTGTGACTATCTATGTTGACAGTAAAAATTATTGATTTGGTGAGATTTAATTTAAAATTGGAGGGTTTCCCATATTCTTCAAATTCGGTTAATAATCTAGGGATAGTCTGTGTAGGATTGGTGACTAGGAAAATGATGTCCTCTGCATAAGCCACTGTTTTGTTTATAATTTTTTATGTTCTTAGTCCTGAGATTTGCTCATTTTGCCTAATCTTAGCTAAGATAGGTTCAAGAGAGATTATAAATAAGAGCGGTGACAGGGGACAGCCCTGCCTAGTCCCATTTTGTATGTCAAAGGGTGGTGAGGTAACTATAACTGAGGCAGTCGGGGTAGTGTACAAAGGTTACATTTTTTGTGAGAAGGGAGGCCATAAAAAATTTCCAGTTTAGTCTATCAAAGGCTTTTTCGGCATCTGTTGATACCAGGGCTGTGGGTATACAATTCATTTTACTATATTAAATAGCATTAAGCACTTTGATTATACCGTATTGTCTTTAGCCTCTCTTCCTGGGGTAAACCCTACTTGTTCTGAATAATTTTTTTGTGGCAGTATTTTTTGAATCCTATTGGCTAGTTTCTTCGCATATATCTTGATTTCATTATTCAGCAGAGAAATTGGTCGATAGCTGGAGCACTGTGTAGGGTCCTTATCCTCTTTTAATATTACTGTTTTATGTTTGCTTTTAGGGTTTCAGTTCTAAAATTTAGCGATGTGCCTATACTATTGAAATATTTGGTGAGATGAGGTAGAAGAATCTGAGTATACTTCTTGTAATGGAGAATACTATACCCATCGGGGCCTGGGAGGAGGCGATTGGCCGCATGGAAGCTTACCGATCTCCTCCTCTATCTCCTCCTGTGTAGTTGGAAGTGACAGAGTTTCTTTTTGTGTGTTATTAAGACTGGGGAGATGGACCTTCCTTAGATATGTTTTCATTTCTTGATCAGTGGGGTCTGATCCATTAGTTTTAGCTTTTAAATTATAAAGTTTTTCATAGAAAGAACGGAATGTATTAGACATTTTTTCAGACAATTGTTCTTTCTCTCCTCTTTCTGTCCTTATTTTATGTATTACCGCTTTACTTCTTTGTTTATTAACTAGCCTAGCTAAGGGTACTTTCACACTAGCATTATTCTTTTCTGGCATAGAGTTCCGTCAAAAGGGCTCTATGCCGGGAAAAGAACTGATCAGTTATATCCCCATGCATTCAGAATGGAGAGTAATCCGTTCAGGATGCATCAAGATGTCTTAAGTTCAGTCATTTTGACTGATCAGGCAAAAGATAAAACCATAGCATGCTACGGTTTTATCTCCGGTGAAAACAAATGAAGACTTGCCTGAATGCCGGATCCGGCATTTTTCCCCATAGGAATGTATTAGTGCCGTCAAAATACCGGAATGCCGTATCTCTCCTTCCGGTCTGTGCATACGCAGACTGGTAAAAATGTGAAAAAAGATATTATACGGATCCCTCTGTCCGCATGACAAGCGGAGAGACTGATCCGTTCTTGCAATGCATTTGTGAGACTGATCCGGATGCGTCTGACAAATGCTTTCGGTCACATCCACATCGGCGGATCCGGTAGGCAGTTCTGACGACGGAACTGCCTGCCGGATCACACTGCCGCAAGTGTGAAAGTACCCTAAATCCCTACCGCACTTGTTGGCTCCTATGAAGCTCTTATGTTTGTGCATGTATAGGTATCTTTCGGATTCATGGTTGAGAGCTGTTTCAGTTCTGTCTAGCATCAGTTCCATTTCAACTTCTCGGGCACAGAAAAGTTTGTGAACTGTTTCAAGTTTATATATTTTAGCTATGAGATTTTCTATTTTTTGTTTCATTTCCTGAATAGGGCTATGCTGGTATAATAGTTATTCACATAGAGGTGGTAACCTTAATCCAGCAGTGGGTGCAGTGTGTCCCACACAATCTTCCCACTAACTCTTAGGATGGGGGGCATTCTGGGGGTCTTTCCCTTCATAAATGTTTCCCTTCATAAATGCTCAACTTGTGGGTGTACACTGAGCTACTCTCACAAAGTTTGTATAACTTTATGCCATACCTTTCCCGTTTGTTAGGCAGGTACTGGGGGAATCTAATCCTCACTTTGAACAGTAATAGGGACTCATCTACACTGATATTTTTGTCTGGGTTGTACACCTCACCAAACTTTGTGCTGAAGTGGTCAATGACAGGCCTAACTTTGAACAGACGGTCAAATGTTGGGTCGTTTTGGGGTGGGCACTGTGAATTGTCATTATAGTGTAGGAATTTACGAACTGAATCAAATCGATTCCGGCTCATGGTCTGACTGTAAATTGGAGTCGGGTAGAAAATGTCCGAACTCCAATATTGTCTAACGTTTGGCTTCTTTACAACATCCATATGTAGCACGAGTCCCCAAAACTTCATCATCTCTGCTACACTTACTGGGGTCCAACCTAAGGGTCTAGCCTATGGCGAAGTAGGGTTCTGATCAATAAATTGTTGGGCATATAAATTGGTTTGGGCCACCATTAAATTTACAAAATTTTCAGAGAAGAAGATTTTGAAAAAATCTACTTCAGTGAAGCCCGCACAGTCTATCTGAATTCCTGAGGTGCCCACAAACTTAGGAATTTGGGGCTGATAATCAGGGGATAGGATCCATGTGGGCTCACTCTGGGGGGCTGCCTCTGCTGCTACCCTGGGGCGTCTTCTAGAGGGTTCCTTATCACCAGATGATGATGATGAGGGGGTAGAGGAATAGAGGAAAGTGGCATCTCAGTATCTGAGGCTAACATGACGTATGCCTCTTCAGCTGAGTATACTCGTTGGGACGGACGGGCCATTTTTATTTTATTGGGGTGTGACAGGTGAAATGTGTAAACCTTTATTTCGTGTGATTGGTGTGTATGTTGTGTTTTCACACGTGAAGGGGCTTGTAAAAAATTCGAAATAAAATTTTGAAGAAAAAAAAAGTTGTAAAAAATCTAATAAAAAAAGTCTTCCGCACAAAAAAGTATTTTCTGCACAAAAAAGTCTTCTGCACAAAAAAGTCTTTGCTGCACAAAAAAGTATTTTCTGCTGAAAAAAAGTATTTTCTGCACACAAAAAAACTTGCAGTGCAAACTGAGCAGACGTAATCAGTAATAGACACTACTCAGTGCTCAGAAGTTGCAAATTGCAAGTACGCAGATGGTGCGTTCGTGCAAAAACCTAAGCTCACACTAACTGAAATTTATATATATATATATATATATATATATATATATATATACACAGTTGCAAGAAAAAGTTTGTGAACCCTTTGGAATGATATGGATTTCTGCACAAATTGGTCATAAAAATGTGATCTGATCTTCATCTAAGTCACAACAATAGACAATCACAGTCTGCTTAAACTAATAACACACAAAGAATTAAATGTTACCATGTTTTTATTGAACACACCATGTAAACATTCACAGTGCAGGTGGAAAAAGTATGTGAACCCTTGGATTTAATAACTGGTTGAACCTCTTTTGGCCGCAATAACTTCAACCAAACGTTTCCTGTAGTTGCAGATCAGACGTGCACAACGGTCAGGAGTAATTCTTGACCATTCCTCTTTACAGAACTGTTTCAATTCAGCAATATTTTTGGGATGTCTGGTGTGAATCGCTTTCTTAAGGTCATGCCACAGCATCTCAATCGGGTTGAGGTCAGGACTCTGACTGGGTCACTCCAGAAGGTGCATTTTCTTCTGTTTAAGCCATTCTGTTGTTGATTTACTTCTATGCTTTGGATCATTGTCCTGTTGCAACACCCATCTTCTGGTGAGCTTCAGCTGGTGGACAGATGGCCTTAAGTTCTCCTGCAAAATGTCTTGATAAACTTGGGAATTCATTTTTCCTTTGATGATAGCAATCCGTCCAGGCCCTGATGCAGCAAAGCAGCTCCAAACCATGATGCCCCTACCACCATACTTCACAGTTGGGTTGAGGTTTTGATGTTGGTGTGCTGTGCCTCTTTTTCTCCACACATAGTGTTGTGTGTTTCTTCCAAACAACTCAACTTTGGTTTCATCTGTCCACAGAATATTTTGCCAGTACTGCTGTGGAGCATCCAGGTGCTCTTGTGCAAACTGTAAACGTGCAGCAATGTTTTTTTTGGACAGCAGTGGCTTCCTCTGTGGTATCCTCCCATGAAATCCATTCTTGTTTAGTGTTTTACGTATCGTAGATTCGCTAACAGGGATGTTAGCATATGCCAGAGACTTTTGTAAGTCTTTAGCTGACACTCTAGGATTCTTCTTCACCTCATTGAGCAGTCTGCGCTGTGCTCTTGCAGTCATCTTTACAGGATGGCCACTCCTAGGGAGAGCAGCAGCAGTGCTGAACTTTCTCCATTTATAGACAATTTGTCTTACCGTGGACTGATGAAAAGCAAGGCTTTTGGAGATACTTTTATAACCCTTTCCAGCTTTATGCAAGTCAACAATTCTTAATCGTAGGTCTTCTGAGAGCTCTTTTGTGTGAGGCATCATTAACATCAGGCAATGCTTCTTGTGAAAAGCAAACCCAGAACTGGTGTGTGTTTTTTATAGGGCAGGGCAGCTGTAACCAACACCTCCAATCTCATCTCATTGATTGGACTGACAACTCACTCCAATTAGCTCTTGGAGATGTCATTAGTCTAGGGGTTCACATACTTTTTCCACCTGCACTGTGAATGTTTACATGGTGTGTTCAATAAAAACATAGTAAAATTTAACTCTTTGTGTGTTATTAGTTTAAGCAGACTGTGATTTTCTATTGTTGTGACTTAGATGAAGATCAGATCACATTTTATGACCAATTTATGCAGAAATCCATATCATTCCAAAGGGTTCACATACTTTTTCTTGCAACTGTATATCTAAATAACTACCACTAACTGCAGGTCTTTTTTCACACCTAAAAATAAATAAAAAAATGCAAAAATGTGCAGATGCTACTGAGCACACTACTGATCATGTGCTCTGCAGCACGCAAGCACACAGATCGTGCGTGCGTGCGTGCAAAAACTGTAGTATAAAAATTTACTACAGTGCTCTGCAAAATGCACGAACGCAGATGGTGCGTTCGTGCAAAAACCTAAACTTACACTAACTGAAATATATATAAATATATATATATATATATATATAACTTACTACAACTAACTGCAGCTCTTTTTTCACACCCCAAAAATGTAAAAAGCTAAAAAAAAATTGACAGGGACTGAGGGTGGTTTAGGGATCTGGAACAACTGCAAATGAAAAACAAAATCTGTGCAGCAATTCCAGATTTTCTTCTTCTTTCTTCTTTTCTCCTTTTTTCTTTTCAGCAGGAAAGATGTTAAATCGCAGTGGTGTGCACCTCAAAGTTATTTTGTATCTGTTGAATGGCTTGGGTGGACCTGCACACCTAGATCAATATCATTCGGGCGACAAAAAGTTTTCCGATTGTCCTAACATAATATTTAATAAAGTTGTGGAAAAAAAAGTGTTTAGTGGCTCACTCGGACCGCCCTCAGATGGACTGGTGCACAATCCTTCAGCACTCCCGATGCTGATAAATAAATAGAGGTAGATTGATGGGTGGGGGGCACTCGATATTTGCCAACAAAGAGGACAGATAGATGCAAATTGTAAATTATGGAAACAATTTAATGAAGGTAATACCAAGATAAAAACAAAGTTAAAAAATGAACATAGGTATCCTTAATAACATAGCATCAGTAATGAATACAATGAATCAAAATATCAAATGAAAATCGGTTAAAAAAAAGGTCACAGAGTCATGTACAATGTAGAATGGCCGGTATGCCTCTGAATGGATTGGCAGTAAAATTACCTGCGTCAGCCACTGAAGAAGGGATAACAGTATCCCAAAACGCGTCTGGATTTGAACAGTGAGGGATTTAACTAAAAACCTGGATGACATCTTAACGATCCGGGAGGACCTGACAGTCACTGGCCCCCTACGTTCGCATACAGCCTGTGGTCGAATCCTTATTCCGAACACGGAACTTAACCCCGCCCCGCTCCTAGAATCACGTGAGCAATCTGTGGACCACGTGCAACGCCGCACAGGTCCTTGCAGGGCACAGCCAAGCTGAATGCAGTTCGGATTTCCGGCTCTACAAATATCAAGCAATCTGCGCCCAGGTCCGAGACAACTACTGAGCGGTAAGGTACGGCAAAGTACCAGAGCGGTAAAGTACACCTTACTTTTATTGTCTTCTCTGGCTATCCACCAGTAGCAATTACTGCATCAACCTGCGATATTTAACGGCACCTTTTGAGAAACCCATGTGTGGATGTAAATGTTTTGGCACCCCTGAGTGATATACAACCATGGAGTACATATATAGGAACTTTAATATACAGGGGGTGCGGGGGTGCAGGCCGCAGCGGGTGAAACCAGTCTGATGGGGTGAGTCACCCAGTGGCGGATTATGATAGGGGCGTTCGGGTCGGTAGCCCCGGGCCTGGCATCCCTGGGGGGCCCAACGCCGACCCGAACGGCCACATACTGCGGCGGGGCACGGAAAAGAATAGTTCCCTTGCCCCGCCGCCAATCAACTGCCATATGCTTCAGGCCTAGTGAAATCCCGGCGCAGGCGTGCGTGATGACGTCATTGTCCGGCGGTGCCAGGAGGCACGCAGGACAATGAAGAATGCGTGCCTGCTCCACCATGCCGGACACAGGTAAGTATTAGCTTTTAATTGTTTTTTTATTTTTTATTTCCTGTGTGTGCCAACTTTGGGGGGGCAGAAGAGGACATGGGGCAGTGTGGTCGCAAATCAGTTCAGGGGAGGCAGATTATTAAATGGGGGCAATTCACTTCATGTGGGGCAGTGTCGGTGCAGATTATTACTTGGCGGCAAATTACTTCACAGAGGGCAGTGCCGGGGAAAATTACTTTATGGGGGGCAGTGTGGGGGCAAATTCTTCATGGTGGGCAGTGTGGGGCCAAATAAAAATTTGTACATATGTTAAATCCACCAGAAGTCATGTTACGATACTGTAAAATGTGGGATCACAATATATTCATATAGTACACTCATTTAATGGTTACATCACTCAATATGAGGCTACTGTGAGGATATGATGATACTTGGCTACAGTCAGTTACAGTCTCTTAAATGCATATCCCATAAGTCCCAAGGAGGCAGGGGTGGACTGGGAACTTGAAGTGTCCCTGGAAAAAAAAAAAACTAAAAGTAGCCCCAAATATCACAGTTCTACCTAAAATATTACGTAAATGAATTAATGCTGACAGCATCAGATCTTTATGTTGGCTTTTGGCCAAGAGGATGGCTTAGGTGGCCCATTGGGCATCGGCCCACTGAGAAATTTCCCTGTAGGGTCTATGGCCAGTCCGCCCCTGCAAGGAGGACATCCCTGATCCAGGACATCCATGACCTCAGGTGCCTAGCTCAGGGTCTCCAATCTCTAATAAATAAATGGCTGTTCATAAATGTATTGGGTCCTACAGAGAGACAGAGATACTCTTAGTAGAGACTAATAAATATGGGTTCCTGTAAGTCTTCTACCGAGTTGCAAAAGATCTATTAGGTCAGAAATATTTTGCGAAAACTAATTGACTAACTAACAACCAATATGACCACAAATACAGCTCCCACAGAGGTTGTTAGTCCGTTTATGCAGTGATGCATCCCAATTCCTCAGCTCCCATATGATTGAATAACTCATCAGATTTACTATCCTTCTCTGTAGAAAAGTTGGGAAACATTCCCCACGTGTGCCGTAATATTGGTTGTCATGGGTAAGTTGTCCAAAACCCAGCAAAAATAAGAGTCATTGTAACTGATGGCTTTAATATCGAGAGACACGCGATCCTCTCAGCTGACAACTATGACTGTCATTCTACCCAGACCTTCATGCATGCACACCCTGCAATTATCTGCTAAGTGCAGGCAGAATTTGTTGTCAAGGCAATACCAGCTTCGGTGCACATAATGATGACTTACAGTACATTACCAGTTCTGTAGGATAGGGGCTTTGTCAATAGTATAATTGTTGGGTGCAATTGGTTTCTATAGTTTTCATTAATGTCACTCCTTAAGTCTTTGGGTCAGAAAGTCAACCCTCAGGACATTCATGCAGCTTACTCCATTATAACAATTATCATGAGAAGGAGTGAAGCCAGAAGAATTTTACAATTATAAGACTCAGTGGTGCAAGGTCTTGGCAAGGGCATACCAAAGCGCACAGGTCTCCAACATTTTGTACCATGCAGTCACGGTCAGGAGATGAGTTCAAATGAAAAATGGAGAAGAGAAATTTTTAATTTTAAGAAACCATGAAATTGCAAACAATTGCTGTAAAATATTTCAGTGTGAAATTTGAATTGGCACCATATACTAGTTAGGATAGGCCTGTCATAACGTCAATTGCTAGTGCATGTAATTATAATCCAAGACTTCCATGGCGTGCTACACTGAAAAGGGTAGCAAAATACACATGGCTCCTGAGCCACTGGTTGGAGACTGCTGCCATAGAATCAGTCCTATGGGCTCATCGGAAGGGGTTTTTCAGTGGTGTAGCTATAGGGGTTACGGAGGTAGAAGTGGCACCCAGGGGACCGTCGACCTCAAGGGAAGACACCAGTATTATAAAAGGCACATGGTAGGTGAAGACTTTTTTGAAGCATATCTATATTTTTAAAGGGCATCTGTCAGCAGATTTGTACCTATGACACTGGCTGACCTGTTACATGTACGTTTGGCAGCTGAAGGCATTTGTGTTGGTCCCATGTTCATATGCAAATAAGCCTCTAGGAGCAATGGGGGCGTTGCCATTACACGTTCATTCCCAGGGCCAGGTAGTGTAAAAGGTGATCATGCCTGACCTCTCCTAAAGTCAATCAAAGTGCAGAGGGTGCAGCAGTAGCACTCCTAGAGGCACAGTTCTTTTTGCAACTGCTGTACCCTCTCACTTTGATTGACTTTAGGAGAGGTCAGGCATTATCACCGTTTATACTACCTGGCCCTGTGAATGAACATGTAATGGTACCGCCCCCGTTGCTCCTAGAGGCTTATTTGCATACATTAAAACATCATTTTTCTCAGCAATGCGGGCACATATGAACATGGGACCAACACAGATGCCTTCAGCTGCCAAGTGCACATGTAACAGGTCAGCCAGTGTCATAGGGACAAAACTACTGACAGATGCCCTTTAACTCAACCAGCATTTAATACACCTAATAGAGGCCCCTGTCAAGGGACTTTACAACTGCTTTGAGAACTTCACCACCCCTTATCTTATCCTAAAACCAGGTACTTGAAGTATTCATTGAAAATTTGGCCATCTCATGATCTTAACGGGCTTGCTTGGAGTCTTCTTACAGAATGTGCCGATTCTCCTCTTCTTACCCAGTTATGCTTGACCTCTCAACAACTTTTCTTCTGCTTCCATCAAGCCTTTTTACTTTTATGTATTAAAATACAGTGGCTGGATCTTCGGGATTCCTCGACTAGGAAGTTATTGTTAGCATTACTCCATGGCCGCTGTTTTCATAGCATGCAGACACGTCTAAACTTTTGTGTTCCTCTCTATTTTTGACCTTTGAACAACTACAATTCACTGCAAAAAATGCACCAAAATGATACTCAACTGACAATACTAGCTAATTCCTCAGGCCGATGTTAAAAGCTGAGAACTTTGCCAATATCTTCCAGTCAGGAACATATCGGAGCCCCTCATGCACCACGTCATGGTGTCTCAGCAAGCATGGCGTCCTACCATTCAACTGCCTGTGGTGTGTGAACAGGGTCTGAACCAACTCACAGCCAGACTCTCACATGCCTCCATAGTGGTATCACCAAAGCACTGTGAGGATAAAGCGGTGAGCCGCACCCACAACAGACCATGTGACACAGAAGCTACCAGGTGCAAAAGAATGTTACCAACAAAATAAAGTGGCACATTCCATACACATAAGGACAAAAACTCACTGAAAAAAGGGGCCTAAATGGGTGAAAATGCTCCAAACCCAGACACTATAGCATGTCTATAACCGGGTGAGCAATTCCTCCGCATGCGGTCTGCAGACAACGGCAATCCCCAGCAAAAACTGCGGGGCGGACCGCATGCACCACAAGAACATCTTACACAAAATGATACATACACAAATCACTGCAAAAAATGCACCAAAATGATACACAACTGACAATATTCCTCAGGCCGAAGTTAAAATCGGAGAACTTTGCCAATATTTTCCAGTCAGGAACATATCGGAGCGCCTCATGCACCACGTCACGGTGCCTCAGCACGCACGGTCCTACCACTCAACTGCCCGTGGTGTGTGAACAGGGTCTGAACCAACTGGTGCATGAGGGGCTCCAATGGTAGGACCCCATGCGTGCTGAGAAACTGTGACGTGGTGCATAATTAGCTAGTATTGTCAGTTGTGTATCATTTTGGTGCATTTTTTGCAGTGAATTGTGTATTTATATTTTTGCATCTGCACAATGATTCATTTTGTGTAAGATGTTCTTGTAGTGCATGCGGTCCGCCCCGGCATCCTCCATTGTACGCAATTATTGCTGGGGATTGCCGTTGTCTGCGGACTGCATGCGGAGGAATTGCTCCCCCGGTTATAGACACGCTACAGTGTCTGGGTTTGGAGCATTTCCACCCGTTTAGGCCACTTTTTTCAGTGAGTTTTTTTCTACTTGAACAACTACCAGCATGTACCAGCACGAGAGGTTTTGTTTATCTGAATGCTCCTCTTGCCCTTTGTACAAATAACGTAGAAAGGAACAGTACAAATAACCTAGAAATGTATTCATCAAATTTTTTATCATATTTCTTGTGCATTAATACTAAATATTACAGGAATCAGAACAAACAGAATATATTTTTCTGAACCAAACATGTAGTGACTAAGTAGTGTGCCCTACTGTCCAAGTAATCTCAGTGATGCGAATGACCGGTGTGGAGGGTGGTCACTAGACGTACCAACGTTTTTAAGGTTTTTTGGGGGGAAAAACTCATCAAAAGTTATATTTTATATTGGTGCACATTGTCGATAGAGTGAACCTTGCCTTTGTCAATTTGTTATTACCATAGAGCAGTGGTTTTCAACCTATGGTACATGTAACTCAAGGGTGAGGTGGCCCAGCCCCGCTGTTCACGCTTATAGGCCACCGGCACTAAACCTGAAGCCTATCAGAGGCTGGCACAGACATCATCATCACCATTTGGGCTGCAAGCATTGCAGGTGAGAATTAGCATTTCTTTTTCTTTGGCAGCATGGTGTTGGGCCACTATGGGGGGAGGGTCATTATATTAACTGGAGAGAGGGGTGGGGACATTGTTACTACTCGGGGCACTATAAAGGGTATTTTTTTTATTCTACTGTCACACATTATGAGGCTTTAATACTATTGGGGGCAGTATAGGCAGTCATTATTACTTCTGGGTTATACTATAATGGTTTTATTACTACTGGAACACGCTGTGAGGGCTTTAATACTACTAGGGGCATTATTGTGACTTTTTAACTACTGAAGGGCACTGTGGTCGACTTTATTACTACTAGGGCACTAAAAGGGGCATTAGTACTACTGGGGGCACCATAGTCAGGCATTATTACTACTTGGGCATTACACTAACCTCTGCTATGACTGGGGCACTATAAGGTGAATTATTACTATTGGGGGCATTATGGTGGCCTTTATTACTACTAAGGGACTATGAAGAACTAGTATGGGCACTAAGGGGGTATTATTACTTCTGGGGTCATTTTTGAGGGCACTGTGTAGCAATAGTTATTGAAGAAGGCACCATCTGTGTGGTACTAGTATTTTCAGGTGGACTATCTGTTTCTGAAGTATACTATTAGGGAGCACAGTGGGCACAGTATTGGGGTGTTCAGAAGTTGAAAGGATGATGGAAAATTAGGAACCTAAGATGTCTGTGCGACAAACTCTGCAGAGATGAGTCATGGCTGAAAGAAGTCATCATGGAAGAAGATGAAGGAGAGCATCTGTATCTGATGGGACATGTGCCATGTTGTTAGCCTTATATGTGTCATAACTGACCATCAACGACATAGGGACATTATGACCATCTCTACCATAGGTGCTCTCTATTCATGTACCAATGTGTAATTGCAGAGTATATGTACACGGCTGCCTTTTAATTTTCCTTTGCTTACCTGCGAGCACTACTTGAGCGCTTCCCCCGGGTGTTATCTGATACGGTGACTAACCGGCCTCTGGAGGCAGAGTGTTTGACCTGCCTACACTCCGGATTGGCTGGCTGCCACAAGCTCACACCCAGGGGGCATTGGGCATTTAAGCCAGCAGTTAAAGCGGGCACGTATGGCCATTCCAGTGCTGGATACATGCTGTCCACACACCATCAGGGGCGGATAGCACCTTCTGTCTTTGCAGCCATTATTAATATCCGCTCCTGATGACACAGAGGAATTACCCACTCAGTAGAAACGCGTTGAGCAGCTATTAGGTTCACATGCTGAGTGGACATGGTGAACCATCATCTAGAAGATAGTGATCCACAGGCAGGGTGATAGTGTGTAGGGCAGATATCGGCACCTGACGTCAGTAACACTATTACTAAGTGAGCGCTGCTGTAAAACACAATACAGAGCGCTGACTTACTGCCTGAAAACTCACCGGTATAGACTAGCACGGCTGGTACGTAGCTGAGGTGTATACCAGTGTGGAAAACTACCTGTCTGACATACTGTTAGTGTATCCTTACACCTTATGGGGAGCAGTAGGATTGAGGGGAATATTTATAGACATACCTCTGACTAACTATTGCACCCTAGCCTGCATTTGACGCTTTAGGTGGGCTGTTTTGTCCCAGATTTTAGTATTGAATCCGCAATGAAGTAATTTTTTGTTTTATTTTAACATTCGTTACCAGGCTGAGAATGAATTTATTGTATTGTCCACAACTGGCAATACTTACAGACGTGGACAAAATTGTTGGTACCCTTTGGTCAATGAAAGAAAAAGTCACAATGGTCACAGAAATAACTTTAATCTGACAAAAGTAATAATAAATTAAAATTCTATAAATGTTAACCAATGAAAGTCAGACATTGTTTTTCAACCATGCTTCAACAGAATTATGTAAAAAAATAAACTCATGAAACAGGCATGGACAAAAATGATGGTACCCCTAACTTAATATTTTGTTGCGCAACCTTTTGAGGCAATCACTGCAATCAAACGCTTCCTGTAACTGTCAATGAGACATCTGCACCTCTCAGCAGGTATTTTGGCCCACTCCTCATGAGCAAACTGCTCCAGTTGTGTCCGGTTTGAAGGGTGCCTTTTCCAGACTGCATGTTTCAGCTCCTTCCAAAGATGCTCAATAGGATTGAGGTCAGGGCTCATAGAAGGCCACTTTAGAATAGTCCAATTTTTTCCTCTTAGCCATTCTTGGGTGTTTTTAGCTGTGTGTTTTGGGTCATTGTCCTGTTGCAAGACCCATGACCTGCGACTGAGACCAAGCTTTCTGACACTGGCTAGTACATTTCTCTCTAGAATTCCTTGATAGTCTTGAGATTTCATTGTACCCTGCACAGATTCAAGACACCCTGTGCCAGACGCAGCAAAGCAGCCCCAGAACATAACAGAGCCTCCTCCATGTTTCACAGTAGGGACAGTGTTCTTTTCTTGATATGCTTCATTTTTTCGTCTGTGAACATACAGCTGATGTGCCTTGGCAAAAACTTCGATTTTTGTCTCATCTGTCCACAGGACATTCTCCCAGAAGCTTTGTGGCTTGTCAACATGTAGTTTGGCATATTCCAGTCTTGCTTTTTTATGATTCGTTTTCAACAATGGTGTCCTCCTTGGTCGTCTCCCATGTAGTCCACTTTGGCTCAAACAACGACGGATGGTGCGATCTGACACTGATGTTCCTTGAGCATGAAGTTCACCTTGAATCTCTTTAGAAGTCTTTCTAGGCTCTTTTGTTACCATTCGGATTATCCGTCTCTTAGATTTGTCATCAATTTTCCTCCTGCGGCCACGTCCAGGGAGGTTGGCTACAGTCCCATGGATCTTAAACTTATGAATAATATGTGCAACTGTACTCACAGGAACATCTAGTTGCTTGGAGATGGTCTTATAGCCTTTACCTTTAACATGCTTGTCTATAATTTTCTTTCTGATCTCTTGAGACAGCTCTTTCCTTTGCTTCCTCTGGTCCATGTCGAGTGTGGTACACACCATATCACCAAACAACACAGTGATTACCTGGAGCCATATATATAGGCCCAATGGCTGATTACAAGGTTGTAGACACCTGTGATGCTAATTAGTGGACACACCTTGAATTAACATGTCCCTTTGGTCACATTATGTTCTGTGTTTTCTAGGGGTACCATCATTTTTGTCCATGCCTGTTTCATGAGTTTATTTTTTTACATAATTCTGTTGAAGCATGGTTGAAAAACAATGTCTGACTTTCATTGGTTAACATTTATAGAATTTTAATTTATTATTACTTTTGTCAGATTAAAGTTATTTCTGTGACCATTGTGACTTTTTCTTTCATTGACCAAAGGGTACCAACAATTTTGTCCACGTCTGTATATTGTCAGGGGGATACATAGTTACACACTACACTACAGTAAACTTACTGGTAACTGCTTTTCTGGAAGTACATGACAGCATCTATGCAAGGAGGACCTCCCATCCAGGGCAGGAAACCTGAGAAGATAATAAGGTTCACTCCCCCTCCACACCTCAGTGATTTGCAAGGAAGAGACCCAGAGGATAGACAAAGGCAGTAAAAGAAAAAAAAATAAGGCTTCCCAGTCAAAAAATATATGGAAGGAAGCTAAAACGAATCCCCCATATTACTAAAGCAGCAAATTAGCTGCCTGCCTAAGGACTAAAACCACATCATCCAAAAATAAAAATAAAGGGCTTCAAGAAAAGCAATTACCAGTAAGTGTAGCTGACATTTCTCGCCCATGAAGCACCCATATGAGACTAAACTAGGAAATAAGCCAGGGAGGGACATCACCTATTGTCTAAAACATCTCTGAAAGAAGTCTTAGCAGAGATAACAACATAAATTAGTTTAAGGGTTAACCTAAACAGTGAAACTACAACCCAATGCTCATTCCATCCACCTGTAAAAAATAAGAGAAGGCTGCAGGCCTAGCCGAAAACACTGGGCTGCTGGATATTCACAGAGGCAAAATGCAGAGGCCAAGCTCTGAAAGTCAGAAGGCAAGCTCAGGAGACCAATCCCAGAGGCAAAAGGCAAGCTCAGAAGGCCAATCTCAGAAGGCAAGGGTCCGAGGCCAAAGGCGGACTCCAGGTTCCAAGGTCAAATGCTGGTACCAGGCTCTGAGGCCAAAGGCAGACTTCAGCCTCTGAAGCCAAAGGCAGACGCTAGGCTCTCAGGCCAAAAGCAGACACCAGACATGCACCGAGGCAGCAAGGTATGCAAAATTCGAGACAGCGGTCTGAATTGAGGTGGGAAACATCTGCACCTCTCTTACTGATTCAAGCCAAACCTGAATCAATTCCGAATCTGTCAACTCTGTTTCTGCAGCTGCACAATAATTTAGGTCTATGCCAGGTCTTGTTATTACAAGCTGCAAGCTTGAGCAATTTTGAAGGGAACTCACTCACTTTGAACAAACAAAGCCAGATCTAACCCAAGGCTAGCTGAAGAGCCTCTAAGCACTGCACATGAAGCCACAGCATTGAGCTTCTCTGTAACCCAATATACAGTATACGCCCTCAGCTAATTAGACCCCCCCAGAGGTTTGGAATCAGAGCACCAGGGACCTAACAATATAGGTAGAAGAAATACTAGATAACGGGGTAGTGATTATACATTTCCGAGGCACATTTGTTAAAATGAAATCTCCTTTAACCATATTACGTAAAAAAAATATTCTATCTGGTCTGGGGAAAAAACTATCATAGATATAAATCATTCTCTTACCCCAATCCCACTATATAGTATGTTCTAAACCAGTTTTAGGGATGATCCAGCTATCATCCTATCCAAACAAAGCGGACATAGAGGTTTTAGGGTTGGAGAGAGGCTACATTAATTCCCCATATTCTCTATTTTTGGATTTGGTGTGGTTTTCCTAGGCGCTTACGCTACTTAAAACACACAAAGCAAGAAATAAGAGAAATAAAAAGGACTTGTCTCACCCATTCTATAGAGATGATGCCCCACATCCTCAGGACAAGTTCAGACTGGGAGGTTCTGGGGTCTCAGAAGGGTTGGCAATATCTCCATGATCCTACATCATTCTGATGAGAACTGGACAGATGCAGGGATAATCATATGCAATATGGATTGGCTGACTCCACTACCAATTTATAATGCACATGGAGCTTCTTAACCTTCAGGGAAGGCCCCCAGCAATCCAGAAAGGACCAAGAGAATGTTTTATCTTCTTAGATTTTTTTTTATCTTTCTTGTCCTGGATGGGAGGTCCTCACATGGGTGCTGTCATGGATGACTTGTCTCTGCACAAGTCCTCCCGATTCACATCTCTGTTTACTGTCTATAGTGGTTACCAGCTGCAAATGGTGAGGGTGGGTACTTAGCATTTTTTACGTTCCCAAATCCCAATCCTATTAGTGTCATAGTCTTAAAGTTTACAACATTTTTCCACTTTTGTGGCTAAGCAACTGGGCATGTTTAGTTACGTTAATTAGGTGTATGCCTCATTCCAGCATGGGGGTGGTGTAAAAACCTGGAGTAACATCTCTAGACAAAGGTGTTTTTTTTAAAGATGCACCACATTTATCAAGCAATACTGTACTTAAAATGTCCCCTCATGATAAATTTACCCCTCTATTTCTGATTTTTTTTAAAAATCATTTTAGTTTATATTGAAAATACAGATAAATAAACATATCACCAAAAATGTAAGACATTAAAAAAGGAACAAGTAATAGTAAAATATAATGGTAAACATTTTTTTTTTTGCGGTGCCACATTCAAAGACCCATAAACTTTTTTTATTTTTTGAGGGGCTGTTTCTTTAAGGAACAGTGGTAGTTTTTATTAATATTTTGATTGATTTTCATTTGAAGATGAAATGAATAAAAACAGCAATTTAGCATTTTTTTTTATTATACACGATAAATAATGTGATTATTTTATCATTCAGGGACTTCAACCTGCAATCTCTGATCTCCCATTTAATACACTGCAATACTTATGTAACATAGAATGCTATTGTGTCCCAAAGTGCAACTTGGAAATTCTAGTTATGTGGAACAGGGGAAACAGTGACTGCCATCTAGGTGCTTATTCCCAAACATTCATTGGGGTCTATTTAACCCACAAAAACACAGTGAAGACCAGAAAAATTCCATGCAGATCTTAAGGTCCTAGATTTAAAAACAGGGCCCCTGTGCTGCAAAGCAACAGTGCTAACCACTTAGGCACCATGCTAGAAAATTGAGCCACACAGAGGTACCGTAGGGCCCCATAGATTTTTATGGGTGCCATATTATAGAGGAGGTTTGAGGTTGTATGGCAGTAATATGGCTGTGCGCCCCAGGATTAGCAACTGTTTTTTGTGGTCGGGGATATCTAGGAAAGACGAGCCCCTGGGCAACCCCCCCCCCCCCACCTACTTAACTAACTGGATTAAGTGGGACACCTGAAAGAGTGCATACCCTGGAGAATGTAACCAGTATAAGGGCGGGTTGGGAGGGAATGCCGCTCCGATGCAGAACGTGGGGGAGGGCGTTTGGTCTGTTAATGAAGGCTCCAGGCTTGATTTGTGCCATAACCGCTGCGTAGGATGGACACCTGAAAGAGTGCAAAACACCACAACTGCGGAATATCAAGTTTATTACCAACAGTATCACATAACCAACTTCTGAAAAGCTGACATTATCTCACGTTTAGGCTGTGGAATGTATCTATTAAAACAAGAGGAGCGCCATCAACTGAGATTACGGATGACATGAGCCGGGACCTTGTTTCTGGAGGCAGCTGAAGCAGCCCCTATCCTGAACGAGGGCCCCAGCGGAAGTAGGATTTAAGCCTAAATTTGACACTAAAATGCGGACATGCGCCACAAACTGAGAGGTAGTGAGAGGTGCAATGGGAAAAGGCAACAACAGACTTTCGGGGTCTCGGTCAGCTAGGGTGATCAGTAACTGTCGAAGAACCTGCACTGGGCACCAGGAATGGGAAGTCGGGAAAAAAGTAACTTGAGTAGGGGACCTGTTTGAGAAGTCTTGGTAACTGGCAACGACAACACAAAACCGTCAGGAGTCTGACTCAACTGGCTGAGGCTCATGAACCTGCTATTAGTAGTAGTACAAGTGAACTCGTCGGGTCTCATGAAGCCATAAAATGCAAGGTAGACAGCAGCTTTATGCACCAGACTAGGGAGGACCCCAACATATCGGACGAGTCTCAAAAGACTTTACTGGTAATACCCTTGCATTCTGAGGGACAGTAGCCAATGAACGCCAATATATATGCTACAAAACTAACATCCCTTTGTGGAAATTTATCTTGAAACTTGCAGAATAACTTCCAACCTGTGTTATAACTCCTAGCCGTATTAACTGACAGTGACCTGGCTACTAGGCAGTGTGGCGTATCCAGATGACGAGTTAGTCCAGAACTAGTGCCGCGTAGGTAGGAACTATGTCCCCTATGTCGTCTGCTTCTGGCATGACCTGCAAAAAGAGGGACAATGCATCAGCCGCCACGTTCTATGAGCCTCGGACATGGGAGCAACAGTAATGAAAATTATGTAGCAGAGAGAGCTGAACTAGACGTCTCGCGAGAGACATAACGTACAGTGATTTAGACCTCCCTTTCGTTAAAATATCCACAGTGGATGAATTATCTGAAATAAACACGACTGTGGGATTGGCCCACAAGCTACCCCACACATACCCCCACACGATAGGGTATAATTCAAACAGAGCAGACGTCTGCAGAAAATTCGGAACCTGCCTAACTTCATTGGGCCAAGTACCTGCCAACCAGTGGGTGCCAAAAATGGCAGCAAAACCATAACCAGCTGCCGCGTCAGAAAAAAACATGGGAGACGAATTACTGGCGGCGGGGATGAAAAAAGAAACCCCGTTCCAGTGGCTCAGAAAATGAGTGCACTGAGCTATCCTGATGCACTGCCTTGGGAAGGAGTGCCAACAACCGGGAAATAAAAGACCTACCCTGGGGAATAATACGCATTGCAAAGTTTTACATGCCCAATAATGACTGTAAATCTGCCTTCGTTATCACCCTCACTACAGTGAACTTGTGAATGACCTCCTTGATCCTGACTGAGTCCAACACAATCCCTAGAAAAGTGATAACAGAGGAAGGCTTTCAACCTTCTTAGGTGATACCGGTACACCTAGCTGAGAAAAAACAGCCAACAAAGTTTCGAGTCCCTGCGGTGTACCAGCTGGAGGTTCAATCAATAAGAAGTCATCCAGGTAGTGGATAACATGTTCGCAGTGGAACTTGGACTCCAGGATCCAATGCAGGGCCTGTGCAAACTGATCAAATAACCAAGGGCTACTCTTGGAGCCAAATGTTAACTTTGTGGTAAAATAATACAAATCCCTCCATTTAATTCCGTGCCAGTGCCAGAGCCCAAGCATGATGGGAAGGAGTTTAAAAGCATCAGATATGTCGGCCTTGGATAAGTGGGCGCCTGGACCTACCTGCATAATAGTTGTTATGACCTGATCTATAGTGGAATACTTAATGCTCACCTCTTCAGACGGGATAAGGAAGTTTAAACTAGCGATATGAGACCCGTGCGGGGGGCGATAGATCATAAACCAGCCTTTCTTTCTTGCTAAACTTGCCGGTAACTACCCCTACCGGGCTGACCCTCCACTGTTCAAATGGCTACACTGTGAAGGGCCCTATAAGAAACCCCATCTCAACCTCAGTCTGTAATAACTTGTCAACTGACTTTGGTGCTTACTTGGCAGACTGCAAGTTTCTACACTCATGCATGACCTCAGGCAGTGTGACCAGTCCCGTGTTGAAACCTGCCACGAAACCTGTGACCAGGAAGTTAACAAACTCGGGGTCATGATGACCTAGCAGACATGACTGGAAATAATCAGTGTGACGAGGGTAACCCAAGTAGAGTCCCCTTTTTAAATACACACACACTCGCAGGCCTAGAGGCCCCCTTTATTCTGCTTTAAAATAGAAATATTCCCTTGCTTGGAGCTGTTTCCTAGTAATTGAAAATTAAACTTCCCTGTCATAAAGATAAGGATGGGAGCTTCAAAAGCCTCCTGCCAAGGTTCATCGTAAAATACTGACTCTTGGGATAACATTAGCCAGACATCTTGACTACAATCACAGCAGGGAACCAGAGAAAGATGGGAAAGCAACCTATTGAACCTTTGAGGGACTCAAAGGTAGTCATTTTTCATATCTCTGGTCATAGGCATATTCTGCACTGGCTAAGGACGGATTTAAACTCTGTGGACCAGTGCGATCATGGAGATATCAAACAGTATGTTCTTGTGCCCTTGGAAGGCTGAAAAGCCAGCTTTAAGCAGTCCTGGAGAACCAGAAGCCCCAGCAGAGTCAAGTTATGTCTTGTTAGACTTGCAAAATCATAAGGGTCAGTAATACCTAAATGTCATAGCTGTATTTAGTGGTTCCATCGAGCTGTTGGCTCAGCCAGAATAAGGAAATTCTGGGCTGACTTTAGCTGGGTCATAAACCTCGCTGACACCTTCTCGATCCTGCCCACACGTTCGTACCATTGGTGGTCAGAATTGCTGGCACCTTCTGTTTTAGAACTGTTATAAGATGCTGTCAGGGCATTGTATGGCAACCCTGCCTTGCCTTAACACCTGGAATTGTATCGCATTCTGAATGTCAGTGCTCAGCGTCCACTGATATTATACCAATCAGATTGCACAACGGCTTCAAGGAGTGAAACAGAGGAACCTAAGTATACTTTTCATCCATTATCCCTTTTATTTTAACTGTCGTGAATTACTATCACCTTGAATTATTATTATCTAGAATAGTCCGTTTTTCTGTAAAGGTATATATGCACAGTTTTTCCGTTTAACTTTTATTAAAAGATTGAAAAATATTATATGCTAAGTCTTCCATGTTCTAAGCAAAGGAATTAACGAATCCTGTCTTTGAAGAGAATTACATTACCATTTTGTGTGAGAAAGGTCATTTTGATTGTTGCTGGGCTGAATGATTGCGATTGGTCAGCAAGCAGTACCTGGTTCATTCCCTGCTCTGCGTGAGGGTGAGTGACCGGTAGTCCGTTTGTGTGCCGTTAAATCACGTGGTGGCAGTATACCGAATTGTATCTATAAAGGGTTAACTGGAAGTTAACCACCCCTTGTCATGTGCGTTATCCGTCGGCGTACAGGTATGTTCGTGACAATCAGTGTTAACGACACTCATGTACGCTTTGTCTGACTTTAATGTACATGCTACCTTAGCATGAGCTCTGATATACACATGGAGCAGACGACATTGACCGTAGTTGCACGCTGTGAAGTTAAAGTTGTTACAAATCTGCGATCTCCCTAAAAATTTGATAGGGCGACCAAATTATTGACCGTGCCAGTACCCTTGAGAGCATCCGACAGGCCAGCTGAAGGGGCTCTGGGGGCTGTCTCTGCACCGACGGCAGAAAGATGACACAACTCGGCTGTGTGTAATATAGATTGGCACAAACAACATGCCGGTGCTTTAAGCCCTGCAAAATGTCTGCAGAAGAGCTCAGTGTCAATATTAGCCCAATTTGTAGTAAATTGAAACTGACTGAGTGCTGCTGCAGCCTTCGCAGAAAAAGAACAATGATAATCATAGAACTCAGCACCGCTATACTTATGCCCCAAATGAGTAACCCTATAAAGATACAGATCCAACTCTTCTCTCCTATCTGGGCGGACAGAACAGATGACATCGCTATACAGGCTGAATGCCAGAACGAATTCCGGAATTGAAAACTTCTTATTAGGCCTGTGATCGCGGCTCCTAAGAACCACGGAAACATCACCACATGCAATAACTTTGTTATTAGATATGTCTCTGGTAGCAATAAGCAAGGACGCCAGATTCACATCTTTGCCCTCAAGTATGTCCTTCTTGACATTTGGCGGAATAAAATGCACCGGTGTGATGTTGGGCACGGAGGACAAGATACCTGAGGAACCTGCAGCGGACGTGGAAGCGACTGGAATGTCCTGGGCAGGATTAGCAGCAGTAGCACCTCGAGACTCTACAGTCTGCATCCTGGCCTGAATATTATTAATTGATGATGTCAGGTTGTTGACCATCAAATTGCAGTTGGGTGAGAGAAGTCTGCAACGTAGCCATCGACACCTTGTCCTGACGAGGACCCGCTGTATCCACCACCAGTAAGCGGTACAGCTCTGCCTTTCTCACCGAGGCCGAGAAAGGTATGCCCCTTTTTAACAGCTCTGATGTGAGCCTGGGAATGGTCCAACTTCGGAGTGATGGAACACTGCCCCCCTCCAACATCCTGATGGCATTCTCATCCACGGAGGCTAGACATGTCTAAACTGGGACAACAACAGAAATCAATACAACTGCAGGTGCGTGAACCAACACCACCGATGGATCGAACACCAAGGTGGCTAAGGAAACCAAGAGGCATGCATGCACCCCAAACCCGACTGTGGAGACCAAAACCTCAACAGAAGGCCTCATGGAGGTGGAAATGTGCAAACCTAGGCCGGTCCTGTGACCATGCGGCTAAACCGTGACCCACCCCTGAGCGTGACATTTAGCTTGTGCAAATCACATGCCAAAAGAATAATATATAAATATTTTTTGTTGAGGGAGGCATGGATTCCACTCAGTATCAGTAGATTCTGGAGACCAATGTCCAGGAATCAGTGACAAAGCTGAAGCTGCGCCGGGGCTGGATCTTTCAACAAGACAACGACCCTAAACACTGCTCAAAATCCACTAAGGCATTTATGCAGAGGAACAAGTACAACATTCTCGAATGGGCATCTCAGTCCTCAGACCTGAATATAATTGAAAATCTGTGGTGTGACTTAGAGTGCTGTCCATGCTCGGAAGCCATCAAACCCGAATGAACTAAAGATGTTTTGTAAAGAGGAATGGTCCAAAATACCTTCAACCAGAATCCAGACTCTCATTGGAACCTACAGGAAGCGTTTAGAGGCTGCAATTTCTGCAAAAGGAGGATCTACTAAATATTGATTTCATTTCTTTTTTGTGGTGCCCAAATTTATGCACCTGCCTAATTTTGTTTAAACAATTATAGCACACACACTGTAAATCCAATAAACTTCATTTCACTTCTCAAATATCACAGTGTGTGTCTCCTATATGATATATTTAACTGACATTTTTTATCGTAACAACCAACGATTTATGCAGGAAAATCATGACGATTAACAAGGTTGCCCAAACCTTCGCATCCCACTGTATATGTTCTCCATATATTCCTAGAATGTATTTTTTTTTTGGCACAAGTTAGCGGAAAATGATTTATTTGTAATTTTTTCGCTTAAAAAATCATTTTCCGCTAACTTGTGCCAAAAAAAACATATTCTAGGAACTCGCCATGCCCCTCACGGAATACCTTGGGGTGTCTTCTTTCCAAAATGAGGTCACATGTGGGGTATTTATACTGCCCTGGCATTTTAGGGGCCCTAAAGCGTGAGAAGAAGTCTGGAATCCAAATGCCTAAAAATGCCCTCCTAAAATGTACTCATTGGAATTTGGGCTCCTTTGCACACCTAGGCTGCAAAAAAGTGTCACACATGTGGTATCGCCGTACTCAGGAAAAGTTAAGCAATGTGTTTTGGGGTTTCTTTTTACATATACCCATGGTGGGTGAAAGAAATATCTCTCTAAAATGACAACTTTGTATAAAAAAATGGGAAAAGTTGACTTTTAGAGAGATATTTCTCTTACCCAGCATGGGTATATGTAAAAATACACCCCAAAACACATTGCCCTACTTCTTCTGAGTATGGCTGTCACGGCCAATTTAGGTTTGACCGTGACGCTGTTGCGTGCAGACTGGTTGCCGGGGGCAACGTGTAGGTTTCTGTTTGCACGTACACTTTTCCTTTATTTGGTGCTTTCCCCGTTTTGGTTGTCACGGGGTTAATTTAGGTGTGTCTGCTAGGTGTGGTGGGTGTGACCTCAGGCCTCTTTATAAGATGGTGTGTTGGAGCCTGTGGTCATTCTTATTTTGTTGTCTGCCTGTGTAGGAGCTCTGCTCCCTGGCGGTATGTCTTTGTGTCTGTGTGAGTCACCCTTATTTATTATATTGTTTCCTTACCCTGGCTGTGTGTCCCCTCCGGTGTGTCTCTGTTTTCCTCCCCCACCTGGTGTATGTTGTATTGGTGTGGTTGGTGTATGGAGGTTTTCTGGTGGTGTCTCTGCTCCAGAAGGGGCGTGCTTTCCCGGAGGGGTTAAGCGAAGGCAAGACCGTGGGTTTCCCAGCCTGGAGCCTTCGCCATCTTGGCTGCGGCAGGTAAGAGTAGATAACATTGTTATTTTGCTGTGTGACTTACCTGCCGTACTGCTTTACCCATGTTCTTGTCTCCTATCTGTCACTGGGTCTCTGGAGACACCTTTTCATCCGTTGTGTAGGATGAATGGGTGGTCTCTGCCCTGTCATCAGGCCTAGGGCGTAGCAGGGATAGCAGGGTCCTAGGTTGGTGAGCATGAGCCCCCTTACCTTATGAGGCGGCTCATGCGCTAGGAGTCTAGGGAGAGCGTTTAGGGTTACGTGAGGAGGTGACCTGCTCCCTGTTCCCTGCTATCTGGCGTAGCAGCCTCAGCAATTGCACGGTGGGGGGTTTTCCCCACTCCCCGCCGTGACAATGGCAATACCACATGTGTGACACTTTTTTTCAGCCTAGGTGGGCAAAGGGGCCCACATTCTAAAGAGCACCTTTAGGATTTCACAGGGCATTTCTGACACATTTGGATTTCAAACTACTTCTCACGCATTAGGGCCCCTAAAATGCCAGGGTAGTATAAATACCCCACAAGTGACCCCATTTTGGAAAGAAGACAACCCAAGGTATTTCGTGAGGGGCATGGTGAATTCATGGAAAATTTTATTTTTTGTCACAAGTTAGTGGAATATGAGACTTTGTAAGAAAAAAAAGAAAAGAAAAAATCATTTTCCGCTAACTTGTGCCCAAAAAAAAATTATTCTAGGAACTCGCCATGCCCCTCACGGAATACCTTGTGGTGTCTTCTTTCCAAAATGGGGTCACTTGTGGGGTATTTTTACTGCCCTGGCATTTTAGGGGCCCTAATGCGTGAGACGTAGTTTGAAATCCAAATGTGTCAAAAATGCCCTGTGAAATCCTAAAGGTGCTCTTTAGAATTTGGGCCCCTTTGCCCACCTAGGCTGCAAAAAAGTGTCACACATGTGGTATCGCCGTACTCAGGGGAAGTTGGGCAATGTGTTTTGGGGTGTCTTTTTACATATACCCATGCTGGCTGAGAGAAATATCTCTCTAAAATGACAACTTTGTATAAAAAAAATGGCAAAAGTTGACTTTTAGAGAGATATTGCTCTCACCCAGCATGGGTATATGTAAAAATACACCCCAAAACACATTGCCCTACTTCTTCTGAGTACGGCGATACCACATGTGTAACACTTTTTTGCAGCCTAGGTGGGCAAAGGGGCCCAAATTCTAAAGAGCACCTTTAGGATTTCACAGGGCATTTTTGACACATTTGGATTTCAAACTACTTCTCACGCATTAGGGCCCCTAAAATGCCAGGGCAGTATAAATACCCCACAAGTGACCCCATTTTGGAAAGAAGACACCCCAAGGTAATTTGTGATGGGCATAGTGAGTTCATGGAAGTTTTTATTTTTTGTCACAAGTTAGTGGAATATGAGACTTTGTAAGAAAAAAATAATAATAATTTTCCGCTAACTTGTGACAAAAAAATAAAATACTTTGCGAAATGGGGTCATTTGTGGGTTGTTTCTACTGTCTGGGCATTGTAGAACCTCAGGAAACATGACAGGTGCCCAGAAAGTCAGAGCTGCTTCAAAATGCCGAAATTCACATTTTTGCACCATAGTTTGCAAACGCTATAACTTTTGCGCAAACCAATAAATATACACTTATTGCATTTTTTTATATCAAAGACATGTAGAACAATAAATTTAGAGAAAAATTTATATAGAAATGTAGTTTTATTTTGAAAAATTTTACAACTGAAAGTGAAAAATGTAATTTTTTTGCAAAAAATTCCGTAAATTTCGATTAATAACAAAAAAAGGTAAAAATGTCAGCAGCAATGAAATACCACCAAATGAAAGCTCTATTAGTGAGAAGAAAAGGAGGTAAAATTAATTTGGGTGGTAAGTTGTATGACCGAGCAATAAACCGTGAAAGTAGTGTAGTGCAGAATTGTAAAAAGTGGTCTGGTCATTAAGGGGGTTTAAGCTAGGGGGGCTGAGGTGGTTAAGGAAAAACTAACTGGTCTGTGAGAGCGGAATTCTTGCTGGTTGGTAGGTGAACAAATACTTATTTCATGCAATAAATTGCAAATCTATTATTTAAGAATCATACAGTGTGATTTTCTGGATATATTTTTTTGGTTCTGCCTCACAGTTGAAGTGTACGATAAAAACTAGAGACCTCTCCAGTCTTTGTAGATAAGAAAACGTACTAAATCGCCAGTGTATCAAACACTTATTTTCCCCACTGTAGCTAAGTCTATAGTATTAGGGCCGATTCACATAACTGTCCTTGGTCTGGAAAACACAGTTTGTGCATAAGTCCATCTCCCAGACTGACCGCAACCCCAACTGACTGTATCATAGTTATTAATGATACTGTCAGTTCCTGTCCGATTGCGGGGCTATTGTACTGTACTCACATGATGATGCAGAGCAGCCAACAACCACCTTGGCTGAACCACAGGTCCAAGTTGAAAGAGCTTGGAATCACATACAGTACCACAGGAGGATATCCAGCATCTGAAACACTGTTACCATGAGCGGCAGTCTGTATGGCAGCAAGGGGAGATCTCACCCAGTACTATTGGGACCTTGCCTAAACATATACCGACGCAGAACCCAATTTAAAGGGGCACCACCTTGTCTTTGTGATCATTAGCAGAGGATCACCAGCAGTTTATTCTTTGTCTGTTTCAATTGCATTAAGTTTTCCAGGTGTTCTCTTTTCATTTTCTGGCAGTGTATAATACACTCACCGATAAAAGTCTATTGGACAGGAAAGAGACCGTGTCTACTAAGTGGGGGTGCCTGTAAGTCAGCGATTGGCTCCAGTAGACTGTCATGCCCCACTCTGACAATGTGCGGAGGTCGGCCAGGATAGCAGCACGAGTTTAGTGTTTGTTTTGGAGTATTGCTGGATCCGCCTCTCATCAGGTGCACTGGGTAGGGTCATTAGTTTAAATAGTTTAAATAGCACACCATCCCAGTGCCCTGAGCGGATTATAGGAATCATTGTGGTCTTGGAAGCTAGGAAGGAAGGTTGTCTGTTCCAGCTCAGAAAGTTAAGTGTGATTTCAAGTTTGGTTGTTTTGTGTCATCTCTCCCATCCAGGTTCTGGGCGAGCAGGCTGCTCCTATTTCTGCTCTTCACCATCTCAGGGAATTTAGGGTGTTTTCAGCCCAGGCACGGGGACACATCTTACCTACCATAAAGGTCTGCATGTGGGCTGAGCAGTGCAGGGAAAGACGTCAGGGATTAGCTAGGAGGTGACCCTTCCCCTGTCTCTCGCCCAGAGCCTGGTTGGTGGGTTATCTGTGAGTCTGAGTGCAGGTCAAATTTGTGTGGAGCCTAAAGTGGCTCTTCCTGATCGATTTTCAGGAGGTACGGATGACTTTATCCGTTTTAGAGAATCCTGCAAATTGTACTTTCGGCTGCGTCCATCGTCTTTAGGTGATGAGAGTCAGAGGATAGGTATAATTATTTCTCTGCTTAACCACCTCCGGACCGCCTAACGCACATGTGCGTTCCGGAGGTGGCAGCGCTGCGCACAGTCACGCATATACGCGTCATCTCGCGAGACGCGAGATGACGCGACTATGCGAGCGCGCATGCGCAGTTCGCGCCGGCATTTCGCACAGAAGTATTTCGTCAGCAACCTGCCAGCCAATGATCGTGGCTGGCAGGTTGCTGATTTTAAAAAAAATCCAATCAAAGTGCCAGATAGCAGATCATATTAGTAAATATGATCTGTTATATGGCTGCCTGCTCCTCTGCTGGTTCTTTTCGTCGGTTGGATCCAGCAGAGGAGCAGGCTTCACAGTGAGTAAACCAAACACTACACTATAGCCCCTGATCACCCCCCTGAACCCCAATTAACCCTTTGATCACCCCCAGGGGCGTAGCTAACGGCTCATGGGCCCTGGTGCAAGAGTTCAGCTTGGGCCCCCCTTCTCTCAGTGCGTTGTGTGTCATCTTATGTGGCACAAGGGTCTTTGGGCCCCCTCAGGCTCCTGGGCCCGGTAGCGAATGCTACCTCTGCACCCCCTATAGCTACGCCCATGATCACCCCTTTGATCACCCCTGTCAATCACAAGTGAAAAGAAAAAAGTGATCAGTGCAAACTGTCACTTTTTTTTTTCACTGTTATTGACCGTTAGGTTTTAGGTATAGTTTAGGTCCCTTGGTTAGGTAGTTAGCGATCAGTTAGCGCCCAGCCCACCGCACCGCAGTCCGTTATTCGCTGATTAGCGTATCGCTAATCAGCATTTGTACTTTTATAGTATCTGGAAGTGATCAAAACTGATCACGGTCAGATCTATAATTGTATTAGTGTCACTTTAGTTCGCCCTCCACCCAAAACGCAGTGTTTGCCCGATCAGGCCTGATCGGTCGCCCACACGTGTGTTCGCCCACACCCGCCCCACCGCAGTGACAAAAAAAAATTTTTTTTTTGATCACTGCACATTCACTTTACACGCACTGCGGCGATAAAAAAAAATCCGTTTTGATATTTTTTATCAACCGCAGCGGCCTCCGGTACTTCGCTAGCCTCCCCTTTGTAAGACAGGCTTGCTTTTTTTTTCTTGGGTAGTCTCAGGGAATACCCCTAAATTTAGTTGCCCACATGTCTAACAGGGGGTATTCCTCTGAAGAGGCCTACAGGCTTCTGACCCAGTCGGATGAGGAGTGGGAACCCTCATCTGATGAATCCAGCGGGTCAGAATACGAACCTGTAGAAAGCAGTGGCTCTCTGACCCAAAGTTCAGACGAGGAGGCTGAGGTCCCTGATACCACCAGGCGTACCCGGCCCCGTGTCGCTAGACCGCAGGTTGCGCAGGATCCGCTTCAAGAGCAGCAGAGTGGGGCTGGTGCTGTCGGATTACGTGGTGAGGCATACACCAGCAGCCCAGCCCTCCCTGGACCTAGTACCAGCACTGCCGTACAACCTGGTGAAGTAGCGAGCACCAGAAGGGCAGTTGAAGCTGGTACGGTGGCACGTGCAGTAGTGACCCCGTCGCAGCCACCGCAAAGACGTGCCCGTAGAGCCCCTAGAATCCCAGAGGTGCTGGCAAACCCTGATTGGCAGTCCCCAACTTCAGCCGCACCTGTAGTTTTCCCTTTCACTGCCCAGTCTGGAGTTCGGGTTGAGACGGCTCAGATCGGTTCGGCCCTGGGATTTTTTTGAGCTGTTCTTGACTGCGGAGCTTTTAGACATAGTTGTGGCCGAAACAAACAGGTATGCCACACAATTTATCACCGCTAACCCGGGAAGCTTTTATGCCCAGCCTTTCCGGTGGAAACCAGTCCAAGTTTCCGAACTTAAAACTTTTCTGGGCCTCCTCCTCAACATGGGCCTGACAAAAAAGCATGAATTGCGGTCATATTGGTCCACGAACCCGATTCATCACATGCCCATGTTCTCTGCTGCCATGTCCAGGGCACGTTTTGAGGCCATCCTGCGGTTCCTGCACTTTAGTGACAACACCGCCTCCCGTCCCAGGGGCCACCCTGCTTTTGACCGGCTCCACAAAATTCGGCCCCTCATAGACCATTTCAACCAGAAATTTGCAGATATTTATACCCCAGAGCAAAACATCTGCATAGACGAGTCCCTGATACATTTTACCGGGCGCCTTGGCTTCAAACAATACATCCCAGGCAAGCGCGCCCGGTATGGGGTCAAATTGTATAAGCTCTGTGAAAGGGCCACAGGCTATACCCACAAATTTCGGGTCTATGAGGGAAAAGATCAGACCCTGGAGCCGGTCGGTTGCCCTGACTACCTGGGGAGCAGTGGGAAGACAGTTTGGGACTTGGTGTCACCCTTATTCGGCAAGGGGTACCATCTTTATGTGGACAATTTTTACACAAGTGTGGCCCTCTTTAGGCATTTGTTTCTAGAACGGATTGGCGCCTGTGGTACCGCGCGAACTAGTCGCGCGGGCTTCCCCCAACGGCTCGTTACCACCCGTCTTGCAAGGGGGCAGAGGGCCGCACTGTGTAACGAAGAACTGCTCGCGGTGAAATGGAGAGACAAGCGTGACTTTTACATGCTCTCCTCCATTCACGCAGACACGACAATACAAATTGAGCGAGCAACCCGTGTCATTGAAAAGCCCCTCTCAGTCCACGACTATAACCTCCACATGGGAGGGGTCGACTTCAATGACCAGATGTTGTCTCCGTATTTAGTTTCCCGACGCACCAGACGCTGGTATAAGAAGGTGTCTGTATATTTAATTCAATTGGCTCTGTACAATAGTTTTGTTCTCTACACAGTGGCGTAACTACCGGGGAAGCAGGGGAAGCAGCTGCTTCGGGGCCCGGGCTGCCAAGGGGGCCCGGCGCCCCAAGCAGCGTGTGTGACAGTTTATTTTCAAGTTAGATAAATATCGTGTTCAGGGCCCCTTCACAGCCGCTAGAGTGATCTAATTTTACTGTCTGCTAAAAGTCTCCTGGTCTGGGATTCGAACCCACAACCTCCAATCTATAAGTGAATCAGTGGCAAAGCATTTACCCTCACAGCCATAAAGGCTGCATTACAACTGACTGTAAAAAAAAAAAAAAAATACATCTATACACATGACAGCTGCCCAAACACACCTAGCACTGCTATATCTGTATATGACAGCTGTCCCTGCACATTCAGCTCTGCTACATCTCTATATATGAACAGCTGCCATGTGTATAGATGTACACTTAGCCAGCTATAACAGTAGAAGTCTCATATTTTTTCACTCAGCCTCAAGGCAGCTCTTATGGTCTAGTGGATAGCTGCTCTGCCTCTGAAGCAGAAGGTCCTGGGTTCGAATCCCAGCAGACTCTTTTCTGAAATACAAGCACTGACTCCATATAAGGGCATACAGGGCGGGACAGAATACAAGGCGGGACACAGGAAGAGGCTGCATCGCATCGCTGACATGGAGGTAAGTAGAAGTGTTTATTATTTTTTTTTTAATACCCGACTGTTACTGCCATGGGGGAGCGGAAGGCACCTGATACTGGCACATGGGGGGAGGGGGGTTGGCACCTGATACTGGCACCTGGGGGGGGGGGGGGTTGGCACCTGATACTGGCACATGGGAGTGGGGTTGGCACCTGATACTGGCATGGGGGGGGAGGGAGAGAGGCACCTGATACTGGCATTGGGGGGGGGGGGAGGGAGAGAGGCACTTGATACTGGCACTTTTTTTGTGGTGGTGGTGGGGGGGGGGAGATGGCACTATGATACTGGGACATGGGGGGGGGGGGAGGCACCTGATACTGGCACCTGGAGGGGAGAGGGGGGGTTGGCACTTGATACTGGCACATGGGGGGGGGGCACCTGATACTGGCACATAGGGAGGGGGGAGGGAGAGAGGCACTTGATATTGGCACTTTTTAGTGGGGGGGGGGGATGGCACTATGATACTGGGACATGGGGAGGAGAGAGGCACTTGATACTGGCACATGGGGGGTGGGAAGGAGAGAGGCACTTGATACTGGCACATGGGGGGAGATGGCACTATGATACTGGGACATGTGGGGGGGGGAGAGGCACTTGATACTGGCACATGATAGGGGCACTTACTGGCACATTATTGGGGGGCATTATGGGGGACACTAGGCCGGCAGCCTATCAGAGGCCGGACACTGAGCGGCATCTACTGGGGCACTATATATGGGGCATTTTATACTGGTACATTTTGGGGGGGCACTAGCAGGAAGGGGGGAGAGGAGCACTATGGGGGAAGTTACTGGGGGCACTATATAGGGGTATTTTATACTGGCACATTTTTTGGGGCACTATGGGGACATTAGCTCAACTGGGGGCATTACAAGGGGGTATTTTTTGCACTGTCACATTATAAGGAGAATTATTACTACTGGGGGGGGGGGGCATTATGGTGGGTTTTATTACTGCCCCATGGTATGACCCCCTAGTAGCGGCACCAGCCTCTCCCTGCTCTGCTATCCCTCTGCCCCTTCTCCAAATCCTTATTATAAAATCTTTCTCATTAGGATAAAACACAACATCAGCTCCGCCGAGCCCCCGGCCAAGTGTGGAAGTGGCGTCCGAGATCCCCAAGGGCCGAGCCAAGTAACTGTAAGTGTTCATGTGGAGTATGTTTATGTTATACACATATAGCCTACACTGTGCCACACAATATACAGTATACCGCTACACTGTGCCACACAATATACAGTATACCTCTATACTGTGCCTCACAATGTACAGTATACCGCTACACTGTGCCCCACAATATACAGTATACCGCTACACTGTGCCACACAATATACAGTATACCTCTACACTGTGCCTCACAATATACCGCTACACTGTGCCACACAATATACAGTATACCGCTACACTGTGCCTCACAATATACCTCAACACTGTGCCACACAATATACAGTATACCGCTACACTGTGCCTCACAATATACCTCTACACTGTGCCACACAATATACAGTATACCGCTACACTGTGCCACACAATATACAGTATACCTCTATACTGTGCCACACAATATACAGTATACCGCTACACTGTGCCACACAATATACAGTATACCTCTATACTGTGCCACACAATATACAGTATACCGCTACACTGTGCCACACAATATATAGTATACCTCTACACTGTGCCACACAATATACAGTATACCGCTACACTGTGCCAAAGGAGTGGGGTTTACACAGGAGGAGGGAGGTGCGAAGCGCGCTGAGGGGGGCCCTTACAAATATTTGCTGTGGGGCCCAGTCACTTCTAGTTACGCCCCTGTCTCTACAGTAAGGCTGGGAGAACTGGATCCTTCCTCAAATTTCAGGAAGAGATCATCGAGAACCTCCTGTATCCAGGAGGTTCCGTGGCCCCAACCACCAGTGTAGTTAGCCGTCTACACGAGCGACATTTCCCCAATGTCGTTCCTGGTACCTCAACCCAACAGTCACCCCGAAAAAGATGTCGTGTCTGTAGCAGGAGTGGAATAAGGCGTGACACCCGCTATTTCTGTCCTGACTGTCCGGACCACCCTGCCCTATGCTTTGGAGAGTGTTTCCGGAAGTACCACTCACAGGTACACTATTAGCATAGGGATCATCTCACCAGGACAGGCACACAGGGCTATTAGGGCCCATTCACTCACTGCTGCTGCAAACGTCTCCTTTCACATGGGACAAAGTGCATAACGCACTTCGCCACATCTTTGGGCGATTTGCGCTTTGCACATTGACCCATGGGGAAGGAGAGGTTTGTTCTATAAAGGTAAAAAAAAAAAAAAAAAAAAACACACCAGTAAGCAAACACGTTAATGTTCAGTTAAAAAAGTTAAAGTTTATATGTTCTGTTGCAAAGTTAATAAAATTATTGCGTTGCGGCCTGTTTTTTTTTTTTTTTTTTTCTTTTTTTACCTTCCAGGTGGACCAACCGATTGACTAGCTGCAGCACCGATGTGCATTCTGACAGAAGCATTGCGCTGCTGTCAGATTACACGCAAGTCGGTGTATGCGGCGCTGCAAGACGGGATTTTCTCCTCTGCAGTGACAGATACCTTTGCCGAGGCATACGAGCTGAGGAGGAGGCGGCGTTCCTATGCTTTGGCAAGCACTTTGTACATATATATATAAAAATAAAAATAAAAAATCCCGGCAATGATTTATTCATCCACATCGATTGATGTGAATGGAGAAATCTGGTTTGCCAGGGCATACGAGCTAAGTGGGTATGGATGTAGGGCGGAGCTCCTATGTCCTGGCAGACGCCTTTCCCCTCCATCTTTTTTTTTTTGGCAGAGATTTTTTCATCCACATTGATCGATGCGAATGAAGAAATCTGTGCCGTTCATTTTTTTCTTTCAGCCCAGAGGCTGAACGGAAAAAAAAATCTCATTACCTGTATGCTCAATATAAGGAGAATAGCAGAAACTCCTAATGCTGGCCATACATGTAATGATTGCGGAGACCCTCAAATGCCAGGGCAGTACAAACACCCCACAACTGACCCCATTTTGGAAAGAAGACACCCCAAGGTATTTGCTGAGGGGCATATTGAGTCCATGAAAGATTTAAATTTTTGTCCTAAGTTAGCGGAAAGTGAGACTTTGTGAGAAAAAAAAAAAAAGAATCAATTTCCGCTAACTTATGCAAAAAAAAAAATAATTCTATGAACTTGCCAGGCCCCTCATTGGATACCTTGGGGTGTCTTCTTTCCAAAGTGGGGTCACATGTGGCGTATTTATACTGCCCTGGCTTTTTAGGGGCCCTAAAGCGTCAGAAGAAGTCTGGGATCCAAATGTCTAAAAATGCCCTCCTAAAAGGAATTTGGGCCCCTTTGCGCATCTAGGCTGCAAAAAAGTGTGACACATCTGGTATCGCCGTACTCAGGAGAAGTTGGGGAATGTGTTTCGGGGTGTCATTTTACATATACCCATGCTGGGTGAGAAAAATATCTTGGTCAAATGCCAACTTTGTATAAAAAAATGGGAAAAGTTGTCTTTTGCCAAGATATTTCTCTCACCCAGCATGGGTATATGTAAAATGACACCCCAAAACACATTCCCCAACTTCTCCTGAGTACGGCGATACCAGATGTGTGACACTTTTTTGATGCCAAGGTGGGCAAAGGGGCACATATTCCAAAGTGCACCTTTCGGATTTCACCGGTCATTTTTTACAGATTTTGATTGCAAAGTACTTCTCACACATATGGGCCCCTAAATTGCCAGGGCAGTATAACTACGCCACAAGTGACCCCATTTTGGAAAGAAGACACCCCAAGGTATTCCGTGAGGGGCATGGCGAGTTCCTAGAATTTTTTATTTTTTGTCGCAAGTTAGTGGAATATGAGACTTTGTAAGGAAAAAAGAGAAAAAAAAAATCATCATTTTCCGCTAACTTGTGACAAAAAATAAAAAATTCTAGGAACTCGCAGTGCCCCTCATGGAATACCTTGGGGTGTCTTCTTTCCAAAATGGGGTCACTTGTGGCGTAGTTATACTGCCCTGGCAATTTAGGGGCCCAAATGTGTGAGAAGTACCTTGCAATCAAAATGTGTAATAAATGGCCTGCAAAATCTGAAAGGTGCACTTTGGAATATGTGCCCCTTTGCCCACCTTGGCAGCAAAAAAGTGTGACACATCTGGTATCGCCGTACTCAGGAGAAGTTGGGGAATGTGTTTTGGGGTGTCATTTTACATATACCCATGCTGGATGAGAGAAATATCTTGGCAAAAGACAACTTTTCCCATTTTTTTATACAAAGTTGGCATTTGACCAAGATATTTTTCTCACCCAGCATGGGTATATGTAAAATGACACCCCAAAACACATTCCCCAACTTCTCCTGAGTACGGTGATACCAGATGTGTCACACTTTTTTGCTGCCAAGGTGGGCAAAGGGGCACATATTCCAAAGTGCACCTTTCGGATTTCACCGGTCATTTTTTACAGATTTTGATTGCAAAGTACTTCTCACACATATGGGCCCCTAAATTGCCAGGGCAGTATAACTACGCCACAAGTGACCCCATTTTGGAAAGAAGACACCCCAAGGTATTCCGTGAGGGGCATGGCGAGTTCCTAGAATTTTTTATTTTTTGTCGCAAGTTAGTGGAATATGAGACTTTGTAAGGAAAAAAGAGAAAAAAAAAAAATCATCATTTTCCGCTAACTTGTGACAAAAAATAAAAAATTCTAGGAACTCGCCATGCCCCTCACGGAATACCTTGGGGTGTCTTCTTTCCAAAATGGGGTCACTTGTGGCGTAGTTATACTGCCCTGGCAATTTAGGGGCCCAAATGTGTGAGAAGTACCTTGCAATCAAAATGTGTAAAAAATGGCCTGCAAAATCTGAAAGGTGCACTTTGGAATATGTGCCCCTTTGCCCACCTTGGCAGCAAAAAAGTGTGACACATCTGGTATCGCCGTACTCAGGAGAAGTTGGGGAATGTGTTTTGGGGTGTCATTTTACATATACCCATGCTGGATTAGAGAAATATCTTGGCAAAAGACAACTTTTCCCATTTTTTTATACAAAGTTGGCATTTGACCAAGATATTTTTCTCACCCAGCATGGGTATATGTAAAATGACACCCCAAAACACATTCCCCAACTTCTCCTGAGTACGGCGATACCAGATGTGTCACACTTTTTTGCTGCCAAGGTGGGCAAAGGGGCACATATTCCAAAGTGCACCTTTTGGATTTCACCTGTCATTTTTTACACATTTTGATTGCAAAGTTCTTCTCACACATTTGGGCCCCTAAATTGCCAGGGCAGTATAACTACCCCACAAGTGACCCCATTTTGGAAAGAAGACACCCCAAGGTATTCCGTGAGGGGCATGGCGAGTTCCTCGAATTTTTTATTTTTTGTCGCAAGTTAGTGGAATATGAGACTTTGTAAGAAAAAATAAAAAAAATAAAATCATCATCATTTTCCGCTAACTTGTGACAAAAAATAAAAAGTTCTATGAACTCACTATGCCCATCAGCGAATACCTTAGGGTGTCTACTTTCCGAAATGGGGTCATTTGTGGGGTTTTTCTACTGTTTGGGCATTGTAGAACCTCAGGAATCATGACAGGTGCTCAGAAAGTCAGAGCTGTTTCAAAAAGCGGAAATTCACATTTTTGTACCATAGTTTGTAAATGCTATAACTTTTACCCAAACCATTTTTTTTTTGCCCAAACCTTTCTTTTTTTTATCAAAGACATGTAGAACAATAAATTTGGCGAAAAATTTATATATGGATCTCGTTTTTTTGCAAAATTTTACAGCTGAAAGTGAAAAATGTCATTTTTTTGCAAAAAAATCGTTACATTTTGATTAATAACAAAAAAAGTAAAAATGCCAGCAGCAATGAAATACCACCAAATGAAAGCTCTATTAGTGAGAAGAAAAGGAGGTAAAATTCATTTGTATGGTAAGTTGCATGACCGAGCGATAAACGGTGAAAGTAGTGTAGTGCCGAAGTGTAAAAAGTGCTCTGGTCATGAAGGGGGTTTCACCTAGCGGGGCTGAAGTGGTTAAAGGGGACGCGCAATCCTGGGCCTTTTCTCTGCCACCTGGTTGTAGGGCCCTCCAGTTGGTGGAGGAATTTTCTAAGGCTCTGGGATTAATCTACGATGACCCAGATCGGGTCTCGATGGCAGAGTCGAGATTACGTAATTTGTTTCAGGGGGATCATACTGCAGAGGCTTACTGTGTTGAGTTTAGGAGGTGGGCTACTGAATCAGAGTGGAATGATCCCGCGTTACGTAGTCAGTTTTGTCAGGGGTTATCTGAAAGATTGAAGGATTGCCTTGCTTTTCATGAATACCCAGACTCTTTGGAGAACGCCATGTCTTTAGCAGTACGGCTAGATAGACGTATCAGAGAGGGGTATAGGGCTCCCCCTGCGTGAGGTATCCCTTCTGTGAGTGGTTTCGTCTCTACTGCCTCCCTGGGTGATGTTACAGGTAACTCTGTGGTAGCGGAGGAACTCATGCAGTTGGGTCAGGTTTCTTGCCATTCTGATAGTAGAGACTTTAGGAAAGTACACAAACTATGTTACTATTGTGGAAAGAGGGGTCATTTTATTTTTGCTTGTCCTTATGTTAAACCACAGGTGCAAGAGAAAAATAAAAAATAAAAAAAACTTCCCTGACACTTGGTAGTATGAATGGTGTGGTGGAGCAGGCAGATATGCAAGCTCCCTGCAGTTCCCATTTTCTCCTTCCACTTTTGGTGGTGCTAGAGTCAAAAAATGTTTTTGTTGAAGTATTCCATGATTCTGGTGCTGGGGTAAACCTAATTTACTTTCTTTTCCTTTAAAACCTAGGACTAAGTACTTGCACTTTAGAGAACGAGATTCGTGTATTTGCAACTGATTCTTCCCCTCTTTCTCAAAGGAGTCATACTCAAATTGTACATGATATTCACTTAAGGGTGGGTGATTCACATGTTGAAATGATTTCTTCTTTTGTCATGAAGGATTTGCCAGCTCCTATAGTTTTGGGGTTGCCATGGTTGACTAGACATAACCCAATTATAGACTGGCAAGCGAGACAAATCATTGGTTGGAGTGAGTTTTGTTCGGATAATTGTCTTGGCACATCTATCTCTGGTGTGTCCATTACGGCTTTACCTCAGTATCTCTTGCGGATGTCTTTTCGGAGGGTGGGGCTCAGGAATTGCCCCCTCATCGAGACTATGATTGTCCAGTTAATCTCATTCCGGGGGCTAAGTTGCCAAAGTCTCAGCTTTACAACCTCTCTCAACCCGAAAGAGAGGTCATGCAAAAGTATGTCGCCGAGAGTTTGGCAAAGGGTCATATAAGACCATCTAAGTCTCCAGTGGCAGTAGGTTTGTTCTTTGTGAAGAAAAAGGATGGATCACTGAAACCGTGTTTGGATTTCCGGGAATTGAACCGTATTACAGTCCGGGATCCATATCCCCTGCCTTTGATCTCTGATCTTTTTGATCAGATTGTTGGTGTTCTCCAAGTTGGATTTGAGAGGGGCCTACAATCTGATCAGAATCAAGGAGGGGGATGAGTGGAAAACGGCCTTCAATACGCACGAGGGTCATTTTGAGAACCTGGTTATGCCTTTTGGGTTGACGAACGCGCCAGCAGTATTTCAGCGATTCGTCAATTACATTTTTCATCATTTGGTGGGGAGGTTCGTAGTAGTTTACCTGGATGACATTTTAATTTATTCTCCTGATCTGAAGACCCATCAGGATCATGTGAGACAGGTCTTGACGATCCTTCGGGAGAATAAATTATATGCCAAATTGGAGAAATGTTTGTTTGCGGTGCAAGAGCTTCCGTTCTTGGGATACATGCTTTCTGATTCTGGTTTTCGTATGGACCCCGAAAAGATCCGGGCGGTTCTGGAGTGGGACCGACCAGAGAATCAGAAAGCTTTGATGCGGTTCTTGGGGTTTACGAATTATTATAGAAAATTTATTTCGAATTATTCTACCATAGTAAAACCTCTCACTGATATGACCAAGAAGGGCGCCGATGTCTCTGTCTGGTCGCATACGGTTTCTATCCTCAGTTTGGTAGCTTTTCTGGGACTAGTTAGTTCCTCTGGGATGCCAGAGGAGGAGAGATTCTAATCTGCCTTATCCTCCATCTGGCGGAGGATTCAAGAGAATTTGGAGAAGATGGGTGAGAGGTATAAACGAATGGCTAACAGGAGACGTGTGACTGGTCCGGACCTGTGTGTGGGTGATCTGGTGTGGTTGTCCACTAAGAATATCAGATTGAGAGTGCCATCTTGGAAACTGGGTCCAAGATTTATTGGTCCATATAAAATTTCTGAGGTGATCAATCCTGTAGCGTTTCGGTTGGATCTTCCGCAGACTTGGAGGATCCATGATGTGTTCCACAGGTCTTTACTAAAAAAATATGTGAGACCGGTGGAACCATCGCCATTGCCTCCTCCTCCTGTTCTAGTCAAGAGGAACTTGGAGTTTGAGATCTCCAGGATTCTCGACTCTTTCAATACCTTCGGGGTTCCCTTCAATACCTGGTGCACTGGAGAGGATACGGCCCTGAGGAGAGGATGTGGGTTCCGGCGTTGGATGTCATCGCCAGCCGACTGGTGAGGGCTTTTCATAGGTCCCATCCGGATAGGGTTGGTCCGGGGTGTCCGGAGGTCACCCGTAGAAGGGGGGGGGGGGGATACTGTCATGCCCCACTCTGACGATGTGCGGAGGTCGGCCAGGATAGCAGCACGAGTTTAGTGTTTGTTTTGGAGCCGTGCTGGATCCGCCTCTCATCAGGTGCACTGGGTGGGGTCATTAGTTTAAATAGCACACCATCCCAGTGCCCTGAGCGGATTATAGGAATCATTGTGGTCTTGGAAGCTAGGAAGGAAGGTTGCCTGTTCCAGCTCAGAAAGATAAGTGTGATTTCAAGTTTGGTTGTTTTGTGTCATCTCTCCCATCCAGGTTCTGTGCGAGCAGGCTGCTCCTATTTCCCCTCTTCACCATCTCAGGGAATTTAGGGTGTTTTCAGCCCAGGCACGGGGACACATCTTACCTACCATAAAGGTCTGCATGTGGGCTGAGCAGTGCAGGGAAAGACGTCAGGGATTAGCTAGAAGGTGACCCTTCCCCTGTCTCTCGCCCAGAGCCTGGTTGGTGGGTTATCTGTGAGTCTGAGTGCACGCCCGCCGTGACATAGACACATCAGCATGGCACATCATTACCACCAGGGTATTAGTGTATAATACACTCACCGATATTAGTCTATTGGACAGGAAATAGTGTCTACTAAGTGGGGGTGCCTGTAAGTCAGCGACCCATCATCACCACCAGGGCATCAGTGCTGGATCGGAAGAGGCAAGTTCTGCTTTTTTTTAAAATCTGAACAACCTCATTTAATTTGATGCTGTGATTGCAATGGAGTACAGATGCCAACAAGGGGTGTCTTATTTTTAAATACTTTTAGGACTATGTTGGCCTCAGATGTAAATGCAATTATTCTGTTTGGCAGCTGTTCCCTCATACGTGTTCAACTTATCGCACAACATGCCAATCTTTCTTTCCACTGACATCTGCCACCGGGGGGGAGTCACAATGTGTAATTGTTCGGCAGTCTAACCTAAATCAGTGGATTTCACCAAGATTCATCTAATGCAGGGATGCTCAACCTGCGGCCCTCCAGCGGTTGTAAAACTACAACTCCCACCATGCCCTTCTGTACACTGATAGCTGTAGGCAATGGAATGATGGGAGTTGTAGTTTTGAAACAGCTGGAGGGCCGCAGGTTGAGCATGCCTGATGTAATGCCCATAGACACCTTTACACACATCTATGTCTACATAGCAGTGTTGATGTGGTCAGGTTTTTCTACAACTCCAACCAGTAATCCCATTGATTGGCAGAGAAAGCAGCATAGAATAGGTCCACAGGATTAGGCCTAAATTGGCTACTTTCACACTGGCGTTTTGGCTTTCCAATTGTGAGATTCATTCAGGGCTCTCACAAGCGGTCCAAAACGGATCAGTTTTGCCCTAATGCATTCTGAATAGAAAAGGATCCGCTCAAAATGCATCAGTTTGCCTCCGATCCATCGCCATTACGCTTTGGAGGCGGACACCAAAACACTGTCTGCAGCGTTTTGGTGTCCGTCTGACGAAACTGAGCCAAACGGATCCGTTCTGACACATAATGTAAGTCAATGGGGACGGATCCGTTTTCTATGACACAATCTGGCACAATAGAAAATGGATCCCTCCTCCATTGACTTTCAATGGTGTTCAAGACGGATCCGTCTTGGCTATGTTAAAGATAATACAAACGGATCCATTCTGAGCGGATGCAGACGGTTGTATTATCTGAACGGATCCGTCTGTGCAGATCCATGATGGATCCGCACCAAACGCGAGTGTGAAAGTATAAATTCCAATAGTAGCAAAGGATAATGAGGCGGCACTCACCCAGCAGTAATTCATAAAATGATCCTTTATTGGTCCGCGATGCGAGTAACAATAACGAGCAGAATTAACAGGGGTGAATCTTTATTGCATAGCGACGACGGCCGTTTCGTGCAAAAATGCACTTCCTCAGGCCGCCAGCTTTATTCACTCGTCTGTGATGAAATCCGAGAATCAGTGATTAATTCGTGAAGATTTCTGTGAAGAATTTGTGTTTGGTCCGAGTGTCATCCGTGTTCAAAGGACACTGCGCAGCTGAAAATAAATTTTAAAAGCATCTCCTATAAATGGCGTCTATGTTGGGTCTGTATTTTCCACGATCCAATAGATTACAATGGGTGTGATGGATCCATGAGGCCTAATGCACACGGATGTATTTTGTTCACGTCTTCGCTCTGTTTTTTTTTGCGGATTGGATGAGGAAGCATTCATTTCGATGGGTCCACAAAAAATGCAGACAGCACACTGTGTGCTGTCCGCATCCATATGTCTGTTCTGTAGCCCCGCAAAGATATAAATCATGTCCTATTCTTGTCCGTTTTGCGGACATAGATAGGTATTTATACAATGGATCCGCCAAAAAAAAAACGGATGCCTAAAGGATGTCATCCGTATTTATTGCGAATCAGTGTTTTGCGGACCACAAAACACATACGGTCGTGTGAATGTAGCCTTAAGGCTACTTTCACACTAGCGTTGTTTGAATCCGGCGTTCAATTCCGACACCGGAACTGCCCGCCGGATCCGGAAAAACGTGTGAAAACTGATTACATTTGAATCCTGATCAGGCTTTCGATCACAATGGAAAAATGCATTGGAAAAAAAGGATCCGCCATTTATGGACTTTAACTTTTTTTCCTATTTTTTGGGTATAACATGCAAAAGCTGGATCCGTTTTGACTGAACACACGGCGCCGGATCCGGCGTTAATGCAAGTCAATGGGAAAAAAGCCTGATCAGGCGTTCAGTCAAAGTGTTCAGGATTTTTGGCCGGAGGTAAAAATACTGCATGCTACGTTTTTCTGAAAAGCCTGATCAGTCAAAAAGACTGAACAGAAGACATCCTGATGCATCCTGAGGGACGGACTCTCCATTCAGAATGCATTAGGATAAAACTGATCAGTTCTTTTCCGGATTTGAGCCCCTAGGACGGAACTCAGCGCCGGAAAAGAAAAACGCTAGTGTGAAAGTACCCTAACACATACAAACGTAGGGCATATTTCTGTGCTAAAACCACAGACCCATGGCCCATGCTAAAGCACTGATGTGTGAATACACACATTAAGGGTCCATTTACACGACCATATGTTGTTTGCGGTCCGCAAAATGCGGATCCATTATTCCACAAAAATCTATTCCGTGTTAGGCCTCTTTCACACGGGCATCATATTTTTGGTCCGGATAAGAGGCGGGCGCGTTGCGGGAAAATGCGCAATTTTTCTGCGCGAGTGCAAAACATTGTAATGCGTTTTGCACTCGCGTGGGAAAAATCGGCATGTTTGGTACCCAAACCCGAACTTCTTCACAGAAGTTTGGGTTTGGGATCGGGGTTGTGTAGATTGTATTATTTTCCCTTATAACATGGTTATAAGGGAAAATAATAGCATTCTGAATACAGAATGCTTAGTATAATAGCGCTGGAAGGGTTAAAAAAAATTCTAATTATTTAACTCACCTTAATCCACTTGCTCGCGCAGCCCGGCTTCTCTCTTTGCTGATTGCAGGAAAAGGACCTTGCTTGCGATTTTCACGCAGCCCCATTCACTTCTATGGGGCCTGCGTTGCGTGGAAATTGCACAATATACCGCATGTCCGCAATATACGGAAGGTATGTTTCCGTGTGCATTCAGTTTTTTTGCGGATCCGCAAAAAAAATTGAAAGTATAATTTTTAATAAAGATTTAAAGGTGCGATGACAGGGCACTAAGTTTGTGGACATGGATCCGCAAAAGACGGATTGCATAGGAAACACATTCTTGAATGGGGCCACGGACCGCATTTTGCAGACAAGTATAGGACATGTTCTATTTTTTATGTGGACATACGGAAGGGGATAGCACACAGTGTTTCTTTTTTTACTGAAATACGCCCCTATATGCTTTCACCAGAAATAACTGCAACAGTGCGTATATATTTTTCTTTTTTTTACGGAAATACGCCCTTATATGTGGATTTTTCGGTCCCATAGAAGCGAATGGGTCTGCATGTGATCTGCAAAAAAGCAGAAGGCATGCAGAAACAAAAATACTGTCCTGTAAATGGGCCCTAAAATGTCTGCAGAGAACATGGGCAGCACACGTCCAGGAATCAGAATATGTGAATAAGGCCTTAGTATCTCCTTAAATGAGCAATACCTGAAGAATTTTCTAAAAGGATGTTTATTGAGCATTTAAGTGTGAAAAACATTTCCCATCATGGAAACCTTGTATGGATCAAAATAAATGAATACACTGATCTCCCCCTAAATAAACACAAGCACCACTATACATGCCAGGTAAAATGGATAATGTTATATGAGCCTATCTGGAACATTCAATCTTCTTCACATAAAGCAAATTCATTTCTCAGTAGTGCAGCCTCAGGCTGCTAGTTATATTAAGTTATCTTGAAATATGACTACCGCCACAAAGATATCAAACAATGCTTCAAATAATAAAGGGGCGTGTAAGACTATTCATTTGGCATGATTTTATTTGGTTAAAACATGCTACAAAATAAGTAAAAAAACAACTTGGGAATGGAAAACAAATTGTGCAAAAGACACGTATCACATAAAAAAAAATAGGCATAAGAAGTTAAAGACTGGCGTGCTGGGCGAGGAAAGCCCTTATCCTCTGTAGCAGCTCTTTCTTCACACTGTCAGGCACCAGGAAGAAGATGAACAGACAGGTCAGATTTTCAGATGCCATCATGGACAGCTTCCTTGGTTAAAGGGGGTTGTTCTCTTTGGATAAAATACCTTTTTTGCTGGAGAGACCCACTGCCGGGGTTCCTGTGTGGTCCTATTTTACTTTTGGATTCAATATCTTGAAGATATTTTAACCTGGATTATTCCTGCAGTGCCACCACATGAGAAACTAACTGATTAATGGAGGCATTTTTTTTTATTATTACTTTCTACACATTTTGAGATAATTTTTTTTTTTTTCAATTGGGCCTTTATTAAAAATTTGGAACCACTGTCTTTGTGCAGCCTTGAGTTTATTTAGTAGCAGGATCTGAATTTTCGGGTAGGGGACGACCATAACGAGATGCTTTCAGGTTATGTTCTGGAGGGTCTTCCCACTCCGGTGGTGCTGGGTCTTCCCTGGTTGGTAGCGCACAATCCAGTAGTGGATTGGCAGGCCAGGGAGATATTGGAGTGGAGTGAGCAGTGCAGAGAAAATTGCTTAAATAGCAATTGCTTAGTCGCCTCCATAACTACCCTACCTACATTTATTTCTGATTTTTCTAAATGGTCTGACGCCGCTAAAGTTGCTTTTTCCTCTCTAAAAGAGAGGTTTACCTCAGCACCTGTACTAGTCCAACCTGATGTCTCTCAGACTTTTATTGTTGAAGTCGATGCGTCAGAGGTGGGAGTGGGGGCGGTGCTGTCTCAGGGTCCGTCTCCTGGCAAATGGTGTCCTTGTGCTTTCTTTTCGAAAAAACTATCTGCAGCAGAAAAGAACTACGATATTGGCAATAGGGAACTATTAGCTATTAAACTTGCGTTTGAGGAGTGGCGTCACTTCTTAGAGGGGGCAGTCCACCCCGTCACTGTGATTACGGACCACAAAAATCTCCTGTACCTCGAATCAGCTAAGCGTCTCACCCCTAGACAGGCTAGGTGGTCGCTATTTTTTACCAGGTTTAACTTTGTGATTACCTATCGTCCTGGGGCAAAGAACACCAAGGCTGATGCACTATCTCGTTGTTTCCCTGGAGGGGGTAATGTGAGTGATCCGGTGCCCATTCTACAAAGAGGAGTGGTTGTCTCTGCGGTACACTCTGTTTTGGAGGGGAAGGTGTTAGAGGCCCAGGGGGATGCCCCGGTCTCTTGCCCCTCAGAGAAATTGTTTGTACCGTTGAACCTACGTTTCGAATTATTAAAGGAACATCATAATTCGGCACTTGCTGGGCACCCGGGTAGTAAAGCAACCTTGGAGCTATTGTCTCGTCGTTTTTGGTGGCCAAGGTTGCGTCAGGATGTATTGGATTTTGTGTCTTCTTGTTCTACCTGTGCGCGCGCAAAAGTTTCACATACACGTCCTGCAGGGTCTCTATCACCACTCGTCATTCCCAATAGACCGTGGACACATCTGTCAATGGATTTTATCACTGACTTACCTTTGTCTGCGGGTAAAACAGTTATTTTGGTAGTAGTGGACAGGTTTAGCAAAATGGTACACTTCATTGCGTTACCCGCACTACCTAATGCTAAGACTCTTGCTCAGGTATTCGTCAGTGAAATCGTGAAGCTTCACGGGGTCCCCTCCGATGTTGTTTCGGATCGGGGTACCCAGTTTATTTCTAAATTTTGGAAAGCTTTTTGTTCCCGTTTGGGGGGTACACTTGTCCTTTTCCTCAGCTTTCCATCCTCAGTCGAATGGACAGACTGAGCATACCAACCAAAACCTTGAGACATATCTAAGATGTTTTGTGTCTGAAAACCAAGAGTTGTGGTCATCATATTTACCGTTAGCTGAGTTTGCCATAAATAATCGTCGTCAGGAATCCACTGGCAAGTCACCATTTCTTGGTGCATATGGTTTTCATCCCCAATTCTGTACTTTCAAAGAGGGGGGGTCTTCTGGGGTTCCCGAAGAGGAACGTTTTTCGTCATCTCTTTCATCGGTATGGCAGAAGGTGCAAGCTAACTTGAAAAATATGGGAGGTAAATACAAATGCATGGCTGATAAGAGACGGTCGCCAGGTCCGGACCTAGGAGTGAATGACTATGTGTGGTTGTCTACTAGGAATATTAAATTGAAGGTTCCCTCTTGGAAACTGGGTCCTAGGTTTATTGGCCCTTACAAAATTGTAGCCATCATCAACCCCGTGGCTTTTCGCCTGGAGTTACCTCAGACTTTTAAAATTCATAATGTTTTTCATAAGTCGTTACTCAAAAAATATGTTCAACCTCTAGAACCATCACCGCTGCCACCCCCTCCTGTTGTCGTGGATGGTAATCTAGAATTTCAGATATCCAAAATTGTTAATTCTCGTCGGGTCCGCCGCTCTCTTCAATATCTGGTGCATTGGAGAGGTTACGGTCCCGAGGAAAGAATGTGGGTTCCTGCGTCTGAGGTAAATGCCGACAGGTTAGTTCTGGTTTTTCATGCCTCTCATCCTGAGAGACCTGGTCCTGAGTGTCCGGAGGCCCCTCGTAGAGAGGGGGGTACTGTCACGAGGGTATCGAGAACCACGCCTGACTCCGTTATACCCGGGGTCAGGAAGTCGCAGCGGTTGGCTGCACGCTCTATTTAAGATAGGGCTGTTTTCCTTATGGTAGCTTTCTGAGTTTGCTTTGCAAACCCTTTTGGCTCACTCAGGGATCCGTAGCTCCTTCTCCTCAGCTGTTCCTTGTCCAGCACTCCCAAACCTCCTTATATTCCCCTCTCACACTTCTCTGGTTGCCAGAGATAGAGCTTCCTGCCTGGACATCTATCCATGACCCACTGGAGCTGTGTTGCTGCGTTCTCTGACTGTTGATTCAGAACGCTACCCTCCGGATCCCTGTTGGACCTTTGTGGACTGCTGTGGTCATCCACCTGGGTGTTTGTGTTTGTCTGTATTTGTCTGTCCTCTCCCTGGTGTTTCCCTCTTAGTGCAGTGGTGCGGACTAGCGATCCCACCGGCCCGTTCACTATCTAGGGCTCATTTCAGGGAAAGCCAGGGTTTAGGCACGTGATCGCTGCACGGGTGAGGAACCCGTCTAGGGACGTCAGGGCAGTCAGGTGCCAGCCGCAAGGTGAGTTAGGGGTCACCACCTTTCCCTCTCCCTTGGTCAGGGCTTTCCCTGTTTTCCTCCCTGTGCGTGACACCGGTCATCACAATACCCCCTTCAGCCAGGAGAGAGCATATCAGTTTTGTGCCAAAGTAGTAGGAGAAGGAGAAAGAAATTGAAATAAGAACAAAAATACGCAACAAACGCCAGTGGTCCGAACCAAACTGAGGACGCCGGAAGGAACTGGTGACGGATAAATAAATCTTAAGTGCCTGTACCACGTCAAGCCGATGGAGAGCATACTCTTGAGGATAGGAAGGAGAAAGGCAAAATGAAGGGAGAACAATATCTTCTTTAAGATGAAAGGCCGAGACTACCTTCAGTTGAAAAGAAGGTATCGGGCGAAGCATCTCCTTGTCCTGGTGCAGAATAAGGCTCCTTACAAGAAAGTGCTGCTAATTCCGAAACCCGCCTAATGGATGTGATAGCCACTAGGAATGTCACCTTTCAGTAGAGAAAACGGGGCGGCACTGAGTGGAGAGGCTCAAAGGGGGGCGATTGTAGTGCCCCCAATACAAAGTTTAAGTCCAACGCGGGGACAGGATGATGGACTGTGTGAGCCACCCCCTGAAGGAAGGTCTTGACAGGGCCCTTCAAGGCCAAGGAGCGCTGGAAAAAAATCGACAGCGCAGAGACTTGACCCTTCAGAGAACTAAGGGCAAGACGGAAAGAAGGAAAGAATGGTGGGCAGTGAGAACCGCATAGGGGGAAGGTTACGCTCCTCCCAAAACCGTAGGAAAGAAAGCCAAGTCCTATAATAGATCTTGGACAATGCCGGCTTCTTGGCCCTGATCATGGTGATGATCACCTCATCGGGGAATCCTTGCTTCCTCAGAATGGCGGTCTCAACAGCCACGCCGTCAAACGAAGCAACTGTAAATTCAGGTGGAAGACAGGCCCCTGAGAGAGAAGATCGGCTCTGAGCGGAAGGGGCCACGGTACATCTCCCACCACGCTCGATGGGGCTAATCTGGTGCGATGAGGATCATCTGGATGCCCTCTGTCCGGATTCTGCGCAAGAATCGGGGTAGGAGAGGAATGGGAGGGAATGCATACAGCAGGGCGAACCCGTCCCATGGCGCTACCAATGCGTCTATGGCGTATGCCTTGTGGTCCCTTGTCCGTGAGAAGAAGACTGGAAGTTTTTGGTTGAGCCTGGATGCTATCAAGTCCACAATCGGTCGACCCCATCTGAGACAGATCACCTCGAATACCTCCGGATGCAGAGACCACTCCCCCGGGTCCACGGTCGTCCGACTGAGGTAATCCGCTGTTCAATTCTCCACTCCCAGATGAAAGAGCTGGCACATGCTTCTCTGCCCATCGCAGGATTTTGGCCGACTCCTCCATCGCGGCTTGACTGCGGGTTACACCCTGGTGATTTATGTATGCCACAGCCGTCCGACTGGATTCTGATTGGCCGGCCTCTCAGGAGGGGGGTCCAATGAAGGAGGGACAGGTGAATGGCCTGGAGTTCCAGGATGTTGATGGTCAGTTTGGATTCCGATAGAGACCATACGCCCTGAACTGTTCGGGGTGGGAAAACTCTGCACCACTTTTGGAAACTGGCATCGGTGGTGATGACGGTCAATGAGACCGGGAAGAATGACTTCCCATACCGTAGCATTGGGGACACTAGCCACCAGCTGAGGGCCGAATGCACCTTCGGGGACAAGACTATGTGACGTCCAGGTAGTCCGGAGACTTGTCCCAAGATGATAAAATTGACCGCTGAAAGGAGCGAGAGTGAAAATGCACGAACGGTATCGCCTCAAAGGAGGCTACTATTAACCCCAGGATTTGCATGCAACTGCGAATCAAGGGATGTTTGTGCCAGAGGAGAAGGCGGATCGACCACAGGAGGGCTAGACACTTGTCCAGAGGGAGGCAGAGATGTGCCGCTTCCGTGTCGAGAATTATTACAAGGAAGGTAATTAATCTGGAAGGACGAATCAAAGACTTGTGGAAGTTTACCAGCCACCCAAAGCGAGTCAGGGTATCCAGAGTGATCTGCAGACTCTGTTTTGATTGAAGGTCGGCACCTTGACCAGAATGTCGTCCAGGTAAGGAACCAATGTGATGCCCCTGGAACGAATCAAGGCAAGGAGAGGAGCGAGTACTTTTGTGAAAACTCGCGGCGCCATTGCCAAACCAAAGGGAAGGGCGACAAACTGGTAATGAAGGGAGCCTATGGCGAAGCGGAGAAACCGCTGATGCGCCGGGGCAATGGGGACGTGTAGAAATGCGTCCTGGATGTCTATTGAGTAAAGAAATTCACCTCAGTCCAGTAAAGCAATCACGGAGCGAAGGGACTTCATCCTGAAATGTTGAGTCTGCAGGAACTGGTTCAGAAACTTGAGGTCTAAGACCGGGCGAACTGATCTTTTCCCAACGGGGAAACTGGGGATATCACTCCCCGAGCGAGGAGCATTTGGATGGCCTGAGAAAAGGTGACTGCCCGGGCCGGATCTGTGGAAGGACAAGAAAGAAAGAAAGCGTTCCAGAGTGACCGAAGAAAATTCTATCTTGTGACCAGAGGTTACCACTTCTAGAAACCATGCGTCTAATATGTGGGTCCTCCAGACCTCCTGAAACAAGAAGAGACAACCCCCCACCCACGAGGATGCATAGGGAGCACTTGGGCCACGGGAGTACTCTTTCCTCCCATGGCCTCAGAAATGATTTCATACAGTCTGGTTCCAAACAACTGGGACCCAGCAAAAGGAAGGCGTATGAGGGATCACTTTCATTAAGGATCCGCAGTCCAGCCCTTGAGCCATAACTCACATCTCAAGGATACTGCGAGGGCCGATGAGCGGGCTACTAGAGTGCCCACATCAAGGGAAGCCTCGCAAAGATACTTTCCTGCCAGCGAGATTTGGCAAGCTAGGGACTTGAGCTCCTCCCTAGGGATGCCTGATTCTAAGTCCTGCTCCAGGTGGAGTGCCCACTCCGACACCGCTTTAGTTACGCAGGCTGAAGCAAATATGGGTCAAAGCGCCGAACCGCTCGCTGCAAAAAGAAACTTGGAGAAGGTTTTCATGCGGCGGTCTACTGGGTCTTGAAGGGATGAGCCGTCAGCCACCAGAATTGCAGTATGTTTGGCCAGACGGGTGACGGAAGTGTCCACCTTCGGTGGAGAGGACCATTTTGACACTGAGTCTGCTGGAAAAAGGTAGAGCAGATCTAGTCGGTGAAGCGACAATTAGGCCGGTCCCATGCTTTTGAAATGACGACCAAGAAGTCATCGTGCAGCGGAAAGGACTTCTAAATACGTTTGGATCTGAGAAATAACACCCCTTGACTACCTGTGGAGGGAGAGGCATCTTGTACTTGGAAAGTGTCCCAGACCGCTGTGACCAAACTGTCTACCATGGAAGTAATCCTGGAAGATTGTTCCGCATCCAGATCAGAGTCTGAGTACCAAATTTCCCCGAAAGACAGAAACTCAGCAAGGAGGGAGCATGTGTCTGAGCGTGACCCAGCTGGGGGAGGGGATGGCGAGGTATCAGAGGAGGAGAGATGTCCTGCTATAGGCCTTTTTTGAGCATGTCTTCCCCTAGAAGCTTGGCCGCGGTAGGTGCAGACTGCATAGGTGGAGCATTATCAACCAAATGACCCATAAGAGACAGGGTGGATTAAGATACTTTTGTCAGGTCCTCCACTGCACCGGAAAGGGCAAGGGCCCAGTCCGGAGTCACTGTTGGGCGGTCAGTCGGCTACATGGGCTGGGAGGGCAGAATCTGACTGGGCACATTGCATGTCGAACAGACAGGGTCCGGTTTGGAGCGGAGGTACTTTGTTTTTCATTCAGTACACTCATCATTGTAGTAAACGGCTTGCGGGGTGCTCCGTTTGGTTTGGACATGGCTGGTTCTAAACCCGCTGCTTAGACTCCAGTTTTGAAGGGGTTAACTGTGTTACCAGATCGCCTGGGGGCAAGGGGTTACTGTCCTACCAGTCTGCCGTGCAGAAGGTGCAGTTGCTGAGGAGCTGGCTGTCTGAGCGCGGGAAAAAGAGGCTCCGCCCCGTGTTTCGGCGGGCATCGTAAGCCCTCCCTGCAGGCGGGGCTACACACGGCCTACTTCCTGTAGAGGCCTCGATTTTATTCTGTGGCCGGACAGGGAGCGCCGATCCTGGCCTGCAAACTGTGAAGGTGGCGCTACCTGCAAGGATTAGCGCGCACATGAGGGTAGTGTCGGGTGGCCCGGAGATGCAGCACGCGCCAGCCCCGCTGCCAGTGCTGGCTGGCCGAAATGAATTAACCCTTTAGTTAGGGGCTCGTCCGGGATCTTCTGATTGCGGCGCGATGCGGCCCGCCATGTATGGTCCCCGTTAACCCCTGATGTATTGCACAGAAATACTGCTGCCAATGCCACCCAGCCGGCCCAGGGCATAGTTAACCCGGGAAGCCCGTAAGTCCCCCAACTTTGCCGCCATTATTATGGGATTAGACCCTGGTATGTGCCGAATGGGAGAAGGAAGGGGGGTAGTTACCTCCTCCGGTTTACTCACCCCATCTTCATCCTCTTGTCTTCAACCTCCCTAACTGTACCCGCAGGGTCACGTCTTCCAGCAGGGTCACCTCCTCAGCAGCTGGCACCGGAGTGGCAGGAGTCTGGAATGGCGGGGGGTCTTGTATTATGGCGGCATTAGGTGACCCTTTGGCTGGCGGGTAAGCAGGGCTGCCCTGGATCCTGCTTTTGCTTCTGTGGGGAGGTCGAGCGGTGAGGGAATCCGACACCGGCCTTGCTCCTCGGGATCACAGAGAGGCTGGGCGAATCTGTTTTCCAAATCTAAAAGGGAAAAAGGAAAAAATAAAATAAAAAATGAAGAAGCCACCCTGCCGGTCTGCCTCCTACGGACACTAAGCTAAAACTGATATGCTCTTTCCTGGCTGGAGGGGGTATAGACTGCAGGGGAGGAGTTAACAGTTCTAGCCTAGTGTCGCCTCCTAGTGGTAGCAGCAAGCTATACCCACGGTCCTGTTTCCCCCAATGATAACGAACGAGAAACCCCATTTTTCAAACCTGATGTGTGTCACATTATGTGGAAATTAGAGTTGTGCGGATACCTGGATGTTCGGGTTCGACGACCCGAACTTGACCCCGAACCCGAACCCCATTGAAGTCAATGGGGACCCAAACGTTTTAGCACTACAATGGCTGTAAAAATGTCATGGAAAGGGCTAGAGGGCTGCAAATGGCATTAAAATGTGGTTAAGAGCATGGCAAGTGCTCTGCAAACAAATGTGGATAGGGAAATTACTTTAAATAACATAAAATACTTACAAATAAAAAATTATAATCTTCATCTAGGAGGACGAGGTCCATATGGAGTAGGAGGTTGAGGAGGCAGTAGATGTGGCGGTGTAGGTGGAAGCGGCGGTGGAGGAGGTAGCCTACACTGCTTTTTGGTTTTAAATTTATTTAAAAAAATTTAAATTGGGGTACACCCCAAAACATTGGGAGATATAACCTGTGATAACCCCCTCCAGTCGTGCTAAATACACGTTCAGACAATACACTGGCTGCAGGGTAGGCCAGTACCTCCAAGAGGTAAAGGGCAAGCATAGGCCATGTGCCTAATTTGGAGACCCAGAAGTTGCAGGGGCTGACCCCTGTCAGTCAGTTCGTGTAGGCGTGTGCACACTTACTGCCCCACCATGTCGCATGTCCCTGTGATGTTCACGATCCAATTTGATATCTGCTCTATCAAGTTTCGATGTTCTTTTATGTTCCTACCATGGTGATCACGGGTGGCGGGGAATCAGGGTTCCACGCCGGAGTGGGAGCGTGAGAAAGAGAGACCACATCCAAGGGAGGATTCATTTTTTCAAATTTAAAATTATAGAGCGGCATTATGGGACAAATTATTAAAGCGTAAAAGTGGGACAACTTTTTAAAGTTTAAGCATTGAATGAAAGGATGTGGCGACGCATTAATTAATGAAGAATTTATAAAATGTTATTCCCTGTCAACTATACAGAGCAGGGGTTTCTATCCGGCAAAATTTGAAAAATGTCACCTGACAATGTAATTGACGATTTCTTTAAATTTATGTTCCTGTCACCTATGTAGAGGTGCCCCAGTGACATCCACCATCCATTTGGATATCTTCTCTATCAACTTTTGATGTTCTTTTCTGAGCCTACCATGTTGATCACGGTTATCGGTGAATCAGGGTTCCATGACGGAGAGGGAGTGTGAGAAAAAGAGACCAAATTTAAGGGAGATAAATGTATTTAAAAAATTTGGGATCAAGCGGAAATAGGGGAAAAGTTATAGAGGCGCAAATGTGGGACAAATTACAGAAGCCCAAATGTTGGCCAAAAGAGTAAAGCGGAAATGTGGGACAAAATACTGAAGCGCAAATGTGGGCCAAATGAGTAAAGCGGAAATGTGGGACAAATTATTGAAGCGCAAATGTGGTACAACTTGTCAAAGTTTAAGCATTGAATCAAAGGAGGTGGCGCGCATTAATTAAAGAAGAATTTCAGAAATTTTATTCCCTGTCACCTATGCAGAGCAGGGGTTTATTCATGTCTAAAATTGTCTAATGTCAACCCAAGAATGTAATAGAAAAATTACAGAAATGTATTAACCTGTCTACTTGGTAGAGCAAGGGTCTATGACAGAATAAAGTTGTTTATTGTCACCCAAAAATGGAAAAGAAAAATTATTGAAATTTATTAAGTTGTCAACTAGGTAGAGGAGGGGTACTTCACACCCAAAAATTGGTGAATTTCACCAGAAAATGTAACTGACAATTATTTTTTTAACCTGTCTACTAGGTATAGCAGTGGTACATCACACACAAAAATTGGTGAATTTCACCAGAAAATGTAACTGACAAAGTAGTGAAATGACATAAAATAAAATACGTACAAATAAAAAAATAGAAATTTGATTTATGAGGTGGAGTTCCATATGGAGTAGGAGTTTGAGGAAGCTGTGGACCTAGCGGTGTAGGTGGAAGCGGCGTTGGAGGAGGACAGGGTAGCCAACTGGTTTTTGGTTTTAATATTTTTTTTAATTATGGTACACACCAAAAGAGTGTGAAATATCCAAAATACAAGAATGAGCAATTGCGCTGCAGTATAACAATGGCTGGTTAAGGTCGGTATACATGTCTATTCTGCACCAGGTACGGACAAGTCCTGTGGGATCCATGCCTGGCTCATTTTAATGAACGTGAGCTTGTCCACATTGTCTGTGGACAGGCGGCTGCGCTTGTCTGTGATTCCGCCCCCTCCCGTGCTAAACAGATGTTCAGATAATACACTGGTTGCAGGGCAGGCCAGCACCTCCAAGTCGTAAAGGGCAAGCTTAGGTCATGTGCCCAATTTGGATACCCAGAAATAGAAGTGTCACCACCAGACATCTGAGAAGCTCTGACAGATGTCTTTCAGAACCTCCTCCTTGAGCTTCCCTTTGTTTTGCTTTCATTTTCTCATCTCGTTAGCCTCTCTCAGCTGTCATGTAGTTGCACTGATTGCATCCCTTTAAATCCCTTCCCAGACTGCTTCACTTTGCGGTTTATATTCCTTCCTGGAGTGTGTGCATGCTGATCCTACTTCGGAGTCTTCTACAGATAAGTTTTGTTCATTCATTTGTGTTTTTCTGTTTGCTGGATCCCAGGTGACCCTGACTCCCTCCGTATCAAGTGTAGGGAGCCGGTGGCCATGTCCCCTCACTATTATAGGGTGTTCAGGTGTTATACAGTCGAGGTACGAGGATATGCGATCATCTACCATTGGGATTTTCGCATAGGCTGAGCAGTCAGGGAGAGAGCCAGGTCTGATGCAGGGCTCTCCCTTTTGTTCCTTAGTTTTGGATCCAGTGAGTCGGATATTCATTTTGTGTCTTTTAGTTTCCTGTACACCTTCCGTGACATTATAAACCACCAAAACCATCTCAAGCATGGATCCGGTGTCACTTTTGACTGAACGCATGCAGGGTCTTTCATTGGAGGTAGCAGATCTCCGTAAGACTCTTTTTCAGTTTCAAGTGACCGGTTCAGCTTGCGTTCATGGAGTTTGTTCTGAGCCTAAGATCTCGCTCCCGGATATGTTCTCCGGGAGGTAGTGAGAATTTTGTTAGTTTTAGAGAGGCTTGCAAACTCAATTTTTGCCTACTTCCCCTCTGGTGATGAGGAAAGGAGGGTGGGGATCATCATCTCGCTGCTCAGGGATAACGCTCAGTCCTGGGCATTTTCGCTGCCGGTGGGGGCACGGCCCCTCCGTTCAGTGGATGAATTCTTTTTAGCCCTGGGTCAGATATATGATGATCCGGATCGTATTGCTCTGGCTGAGTCTAGACTACGTCTTTTATGTCAGGGTAAACAATCCGCAGAGATATACTGCTCAGAATTTTGGAGATGGTTGGAATGATGCTGCACTCCGAAGTCAATTTTGCCATGGTCTTTCAGAGGGATTGAAAGATGGATTTGCCTTTCATGAGAGACCTACCTCCTTGGACTCTGCCATGTCTCTGGCCGTTCGTATTGACAGGCGTCTTAGAGAGAGAGGAGAGATCACTCCTTCCTGTCATACTCAGTCCCAGGACAGTGCGGCGGTCTCAGTCGCTCTCAATCCCTTCTGAGCAGGAGCCCATGCAGCTCGGTTTGATTGCCTCTGACAGTGGAAGATTTAGTCCTCATAGGAAGGTTTGTTTCTGTTGTGGGGGTATAAATAATTTGGCAAATGTTTGTCCCTCTAGGAGATTCAGACAGTCTTTTGAGGGTAATAAAGAAACTAAAAGAAAAAAATCCTTTAAAAATGTTCCTTCTGTTACCATTGGCAAGGTTGATGCGGAAATTGAAGGTTTTCTGTTTGCTTGTAATTCCCGTTTTGTCCTACCTGCCAGGGTGGCGCTAGAGAGCAAGAACATTTTTTTGTGAGATTTTTGTAGATAGTGGAGCAGCTGTCAATATTATTGATAATCAATTTGCTATAACTCATGGTTTCCAGGTATGCACTTTGGGAAAGGATATACCTGTTTTTGCTATTGATTCCGCTCCACTTTCTCAGAAATCGTTAAAGGGCATAGTTCACAATATCCGTTTGATTGTGAGTGATGCTCATGTTGAGGATGTGTCATGTTTCGTCCTTAGCGGGTTGCCTACTCCTCTTGTGTTGGGTCTACCCTGGCTCACTAAACATAACCCCACCATTGATTGGCAAGCGAGGCAAATAAATGGTTGGAGTGACTTTTGCAGAGAGAATTGCCTCTCAACGTCTATTTCAGAGGTTTCTACTAAGAATGTACCATCTTTTCTCTCTGAATTTTCGGATGTGTTTTCTGAGAGTGGTGTTCAGGACTTCCCCCCGCACAGGGAGTACGATTGCCCTATTAATCTCATCCCAGGCACCAAGCTGCCTAAATCTCGTTTATACAATCTCTCCCAACCTGAAAGGGTCGCTATGCGTGCTTATATCTCTGAGAGTCTGAGAAAGGGACACATACGACCCTCGAAGTCACCTGTTGCCGCTGGTTTTTTCTTTGTTAAGAAAAAGGATGGTTCTTTAAGACCATGTCTGGATTTCAGGGAGCTGAACAGTATCACAATTCGTGACCCTTATCCGCTTCCTCTGATCCCGGACCTGTTTAACCAGATTGTTGGGGCTAAAGTTTTTTCCAAGTTGAATCTAAGAGGGGCATACAACCTGGTCAGGGTCAGAGAAGGAGACGAATGGAAGACGGCCTTCAATACCCCTGAGGGCCATTTTGAGAATTTGGTTATGGCTTTTGGTTTGATGAATGCTCCAGCCGTCTTTCAGCATTTTGTGAACAGCATTTTTTATCATTTAATGAGGAAATTTGTATTAGTGTATTTGGATGACATTTTGATTTTTTCTCCTGATTTCAAAACTCATAAGGAACACTTACGTCAGGTCTTGCTCATCCTGCGGGAGAATAAATTGTACGCTAAACTGGAAAAATGTGTGTTTGCGGTTCTAGAAATTCAATTTCTGGGGTTTCTTCTCTCCGCTTCTGGTTTTCGCATGGACCCCAAGAAGGTCCGCGCTGTGCTTGAGTGGGAGCTTCCTGAGAATCAGAAGGCGCTGATGCGTTTTTTGGGCTTTGCCAATTATTACAGAAAGTTTATTTTGAATTATTCCTCTGTTGTTAAACCACTCGCTGATATGACTAGAAAGGGGGTAGATTTTTCCTCCTGGTCGGTAGAGGCGCGTAAGGCCTTTTCTAATATCATGGAGAGTTTTGCTTCCGCTCCCATCTTGGTACAACCTGATATTTCTCTAGCCTTCATAGTTGAGGTTGATGCTTCTGAGGTGAGTGTGGGTGCGGTCTTGTCTCAGGGTCCCTCTCCTGCCAAATGGCGACCGTGTGCCTTTTTCTCAAAGAAACTCTCCTCCGCAGAGAGAAATTACGATGTGGGAGATAGGGAGTTGTTGGCCATCAAGTTGGCTTTTGAGGAATGGCGCCATTGGCTAGAGGGAGCCAGACACCCTATTACCGTGTTTACTGACCATAAGAATCTGGCCTACTTGGAGTTAGCCAAGTGTCTGAACCCGAGACAGGCCCGATGGTCTTTGTTCTTTTTCAGGTTTAATTTTGTTGTCACGTTCCGCCCTGGGGTTAAGAATGTGAAGGCGGATGCCCTGTCACGTTGTTTTCCGGGAGGTGGGAATTTTGAAGACCCGGGTCCCATTTTGGCTGAAGGTGTGGTGGTCTCTGCTCTTTATCCTGAATTAGAGGCAGAGGTTCAGGTAGCCCAGTCAGAGGCTCCTGATCTTTGTCCTCCTGGGAGGTTGTTTGTGCCTCTCGCTTTAAGACACAAGATTTTTAAGGAACACCACGATACTGTCCTTGCTGGGCACCCGGGGGCAAGAGCCACAGTGGATCTCATCGCTCGGAGATTCTGGTGGCCGGCGCTTCGTAAGTCGGTTGAGGGTTTTGTGGCAGCCTGCGAGACCTGCGCTCGTGCCAAAGTCCCTCATTCACGGCCATCAGGTCCTCTCCTACCTTTACCCATTCCTTCCCGTCCTTGGACACATCTGTCCATGGACTTCATTACGGACCTGCCTCGTTCCTCGGGGAAGACTGTGATTCTGGTGGTGGTGGACCATTTTAGCAAAATGGTGCATTTCATCCCTTTTCCTGGCTTGCCTAATGCTAAGACGCCGGCACAGGCATTTATTGATCACATTGTCAAATTGCAGGGTATTCCTTCAGACATAGTCTCTGATAGGGGCACGCAGTTTGTTTCCAGATTCTGGAAGGCTTTCTGTTCTCGCTTGGGGGTTCGGTTGTCATTCTCTTCTGCTTTCCACCTGCAGTCGAATGGCCAGACAGAGCGCGTCAATCAGAATCTGGAGACATATCTGCGCTGTTTTGTGGCGGAGAATCAGGAGGATTGGTGTTCTTTTTTGTCCCTTGCTGAGTTTGCTTTAAATAACCGTCGTCAGGAGTCCTCTGATAAGTAACCATTTTTTGGTGCATATGGGTTTCATCCGCAGTTTGGGACATTCTCTGGAGAGGGGTCTTCTGGTTTACCTGATGAGGACAGATTCTCCTCGTCATTGTCATCTATTTGGCAAAACTACTGCCAACTACTGCCAGTGCACAGTGCCACCAGTGCCACTCATATCTGGTGTCACAGTAGATTACATGTAAAAAAACAAAAGTTTTTGGACTGTAATATAATTGCAGTTAGTTGCCTGCAAGCGGGTGTGTCAGGCCTACAGCGTGTACTGTGCCAACTACTGCCAGTGCACAGTGCCACCAGTGCCACTCGTATCTGGTGTCACAGTAGATTACATTTAAAAAAAACACTTTTTTGACTGTAATATAATTGCAGTTAGTTGCCTGCAAGCCTGTGTGTCAGGCCTACAGCGTCAGCTTGTACTGTGCCAACTACTGCCAGTGCACAGTGACACCACTCATATCTGGTGTCACAGTAGATTACATTAAAAAAAACAGCAATTTTGACTGTAATATAATTGCAGTTACTTGGCTGCAAGCGTGTGTGTCAGGCCTACAGCGTCAGCGTGTACTGTGCCAACTACTGCCAGTGCACAGTGCCACCACTCATATCTGCTGTCACAGTAGATTACATAAAAAAAACCCTGCAATTTTGACTGTAATATAATTGCAGTTACTTGGCTGCAAGTGTGTGTGTCAGGCCTACAGCGTCAGGGTGTACTGTTCCCACTACTGCCAGTGCACAGTGACACCACTCATATCTGGTGTCACAGTAGATTACATTTTTTTTTTTAAACTGCAATTTTGACTGTAATATAATTGCAATTACTTGGCTGCAAGCGTGTGTGTCAGGCCTACAGCGTCAGCGTGTACTGTGCCAACTAGTGCCAGTGCACAGTGCCACCACTCATATCTGGTGTCACAGTAGCTTACATGCATAGTACAACTAATCCCAAAAAAATGACAGGCAAAGGCAGGTCACCCCGCAGGGGGCGTCGTGGTCGTGGTGCTGTGATTTCCTTTGGCCCTAGAATAATGCCCAGTGTTCAGAGGCCACGTACCCTGAACTCGAAAAAGTTCTGAGGACATAGTTGACTAGCTAACACAGGACACCCAATCTTCTACAGCTTCCGCTCGGAACCTTGACGCACCATCCTTCTCCAGCTTAGCTTCGGGCACCTCTCAAGTTACCACTCGCCCGTCTGCCGCCACCACCAACACTAGCATCACAGCTGCTTCACTTGATCTGTCAGAGGAGTTATTTACACATCAGTTGGAAGAAATGAGTGATGCGCAACCATTATTGCTAGAGGATGTAGATAACAGGGATATGTCTCAGTCAGGCAGCATTACACACATGGACGTACGGTGTGATTATGTTGTACCCGCTGCTGCTTACTTTGCTGAGTTGTCAGATACAAGTGAAGCGGTTGATGACGGCGATGTGTCCGTGGATGTCACGTGGGTGCTCCTCGAAGAGAAGAAGAACAGGGGGAAAGTTCAGATGGGGAGACAGAGAGGAGGAGGGGGAGACGAGTTGGAAGCAGGGGGAGGTCGTTGCAAGGAGTTAGTGGCACAGTCAGACAGCATGTATCCCCACCCGGGGTCAGCCAGACAGCACACCAATCAACGCATGTTGCCACCACCAGAATGCCGTCATTGCAAAGCTCAGCAGTGTGACATTTCTTTGTGTGTCTGCCTCTGATAACAGCGATGCCATTTGCAACCTGTGCCAAAAGAAACTGAGTCGTGGGAAGTCCAACACCCACCTAGGTACAACTGCTTTGCGAAGGCACATGATCTCACATCACAAACGCCTATGGGATCAACACATGATGATGAGTATAAGCAGCACACAAACTCAAAGCCACCATCCTCCTCCTGGTCCAGCATCTTCAGCCACTGCTGTCCTCCTTGCCTCCTCTCAACCACCCGCCACTTCGTCTTGAGCAGTTCCTGCTCATCTGCCCACAGTCAGGTGTCTGTCAAGGACATGTTTGAGCGTAAGAAGCCAATGTCACAGAGTCACCCCCCTTGCCCAGCGTCTGACAGCTGGCTTGTCGGAACTCTTAGCCCGCCAGCTTTTACCATACAATGGTCAAAAAATTTGTAGCTATTGGGACACCGCAGTGGAAGGTACCTGGACGAAATTTCTTTTCACAAAAGGCCATCCCCAACCTGTACTCTATTGTGAAAAAGGAAGTCATGGCATGTCTGGCACACAGTGTTGGGGCAAGGGTCCATCTGACCAGTGATACCTGGTCTGCAAAGCACGGTCAGGGCAGGTATATCACGTACACTGTGCATTGGGTAAACCTGCTGACGGCTGCCAAGCATGTAATGCGTGGCTCTGCAGAGGAGTTGGTGGCACCACCACGACTTGCAGGCAGGCCTGCTGCCACCTCCTCTACTCCTCCTACTCCATCCTCTTCGCTAACTTCCTTGGCTGAGTCCTCTTCTGCTGCTGTGTCTTGCTCCACATCAACTGCTCCCCCCCAGCTCCCCAGGGGCTATTCCACATCCCGGATACGACAGTGACACGCATCTTGGGGTTGACTTGCCTGAAAGCAGAGAGTCACACTGGACCAGCACTCCTGTCCGCCCTGAACGCACAGGTGGATCAGTGACTGACTCCGCACCAACTGGAGATTGGCAAAGTGGTGTGTGACAACGGAAGCTATTTGTTGGCGGCATTGAATTTGGGCAAGTCTACACATGTGCCGTGCATGGCACATGTGTTGAATCTGATCGTACAACGCTTTGTGCATAAGTACCCAAGCTTACAGGACATCCTTAAGCAGGCCAGGAAGGTGTGTGGCCATTTCAGGCGTTCCTACATGGCCATGGCACACTTTTCAGATATTCAGCGGCGAAACAACTTGCCAGTGAAGCGCTTGATTTGCGACAGCCCGACACGTTCGAATTCAATACTCCTAATGTTCGACTGCCTGCTCCAACAAGAAAAAGTCGTCAATGAGTATTTGTATGACCGGGGTGCTAGGACAGCCTCTGCAGAGCTGGGTATTTTTTTGCCGCGTTACTGGACGCTCATGCGCAATGCCTGTAAGCTCATGCGTCCTTTTGAGGAGGTGACAAACCTATTCAGTTGCACCGAAGGCACCATCAGCGACATCATCCTACAGGGAGTGCAGAATTATTAGGCAAGTTGTATTTTTGAGGATTAATTTTATTATTGAACAACAACCATGTTCTCAATGAACCCAAAAAACTCATTAATATCAAAGCTGAATATTTTTGGAAGTAGTTTTTAGTTTGTTTTTAGTTTTAGCTATTTTAGGGGGATATCTGTGTGTGCAGGTGACTATTACTGTACATAATTATTAGGCAACTTAACAAAAAACAAATATATACCCATTTCAATTATTTATTTTTACCAGTGAAACCAATATAACATCTCAACATTCACAAATATACATTTCTGACATTCAAAAACAAAACAAAAACAAATCAGTGACCAATATAGCCACCTTTCTTTGCAAGGGCACTCAAAAGCCTGCCATCCATGGATTCTGTCAGTGTTCTGATCTGTTCACCATCAACATTGCGTGCAGCAGCAACCACAGCCTCCCAGACACTGTTCAGAGAGGTGTACTGTTTTCCCTCCTTGTAAATCTCACATTTGATGATGGACCACAGGTTCTCAATGGGGTTCAGATCAGGTGAACAAGGAGGCCATGTCATTAGATTTTCTTCTTTTATACCCTTTCTTGCCAGCCACGCTGTGGAGTACTTGGACGCGTGTGATGGAGCATTGTCCTGCATGAAAATCATGTTTTTCTTGAAGGATGCAGACTTCTTCCTGTACCACTGCTTGAAGAAGGTGTCTTCCAGAAACTGGCAGTAGGACTGGGAGTTGAGCTTGACTCCATCCTCAACCCGAAAAGGCCCCACAAGCTCATCTTTGATGATACCAGCCCAAACCAGTACTCCACCTCCACCTTGCTGGCATCTGAGTCGGACTGGAGCTCTCTGCCCTTTACCAATCCAGCCACGGGCCCATCCATCTGGCCCATCAAGACTCACTCTCATTTCATCAGTCCATAAAACCTTAGAAAAATCAGTCTTGACGTTTCAGCTTGTGTGTCTTGTTCAGTGGTGGTAGTCTTTCAGCCTTTCTTACCTTGGCCATGTCTCTGAGTATTGCACACCTTGTGCTTTTGGGCACTCCAGTGATGTTGCAGCTCTGAAATATAGCCAAACTGGTGGCAAGTGGCATCTTGGCAGCTGCACGCTTGACTTTTCTCAGTTCATGGGCAGTTATTTTGCACCTTGGTTTTTCCACACGCTTCTTGCGACCCTGTTGACTATTTTGAATGAAACGCTTGATTGTTTGATGATCACGCTTCAGAAGCTTTGCAATTTTAAGAGTGCTGCATCCCTCTGCAAGATATCTCACTATTTTTGCCTTTTCTGAGCCTGTCAAGTCCTTCTTTTGACCCATTTTGCCAAAGGAAAGGAAGTTGCCTAATAATTATGCACACCTGATATAGGGTGTTGATGTCATTAGACCACACCCCTTCTCATTACAGAGATGCACATCACCTAATATGCTTAATTGGTAGTAGGCTTTCGAGCCTATACAGCTTGGAGTAAGACAACATGCATAAAGAGGATGATGTGGTCAAAATACTCATTTGCCTAATAATTCTGCACTCCCTATATTTGTTTTCTTCCTGGAGCATGTCCTGCGAAGAGTGCTGGATCAGGCCGTAGATGAGCGTGAAGAGGAAGAGTTGTGGTCACCATCACCACCAGAAACAGCCTTATCAGCATCGCTTGCTGGACCTGCGGCAAAGCTGGAAGAGGAGTCTGACAAAGAGGAGTCAGAGGAGGAATGTGCTTTGAGGAGGAGGAAGACCAACCACAGCAGGCATCCCAGGGTGCTCGTTGTCACTAGAGTTGAGCGGACACCTGGATGTTCGGGTTCGAGAAGTTCGGCCGAACTTCCCGGAAATGTTCGGGTTCGGGATCCGAACCGAACTTCGTCCCGAACCCGAACCCCATTGAAGTCAATGGGGACCCGAACTTTTCGGCACTAAAAAAGCTGTAAAACAGCCCAGGAAAGGGCTAGAGGGCTGCAAAAGGCAGCAACATGTAGGTAAATCCCCTGCAAACAAATGTGGATAGGGAAATGAATAGAAATAAAAATAAAATAAATACAAATTAACCAATATCAATTGGAGAGAGGTCCGATAGCAGAGAATCAGGCTTCACGTCAGCCACCACTGCAACAGTCCATTGTCAGATATTTAGGCCCAGCACCCAGGCAGGGGAGAGAGGTCCCGTAACAGAGAATATGTCTTCATGTCAGCAGAGAATCAGTCTGCATGTCATAGCAGAGAATCAGGCTTCACGTCAGCCACCACTGCAACAGTCCATTGGCATATATTTAGGCCAAGCACACAGGCAGAGGAGAGAGGTCCCATAACAGAGAATCTGTCTTCATGTCGGCAGAGAATTAGTCTGCATGTCATAGCAGAGAATCAGGCTTCACGTCAGCCACCACTGCAACAGTCCATTGTCAGATATTTAGGCCCAGCACCCAGGCAGAGGAGAGAGGTCCCGTAACAGAGAATCTGGCTTCATGTCAGCAGAGAATCAGTCTGCATGTTATAGCAGAGAATCAGGCTTCACGTCAGCCACCACTGCAACAGTCCATTGGCATATATTTAGGCCCAGCACCCAGGCAGAGGAGAGAGGTCCCGTAACAGAGAATCTGGCTTCATGTCAGCAGAGAATCAGTCTGCATGTCATAGCAGAGAATCAGGCTTCACGTCAGCCACCACTGCAACAGTCCATTGTCAGATATTTAGGCCCAGCACCCAGGCAGAGGAGAGAGGTCCCGTAACAGAGGATCTGGCTTCATGTCAGCAGAGAATCAGTCTGCATGTCATAGCAGAGAATCAGGCTTCACGTCAGCCACCACTGCAACAGTCCATTGTCAGATATTTAGGCCCAACACCCAGGCAGAGGACAGAGGTCCCCATAACAGAGGATCTGGCTTCATGTCAGCAGAGAATCAGTCTGCATGTCATAGCAGAGAATCAGGCTTCACGTCAGCCACCACTGCAACAGTCCATTGGCATATATTTAGGCCCAGCACCCAGGCAGAGGAGAGAGGTCCCGTAACAGAGAATCTGTCTTCATGTCAGCAGAGAATTAGTCTGCATGTCATAGCAGAGAATCAGGCTTCACGTCAGCCACCACTGCAACAGTCCATTGTCAGATATTTAGGCCCAGCACCCAGGCAGAGGAGAGAGGTCCCGTAACAGAGAATCTGGCTTCATGTCAGCAGAGAATCAGTCTGCATGTCATAGCAGAGAATCAGGCTTCACGTCACCCAACATTGGAACAGTCCATTGGCATATATTTAGGCCCCGGCACCCAGACAGAGGAGAGGTTCATTCAACTTTGGGTAGCCTCGCAATATAATGGTAAAATGAAAATAAAAATAGGATTGAATGAGGAAGTGCCCTGGAGTACAATAATATATGGTTAACCACTTCAGCCCCGCTAGGTGAAATCCCCTTCATGACCAGAGCACTTTTTACACTTCGTCACTACAGTCCTTTCACCGTTTATCGCTCGGTCATGCAACTTACCACCCAAATGAATTTTACCTCCTTTTCTTCTCACTAATGGAGCTTTCATTTGGTGGTATTTTATTGCTGCTGACATTTTTACTTTTTTTGTTATTAATCAAAATGTAACGATTTTTCTTCACTTTCAGCTGTAAAATTTTGCAAAAAAAACGACATCCATATATAAATTTTTCGCAAAATTTATTGTTCTACATGTCTTTGATTAAAAAAAAAATGTTTGGGCAAAAAAAAAATGGTTTGGGTAAAAGTTATAGCATTTACAAACTATGGTACAAAAATGTGAATTTCCGCTTTTTGAAAAAGCTCTGACTTTCAGAGCACCTGTCATGTTTCCTGAGGTTCTACAATGCCCAGACAGTACAAACACCCCACAAATGACCCCATTTCGGAAAGTAGACACCCTAAGGTATTCGCTGATGGGCATAGTGAGTTCATAGAACTTTTTATTTTTTGTCACAAGTTAGCGGAAAATGATGATGATTTTTAATTTTTTTTTTTTTTCTTACAAAGTCTCATATTCCACTAACTTGCGACAAAAAATAAAAAATTGTAGGAACTCACCATGCCCCTCACAGAATACCTTGGGGTGTCTTCTTTCCAAAATGGGGTCACTTGTGGGGTAGTTATACTGCCCAGGCAATTTAGGGGCCCAAATGTGTGAGAAGAACTTTGCAATCAAAATGTGTAAAAAAATGACCAGTGAAATCCAAAAGGTGCACTTTGGAATATGTGCCCCTTTGCCCACCTTGGCAGCGAAAAAGTGTGACACATCTGGTATCGCCGTACTCAGGAGAAGTTGGGGAATGTGTTTTGGGGTGTCATTTTACATATACCCATGCTGGGTGAGAAAAATATCTTGGTCAAATGCCAACTTTGTATAAAAAAATGGGAAAAGTTGTCTTTTGCCAAGATATTTCTCTCACCCAGCATGGGTATATGTAAAATGACACCCCAAAACACATTCCCCAACTTCTTCTGAGTACGGCGATACCAGATGTGTCACACTTTTTTGCTGCCAAGGTGGGCAAAGGGGCACATATTCCAAAGTGCACCTTTCAGATTTTGCAGGCCATTTTTTACACATTTTGATTGCAAGGTACTTCTCACACATTTGGGCCCCTAAATTGCCAGGGCAGTATAACTACGCCACAAGTGACCCCATTTTGGAAAGAAGACACCCCAAGGTATTCCGTGAGGGGCATGGCGAGTTCCTAGAATTTTTTATTTTTTGTCGCAAGTTAGTGGAATATGAGACTTTGTAAGGAAAAAAGAAAAAAAAAGAAAAATCATCATTTTCCGCTAACTTGTGACAAAAAATAAAAAATTCTAGGAACTCGTCGTGCCCCTCACGGAATACCTTGGGGTGTCTTCTTTCCAAAATGGGGTCACTTGTGGCGTAGTTATACTGCCCTGGCAATTTAGGGGCCCAAATGTGTGAGAAGTACCTTGCAATCAAAATCTGTAAAAAATGGCCTGTGAAATCCGAAAGGTGCACTTTTAATGTGTGCCCCTTTGCCCACCTTGGCTGCAAAAAAGTGTCACACATCTGGTATTGCCGTACTCAGGAGAAGTTGGGGAATGTGTTTTGGGGTGCCATTTTACATATAACCATGCTGGGTGACAGAAATATCTTGGCAAAAGACAACTTTTCCTATTTTTTTATACAAAGTTGGCATTTGACCAAGATATTTTTCTCACCCAGCATGGGTATATGTAAAATGACACCCCAAAACACATTGCCCAACTTCTCCTGAGTACGGCGATACCAGATGTGTGACACTTTTTTGCAGCCTAGATGCGCAAAGGGGCCCAAATTCCTTTTAGGAGGGCATCTTTAGACATTTGGATCACAGACTTCTTCTCACACTTTCGGGCCCCTAAAAAGCCAGGGCAGTATAAATACCCCACATGTGACCCCACTTTGGAAAGAAGACACCCCAAGGTATTCAATGAGGGGCCTGGCGAGTTCCTAGAAATTTTTTATTTTTTGCACAAATTCACAAATAGGGGATACCCACCGGAGTTAACGAAACAGGTAAATAAACCATTACTAAGAACATCCAAGAGAGATGCACCTCGCATCCCCTGTGTCACCACATACCATCCTCTCATGCCCAAGATACACAGTTTAGTGCGCCAAAACTGGTCGATTCTACAAAATGCGTATCCAACAGTAGAAGAATTCAAAAATCCCCCACGGACGTGTTACAAAAGAAGCCCAAATATACGGGATAAACTCATTCGGGCGGACTTCGGAGGGATACAAAAGACCCCCAAACAACGCTTCCTACAGAACCCAAAATTCGGAACCTTCCCATGCTTGCACTGCGGTCAGTGCTCCAATATCTTGAAAGGCGACCGGATTACACACCCACGAACGGGTAAACAGTTTTACATTAAGGATTACTTCACATGTGACTCATCCTTTGTCGTCTATATGATAAAATGCCCATGCGGCTTAGTTTACGTCGGAGAAACCACCCAACACATCCGTGATCGCATCTGTAAACATAAATCGACAATACGGACCAAACAATTACTTTTACCGCTTCCGGCACATTTTGAAAAATGCAAACATCAAATCGCACAACTCCGGTACCAGGTCATTGAACAGGTACACCAACCAAGACGCGGCGGGAACAGAATTGCACTCCTACAACAAAGAGAGTCTTATTGGATCCATAAACTGGACACACTCGAACCGAAAGGTCTCAATAGGGAATGTGACTTTCATATATTAACATGATTATAATTTACTGTTTGTCTCTCCGTTCCAGGCTCGCTAATGAGGACTAGGCGAACATGGGTGAGATTCAAAAAAAAAAAAAAAAAAAAAAAAAACCCTCAACCTTCCTTTTTTCCCCTCCCCCCTTTACCCCCCCTCCCTCCCTTAAACCTTTCCCCACCCTTACCTCCCCCCATCCCCTCTCATCCCATGCTTGCAAGTAATTTCTAGAATCTTATTTCCAGATCACAAGTTTAACTGATTCGCTATCTGTCATTGCTCACTATGATATCTTTTCTTCTGCATTTATTTATTTATATGCCCTTTTTTACTCTGATGCCTTCTTACTCTGACCTTTGATGTCATTATTGCATGATGTAACACTAGATTGTACACTGCAGAATTGCATATATCTAACTGAGCAAAGCCCTATAACCACAGTATTACAACCACCTTCATCTGTCCAGAACATCGCTATCATCCTCTGACATATACCACCCCCGTTTGTGCTTCCCTTTCCCCCTGGCACCTCATTCACTTTTTTGCCCACAATCTTTGCCATCACCGGAACCACAGGCAGAGAGCGCATGCGCGCGCACACTACGTCATGACGCACGCACCTCCTCGCTACAGGCCGTGTTGTTAGGAGCGCTCACCTCATACAAACGTGACATGCTCACGTCATCATTGAGCGCCCCGACCTGACTGCTCACCTCCGGCGCGTGCATCCACCTCCCAGCACGTCACACCACAGCGCCGTTGAGCATCATAAATAGAGCGCCAAAACTCTGAGACACTGACATCCAGCGCCAGCCTCCTGACCCTGCCTACAGGTATGCCAGTATGCCGATCTGATCTTAATGCTTTTAGTGATATGCCTCTCTCTACTATGACATCTACTTAAAGATATCTCTGCACCGGCCTCCTGACCCTGCCTATAGATATGTCAGTATGTACATACCCATTGAGACTTAGAGCATATTACTATACATGATTGAAACACTACTAGTGACATGTATTCCCTTGGACCAGACTTTGCCCAACTATGGCACCGGCCCCACCATATCTCTCATGGCCAATCAACTGGGCAATAGGATTTTCGCTTTTTAACCCTTTTTCTGTGATCCCTACACCCCTTTTTTCCATTATATATTCCCCTTTAGGACCTAAACGAATTAAAAATTCCCTTTTTTCTCCCTAATGACTATGATCCTACAGAATATCTATCATACTCCAAAATTTACTGTAATTACATCATATGCACGTTATATATTTCTCTAGAGCCCGCTGAAGAAGGTCGTACAGACCGAAACGTCCGGGAAATTTCTGATATGGCACATACTCATTATTTATAAATGAATTGCACTATGAATTGCACTGGATGTACATGAACGATATTCTGTATACTGAAAATTAAAATGTGAAACTTTATTTTGCAAAAAAACTTTTGGAGTGCCGTGGATTTAACTTATAAATACCCCACATGTGACCCCACTTTGGAAAGAAGACACCCCAAGGTATTCAATGAGGGGCCTGGCGAGTTCCTAGAAATTTTTTATTTTTTGCATAAGTTAGCGGAAATTGATTTTTTTTGTTTTTTTCTCACAAAGTCTCACTTTCCGCTAACTTAGGACAAAAATTTCAATCTTTCATGGACTCAATATGCCCCTCAGCGAATACCTTGGGGTGTCTTCTTTCCGAAATGGGGTCACATGTGGGGTATTTATACTGCCCTGGCTTTTTAGGGGCCCTAAAGCGTGAGAAGAAGTCTGGAATATAAATGTCTAAAAATGTATTCCGCATTTGGATTCCGTGAGGGGTATGGTGAGTTCATGGGAGATTTTATTTTTTGACACAAGTTAGTGGAATATGAGACTTTGTAAGAAAAAACAAAAACAAAAACAAACAAAAAATTTCCGCTAACTTGTGCCAAAAAAAATGTCTGAATGGAGCCTTACCGGGGGGGGGGGGGGGGGGGGTGATCAATGACAGGGGGGTGATCAATGACAGGGGGGTGATCACCCATATAGACTCCCTGATTACCCCCCTGTCATTGATCACCCCCCTGGTAAGGCTCCATTCAGACGTCCGTATAATTTTTACGGATCCATGGATCGGATCCGCAAAACACATGCGGACGTCTGAATGGATGGAGCCTTACAGGGGGGTTATCAATGACAGGGGGTGATCAGGGTGATCACCCCCCTGTCACTGATCACCCCCCCTGTAAGGCTCCATTCAGACATCCGCATGATTTTTTACGGATCCATGGATACATGGATCGGATCCACAAAACACATGCGGACGTCTGAATGGAGCCTTACAGGGGGGTTATCAATGACAGGGGGTGATCAGGGTGATCACCCCCTGTCACTGATCACCCCCCCTGTAAGGCTCCATTCAGACATCTGCATGATTTTTACGGATCCATGGATACATGGATCGGATCCACAAAACGCATGCGGACGTCTGAATGGAGCCTTACAGGGGGGTTATCAATGACAGGGGGTGATCAGGGTGATCACCCCCCTGTCACTGATCACCCCCCCGTAAGGCTCCATTCAGACATCCGCATGATTTTTACGGATCCATGGATACATGGATCGGATCCACAAAACACATGCGGACGTCTGAATGGAGCCTTACAGGGGGGTTATCAATGACAGGGGGTGATCAGGGTGATCACCCCCTGTCACTGATCACCCCCCCTGTAAGGCTCCATTCAGACATCCGCATGATTTTTACGGATCCATGGATACATGGATCGGATCCACAAAACACATGCGGACGTCTGAATGGAGCCTTACAGGGGGGTTATCAATGACAGGGGGTGATCAAGGTGATCACCCCCCTGTCACTGATCACCCCCCCTGTAAGGCTCCATTCAGACATCCGCATGATTTTTACGGATCCATGGATACATGGATCGGATCCACAAAACACATGCGGACGTCTGAATGGAGCCTTACAGGGGGGTGATCAATGACAGGGGGGTGATCAGGGAGTGTATATGGGTGATCACCTGCCTGTCATTGATCACCCCCTGTAAGGCTCCATTCAGACGTCCGCATGTGTTTTGCGGATCCGATCCATGTATCCATGGATCCGTAAAAATCATGCGGACGTCTGAATGGAGCCTTACAGGGGGGTGATCAATGACAGGGGGTGATCAGGGAGTGTATATGGGTGATCACCCGCCTGTCATTGATCACCCCCTGTAAGGCTCCATTCAGATGTCCGCATGTGTTTTGCGGATCCGATCCATGTATCCATGGATCCGTAAAAATCATGCGGATGTCTGAATGGAGCCTTACAGGGGGGTGATCAGTGACAGGGGGGTGATCAATGACAGGGGGTGATCAGGGAGTGTATATGGGTGATCACCCGCCTGTCATTGATCACCCCCCTGTAAGGCTCCATTTAGACGTCCGTATGCGTTTTGCGGATCCGATCCATGTATCCGTGGATCCGTAAAATTCATACGGACGTCTGAACGGAGCCTGACAGGGGGGGGTGATCAATGACAGGGCGGTGATCAATGACAGGGGGGTGATCAGGGAGTTTATATGGGGTGATCATGGGTGATCAGGGGTTTATAAGGGGTTAATAAGTGACGGGGGGGGGTGTAGTGTAGTGTGGTGTTTGGTGCGACTGTACTGACCTACCTGAGTCCTCTGGTGGTCGATCCTAACAAAAGGGACCACCAGAGGACCAGGTAGGAGGTATATTAGACGCTGTTATGAATACAGCGTCTAATATACCTGTTAGGGATAAAAAAATTCGGATCTCCAGCCTGCCAGCGAGTGATCGCCGCTGGCAGGCTGGAGATCCACTCGCTTACCTTCTGTTCCTGTGAGCGCGCGCGCCTGCGTGCGCGCGTTCGCAGGAAATCTCGGGTATCGCGAGATGACGCGCCGATGCGTCCAGGAGGAACAAATCAACCACCTCCCGGACGCATCGGCGCGTTAGGCGGTCGGGAGGTGGTTAAGGGGAGGTAGTTAATGTCTAATCTGGACAAGGGACGGACAGGTCCTGTGGGAACCATGCCTGGTTCATTTTTATGAACGTCAGCTTGTCCACATTGGCTGTAGACAGGCGGCTGCGTTTGTCTGTAATGACGCCCCCTGCCGTGCTGAATACACGTTCAGACAAAAAGCTGGTTGCCGGGCAGGCCAGCACCTCCAAGGCATAAAAGGCTAGCTCTGGCCACGTGGACAATTTAGAGACCCAGAAGTTGAATGGGGCCGAACCATCAGTCAGTACGTGGAGGGGTGTGCACACGTACTGTTCCACCATGTTAGTGAAATGTTGCCTCCTGCTAACACGTTGCGTATCAGGTGGTGGTGCAGTTAGCTGTGGCGTGTTGACAAAACTTTTCCACATCTCTGCAATGCTAACCCTGCCCTCAGAGAAGCTGGCCGTGACACAGCTGCCTTGGCGACCTCTTGCTCCTCCTCTGCCTTGGCCTTGGGCTTCCACTTGTTCCCCTGTGACATTTGGGAATGCTCTCAGTAGCGCGTCTACCAACGTGCGCTTGTACTCGTGCATCTTCCTATCACGCTCCAGTGCAGGAAGTAAGGTGGGCACATTGTCTTTGTAGCGTGGATCCAGCAGGGTGGCAACCCAGTAGTCCGCACACGTTAAAATGTGGGCAACTCTGCTGTCGTTGCGCAGGCACTGCAGCATGTAGTCGCTCATGTGTGCCAGGCTGCCCAGGGGTAAGGACAAGCTGTCCTCTGTGGGAGGCGTATTGTCATCGTCCTGCCTTTCCCCCCAGCCACGCACCAGTGATGGGCCCGAGCTGCGTTGGGTGCCACCCCGCTGTGACCATGCTTCATCCTCATCCTCCTCCACCTCCTCCTCATCCTCGTCCTCCTCATCCTCCAGTAGTGGGCCCTGGCTGGCCACATTTGTACCTGGCCTCTGCTGTTGCAAAAAACCTCCCTCTGAGTCACTTCGAAGAGACTGGCCTGAAAGTGCTAAAAATGACCCCTCTTCCTCCTCCTCCTCCTCCTCCTCCTGGGCCACCTCCTCTTCCTTCATCGCCCTAAGTGTTTTCTCAAGGAGACATAGAAGTGGTATTGTAACGCTGATAACGGCGTCATCGCCACTGGCCATGTTGGTGGAGTACTCGAAACAGCGCAACAGGGCACACAGGTCTCACATGGAGGCCCAGTCATTGGTGGTGAAGTGGTGCTGTTCCGCAGTGCGACTGACCCGTGCGTGCTGCAGCTGAAACTCCACTATGGGCTGCTGCTGCTCGCACAGTCTGTCCAGCATGTGCAAGGTGGAGTTCCACCTGGTGGGCACGTCGCATATGAGGCGGTGAGCGGGAAGGCTGAAGATACGCTGTAGCGCAGACAGGCGAGCAGCACTTTATGTAGCAGCTCTGACATGTCGGGGTAGTTGTGAATGAACTTCTGCACCACCAAATTCAGCACATGCGTCAGGCAAGGAATGTGCGTCAAACCGGCTAGTCCCAGAGCTGCTGTAAGAGGCAGCCCTGATCATCCAGCAACATTTCCAACACATATATATATATCAGACTGTCATGTTTCCCTCCAGCCACCAGAGGCCACTGTGGCTGAGTAGGACAGTGAGAGGAGTTGTTTCCAGAGGATAAGGAGTTAAGGTTTTCCCGGGCTGAGCAGGGAGCCTGGGCTGAAGGTGTCTGAGTACACAGGAAGAAGGACGCTGTGCACTGAGAGGGAGATCCACGGGGAAGATTAGAGTGATTTCTCCCTGCCTGCTGTGACACAGTATCTGGGACATTAGAGTGTGTTTGCTCTCTGACTGAGCTGATGTGTCCTGGTGTAGAAGAGAGACTGCTGTAGTGTGAGGCACTTACCAGAGGAACTGTGAGTGAATTCCAGGCCCTGCCTGATTATACGTCCAGAGCTGCTGATTATCTCTAACCAGAGTTACAGAGACTACAAAGAGAGGCCAGAGCTGAGCCACGCTGAAGCAAGCAAGCAAGCAACCAGATCGGGACCCAGACTGTATCTGCCTGCATGTGCCGGACACCGAACTGTGAGTGCACTGATGCTAACCTGAGCTAGGACATAGTGGAATAGGATTTAGTTTAGTGCACCGTAGAGGTGCACCCCGGGTAGCGGGGACAGATAGGACTACCTAGAAGACAGTAGCCTGCCATTGTCTGTACTTGTGTTTGTGATTCATTTGTGTTCTTTATGCAAATTTCCAGTATCTTTATTGTGAATTCTCAAGCTGTTCATATTGTAAATCTGCTTCTCCGGCAGTTAGAGTTCTCTTTTAATAAAGCCGGTTTCTGCTTCAGCCTCCTTGTCTGCTGCACTGTACTTGAGTCCTGCTCTACGGTCTCTTCCTCTGCTGACCGTTACAAGTGGCGCTGCGAGCAGGGTACAGTCACAGAGATGGAGGCGGCTGAAGGCAATGTGCATGATGTTAATGTGAGTACCTCAGGCAATGGTGGAACCCTTGCAAGGGCCCTTCCTATTGGCACGTTGTTCAACTTGCTACCCAAATTTGATGGCCAGAACATGACACTGTCAGACTGGGTGACAAGGTTACAGAGTGCTGTTAGGATTTACAATGTCAGCCCAGAACTACAAGTAGAAATTGCTTTGGCCGCTCTCGAGGGTGAGGCCCGAAGAAATGTTCTCCTACAACCAGAAGCCACGCGCAATACATTGCAAGAGATGGTGAGATTCCTGGAAGAAATATATGGGGAAACAGCCAGTGCAGGGCACCTCCGGGCGAAGTTTTTTTACCGGATTCAACGGAAAGACGAAGGTGTCTCTCAGTACGCAACAGCCCTACAGGAAGTGTTGGCCGAGGTACAAAAAAAAAGAGGCAGATGGGGTTACTGGCATGGGACCCATAGACCGGATACTGCGGGAACAATTTATTCTGGGGCTCTACAGCAATCCCCTGAAACAGGCTATGCGGGAACGAGTCAGAGTAGACCCTACCCTAACCTTTCGACAAATTTTGGCAGAGGCCGTGACGCGAAACAAAGAAGACGGCTATGCTTATGGAGTAATACGGACCCAGACCGTTACACCCCCCGGGGTTACAAGAAATGAGGAAGCCCTGGTCAGAGTGGTACAAGACTTGCAGAGCTCCCTGAGTGCCATGCACGAAAAGTTGACACACTTGGAGAAACGGATAGAGTCGCGCCATACTACTGAGGCTGCCTATCCAGCCCGACAACAAACCTATCAGGCGACTCCGTGGGTTCCTACACCCGAATGCCCTTATGCTAGTTTACCATACCATCAAGCCCCTCATTACCCTTCAGTGGGCCCATCCAGCCAAGCTCTGAGGGCACCTCCCACTCGCAGACAAAAAGTGGGCCGTCAAGGGGCACAGTGTTGGCGGTGTGGAGATCTAGGACATTTCGCCAGAGAGTGTCGGAATAATCCAGCTGGACGCCAAGAGCCGCCGTTAAACTACCGACCCCTGCAGTAGTGGGGCGTACTGCAGGGGAGGTGGAGAGCCAAGTTAACCAGCAGAGCTCCGAACACCTGGTCGCAGGGTGCCCCACTATACGAGCTGAATTCGAAGGTGTTCCTGTCGACTGCTTAGTGGATACTGGGTCTCAGGTGACAACTATGCCCGAGTCATTCTTTTACCGTTACTTTCAAGCGCTGGCCAAGCCAGAACGAGAGACACTGGTCCGGGTTACATCGGCTAACCAACAACAGATTCCTGTCACCGGGGTCGTGTGGATGAATGTACGGCTATGTGGACAGGAAGTGGGGCGGAAAGGTATCTTGTTGGTCCCCGAAACGTTCAAAGAAGATGTGCCGGTGATAATGGGCATGAATATCCTGCGAGAATTGGATCAGATCATGTTCACCAAACGGGGGCCGGGTTACTGGAAACAAGCCACCCCGCACAAACCTACCCAGAAAGCATTTCAACGGCTAATTCGTTTTTGTGGAACACAGAAAAGTGTACCAGCACATCAGGCGGTGGGAACGATCCGAGCGCCAGGAAAGGCTACCTTCACCCTTCCCCCTGGTCGGGAGACCGTGCTGACGTTACCCGTGGGAACTTTCCGTAATCTTGAAGGCATGGAGGTGTTCGTTGAACCAACAGGCCTAGGAGAGCTGGGTCAGGACGTCCTGGTGGCCCGGACACTGGGAGTGGTCCAGAATGGACGAGTACCCATAAGAGCTGTGAATGTGGGATATCTAGAAGTTCCCTTGATGCCAGGGGTGGAACTGGCTCGTGTGTACATCAGGGAGAAATCCTGAGTCAGAGAGAAGTGACTCTAGCTCCGGTAGGGGATGCTGTTTGGACCCTGGCAGTTACTGCCAGTGCAGAAGAGGCGCCGACCCCAGAATGGAATGGGGGAACCATCTTGGAACAAATGGAGATAGATGTTAAGGCTCTCAGTTTAGACCAACAGCGAGCAGTTGAAACCATGCTGTGGGAGAATCAGGCTGCGTTTGCCCGCCACGCTGATGACTTTGGCTGCACGAATGCTATCACACATGATATACCAACGGGGGACACTCCTCCAATTCGGGAGAGATATCGACAGATTCCGCCCAAGTTGTACCAGGAAGTGAAGACGCTATTGAAACAGATGATAGACTCCAGAGTGGTGCGGGGAAGCCAGAGCCCTTGGGCAGCCCCAGTGGTGCTTGTCAAGAAGAAGGACGGCACTATTCGATTTTGTGTGGACTACCGGCGGTTGAATGCTTGCACTGCGCTAGACTCATATCCTCTGCCACGCATCGTGGAGTCTCTGACGGCTCTAGGACGAGCCAAATACTTCTCCACCCTGGATCTAGCAAGTGGGTACTGGCAAGTACCCGTGGCTGAGCAAGACAAGGCAAAGACAGCATTCATACTCCCCATGGGGTTATTTGAATTCAACAGGATGCCATTCGGACTGACTAATGCCCCTGGAACCTTCCAGCGGCTGATGGAGAGATGCCTGGGAGACCTGAATTTTGAAGCCACTCTGATATACCTAGACGATATCATCGTATACTCTGCTACTTTTCAAGAACACTTGAATCGGCTAGGGCAGATACTCGAGCGACTGCGATCCCATGGCCTGAAGGTAAAGCCAAAGAAGTGTCATCTCTTCAAGAGGGAGATCGAGTACCTGGGCCATAGGGTGTCCCAAGACGGAGTGCTACCGTCCCAAGACAAAGTGGCTGCAATACGACAATGGCTAGTGCCGAGAACACTGCGTGAGTTGAAGGCCTTCCTGGGACTGACTGGGTACTACCGGCGGTTCATCAAAGACTACGCAAAAATAGCGGGCCCTCTGAATGAGTTGTTGAGAGAAACAGCTGGGCAACCCAAGGGCCAAAGTATCCCCTGGGGACAGAAACAGGAAGAGGCCTTCCAGGCCCTGAAAGAAGCCCTGACATCGGCCCCCATCTTGGCTTATGCCGATTTTGATAAACCATTCATCTTAGCTACTGATGGCAGCCTCTACGGACTTGGGGCAGTCCTGTCGCAGGTACAAGATGGACATGAGAGAGTGATCGCTTATGCCAGTAGATCCTTGCGAGATACGGAGCGAAACCCCCATAACTACAGTTCCTTCCGGCTGGAACTCCTTGCCCTGGTGTGGGCTATGACGGAGAAATTTGCAGGATATCTGACAGGAGCTAAGATCTTCGTACGGACGGATAACAATCCCCTGGCCCATCTGGGTACTGCCAAGTTGGGAGCCCTGGAGCTCGCAAAGTATGACTTCTCAATTCGCTACCGCTCCGCTACAAAGAACACTAATGCTGATGGTCTCTCGAGGGTTACTTTTGAAACTCCAGTAGGGGATATGGATGAACAAAAGGAAGAAGATGAAACTCCTGACTTCTGCAAGTTCGCTCCCCCAACAGTCGCGGCCCAGACAAGTGGGGAGGCCCGTAAGCTACCCAAAGCATTGGGGAGAACTAATGAAGAATGGGGCAGATTGCAAGATGAAGACATTGGACTGCAGCAAATGAAAAGCTGGGTAACCCAGTGCAGGAAACCCAACAAAGAAGAAAGGACTGATCTAGATGCTGAGATGAAGTCCGTTCTACATCAATGGGACAGACTGGAAGTGCATGGAGCTGTTTTGTTCCGCAAGTGGCAACAGCCTGCCGACCTAGAGGCGAGGTGGCAGGTAGTGATACCCAGAAGAATGGCACGGGAGATAGCCAAAGAGGCTCATGAGTTTGGAGCTCACTTCGGGCCAGTCAAGACATACCAGTGGCTGCAGCGTTATGTGTATTGTCCGCGACTGGAGGCCACAGTTGAAGAAGTTTGCCGACAGTGTCGAGTGTGTGAACTCACGAAGAGTACAGACCAGAGAGCACCCCTACAGTCCATCCAGACCACAGAACCGCTGGAAGTGTTGATGATAGACTATCTTCTTGTGGGACAATCGTCAAGAGGTCCACAGTATTGCCTGGTCATGATCGACCACTTCTCCAAGTTTGCAGTAGTCACCCCAACTCGGGACCAGACGGCCGAGTCCGCTGCACGAGCCATTTGTCAAGACTTCATTCGGGTCTATGGGTGTCCAAAGCGGATCCATTCAGATCAAGGGGCGTGCTTTCAAGGAAAAGTGATGGAAGAGCTACATCGACTGTACGGCATTGAAAAATCCAGGACAACTCCTTATCATCCCCAAGGAAACGGAGCCTGTGAGCGCTTTAACCGCACATTGCTGCAAATGCTGAGGACGCTAGAGGAAGACAAGAGGGCACACTGGCCTGACTACCTGCCAGAATTAGTCTGGGCTTACAATAATCATGTCCACACCACCACCGGTTACACCCCATACATGTTACTGTTCTGTAGGGCTGGTTGAGAGATCGTGGAATTAAACCTAGAACAGCCAGAAGACCTAATAGAGCGATCAACCACCTCATGGGTGAAAGAACACCGTCGGCGTCTCCAGACCATTCGCCGGTTGGCAGGCCAGCGGTTACAGGAGAGAGCTCATACAGACCGTCCTCCAGTTCAGGAGGTTCCATTGCAGCCTGGGGATCGGGTACTGGTACGAGAGAAACGTCCCAGAGGCAAGTTGAGTGAGCGTTGGGAAGTACAGCCATACAAAGTGATCAAGAGAGTGTACCCTAATGGTCCGGTCTACGAAGTGCAGGTTGAGAATGGGGAATTTGCTTTGCGGACTCTACATAGGAATATGTTACGGCCATGCCGGTCCAAAGATCCCGCACCTGTTCAGAGGACACCTTCTCCTTCTCCTCCTGCCCCATACTCAGAATTTGTTATCTCTGATGGAGATGATGGTGAAGACTGGTGGACTGCTCCCAACACTGAAGAAGCCTCCCAGGTTATAGGTGATGGAGGCACTGTCACAGAACCATTGCCAGCCCGTAATGGAGAGGGGCCCTCGGACACACCCGAACCTCCTATTGTGGTGGATGAATCCAGACTGGCAGTTCCTAGTGGAGAGAGTCAGGTCGTAACAGATAGCCAGGACCTCCGGAGATCCAGTAGGCTTACTGCAGGGGTTCCACCAAACAGGTACGCTGCTGATGAGTTCATTTGGTCCACCTGTATGCATTGTGGACAATGTTGTACTGCTGTATAAAAAATTACACTAACCATTATTTCTATGGACTATATAGCAAGGCCGAGGACGGCCACCTTTAAGTGGGGAGGCATGTAAGAGGCAGCCCTGATCATCCAGCAACATTTCCAACACATATATATATATATCAGACTGTCATGTTTCCCTCCACTGTACTTGAGTCCTGCTCTACGGTCTCTTCCTCTGCTGACCATTACACTGCAACGAGATTTCGCCCATTATCGCACACCACCAGGCCGGGCTTGAGGCTCACGGGCAGAAACCACTCGTCGGTCTGTTGTTCTATACCACGCCACAACACCTGTGCGGTGTGGGGCCTGTCCCCCAAACATATGAGTTTCAGAATGGCCTGCTGACGTTTACCCCGGGCTGTGCTGAAGTTGGTGGTGAAGGTGTGTGGTTGACTGGATGAGCAGGTGGAAGAAGAGGAGGAGGAAGCAGAGAAGGAGGAGGTGGCAACAGGAGGCAAAGAATGTTGCCCTGCGATCCTTGGCAGCGGAAGGACGTGCGCCAAACAGCTGCCACTACATTTACCCAGTGTGCAGTTAGGGAGATATAGCGTCCCTGGCCGTGCTTACTGGTCCACGTATCTGTGGTTAGGTGGACCTTGCTACAGATGGCGTTGCGCAGTGCACACTTGATTTTATCCGATACTTGGTTGTGCAGGGAAGGCACGGCTCTCTTGGAGAAGTAGTGGCGGCTGGGAACAACATACTGTGGGACAGCAAGCGACATGAGCTGTTTGAAGCTGTCTGTGTCCACCAGCCTAAATGACAGCATTTCATAGGCCAGTAGTTTAGAAATGCTGGCATTCAGGGCCAGGGATCGAGGGTGGCTAGGTGGGAATTTACGCTTTCTCTCAAATGTTTGTGAGATGGAGAGCTGAACGCTGCCGTGTGACATGGTTGAGATGCTTGGTGACGGAGGTGGTGGTGGTGGTACATCCCCTGTTTGCTGGGCGGCAGGTGCCAACGTTCCTCCAGAGGCGGAGGAAGAGGCCGAGGCGGCAGCAGCAGAAGAGGCCGAGGCGGCAGCAGCAGAAGAGGTAGCAGGGGGAGCCTGAGTGACTTCCTTGTTTTTAAGGTGTTTACTCCACTGCAGTTCATGCTTTGCATGCAGGTGCCTGGTCATGCAGGTTGTGCTAAGGTTCAGAACATTAATGCCTCGCTTCAGGCTCTGATGGCACAGCGTGCAAACCACTCGGGTCTTGTCGTCAGCACATTGTTTGAAGAAGTGCCATGCCAGGGAACTCCTTGAAGCTGCCTTTGGGGTGCTCGGTCCCAGATGGCGGCGGTCAGTAGCAGGCGGAGTCTCTTGGCGGCGGGTGTTCTGCTTTTGCCCACTGCTCCCTCTTTTGCTACGCTGTTGGCTCGGTCTCACCACTGCCTCTTCCTCCGAACTGTGAAAGTCAGTGGCACGACCTTCATTCCATGTGGGGTCTAGGACCTCATCGTCCCCTGCATTGTCTTCCACCCAGTCTTGATCCCTGACCTCCTGTTCAGTCTGCACACTGCAGAAAGACGCAGCAGTTGGCACCTGTGTTTCGTCATCATCAGAGACTTGCTGAGGTGGTATTCCCATGTCCTCATCATCAGGAAACATAAGTGGTTGTGCGTCAGTGCATTCTATGTCTTCCACCGCTGGGGAAGGGCTAGGTGGATGCCCTTGGGAAACCCTGCCAGCAGAGTCTTCAAACAGCATAAGAGACTGCTGCATAACTTGATGCTCAGACAGTTTCCCTGATATGCATGGGGGTGATGTGACAGACTGATAGGGTTGGTTTTCAGGCGCCATCTGTGCGCTTTCTGCAGAAGACTGGGTGGGAGATAATGTGAACGTGCTGGATCCACTGTCGGCTACCCAATTGACTAATGCCTGTACCTGCTCAGGCCTTACCATCCTTAGAACGGCATTGGGCCCCACCATATATGGCTGTAAATTCTGGCGGCTACTGGGACCTGAGGTAGTTGGTACACTAGGACGTGTGGATGTGGCAGAACGGCCACGTCCTCTCCCAGCACCAGAGGGTCCACTAACACCACCACGACCATGTCCACGTCCGCGTCCCTTACTAGATGTTTTCCTCATTGTTATCGTTCACCACAACAACAAAAATATTATTTGGCCCAATGTATTGTATTCAAATTCAGCTGAATATAAATTTGAGGCCTAGTATTTAGGCGCTGGGTGACAGGTATAGGTTTACTGACAGAATTAGACTGGGATATGCACAGTAGCGTGTGTGTGAAGCTATTCAGAATGACCCTATCAGCACCTTGATTCTGATATACCCTTTTAGGGATGTATTTAAAGTAGGCCTGATACAGCAGAAACCACTAAATTATGAAATTGCTAAATTGGGAATTGTATTTCAACCTAGAACAAAAAATGTGCTTTGACGGACACTAAATAACTTGCCCAGCCACAACAGTACAGCAGTAACGACAGATTTAGCAGGATATAAATTTGAGGCCTAGTATTTAGGCGCTGGGTGACAGGTATAGGTTTACTGACAGAATTAGACTTGGAAATGCACAGTAGCGTGTGTGTGAAGTTATTCAGAATGACCCTATGTGCACCTTGAATCTGATATACCCTTTTAGGGATAGATTTCAAATAGCTCTGATACAGCAGAAACCACTAAATTATGAAATTGCTAAATTGGGAATTGTATTTCAACCCAGAACAAAAAATGTGCTTTGACGGACACTAAATAACTTGCCTAGCCACAACAGTACAGCAGTAACGACAGCTTTAGCTGGATATAAATTTGAGGCCTAGTATTTAGGCGCTGGGTGACAGGTATAGGTTTACTGACAGAATTAGACTTGGAAATGCACAGTAGCGTGTGTGTGAAGTTATTCAGAATGACCCTATGTGCACCTTGAATCTGATATACCCTTTTAGGGATAGATTTCAAATAGCTCTGATACAGCAGAAACCAATAAATTAGGAAATTGCTAAATTGGGAATTGTATTTCAACCCAGAACAAAAAATGTGTTTTGACGGACACTAAATAACTTGCCCAGCCACAACAGTACAGCAGTAATGACAGATTTATCAGGATATAAATTTGAGGCCTAGTATTTAGGCGCTGGGTGACAGGTATAGGTTTACTGACAGAATTAGACTTGGAAATGCACAGTAGCGTGTGTGTGAAGTTATTCAGAATGACCCTATGTGCACCTTGAATCTGATATACCATTTTAGGGATAGATTTCAAATAGCTCTGATACAGCAGAAACCAATAAATTAGGAAATTGCTAAATTGGGAATTGTATTTCAACCCAGAACAAAAAATGTGCTTTGACGGACACTAAATAACTTGCCCAGCCACAACATTACAGCAGTAACGACAGATTTAACAGGATATAAATTTGAGGCCTAGTATTTAGGCGCTGGGTGACAGGTATACGTTTTACGGACAGAATTAGACTGGGATATGCACAGTAGCGTGTGTGTGAAGTTATTCAGAATGACCCTATGTGCACCTTGAATCTGATATACCCTTTTAGGGATAAATTTAAAGTAGGCCTGATACAGCAGAAACCACTAAATTAGGAATTTGCTAAATTGGCAATTGTATTTCAATCCAGAACAAAAAATGTGCTTTGACGGACACTAAATAACTTGCCCAGCCACAACAGTACAGCAGTAACGACAGATTTAGCTGGATATAAATTTGAGGCCTAGTATTTAGGCGCTGGACGACAGGTATAGGTTTACTGACAGAATTAGACTTGGAAATGCACAGTAGCGTGTGTGTGAAGTTATTCAGAATGACCCTATGTGCACCTTGAATCTGATATACCCTTTTAGGGATAGATTTCAAATAGCTCTGATACAGCAGAAACCACTAAATTATGAAATTGCTAAATTGGGAATTGTATATCAACCCAGAACAAAAAATGTGCTTTGACGGACACTAAATAACTTGACCAGCCACACCAGTAACGACAGATTTAGCTGGATATAAACTTGAGGCCTAGTATTTAGGCGCTGGGTGACAGGTATACGTTTACTGACAGAATTAGACTGGGATATGGCCAAAAAATAACCACACTATTGATGGTTAAATGCACTTGGTGTGACAGCTTGACCAACCACACTACTGAGGGTTAAATGCACTTGGTGACAGGCGCAGCTTGCCCCTGATGTAGTATATGGCCAAAAAATAAACAGACTATTGCTGGTTAAATGCACTTGGTGTGACAGCTTCACCCTGATGTAGGCTTTAGCCAAAAAACAACCACACCATTGAGGGTTAAATGCACTTGGTGACAGGCGCAGCTTGCCCCTGATGTAGTATATGGCCAAAAAATAAACAGACTATTGCTGGTTAAATGCACTTGGTGTGACAGCTTCACCCTGATGTAGGCTTTAGCCAAAAAACAACCACACCATTGAGGGTTAAATGCACTTGGTGACAGGCGCAGCTTGCCCCTGATGTAGTATATGGCCAAAAAATAAACAGACTATTGCTGGTTAAATGCACTTGGTGTGACAGCTTCACCCTGATGTAGGCTTTAGCCAAAAAACAACCACACCATTGAGGGTTAAATGCACTTGGTCGCAGCTTGTGCTGGCGCACCACAAGACACAAAGTGGCCGCCGATCACCCCAGAAAAAAGTGACTGACAAACGGTCTGGGCAGCCTAAAAACAGTGAGCAATTGAGTATCAGCAGCTCAATGATCCACAGCTGCAGATCGATCAATTAATCAAGTCCTTTGGAGGAGTTAATCTGCCTAATCTCGCCCTACTGTCGCAGCCGCAACCTCTCCCTATGCTGATCCGAGCAGAGTGACGGGCGGCGCTATGTGACTCCAGCCTAAATAGAGGCTGGGTCACATGGTGCTCTGGCCAATAGTAGGCATGGCTGTGACGGCCTCTTGGGGCAAGTAGTAGGACGCTTGTTGATTGGCTGCTTTGTAGCCTTTCAAAAAGCGCCAAGAAAGCGACGAACACCGAACCCGAACCCGGACTTTTACTAAAATGTCCAGGTTCGGGTCCGTGTCACGGACACTTCAAAATTCGGTACGAACCCGAACTATACAGTTCGGGTTCGCTCATCCCTAGTGCAGAGCGAACAGACACAATGATTTGAGGGTTTCATCAGTCTGGTTTTGTGCAATGTTTTACGGTACGTTAGGAGCCGGGATTTTCTCAGTTACTGCATTTAGTAGGTTGGAGTTTTTAGTGACCAGTAGCTATAAGTAGGAATGAGAGATATATTGGAGGGCACTAAATATCTAGTGCTGAATGAACTACCAAATGGCATGGGATCAAATCTCATAAAAAGCAACATCACTATAAACAGATAGAGTGAAAACACCTCTTTAATCAGGATACTGATTAATTGATAACAAACCACAGGAGCATTGTATTAAATACGGACTTTATGACATCAAATATACTGCTATAATATGATATGCTAAGACTTCCTCTATCTAGCAACCATTGCACTTTTGATGGACTGCAAATTCACTGCATTTTTTGATGGACTGATATTTCATCATCACTACCAGGTTGTTAGAAATATTAGCCAGGCAATCGGTGGCTACTCCCACTACGGTTGAGGATGTACAGTTGAATCTTCCTTTATTATACCAACCATGTGGGAGTAGAACATATATTTATTTCTATATAGATTTTAATATTGTTTTATTGTGTTTATATATATATATATATATATATATATATATACATATATAATAAATGTTTGAGATTTGATCCCATGCCAGTCGGTAGTTCATGCAGCACTAGATATTGAGTGCCCTCCAATATACCTTACATATTTAATTCTTGGACTTGCGATGTGGGCTCCAATTCCATTGTTCAGGGAGAGTCGAGCCACTGGTTGCACTTACCTTTTATAAGTAGGGATGAGTGGACCCGTGGATGTTCGGGTTCGGCCGAACCTCGGGTCAAAGTTCAGGTTTGGGACCCGAACCCCATTGAAGTCAATGGGTACCCGAACTTTGGTGCACTAAAATTGCTGTGAAATAGTCATAGTAAGGGCTAAAAAGCTGCAAAATGAAGCAAAATAGGGGTAAGAGCAGGATAATTGCTCTGAAAACAAATGTAGATAGGGAAATGACTCAAGAATAGAAACATAACATAGAATAGAAAAAAAATATTATAATAATAATCTTGAACTATGAGGTGGAGGTCAAAGTGGAGTAGGAGGTTGAGGAGGCGGTAAACGTGGCACTGTAGGTGGAAGCGGCGGTGGAGGAGGAGGAGAAAGAAAGACAGTTTTTTCTTTTTTTTTCTTTATTTCTTTATTTTTTTAATTAATTTGGGAAGGCCCCAAAACATTGGGAAATGAAAAAGAGAACGCAAAGAGAAAGTGCGCTGAAGTATAGCTGGGGGAAGCCGGTATACTTGTCTACTCAGCAGAAAGTACGGACAAGTCCTGTGGGGTCCATGCCTGGTTCATTTTAATGAACGTAAGCTTGTCCATGTTGGCTGTGGGCAGGCAGCTGCGCTTGTCTGTGGCCACGTGCTAAACACACGTTTGGACAATGCACTTGCTGCAGGGCAGGCCAGCACCTCCAAGGATTAAAGGGCAAGCTCAGGCCATGTGCCCAATTTGGAGACCCAGAAGTTGAAAGGGGCAGACCCATCAGTCAGTACGTGTAGGCGTGTGCACACGCAAAATGTGGGAAAGCTTTGTCAGCACACCACAACAACCAGCACCACCAGCTGATATGAAACGTCTTAGCAGGAGGCAGCATTTCAGCAACGTGGTGGAACAGTACGTTCCACCACGTTGCTGAAATGCTGCCTCCTGCTAAGACGTTTCATATCAGCTGGTGGTGCTGGTTGTTGTGGTGTGCTGACAAAGCTTTCCCACATTTTGGCCATGCTAACCCTCCCTTCTGAGGTGCTGGTGGTCCCCCAGCTGCGTTGGCGACTTCTTCCTCCCCCTCCTCTGCCTTTGCCTTGTGCTTCCACTGAGCCCCCACTGTCAGGTGGGAATGCAATCAGCAGCACGTCTACCAGCGTGCACTTGTACTCGCGCATCTTCCGATCACGCTCCAGTGACGGAATTAAGGACAGCACGTTGTCGTTGTAGCGGAGATCCAGCAGGGTGGCCACCCAGTAATCAGCATTAGTTAGAATGTGGGCAACTCAGCGGTCGTTGTGCAGGCACTGCAGCATGTAGTCGCTCATGTGTGCCAGGCTGCCCAGAGGCAATGGCAAGCTGTCCTCTGTGGTAGGTGTATCTCCCTTGCCACGCTCTAGTGATGCCCATGAGCTGCTTTGGGTGTCACCCTGCTGTGAACACGGTTCCTCCTCCTCCTCATCATCATCGTCCTCCTCCTCATTCTCCAGAACAGTGCCCTAGCTGGACAGTTGTGTCCCTGGCCTCTGTTGGTGCAGGAACCCACCCTCTGAGCCACTTGTGAATGACTGGCCTGATAACCGTGGAAATGCTCCCCCTTCCTCTTCCTCCTGTGCCACATCCTATTCACATCATGTTTCAAGGAGACATAGAAGTTGGATAGTAACGCTGAGTACAGCGTCCTCAGCAGTTAGGCACTTGCTATGTTGGTGGAGTATTCAAATTAGCGCAACACGGAACACACATCCTGCATGGAGGCCCACTCGTTGGTGGTGAAGTGGTGCTGTTCCGCAGAGCGACTCACCCGAACGTGCTGCAGCTGAAACTCCACTATCGCCTGCTGCTGCTTGCACAGTCTCACCAGCATGTGCAAGGTAGAGTTCCACCTTGGGTACGTCGCATATGAGGCGGTGAGCGGGAAGGCCTAAGTTACGCTGCAGCGCAGATAGGCGAGCAGAAGCAGGGTGAGAACGGCGAAAGCATGCACAGACGGCCCGCATTTTCTGCAGCAGCTCTGACATCAGGGTAATTTTTCAGGAACTTCTGCACCGCCAATTTCAGCACATGCGCCAGGCAAGTGATGTACATCAAACCGGCTAGGCCCACAGCTTCTATAATCTTTCACCCGTTATCACACACCACCAGGCCGGGCTCAGTGGCATCAACCACTCATTGATCTGTTGTTCCATGCTGGTCCACAGCTCCTGCGCTGTGTGGGTTTTTCCCCCCAAACAAATGAGTTTTAAAACAGCCTGCGGTCGTTTCCTCCTGGCTCTGCTAAAGTTGGTGGTGCAGGTTTTACGCTGACCGGATGAGGAGGCGGTAGAGGAGGAAGCGGAGGAGGAAGAGGCAATGAGAAACGTCCTGCAATCCTCGGTGGCGGAAGGACATGCGCCAAACTGCTATCCGTCTCAGGCCCAGCCACCACTGCATTTACCCAGTGTGCAGTTAGGGAGATATAACGTCCCTGCCCATGCTTACTGGTCCACGTATCGGTGGTTATGTGGACCTTGCCACAGATGGCGTTGTGCAGTGCACACCTGATTTTGACCGCCACTTGGTTGTGCAGGGCAGGGATGGCTCACCTGGAAAAGTAGTGGCACCTGGGAACCGCATACTGTGGGACAGCCACCGCCATAAGATTTTTAAAAGTCTCCGTCTCCACCAGACAGAGTGACACCATTTCAAAGGCCAAACATTTTAAAATGCTGGTATTCAGGGCCAGGGATTCCACTGCAGCTCGTGCTTTGCATTTAGATGCCTGGTCATGCAGGTGGTCATGCTCAGATTTAGAACATTTATGCCTCGCTTCAGGCTCCGATTGCACAGCGTGCAAACCACTTGCGTCTTGTCGTCAGTACATTGTTTTTGTCTAAAGAACTGCCACGCCAGGGAAGTCCTTGGAGCTGGCTTTAGTGTGCTCAGTCACTGGGTGCAGTGGGCAGTAGCAGGCATACTGGCTAGGGGACGGCCACTCTGCTTTTGCACCCTGCTCCCTATTTTGCTGTGCGGCTGGCGCTATGTGACCACCACCTCTTCCTCAGAACTGCACATGTCACTTGCATGACCTTGATTCCATGTGGGGTCTAGGACCTCATCATCTTCCACATCATCTTCCACCCACTTTTCACCCCTGCCCTCCTTGAAGGTCTGCACACTGCAGAAAGCCGCAGCAGTTGGCACCTGTGTTTCGTCATCATCGTGCTGCGGTGGTCCCTCCCATGTCCACATATTGAAGCATAAGTGGTTAGGCATCAGTGCACTCAATCTCTTCCACTTCTGGGGCAGGGCTACGTGGATGGCCCAGATAAACCCTGCCAGCAGTCATCAAAAAGCATAAGAGACTGCTGCATAACTTGGAGCTTAGACTGCTTGACTGACTTGCAAGGGGGAGAGGTGAAAGACAGATGGCCATGGGCTGCAGGTGCCAACTCTGCAATTTCAGCAGTGGACCAGGTGGGAGACAATGTGAAGGAACTATCACCTCTACTTTTTTCTGTACCATTCGTACACCAGTATTCGGGCTTACAAAATAATGCTGAACGTTCTGTCACCTACGTGCACCTGAGGAAGTTGTTTCAATTTGGCGTGTAGCTGTCACAGATCGACAATATCCTCTCCCTACAACAGGAGCTCCACCAACACCAACAGCACTACAAACACTATTTGATGCTCCCCTCATTTTTTTAGGTCACCCACCGAACTAACAGACGCATTAACTATATTCATTTCCCTGTCACGGATGCAGTGCAGGTGTACCTCACACCAATAATGGGTATATGTCACCTACCGAACTAACAGACGGATTAAAGGGACACTGTTACCTGGATTTTGGGTATAGAGCTGCGGACATGCGCTGCTAGCATGTCCACAATATACATTCCCATAGCTCTCAGTGCTTTTATTAAGCTAAAAAAAAAACGATTTTATATATTTGTAAATGAGGCAAGTAAGGAGCCCAAGGGGCTGTTACTAAGGTTTCAGGAGCCCAGCCACGCCCTTCTGTGAAGGAGCGCAGCACCGCCATCCTCCAAATCTCCTCCTTGCTCCCTGACTTCACAAAGTTAGAGAGCCATAATCTTGCGATGCGTGAGCTAGCACATGCGCAGTGCCGGCATGGTGTTCATTCCCCGTGCTGGCATCAGCCTCAGGGAACGAACTGTGCATGCACTAGTCGGCACGTGCGAGATTACTGCGCTTCAACTATGTGACATCAGGGGAGAAAGGAGGAGATTCGGAGGATGCGGGACGGTGCTGAGCTCCTTCACAGTGGGCGTGGCTGGACTCCTGAAAAGTTAGTAACAGCCCCTTGGGCTTCTTACTTTACTCATTTACATATATATAAAATCGTTTTTTTTGCAAAATAAAACCACTGAGAGCTATGGGGACGTGCTAGCGGCAATCTAGCAGCGCATGCCCGCGGCTCTATACCCAAAACCCAGGTGACAGTGTCCCTTAAACTATATTAATTTCCCTGTGACGGATGCAGTGCAGGTGTACCTCTCACAAAAAATGGGTATATGTCACCCGCCGATCTAACAGACAGATAAACTATATTAATTTCCCTGTCACGGATGCAGTGCCGGTGTACCTCACACCAAAAATGGGAATATGTCACCCACCAAACTAACAGACGGATTAACTATTATATTTTTGTGTCAGAGGTGCAAAGCTGGTGTATAGCACCCACAAAAAAAAACACTATAGGTCACCCACCAGATTAAATAGCCAGATGAAATTCCTAACAGTCTCCCCCACTTCAGCTGTCTGCTTCCTGTCCCTGCACTACTCGGAGCTGATGGGCGGTGCTACACATGATCCAGCTTGTATAGAGGCTGGGTCACATGATACACCGGCCAATCACAGCCATGCCATTACTAGGAATGGCTGTGATGGCTTCTAAGTGCCCACAGCTTAAAAGCCTGTTGATTGGCTGCCCTGCAGGCTTTCAACAAGATTTATTAAATGTCTGAACACCGAACCCAAACTTTTGCTGCAAAGTCCGGGTACCCGAACTCTCAAAGTTCGGTACGGACCCGAAATTTGCAGTTCTGGATCGCACAACACTAGTTATCGGGCTGAACATCTTGTCGCCATGATAGCAATGACGGGTCGGTTTCAATGGTTCATAGTGAATCACACATTGATCAGATTTCCATCACGTTTCCACATTTTTTAAAGGTAAGAACAGCTCTGCAGACACCAAAACACCACATAAATCTGATGGAACGGAGAGTAGTGCAAATATGAACAGGATCTAATGCACAGCTGTGAATCCACTGCAGACATACTGTACTTTTAAAACCTAACATGCTGTTTACATGGAGCTGCCACTAGAGGGAGCTCAGAAGCTTACTCCTGACATTTAGCTCAATAACACAGTATGCGGTAAGCTTCTGAGCTCCCTCTAGTGGTGGCTACAGGAAGCCAGAATGCTATGTTTTACATTTGTGCAGGGAATTGTGGACAACACACTGCATCCCATCATACATTCACATGTGATTCTAGCTTGACATTAATGCAAATAATATTTTTCCAAGAAGTCAAAGCTGAATGCACAGACCTCATATGGCCACATACCCATATTAAAAAACCATAGGCACTTTATGTGCAGCTTTATAGTGCTTACATGAGTCATGCTTTTAGGGGAAATCCCATTGTAAGACACGTGCAATGCCGTACAACACCATTTTTTCCCGCTGACCCATGGTAATAAACCTCAGTGTAAGGCTTCATGCACACAAACGTATTTTGTTTCCGTGTCTGTTCCAGGTTTTTTTGCGGATAGGATGCAGACTTATTCATTTCAATGGGTCTGCAAAAAATGCGGACAGCACACCGTGTGCTGTCCACATCAGTATGTCCAATCCTGTAGCCCCGCAAAAAAAGTAGAACATGTCCTATTCTTGTCCGTCTTAGGCATTGTTACAATGGATCAGCAAAAAAAAAAAAAAAAAACGGATGGCAAACGGTTGTGTGCATGTAGCCTACCTCTGTAGAAAACTGGACGTGCATGTTGGAAAAGCATGGGTATCATCGTATGGATATGGGCAACGCAGATCAGTGGGGATGACTTTATAAGTAGCCAATTTCTTGCAGAAATTTTTGTGACTAGAAATCGCTTCCATTTATCTGAATGGAGTTATTTCTGCAGGAGGCACATGGTTTTCTGCAAGCCCCATTTAGAGGCATAGGACAGTCGCAGAAATATCTGCAATCACTGCTGCATGTGAGTTCACCCCAATATGTCCATAGCCAGGGTCCTTGAGCTGTCCCACAAATACCAGAAGTTTGCTGCATATTTGCTTAATATCCCTTTAGAATAGGTGAAAATGAATTAGTATTGTAATAATGCAAAGTACGGATGTAGCAGAGCTTAAAGGGAATGTGTCAAGAACATTTTTCTGCCAGTTAAAATCAGAAAGCAACACATAGTTTTTTTCTAAGCCGTTTTTATTTTCTGATCATTTCTAGAAGTGGAAGGACAATTCTAACCACGCCGCTTTTCATGATGCAGGTTTTCACAAATTTTACAGAATAGTTCTGAAGAGGATTATAATTTATTCCCTTGGTGCTTCTGTTGATTTCATCATTATTATTTTTTCTAGAGAATTTGCACTAATCACAGCACTGAAGAAATATTACAGTTTTAGAGATAATGCCACTAGTGACCAGAAAATCCAGTCTTCTGGAAATGTTCTTATCTGTAAAAAACAAACAAAGAAAAGATGCAGATTAATGGGACGGATTAATGGGAAGTCTCAGAGCCCTCCTGTCTACCCAATCCTAAAGCCTCATTCACACGTCCGTGCTTAAATCCGTGAAAAGGTGGCCAGTGATGCCTCTGTGAAGATGTCCGTGTGTCAGTTTTTTGCTGTCCGTGTGTCATCCGTGTTTCACTGACACTGCACAGCTTAAAAATTATTTTCAAAGCATGGCAACCGCGGTTTTCAAGGACCAATAGATTATAATGGGTGTGATGAATCCGTGAAAACTGAAAAAATAGAGCATGCATCCGTGCTAAAAAAAACTGACCCACGGGCCGTACTAAAACACTGATGTGTGAATACGCACATTAAAATGAATGGGGACGCGTGCTGTCCGTGGAAAAAACGTACAGCACACGTCCGTGGAACACTGACGTGTGAATGAAGCTTTAGATTGATAAAGGCCTCATGCGCACAACTGTTTTTCCTCATCTGATTAGCATTTTTTGTGGATACGATCTAGACCCATTTACTTCAATGCGGCCGCAAAAGATGCGGAAATCACACCCTGTGCTGTCCGCATCCATATGTCCATTCCGCGGCACCTGCAAAAAAGTTGGACATGTCCTGTTCTTGTCCGTATTATGGACAAGGACAGGACTGTTCTATAGCGGGTCAGATGTTCTGCAAAATGTGGAACGCACACGGCTGGTATCCATGTATTGTGGATCTGCAATTTGTGCATGAGCCCAAGTGTAGAAAGTATGTTTTCACAGAGCATGCTGCATCCACCAAGGTTGGCCTGGTGTCTCCGGAGGACTTCCCATCGTATACCGCTGACAGAAGGCTCTGTATTAGTACTCAGTGGCATACGTCACTCATAGGCTTCCATAAAAATAAAAAAAAACATGCTGTGTACCTTTTCTTTACTAAGGTGCTTCTATATAGAATAGTGTAGTTGACTATATCTTTCTGTGCAGTAAAAAAAAGTATACTAGTGGAGGCCAAAAGCACATTCTATTGGCCTCCTTTGAATGAATGGGTGGGGGGGTTCTACAGCTACATTTGGCTTACATGCCTGGAACTTTACAAGCGCATATGCAGATCGTGTTCTCAACCTGCAATATGAACAGATCCTTAGACATCTGAGTGGTAAATGGTCCTAGTTATGGAATGTATTCAGTAGTCCAGCTGGGAAGCGGGTGCGTTTAGATCCTTAATGGCAGCCATATTTGTTCTCACCACCCACCATTCCTGGGAGATGGGACTTTCCATGGGACTGCTGGAAACTTAAGTTAATGGAGGTTGGCACCTGAATGTCTGCTCTGCCTTCACTTAGGGGGCCTGTTCTGGAGATAAGATCTGGTCTCAGAGGTTGGGCCAGAACTAACAATATGCCATAAATGTTAAGATGGGACAGCCTCTTTAAGGCAAAATCCTTTTAAAACAAAATGTATGTAGGGTCGGCCCTACCCAAGATGTCCGCCTGCAGATGACTCAAAGTAAAATTTACATAACTTTTTACAGAAGTAGAATATGAAGCCTGTATCTCACCTGTGTCTCAGTATTTACATCTCCATTAATAGATTCACAGTAATGAAAGTGATGGCCAAAGTTAGCAATGCCTGGAAGGGACTGTATAGGGCGATAGCAGCGTCTCCATTAGTCCAATATCCACCTCCATTGGAATGAGTAGTTGAAGGGATGGTGGTGTTGGTGGAGGTGGTGGGTGTGGTGGTTGTGGTGGAGGTGGAGGTGGTGGGTGTGGTGGTGGTGGAGGTGGTGGTGGTTGTTACAGATTTGGCATCAAACGATCTTGTCTGGGCATAGACATTATTTAGCACAAATTCAAGTTGGTATCCTTTTCCTGCAATAAAGGTAAAAAATGAAGTGTTTTCTTTTGTTACTGTCAGATTTTGCTGATATTGCCCCCAAAAGTAACATACAGAGTCAAAAGTCAGGAACCCTCCGAACAGCATGTCAGATCATCAGAAGTTGAAGGGTCTCATCACTTGCTAGGACACCACCCTCCTATGGTTCTACTGGTCAGCGAGGGTCTTGACTCAGTGGTCTTCTGATAACATTTTATGACTTAAAGGGGTTGTCCACATTGAAAAAGCCCTTTTTTGTTAGAAGCTGCTATAACCCCCAGGGATAAGCTTTTATTTTTTGAAGAACCTGACAGCATGTGTAAATTGAACTTCAGCGCCTCCACGGGAGAAATGAAGCATTAGATACTTCTAATTAAAATAAATGCATGAACTTGTGGGGTCATCCGAGAGAGAGACACTTTCTGGTTGATTCTCACTGTATCTGAAAGATAACCCAGGCTACAATCCACAGATCAACCTATTTTTTCTATAGGCATCAAAGTGAATTTTACTGTATATCATATAAACTACCGTAAAATGAAAAACAGAAAATCTAGAAGAAATTAAGATAAAAAAAATATTTTACAATGTGGCAAAGAAGGGGGTTGTTACAGGTAGTGATTTAGTACTAAAATCCTATGTCTGCTTGATGAAGCCGTGCACTATTTGTGTAATTAACAGACTATGAAAAGGGCCAAATAGTGGGACTTCAAGAAGATGGATGGTCCATCTGTCAAACCATTGAAAGAGTTGGACGAAAAGATTCTGTATTGCATCGATGGTTTCCGCAGTGGTCAGAGGAGGGCGCCCACACACTTAGAGAGGTTTTCAGACGGTAAAGACAGAAAGATGAACAACAAGATCTCCGTGCAAAAAGAGCTGCTGTATCTTAAATGGAATGTGTCATCAGAAAATGACCTAATGTTTAAATCGTATTTTAACCCTTTTATGACCAAGGGTCATTGATGCCCCAGTGTCCAGGTCAAAATCTACAAATCTGACATGCGTCACTTTATGTGGTAATAGCTTTGGAACACTTTTACTTATCCACGCCATTCTGAGATTGTTTTCTCGTGACGTGACACATTGTACTTCATGATAGTCATATATTTGAGTCAATATATTTCACCTTTATTTATGAAAAAATCCCAAATTTAACAAAAATTTGGAAAAATTAAAAATTTTCCAAATTTCAATTTCTCTGCTTCTAAAACAGAAAGTCATACCTAATAAAATATTTATTACTTAACATTCCCCATATGTCTACTTTATGTTGGCATCATTTTGGAAATGTCATTTTATTTCCAAGAAAATTTCCAAAACCCACTTTTTAAGGACAGTTCAGGTCTGAAGTCACTTTGTGGGGCTTACATAGTGGAAACCCTCATAAATGACCCCATTGTAGAAACTACACCCCTCAAGTTACTCAAAACTGATTTTACAAACTTTGTTTACTCTTTAGGCGTTCCACAAGAATTAAAGGAAAATGGAGATGAAATTTCTAAATTTCACATTTTTGGCAGATTTTCCATTTTATAAAAAAAAATTCTTTAACACATTGAGGGTTAACAGCCAAACAAAACTCAATATTTATTACCCCGATTCCACGGTTTACATAAACACCCCACATGTGATCGTAAACTGCTGTACGGGCACACGGCAGGGCGCAGAAGGAAAGGAATGCCATACGGTTTTTGGAAGGCAGATTGTGCTGGATTGGTTTTCTAAAACGCCATATGTTTTTTATTTTTCTGCCGATCGTCTTGTGCAGGGGCTCGTTTTTTGCAGAAAGTGTTGAGGTTTTTATTGGTACCATTTTTGGGTACATAAAATCATTCATTATTACACTTTATGGGGCAAGGTGACCCAAAAAGTTTTGGAACAGTTTTCATTTATTTATTTTTACAGCGTTCATCTGAGGAGTTAGGTCATGTGATAGTTTTATAGAGAAGATCGTTACCGACGTGGCAATACCTAATATGTATACTTTTTCTTATTTATTTAAGTTTTACACAATAATAGCATTTCTGAAACCAAAAAAATTATGTTTTAGTGTCTCTATAGTCTGAGAGCCATAGCTTTTTTATTTTTTGGGCGATTGTCTTAAATAGGGTATCATTTTTTGCGGGACGAGGTGACGGTTTGATTGGGGGTCATACGCCTTTTTGATCACTTGCTGTTGCACTTTTGTGATGTAAGGTGACAAAAATGGCTTTTTTTTACACTGTTTTTATTTTATTTTTTTATGGTGTTTATCGGACGGGGTCTATCATGTGATATCTTTATCGAGATGGTCGTTACGGACGCGGTGATACCTAATATGTGTAGTTTTTTTATTTTTTATTTTTTATAGGAAAAGACAATTTATTCATTTTTATTTTAAATTTTTATTTATTTATTTTTACTTTTATTTTTTTCACATTTTTTTTTATCAAGTCCCTCTTGGATCATGAAGATCCAGTGGGGCTGATGGCTGTACTATACTTTGCAATGCTCTTGCATTGCAAAGTGTAATACATTCAGATGCCCTGTAGGTGGCAACAGCGGACGCTTTTGCAAAGCGTCCGGTTGCCAGGGCAACCATCGGGGCTGCCATTGCAGCGCAGCAGCCCCGATGGTGGAGAGAGGGAGCCCCCTCCCTCTATTAACCCCATGGATGCCGCTGCCGCGGCATCTATGGGGTTACAGCATAGAGCTGACACTCTGATGATGGCGGCGGCTCAGGAATGGAGCCGCCACCATCAAACACAGCAGGGGGGCAGACCGAGCGGGTGGCAGTGCTGGAAGGGGGGGGGATGGAAATTGTCACGGCCAGCAGGAGGGGGCACTGGAGGACGCAAGATGGGGCACAGATGGAGGGGGCACTGTGGACACAAGATGCCGCACAGATGGAGGGGGCACAGATGGAGGCTGCATAGATCGGGGGGCGGCCTGCACAGATCGGGGGGGGCTGCATAGATCGGGGGAGGGCACGAGGACACTGATTTCAGGCTCTGATCTGCAGAGCGCAGATCAGAGCCTGAAACCGGCACTTTTTCACTGCCGCGATCTGATTGGTTAGTCTGCACAGACTAACCAATCGGATCGATTGCCGGCAAGGGGCCACTCTGACTGGTCTCTTGCCGGCATTACTGCACTGTATGCTGTCCGTGACAGCATACAGGGCAGGGGCAGAAGCTTTAATCCAAGCGCTTTGCAGAGCTTGGATTAAAGAGCTGCCAGAACGTATATATACGTGGTAGCTGCACGGGGTATGTGCAGCTATCACGTATATATACAGATTGCGGTGGGGAAGGGGTTAATATTAAGCATTTTTGTTAAAGGATTTTTGGGGGTGTTGTTTTTAATTGTCCGATTCAATATCTATATTTAATAAAAAAATAAAATAAAATAAATGCTGCAGTTTTTGCCCTGGCCACTAAGCCTAATAATTGGTATCGTATCTTGTTCTGTACAGATCACTTTACTGCAGTTATCTGCTTATCATTACAGGTAGGATTACAATTGCAGATATAACCTCTCTGTATAGATAACACCGGATGCACAATTCACAATAGTTGATTGTCACGGCTTATCTACTCACTCCTGACCTCTGCACAGATCACACCTAAAAAAATCTTCTAAGTCAGTGAGGTCTCCTCCTGTCCATTGTGTCTATGGCCCATGTGACTGCCGCAAAGCAGTTCTCTGAATGCTGTTAAAGACACAAATTGATTCTGCAGTAGCCCCTGCAGTAACCACCTGGATCAGGAGAAACCTTCTAGTTTGCATTCACACAGTGCAGTAGCTTGTTTGCCACTGATCTATAATCATCACCAAGAATGCCTGTTCTCATGCCACCACAAAGCCTACTGGGGGCATGAATGGCAAAAAATAGTGTTCAGTGATGAAATAATGTTTTGCCTTGGTGCTAATGATGGCCGCATGCATAGTGTGGTGACACACAGGACCAACACCAAAAGTCATGGATTTGGGGTGCCCTTAGCTTCCATGGCCGTTCCAGTCTGGTATTTGTGAAGAAAACATTGACCAGCCTTCGGTATGACCAGTCCTATACTGCCTTTTATTTTTACTCCGAAGACTTGGTGTTCCAACAAGATAATGCCCATCCACACACTACTCGCGCTACAAAATGTTCTCTCCAGGATATCCAGCAGCTCCCCTGGCCCGCTCGATTACCAGATCTATCCTTCATCGAGAATGGCCAGGACTGGATGGGGTGAGGGATCTCTTATGAACAGCAGCCGACAACCACCTTGGCAAAACTACAGGTCCAAGATGAAAGTGCTTGAAATGACCACAGAAAGATATCCAGCCTCTGTATGACCGTCCCCATGCCAGAGTGGCAGCCAGTATGGCAGCAAGGGGAGATGCCACCCATTCTTAATGTGACTCTGCCTCAACATATACCCTGCTGCAGAACCCAAAATAAAGGGTGCACCACCTCGGTTGTGTGATTGACCAGGCACCACTAGTAGTTTAATCACTGTATACTACATTAAAAGCAGCTTTCAAAAGTATGATACCATTAGGTATAGACTGTACCTGGCACTATGAGAACAAGGTCGGTGTAGTTAGCCCAGCAGGTGTCAAATAAGATGGTCACATTTCCATCCAATCCATTGCTAACGATGGTGTTGTTAGAGTATTTCAGGGTTGCTGTCAGTGTCAATGAACTTGTACTTACAGAGACACAGTTCCCCTAGAAAAGAAAGTGACAGAATACACAAAATTAGCAATATCTGATTGGCAGGGGTCTAACACCCCACACCCTCACCGATCTGCTGTTCTGCAGTAGCTGATTGAAGTGAATGGGAGCAGGACTACAGACTTCAGCTCTTTCCAGTACACTGTGGATGGAACTGTGTGGTTCCAGCAGACTTCCTGCTCTGGAGCTTCTCAGAAATAGCTGATAGGCGAGGATGTGAGATGTCAGACCTCACTAATAAGATATTGATGGCTTATCCTGAGAATAGGTCATCAATATAAAAATTCTGGACAACCCCTTAAGATCTCAGAAACCCCCTTTAACCATGAACCTAGATAATTGTGCAATCAATAGTAACATTTTGGGCAACCATTGCAATGTTCTTAGTCGGATTGGACCTTCTAGGTCTGACAGCAGCTTCTCTCTCCAGTAACTTATAAAAGCATGCATAGCCAAGTACTGTATGAGTACCTATGGGGTACATGGGTGAAATAGTGTACGGCTGGCTTAACTATTGACAGTTTTGAAGGATGAATATGTCTTACAGATCATGACAACTTGAGATGCCTGCACATTACTTACGTTGGAATCTACAGCCATTACAGATGGCTGCTGGGAAAGCCTTTCTCCAGGAAGTCCAGCCACAGGTTCTTGGACGACTATGAGTTTAGATACAGTGGCCAAAAAGTTTCCAGTAGATGACTGAGTGTTGTTAACAAGATCAGCTGCAACCTGGAAGACATCACATCACCTATGTCACTGTGTATTGGGCAAGTTTTTTGGTGGTATGGTACAGTGTAGCCTCTTGAAGATGACTGGTCAAATTGCATTGAAAACTTCTAGGAATGGTCTTGCTAAAAATGATGGCCAGTTTACATAATGTATGGTAGAACTAAAGCTCTGGATAAGGGGTTTGTCCTTATATTAGTTTTTAACCATAATCTTATCACAATCAACTACCTTATGTGTCACCCCCCAATTCCTCATACATTGTAAGCTCTTGCGAGCAGGGCCCTGACTCCTAGTGTTTCAGTTGCATTTTTGTTTTATATATTAACCCTATGAACTTGTAAAGCGCTGCAGAATATTGTGGCGCTATATAAATACATTTTATTATTATTATTATAAACAATTCTGGTATTCACTGAATCACTTCAGGAAAATAGCCATGTCTTGCTGGTTGTGACAGCGGGTTGTGCAGGTGCTTCAACCATAATGATGTCTATTGACCCCTGCTCTAACAACAAGCTCCCATTTTAGACCAGGCTCCTGATTATGGACAGGATCCAACGTTCCAGAATGTTTAACCCTTTGATTACTTTCACGTGGGTGGAACCATGGCATGATGAAGGGACAGCTCCTCCTTCAATTGGAGACTGGGAAACATCTGCAGTCAGCTCTGAGAACCTACATGTTAGGGTCCACTAGGTGTTGTTGCTCTTGCAGGAGCCAATGTCACAGGAGCATGTTATTATATTATGGGGGTCATTTATCATGTGCATCTGTTTTGCAATTAGGAGTCACTCAACAGGTGATGAATTAGGCGAGGTGTCTTTGGATTCATCAGGGCTCAGGTGGATCTTGTACAATTAGACTACTGGTTGGTTGGTGTACAAAATAGGTGCAAAAAGTTGCATATTAAATAAAAATTTGCAGCCATGTACACGTTTTTATATTTGTGAAAAGGCGCATGTCTACCTGACGATGCAACTATTTTAATAAAATGTTGCACAGTCCAAGGCATTGCAGATGAACTACGCTACCCCTGTGTCAGTTGGAGAGGCAGAGTCCTGGTCACATGACACAGCTGAGCATCAGAAGGGAGGTTATAACTCACAAATACAGTCACTGGTAAGAAGATTACCTTCACTACAGTCTACAACATGGACAGGTCAGAGAATAAACATTTTTGTGGGAGTGCTACGTTAATGGAATTAAAATAAAGGAGTAATTTAAACCTGTCCACAAATTTTTTTTTTGCAAATTTTATATAAAAGACAAACCATTTTATATTAGGTATACACACACAACTGTAATAATCCGAGGAATTAATTTAGCAATTTAAAGGGAATGTCACCTGGTTTGAGCATATTCAGCTGTCACCATTGCCATGTACAATAAACTACCTTAATTTCTGCCGTGGTCTTCTTTCTTCTCTTCATGGTTTCATTTTGATAAAAACATTGTGATATGCAAATGAACCTCGAAGGTGCCCAGAGGGGCGTTATTCTTCATCTCTTGAGCCCAGTAATGCTCCCCTGCAGTGCCCAGCCCGCCTTAATTTTGAGCCCAAGCACGCTGTTGAGGAACGGTTGAGCCGTATGCATATATATCCATGCATGCCTGCAAACATGTGCGGGCATGTATGGTATATGTGCATGCATTATCCACCGCATCATGGGATGATGTGCGCAGATGTGCCAACATCTGCGCACGTCTGCTCATGGGGATCCCCAGGGGCTCATGGTGGCCCCTGTGGGATATATGTGCTTGTGTCCCCTTATAATGTAGGGGCTTGTGTCCCCTTATAATGTAGGGGTTTGTGTCCCCTTATAATGTAAGGGCTTGTGCCCCCTTATATAACTATGTGCCCCCGTTAGATACATGTGATGTTTATGTATACATGCATATGGATGTGCCCCAAGCATCCATGTGCATGTATAGTATATAATATTTCCCCCCTCCTACACCTGAAACCAGGTGCATCGGTTTGAATGTGCCCCAAGCATTCAAACCGATGCAATCTGGCTAATTGCATCAGAATGACTGGACAAGGGTCCGGTCATCCTGATGGATACAAAGAGCTCAGATTCAACAGAATCTGAGCCCTTTGTTGTAATTATCTCCAGCGCCGCTGGAGATAATTACGCATGATAGAAGAAGGGGAGAAGCCTCCCCTCCTCCTATTATGCGCATTCCGACAGTGCGATTACAATCGCACCGTCCGGAATGCTAAGGGCAGCAGGCGGGAGATCAAAGGCATCTCCCGCCTGTCTGCAGCGCGTCCCCGATGTGCGGGCCGGCGCAGTGACGTCATATCACTGCGCCGGCCCACGTGGATGATGGGGGCGCGCGCGCCCCCTGGTGGGCGGCGCAGCGCGGGAGTGCGGGCGGCCGGGTTTAAATATCCGGCGGCCCGGCACTCCGTAGGTCAGTTAGGGTCTGGGCCCCCACGTGAGGATAGCGCGTCCAGCGCTAAAGGAAGAAGACCGGACCCCCCCCACTTGAACAGAACGCGTGCTGCGCTCAGGTCAGAGCGCCGGACCGGAATAGGAGAGCGCGATCGGCGCTCAATAGAAGTGCCTGGCCGCCCCCTCCTGAAGGACCGGACCCAGGAGAGTGCGTCCTGCGACCGGAGCAGACCCCTGGACGACCATAAGTATCACCACCTCCCACCCTATCCCACCAACTCCATTAACCCCTCCACTCCCTGACCCCTGGTTAACCCTCCCCTATTCCACCATCCTAACCCACCCCTGATTCCTGTATCACACCCCTGGGATCCATATTCCCCTGGCTCCCTGTGTACATGCTCTCCCCTGATTAACCCTTTCCCTGCCAGGCATACTCTGCCCTGACCCCCCCCCCCCCCCGGACTCTTTACACCCCCTGATGTCCGTGCCCTGTTCCCCTGTCCTGCCTGCCTCTGTTGAGCATGCAGGTGCTCTGCAAACAATATTACCTGGCCTGCAAGTATTAACCCCTGCAGAGCCATTGATGTGTGTATTGTCTTGTAACCCCGTAGGGACAGTATAGAGCTAGGCGGGTGGGTTGTTATACTTGTATGTGTGTATTGTATAGTTAGTTTATGGGTGGAATTGGGAACTTGTAGCGTAGTTTGAGTATTGTATATGTGTAGTGCTGTGTATTGTTAGAGTATTGCGTGCTTAGTGTGTTAAATAAATACCGTTATATTTGTACCCTTTGTGTAGCGTGTACTTGTTAGCGGTAGCGAGTTAGTAAGGCGCATGCAGCTAGCATTAGTGATTAGTGTAAGGCATAGCGAAAGTATTGTGTAATTGTTATATAAAGGCATAAATAGGCGGAGTCTCCACCAGGTGGCTCCTCCTATTTAGGAATATTAATTATCGATATTCGCATAATATTGGTGATTAATATTCCCCCTTTACATTGGCGAGCCAGGCCCACTGCTTGGATTTTGAAATCTGTGTTTGGTTTTGAGGCTAGAGGTCGGTTGTCCTGTGAATTGTCAGGCAAGAGAGACGTGGTCAGCAGTCTGAGCGTCTAGGAGAGACGTGGTCAGCGGTCTGAGCGTCTAGGACCTGATAATTCGGACAGGAAGCGCGACTCTTCCTCACAGTACCAAACGCAGATCAAAATCTTTAGCAGAGAATCTATGTTCTATCTGTGAATTAATATTTTGCTATTTGCTTTGCACGGTCACTACACCGCTCGAGTGATTGCGAGGGAGAAGAGGATACGTCACTGGAAGAGATCCATCTTCGTGGGAGCAGCGTACAAAGTCAAGCTGGTCGGGAAGAGGCGTTCCGGGAAAATGGACTTCTTCCAAGCAGCTGCGAGGAGGTACGGCCCCAAGGAGAAGATGGATGCTCAAACGGTGAGTATGGACTTCCCCACACTGCAACACTTGAGCAAACACAGTACATTCAATCCCATCCTCCCCACCACATACAAGTCAGCAGAGATGCTGTGGTCCGATTTGTTGGCACAGGCTTGTAGTTATGACAAGCTTTGTGTTAACAAACGGACGGTGTTGAATAAGGCCACTAAACGGCTTCGGATGCTGGCCAAACTCGTTCATACGTTTGAGGCTAGCATCTGTAAGCCAAAGGAAGTGGCGCTGGTGTCTCAGTCAACAGAGACAATTCCTCCGGCTGTTCACTGCCAGTGCTGTGCCAATAGTTCCGACCAGGTTTCGGCATTGCGGGCACAGCTGGCGGAGAATGTGCAGTCTACTGTTGACCGAGATGCGCAGGTGGCTCGAATACAGTCACAATTAGTGGAAATGCAGAAGCAGAAGGAGGAAATTGAGGCTCAGTTGACTCAGTCTTATACTGAGGTCAAGGCCTTCAAGGAACGCACTGCCTCTACTAGTGTGACGGTAGCCAAATTGAAGGCTCACGTTGTTGTAAGCTCCCAGATAATTACTGGCATGCAACAGGTCATCACCAAGTTGGTGCCGGCCCTTTCTTTTCCCATAAAGTCAGGGTCGGAATATCCCAAAACTTTGCCCTATACAGGGCAAATAGGGGGGAGAGTAGTCTGTGACAGGCCAAATCACCAGACCAAGCCTGTCCAGACTAACAGAGATTTCTCCCTGACTTTGGGGAAAAGAAACATCGTGAAAAGTGCCTCCCTGAAGATGGAACAATTCAGGGAGCGCGGTTGCAGTGTGGACGGACCTAGGCCACACCAGGCAAACATCAAATGCTTTGCTTGTGGTGGCTTGGGTCATATAGCGAAGCACTGCAAAACACACAGGACAGTAAGCCCAATCAGGTGCTTCAGGTGTGGGAACAAAGGACACATTGCAAGGAATTGCCCTTGTGCAAGTAATTGCAATGTGTCCAGTGATGGGATTCAGGTAGCAAATCGTGCAGCGGGGTCTAGTCAGCTTGGCCATAAAGGGGTAACCTCTTGGCAGCATCATCAGCTGCTGAGGAGCCAGAGTGGCCAAGCTAGGCTAGGCAACATTTGACACCCCTGTACTATTTGTTACACCGTTTGTACCCTATACATGTCCATGTTGTGTGTTTTTGTTGTCCATTGTAACGTTCTCTTTGATGTTGATGGTGGTCCTTGTCTATGAGTGTGTTCCACCAGGCTGATTTATGTAGTGTTGTAATGTCCCGTCTGCTGTCTTGTTTCATTCTGTGTCCCCTTGGAGCGGAGCAGTGTTATACTGTGGATCGAGAACGTATAGGGTCGCGAGCAGATAATATCACACGGGAAATCCTGCTGGTCGGGAGAAGGCATAAGGACCTTCTTCATGCAGCACACAAAGGATGATGTGATATTATTCTGGGCAACCAGGGTCTCGGATCGATACAGATAACACTGTTGTGCTCAAGGTTTTCGGTAGGGCTGTGTTGCGCTGGGGACTGGGGCGGACAGACAACATTGGTGTAATGTTGTGCTGCGCACTTAATTCTAGTCCGAGCAGGTAGCACAGCTCTGATAGGGATTGGACGCGGAGTGTTTGGCAGCAGAGGGTGGACTGTGTTCTTGTGTTGTGGTGTCCTGAGGAGCCGGGGCATACCTATGCCGTTGGTTCTGCGGGCCTCCACAAGATGGGATCACAGGGGGAAGTCAGCCTGGGTACACATGAGTGGACAGGGATGCGGTGCCATCAAGATGGTGCTTTGTCCACAGAACTCCAGTTATCCTAACCTAGTAGGGAGGCCATCCTTATCTGTTGGTGCAGAGGGATGTGTAGCAGAGGACACGCCCCTCTGAAGGTAGGGTGTTCAGACACCAGTGTTGGGATAATGAGGAGTCCTGTGAGACAAAGGGCAGCCCAATACCTTTCTCTACCCATGGGTCAAAGGTATTGGTGCTGGGAATTTTTGTACATTTAACTGCACCGTTAGGGGAGAAATTCCCCTGGGAGCACCTGGTATTTTCTTCTGCCATAGGTTTTATATGGAGCGGAAGAAAAACCCAGGAGAGGCCACGGAAGAGGCCAGCTATTCCCCCTGACACTCTTGGGAGACTCCAGAGGATCCCACTGGATTTTGGCAACCAAGCGACCTCTGCCTAGAGGTGTTTTTAGAGATGGAGGACTGTGCCACAATCCAGCGGGAGCATTATTTAAAGCTCTGGAGGAAGATTTGGAGACGTTCGGGTGGAAGAGCATATCACTTGTTTCACCCAGTGAAACTTCTTCTGGTTCTGGTGATCGTCATCTACAGTCGGAGGGTCAAGGGACTTATTGACCAAAATACACCAGAACCAGACAGAACTGTACAGAACTATCCGGAGGAGGAGGCTCAGGACACCACAAACATGGTTCCTGTAGCCAAATATTATTGTATGGACACGTTTTGTTTTCAATGGGGGTTCGGGACGTATAACTTGTACTACCCTGAAACCCCATACCACATTGTATTGTACATATACTGATTATGTTTGTTGGTTGATTGTGTACCCATAGACACTCTAGGTACAAATGTGTGACAGCCTATACCCAGGGAAACTCACCCAACGCATTGTGGTGAGTTATAATTTGGCTGTACACATTTGCATCCTATAGTCGTTTCCCATTGACACAGGGGTCTACGACCTACCTGTGTCTTTGGAGGTAGAGAGGAATGCCAGGTTGCATGAGTCTCTATGGGTACACACATGTAATGGAATTTGGTGGTGTTGGGAGGGATGTAACATGTATTTTGTGTGAATGGGGATAAGGTTAGGTCACGATAGGGACAGGCATCATTCATTTGCCACCTTGAACCCTGGAACGGTGAAGTTCTTAAGGGAAGGGCTGGATGTGTAGTGTGGTGGAGGTGTTCTCCGCAGTAGAATTTAGGTACTGTGACATCACCGCTTAAGAGTCTGACCTGCCTTGTAAAGACCTATTAATCCGTCCACGGGAGAACTGCACCTGTCAAGATGGAAACAGAAGAAAGTTGGGACTGAGACTATGAGGGTGAACCCGCTCCAGATGCCTTGGAGGCGGGCCATACCGGAAGATCGGCAGAATTGCCGAGAGACTGTGGGGGTGTGGTCACTCCAAAGTGGGGGTGGCCGACACCAAGAGACGGATGAAAGAAAGGCCAGTTAGACGGCAGGAGTACCAAGAGACTGTGGGGGTGTGGCCACTCCAAAGTGGGGGTGGCCAACACCAAGAGACTGCGAAAGGAAAGACTGCGAGGGTGAACCCGCTCCAGAATCCTTGGAGGCGGGCCGTACCTGAAGATCGGATTACCGAGAGACTGTGGGGGTGGGGTCACTCCAAAGTGGGGGTGGCCGACACTAAAAGACTGTGGGTGTGTGGTAAGACGATGGTGTATCCTGTGGACAGAGGAGTAGGTTACGGTGAAGGGCAGGTCGGAGGTAAATGGATTAGGGATGTCTAAGTACCTAAAGATCAGTGTACACTACAGTTCTTCCTGAACTTCCACCAAGGATGGGGTTGAGGGGGGGGGCAAATATATCTCAACCCGTTCCCCCAATTATATTGTCGTATCATAAAGTCCGACAACAGGGGGATTGTTGAGGAACGGTTGAGCCGTATGCATATATATCCATGCATGCCTGCAAACATGTGCGGGCATGTATGGTATATGTGCATGCATTATCCACCGCATCATGGGATGATGTGCGCAGATGTGCCAACATCTGCGCACGTCTGCTCATGGGGATCCCCAGGGGCTCATGGTGGCCCCTGTGGGATATATGTGCTTGTGTCCCCTTATAATGTAGGGGCTTGTGTCCCCTTATAATGTAGGGGTTTGTGTCCCCTTATAATGTAAGGGCTTGTGCCCCCTTATATAACTATGTGCCCCCGTTAGATACATGTGATGTTTATGTATACATGCATATGGATGTGCCCCAAGCATCCATGTGCATGTATAGTATATAATATTTCCCCCCTCCTACACCTGAAACCAGGTGCATCGGTTTGAATGTGCCCCAAGCATTCAAACCGATGCAATCTGGCTAATTGCATCAGAATGACTGGACAAGGGTCCGGTCATCCTGATGGATACAAAGAGCTCAGATTCAACAGAATCTGAGCCCTTTGTTGTAATTATCTCCAGCGCCGCTGGAGATAATTACGCATGATAGAAGAAGGGGAGAAGCCTCCCCTCCTCCTATTATGCGCATTCCGACAGTGCGATTACAATCGCACCTGTCCGGAATGCTAAGGGCAGCAGGCGGGAGATCAAAGGCATCTCCCGCCTGTCTGCAGCGCGTCCCCGATGTGCGGGCCGGCGCAGTGACGTCATATCACTGCGCCGGCCCACGTGGATGATGGGGGCGCGCGCGCGCGCCCCCTGGTGGGCGGCGCAGCGCGGGAGTGCGGGCGGCCGGGTTTAAATATCCGGCGGCCCGGCACTCCGTAGGTCAGTTAGGGTCTGGGCCCCCACGTGAGGATAGCGCGTCCAGCGCTAAAGGAAGAAGACCGGACCCCCCCCACTTGAACAGAACGCGTGCTGCGCTCAGGTCAGAGCGCCGGACCGGAATAGGAGAGCGCGATCGGCGCTCAATAGAAGTGCCTGGCCGCCCCCTCCTGAAGGACCGGACCCAGGAGAGTGCGTCCTGCGACCGGAGCAGACCCCTGGACGACCATAAGTATCACCACCTCCCACCCTATCCCACCAACTCCATTAACCCCTCCACTCCCTGACCCCTGGTTAACCCCCCCCTATTCCACCATCCTAACCCACCCCTGATTCCTGTATCACACCCCTGGGATCCATATTCCCCTGGCTCCCTGTGTACATGCTCTCCCCTGATTAACCCTTTCCCTGCCAGGCATACTCTGCCCTGACCCCCCCCCCCCCCGGACTCTTTACACCCCCTGATGTCCGTGCCCTGTTCCCCTGTCCTGCCTGCCTCTGTTGAGCATGCAGGTGCTCTGCAAACAATATTACATGGCCTGCAAGTATTAACCCCTGCAGAGCCATTGATGTGTGTATTGTCTTGTAACCCCGTAGGGACAGTATAGAGCTAGGCGGGTGGGTTGTTATACTTGTATGTGTGTATTGTATAGTTAGTTTATGGGTGGAATTGGGAACTTGTAGCGTAGTTTGAGTATTGTATATGTGTAGTGCTGTGTATTGTTAGAGTATTGCGTGCTTAGTGTGTTAAATAAATACCGTTATATTTGTACCCTTTGTGTAGCGTGTACTTGTTAGCGGTAGCGAGTTAGTAAGGCGCATGCAGCTAGCATTAGTGATTAGTGTAAGGCATAGCGAAAGTATTGTGTAATTGTTATATAAAGGCATAAATAGGCGGAGTCTCCACCAGGTGGCTCCTCCTATTTAGGAATATTAATTATCGATATTCGCATAATATTGGTGATTAATATTCCCCCTTTACACACGCCTACTCATTATGAAATATTGTCCCACAGATGAGGTGAACGCTGCCACCCCCTCCGCTACGCCAACTTATACGTAACTGGACGAGATGAAGAATAACGCCCCTCTGGGCTCCTTCGAGGTTAATTTGCATATCACAAAACATGCTTTTTTATCAAAATGAAACCATGAAGAGAAGAAAGAAGACCACGGCAGGAATTAAGGTAGTTATTGTACATGGCAATGGTGACAGCTGAATATGCTCAAACCAGGTGACATTACCTTTAACGGGAACAGAAAGAAAAAATAAACAAAAATAATGAAAAATCACAGTCAAAAAATGATATCATTGTAATTTATTTTCATCTCTTGGAATAGTCCAGGTGTAGTTGGCAGCGGACCTACAGAGGTCAGAGACACCAGTGCAAAGCACCAGAGGAACAGGCAAAGCACACAGACAGAAACAAGCGGAGATCAGGCAGAGTAAATGCAAATCCAGTCCAGGACCAGGGCAGATGGAACTAGGTCAGAATAAGAATTAGGGACACAGGCGCAGGTTAGGTCAGACAGACAGATTGGGCACAGAGACAGACAAGTGGATTAGCAAGAGGGAGTTAACCCCGACAGGGTCACAGAGTGTTGTGAGATTCAATGAATAAACCCCAGTTCACACACACAGAAAGGCAACGTATAACACCATATAAGGCCAAGTTCACACTTCAGTTATTGTTAGCCAAAACCAGTCGTGAAGCCGGAATGGATAGATTTCCTCCAGTTCAGTGTTTTTGACCCCCTCCTGGTTTTGGCTCACATGAACTGATGGAAATAACTGAAGTGTGAATTTGGCCTAATACACATACTGCCACCTTTATGAGCAGGAATAAGGAAATGACCTGATAGCATATAACCAGGAGATGAATTACCTGACTCCAGGCAGGATCACTAGGGGGTGGAACTGGATTAGAAACGGTTAATGATGACACAGTGACGTTCAGCTGCGAGCTGAGACTTCCATTAATCGCAGAAGATGCCAGGTCTTTACTCATCGTCTGGAAGTCTGTGTACATCAGTCCATCTAAATAAGAGGTTAGCACAAAAACATAAAAAAAATTCAATACATTAAATTCCAGGAACAGAAAGAAACAGAGCATGAGAAATTTTCCGGATTGATTTCTGGCTCTCTTATTCTAAAAGTGCTCATTTCCATGGTTATGACCATCCTTTAATCCAGCAGCGGTGGTCATACTTGCACACTATAGGAAAAAGCACCAGCCTATGTGCGCTCCCGCAGTCGCTGCCACTAGAGAGGTTGATGCATATACCTATGAAGGCATCAGCCTCTTGCAAGCATGGCCATCGATGCTGGATTGCAGGGTGCTCGTAACCATGGAAACAAGCATTGTATAATGTGATGGAAAAAAGAATCAATATGGATAATCACGTTCCATTAGTAAGTGCCTTTTATTAATTTTATCTACATGATAAATGCCATTTGCTGAAGTGAGAGACAACCCCTTCTTTCTCTTTATCTCAGTAACCTGTCTATGTCTGTAGGGTAACTGGCTGCAGCAGGAGCCCTCCCGCATTGTTTGGAGAATGCTCGACCAGGCCCATTTGCCAAGCTTCACCCTAAATCATTTGACAGTCGCAATGTAAGCGATCAGGAAGTCTATGACTTATGGGATTGTCTTCTTGAGACTTTTGTTTCTAGATGTACTGTTCCTTTAAAAAATACATGGTCACCCAGATCTTAATTGCTACAGATCTACAAATTGGCTCTATTGCAGTCCCCAAGATTTCGAGGACTTGTTTGTGTCGGTTCTATAAAGGAATTCATGTGTAAAGGACAGAGGACATGTCTGATCTCAGCCCCACTAGTAAAAGCTCCTACTTACCTGTTGAGTTCGTAGAAGAGTTCATTTGTGGGGACGGTGGATCGGAAATTTCTACGGATACCGACAGTCCTCCTGTGGCTCTCTTTCTGCGTCTAGAGCCCTCCGCAACTATCTTTGTAATGCGTATTTTGCTCTCTGGGATCTTCAAGAAAAGTGCAAGGTTCTGGACAAGATTGGCACCGTAGAACTGATCCACGGTCATTGCCGGAAGATTAAATGCTACAACAATCAGAGGGGATGTGTGGATTTCAACTGGAGAGGACCCTCTGACCAGAACGTACAGCATGTTATAGTCTCTGTCGAAGAAGTTTTCTCCCAAAACCGTGGAGTTGAGCTGAGGCATGTATTGTCCTATCAGAGGAAGTGACAGCATTCAGATCATCAACCAAGCCGTGTATGTGTAATAATACAGGTACTATGGGGGAGAATTATCAAAACTGGTGCAAAGGAACACTGGCTTAGTTGCCCAAAGCAACCAATCAGATTCTACCTTTCATTTTCAACAGCAGCTCTGAAAAATGAAATGTGGAATCTGATTGGTTGCTGTAGGAAACTGAGCCGGTTCTACTTTACATCACTTTTGATAAATCTCCCCTTATGTCTGTAATTCACTGACGACAACAGAGTTAATTCCTTAAGCAATGACAACAAAGTCTTCAAATTAACCAGAGTGGTCAGAATGTACGAGTTTATGGATTATAGCAGTGACCAGAGATTCACACCTAAAACTGGCCATACATGTTAGATATACATTGGCTGGAACCTTACAATTTTTTAAGAATCAACCAAAAATCTAAAGTATATGCAGGACTATCTATCTATCTATCTCTCATATCTATCTATCCAGTGTCGGAATGGGGTACCTAGGGCCCACCAGTAAAATGTATTTTGGGGGCCCACCGTACAGATACATTCAAATACAGTATAAAAAAATAATCGAACAAGTTTTTTACATGAACATCGACTGGTTGAGGTGCTGTACATTACATATATGTATGTAGTGCAGTAAATCTACTGTGTTATGTTCCACTTGTGCAGCAGGTGGGAGACTAGGGGCCTACCTTGCTCAGGGGCCCACTGGGGGATTCCCTGTACCCCTGTGCGCTAGTCCGAGCCTCTATCTATTTATCCATCTATCTATCTCATATCTTGTGAACCACCTTGTATTTTGAGACTGTAATGATCCTTCTACAGACAGATCATCTTTAAAGGGTTTTTCTGGTTTACAGCAACATCCTAAAAATAGTCATTTATGAAGGTCTCAGTAATTTTTTACCTTTATTATTCCTATCTCCTGTTCTGGGCTGTGTTCAAATGACCATGTCCATGCCGTTTTATTTTTTCTTATTTTCTGTGATTGTATGTCTATTGGCGGGGCAGTGATAGGGGAGTGTCTATGTAACTAGGTGGGTGGGAGGAGCTATAAACTAGCTGGAGCTGAGAAAGGTGAAGTGCATCATGGGTTTGGTTGGATACAGCAACAGGAAGTGCTACATACAGGATGGAAAAGACCAGGGGGATTGATTTATACGGTGAAAATGGATCAGGAGACCCCTTGAGTTTAATTTGAATAAAAGCACGGGGAAGATGTACATGAGATTAGCAACTACATGATCATATCTGTTAAAAACTCCAGTAATCCCGGAAAACCCCTTTAATATTAGATCAATGTTAACATTAACGTTAAAATTCCAAATGCCTGTTCCTATATAGTTGTGGAGAGGGCACGTGCATTAACTTACCCTTATAAATAGGTTCTTGCAGTGTATAGTCTGAGCCCTTCAATTTTATATTTGTAGGATATATATAGGCAGAATTAACATAGACATCCAGTCGCTGAGGATTTGAGAAGTAGATTCCCACAAGGACAGCCTACAAAAAATAAATGTCATCAAGTCAGGGGTGAGAAATATGGAATATAGCCAAAAATAATGGGGTACATTTATTTAGACCAGCGTTTTAGACACCGGTCTTAATAACCCCTAAGCTGGCGGTGGATCCACCGGAGTTATGAAGAGTCGCTGGCCTCTTCAAAACTTCAGCGCATCCAGCACCAGTTCGAAATGTAAGACTTCTGAGATGTCTTACATTCAGACTATTTTTTATGCCTAAAACAGGCGTAGAAAATCGTAAATGAGACAGGCCTCCAGGCCCTTCTCCGCCCATGCCATGCCCCCTTTTTAGACCTGGTGTGAGCGGGGAGAAGTCGAAGATTGCGCCAGAAATGTGCCTAATTTAGGCGTATTTGTGTTTGATAAATGACCCCCAATATTATTATGTAGGGTTCAATGCATTCAGAATTGCTAAATTGGGTGTACCCTGTACAGTAGAACAGGCCCATAGGCATGGTGCTGTATAACATGGGGGAGGGAAGGCAAATGAGTAGAGTAACTAATGGCCCATAGCAGGTCAAACCTGGATGTGTAATATGGTCCTTTGCCTTTTTAGAAAGTGTGCATTCTGCGCCAAAATTCACAGGAAGAAATGCGAATATTGCACCTCCAATTGTTCCCCAATGGGAATCAAAACCGCCATTCTATACAGCTGCAGATTTTTTTTCATGCAGATTTCAAAATTGCGTCAGAAAAGGGCATGTCCCTCCTTGTCCCAGTTCTGTGCAGAGGCCACAGTGAAGCTGCCGCAGGTGTCTACCCCAGATCTGCGGCATTGATCGAGTACTGCTGTCTCTTTATAGTATACCATGGACAGTGCCATGTGTTTCATAATGGCTATGCTTGGAATTGCAGCTGAATGCCATGACTGAGCTATAGAAAGGCCACGTGACCAATGGACCTGATGTCACAGGCAGAGGAAGAGGCTGTGGTACTGCAGTTTCTTCAAACAGCTGATCGGTGGGATGCTGGGAGTTGGCCAATGAGATATTGAACACCTATTTTTAGGACAAACCATCAATCTTTAAATCCTAGAAAACCCCTTTAAAATCTTACCTTTGTGTTGTCTATGTTTAGTAGTTTCAGTCGGAGATTCTGGGGGCTCGTACTGCTAAAATACACATCAAATAACTTGTTTGTAGCCACTATAGTGTGAAACAAGGAGACCCTCTTCTGACAGGTGTATCCAGAACACCAACCATGGTCTTGGGGCCCTAGAATAAAAACATAGAACGATATGATGAAACCATCAGAAGAAATATAAAGAGGAAATATAGAAATGGAAATATATCTACCATTGATGAGGTCCACATAGCCATCCTCCAGCACAGCCACAGGCGAGAGGCGCCTAGTCTCAGTGTCAGCATCGAGGCTCTCAATGACGAGCATCTCGTAGTTCAGGCCACTGCATTTGTAGGCCCCCCAGGCAGACATGTTCCCACACGTGTTATCTCTGATAATCCCTGATAGAAGAGAACACAGACTGATGAAGGAGCATCCAGAAATGAGTAAAATTATTTTAATCCGGCATACAAGAGACCAGAATATGTAATAATCCACTAGGCACCTCTGGGCACCCATGCACCTCCTGATTCCTCTGCCAGCCCTTCTCTCTCTCCTTGTTCATTGACAAGGCCAGGTGAGGTGACCATGAAGGAACTTGACCCTGTCAATCAAGAAGGAGAGGAAGGGACTGGCAGAGCAAGCAGGAAGACCAGCGGAGCACAGAGTGACTTGGGCCCGCCCTCAGTGCATTTTACTGCTCATTTGCATATGGATTAATTGTTCACATTCCTGAGTGAAAGGTATTGTTTCAATCAGCTGAGGTAGCCCTACGAGGTATAATATATGGTGCAGTGTTGATGTCCCTTGTATTGCATTTATATAGAATGTCCCTTATATCGCCTGTATATATGAAGGCCAATCACTGGCCTCAGCAGTATGTAGAAAGAAACTGATAAGGCCAGTGATTAGTTACAACAGTCACACTGCAGTCAGGAAAATGAAGCCCAGATGGAGTAGTTAAACAAAACATTAACTTGGACAACTCCTTTAAAATATCTTTATTGAAGCTAACACCAAAGGGAGCTTAGGAGTTAACTGCATACTGTTTTCTTGTACTAATTGTATGCAATAAACTCCTAAGCTCCCTCTAGTGGCGGCTGTAGGCACCCAGAATTTTATCAATTACTGTATAATTATGCAGAGAGGTTAGAGCTTAGTTTCAGACAAACTGAGCTGTAGCATAAAAACATATTTTTTAAATACTGTATTTCTAAGATAAATCTATGAGCGTTTAACATGTAATTCAAAATTAAGGATACAAATCCTATGACCTTACAGTGTCACATTTCATTTAAATCACCTGTCAGCATGATCAGCCGATTTCAAGCCAGGCAAACAGCCTGGTAGTTTGGATGATGCTAATAAAAATGATACCTTTATTATAAATATGCGTGGCCCCATATTTTTATATATATGCTAATGAACTAACTGGAGCACCGAGGGGCTCGCCAAAGCCCTTAGAGCACCAGTTTGTTACAGCCCTTTTCCCCTTCAGTATCTCAGAACATTAGACGTCAGGTATAGCCATGTATTTTTCTGTCCGGGCCTGCTCTCCCAGTCTCAGCGCTTGTTCTGTGTTCTCTTGCTGTTCTCCAAGTGCCGAGACCGGTCATCTGTGCCATGCTATATCTCCTGGTTTTAATGCTTGCTCAGTGCAGGTGGAGATGCACAGATGACAGGTCTCAGCGCTTGCAGAGCAGGCAGAGAACACAGAACAAGCGCTGAGACCAGGAGAGCAGGCCCAGACACAAAAAGACATGGCTATAAGCGAAGTCAAGAGCGGTCAATCCAAGGAAAGCAGGGAGGGTCTAAAGGTGAAGGGGTGTAACAAACTGGTGCCCCGAGGACTTTGGCCAGCTCGCCGGTGCTCCAGTTTCGGTCATTAGCATATAAATAAATAGGTGTTTTTCTCAGCAATGGGCAATGGATATTCATAATAAAGGTATCGTTTTTATCAGCATCACCATTCCTACTAGGCAGTATGCCTGGTTTAATAGGGTTGATCAGGCAGACAGAGGCTCTTTAAAGCACGGCCTAGTCCCATATTTGGAAAAGACTTTACTCTGTACTGTTTCATAGGGTAGTTACCTTTGTTTGGGGCCACCTGTGACACAGGGATCCGACTTCCATTCAGGTAAGTCAGCATGACTTTTGGAATCCTGTAGTCTCCAAGACCATACCTGGTGTCTCCATTCCACTGGTATTCTGATTGCGGGACAACTGCCCCAATCTTCCCCAGGAAAGAACCATCAAGATCTTTTAACAAGGTCTTCCTCTTAGCATCACATGTCATATCTACGCAGTCAGATGGGTTAATTTTTCTGTAGCCGCAAGAGAAGAAAAATATTAACCATGTCACAGCTCCAGCACATACACAGACCTACCTTGTATTACATACATTTCGGTATATTCTGCTAGGTGTGCCAACCGAGGGTACCAGGCATCCACTTGACTTCTTATCTGAGTGACCATCATTTACAAGGGCATAAAGACCATAGAGTCAGACCATGTGGTTGCTATGTGGTCCTTTGAAAGAAGGGCTCCACCTTGGTTAATCCCATCATTTTCACATCAGGATGGAGAATTGCTGTGCAGGACTCCGCTCTACAGAGAACCTGCATTGTTGGTCAGCAAGGAGGTAGAGAATTTACTCAAGGCAAGTGGAAAGAGGGAACAATCACCAGGCCCGTCTGTCCATAGTGGCAAAACCTAGCACCACAACTGATCTTTACTATGTAGACCAGGCATCCTCAAACTGCGGCCCTCCAGCTGTTGTAAAACTACAACTCCCACAATGCCCTGCTGTAGGCTGATACCTGTAGGCTGTTCGAACATGCTGGGAGTTGTAGTTTTGCAACAGCTGGAGGGCCGCAGTTTGAGGATGCCTGATGTAGACCAAAGACCATTACAGAAGCAACCAGAGGAAGGTGTATTTGCTGTACTACAGACTGCCTTTCTGTGATACACAGACCTGATTAGGTGCCTCTTCATCAGGTAGACAGAAGTATATAAGTGGTATGTTATGTATGTGCTATGATAAAGACAAGGACAGGCGCCCAGTTTATTTTAGTACAGCTACTCACGACACGTCTGGTCGATGGATGAAGATTTTCTGATCCTCTGAACTGTTCACAGCTGTTATCCTGGAAACTTCGACAGGGTGCTGCAAATCTTCATTTTCTGGGTTTGTCATGAACATGACATTGGATTCTCCAGAACATACAGATCTGTATGACACAAATGTTGTGTCTTAAAAGAAAACAATAAGATTGAGATAGTATTGCAGCAATAGACATAAAACACAAATTTATAAAAAGATGATAAAGTATAAAGGAAAGGTATACCTGTTACAGTCATTAGGCCACTGATTGCATTGTAGTTCGTTATCCCTGCATTTGGGTGTCCAGGTGCCAAGTTATGGCCAGAGGCAAAGGTGGGCCAGCAGATACCACTTCTGCCACCTGTATAAGAAGGAAAGGAGGTGAAATATTAACATGACTATTCAGAAGTGACAGAGAGTCCTCCACCTCAGTAATATACAAGTGTATATGAGACAATAGGTTTGCAAAAATAATCAGCCCCCTTGGAAGATATTACTAGTCTAAGTGAACTGCTTAAAAGGGATCTGTCACCACCCTGGAGCGCTATTAGGTGCGGTACTACATGAATAGTACTGCTTCTGCTGAGCTGGAATCACTAATTTTTATTATACTCCCCTTTCCTTACAGTTCCCCTGCACCAAAGTAATACATTGAGAGGACTCATGAGCCTCGGGCACAGAATGAAAAGGACTTCCTGAATGCGAGCTCATGAGTCCTCCTAATGTATTACATCGGCACATTGCAAGCACATATTGGGGTAAGGGGACTCCCTTTAAGGATTACTGTATTAAACCCAAAGTATTTAATGTATATTACAGTTATTTTATGTTTCCTCTTTTTCTCATTGATGCAGCCTTTTCAAACAGTTGAACCCCAGCGATCAGATATTAATCACCTCTCCTGAAGATAGGTCATCTATAATGAACTCCTGGTGGACCCCTTTAGGTGTTAACATTTTTAAATATGTATATTTAAAGGGTTATAAGTGATTATAAAAGGGCCTGCTTTTATTTTCTCAGAAACCGCACTATTCATGTCTATAGGCTGCGTGTGGTATTGCTGCTCAGTCCCATTCAAGTTACAGTAATTAGTCAAAAACTGCAATACTAGACACAACCAGTGGACAATGGTGGTGCAGTTTTCTAGCAATGCAGCTCCAGTTATACCATATGGGGTTAAAAGTTGAAAGCAATCTTGGAGCCATGTGGAAAATAAATCAAACATTTCCCCAACATGGGTGTAGGTCCAGCCTTATTATGTCCATATTTTACATTACTTTTTTCACCCCATGGGAGCTCTAGTTCACACACATACTCACAACTGAATTATGAGCATGCCTCTTGGTATGAGAGGAAACCTTGGGGGCATTCAGAAGATCCATGGATGTTGCCCTGTTTTATAAGTGAATTTAGGACCCTGATCTGCAAGCCAACAGTTAAGATCAGTGAGCGAAGCCACAATGAGCGCTCCTATAGGCAGTGATTATGTGTAAGTGTAAGAATGTCTTGATCTTTAACTTCTATACCATTAGGGGCAGAGCTATAGAGGGTGCAAAGATTGTAGTTGCACTCAGGTCCTGGTGTATTATGGGGCTCAATGGTCCTCCTGCCACATAGGAGGATATCTGTATTATGAAAGGCACGTGTGTCGTGGCTCAGAGGGACATTACCACTTCTACATTTCTATTGCTAGCCTGTTTGACACCATTGTATTGGTTTGTTCCACCAACTGTACCACCAGCAGCAAAGTGTCATTTTATAATATGCAAACATTATGTTATTATAAATGTTATGTTCATGTACTGTGCCTGGTCCACCAGCAGGTGGCAGTGTGTCTGGCAGTGAGCTGTAGATAGGATAAAACTAACCATTCTATTCGTATCCCCCCTTGGGGCAGTAGTGGGATAGTCCTGCTTCCCACCAAGGGGGGGGGGGGTTGCTGAGGAAGGAATGAGTTGGAGTTTAGAGTCCAAAAGGACAAGACATGGTGCAGTGAGGGGAGAGTTCCCCTTCCTGCTGCAGGAGCCCCAGGGATCAGCTTGCAGAGCACCCGCTCATTGCATTATCCTGTACTAAGAGACTTAATTAATGAGTAGAGAGAAAACAGGCAAAAAACACCCTCCTCAGCAAGGTATATTGAAGTCAAAGCAAGCCAGTTAGGAATGAGAGCAGAATTTAGAAGGCCTACAACCATATTGCATCCTGCTGGAACCAAGTAAAGGAGAATTGCACCAGACCCTTTGAAACTGATTGTACTGTCAAGTTCAAGTTATTCACGTAAACATTGAAATGTTCCTAAGCCTGGACTTGACTTTATTCTTCAACTGAATCTCTGCAACAGAGACTGACCCCAAGGAAGCGACAGCCTGAAGGTAGGAGCACCGTGACACAAACATTTGGCCACAGTATACCACTCGGCATCCTACACACAGGGACTACTCCACTTGAGGGGGCAGTACGCTGCACATAGTGGTTAGGGTCCCAGATGTACAGTACAGTTTTAATTAAGGTCTCCCTAAATAACACAAAAAGTCTTTGCTTTGTTTATGCTGCTGTGGGAAAGTCATTACCAGTAAGTGGTCTGGCACTGCGGTGCTGAGCAGAAAGCTTGACATTGGCATCACTGTTTGTCAGAACATCTGTGCAATCGAAGTCTGGACTGGATCCCACCAGCAAGGATTTCTAACAATAAGAATCATGACAATTATTTTGTGGGTAAAGATTCAGTTAAACTTTTAATATATACATTCAAATCTCTGCACTTTCTGACTTCAGTTGTACATGGGAGGTCTTCTCAGAAATAGCGGTCAGTCACTGATAGTTGTACACAGGGAGTGTTATCAGTGATTGATAGTATTCTCGGTGTAAGTGTGTATACAGAGATTGCTGTTAGTCACTGATAATTGTACACAGAGGAGGTGTTATCAGTGATTGATAGCATTCTCTGTGTAAGTGTGCATATGAAGATAGCAGTCAGTCACTGATAGCTGTACACGGGGGAGAAGTTATCAGTGATTGACAGCCTTCTCTGTGTAAGTGTATATACAGAGATAGCTGTCAATCACTGATATCTGTACACAGGGAGGTGTTATCAGTGATTGATAGCATTCTCTGTGTAACTGTATAAACAGATAGCTGTCAGTCACTGAAAGTTGTACATGGGGAGGTGATATCAGTGATTGATAGCATTCTCTGTGTAAGTGTGTATAAATAGATAGCTGTCAGTCACTGATAGCTGTACATAGATGAGGAGTTATCAGTGATTAAGAGCATTCTCTGTGTAAGTGTGTAAACAGAGATAGCTGTCAGTCACTGATAGCTGTACATAGATGAGGAGTTATCAGTGATTAATAGCATTCTCTGTGTAAGTGTGTATACAGAGATAACTGTCAGTCACTGATACCTGTACACAGGGATGTGTTATCCGTGATTAATAGCATTCCCTGTATCTGCTTAGCTTCTCCTGCTTTATGGAATGCTGACTGCAGATTGTACTGCATTTTGTGGTGACAGATTTTCCTTAACAGAAAGAATACTACACATGTTGTTGGTTGCAGATATTATTTTAAATGATCATAAAAAGAATTACAACCTTTTAAGGCTAGTTTCACACTAGCAGCAGGGGACTCCGGCAGGCTGTTACGGCGGGTGAACATCCTGTTGGATCTGTCCTGCCACTAGTGTGCCCCCGGACTGCCGCTCCATACCTATTGACTATAATGGGGGCGGAGTTCCGACGGCGGCACGGCAGCGCATGGTGAGAGGCAGCCGGACTAAAAGTACTGCATGCAGCACTTTTTGTCCGGCTGCCTCTCGCTGTGCACTGCTGTGCCGCCACCAGAACTCCGCCCCTGCCCTCATTATAGTCAATGGGGACGGAGCAGCAGTCCGGGTGCACACATGAATTTGACAGGCTGTCCACCTGTCGGAACAGCCTGCCAGAGTCCCCTGCCGCTAATGTGAAAGTACCCTTAGTTCCAATATTTTTTATATACCAGCTGTGTATAGCAGCCAGTCAGAGCTTTTGGCGCTCAAAATCCTCAGTATAGTCATAGTTAAATTATATAATCGGTTGCCTGCAGTCACCTCTAGGGAGAACTTAGACCAGGCATCTCAAACTGCGGCCCTCCAGCTGTTGCAAAACGACAACTCCCACAATGCCCTGCTGTAGGCTGATACCTGTAGGCTGTCTGGGCATGCTGGGAGTTGTAGTTTTGCAACAGCTGGAGGGCCGCAGTTTGAGATCCCTGACTTAGACGCATAATGCATACTGCACTCTTTACTAATGAAAGAAAATTTAGACTAGCACATCGAAAGTCACAGGTGCACATCCTTAAAGCTAACACGCAGACAGCAAACAAAATACGTATGGCAGCACACTGTTATACATGCAAACAACAGAACTAAGGATTTTGTTTGCGGTTTGTATGTTAGCTTTATGGATGTGCACGTGTGACTTTTGGATGTGCTAGTCTAAATTTTCTTGCAGGTGTGTTTGGAGGGTAGCTGCCTCCTTTATATTAAAGAGGTTATCCAATCCCTATATGGACCCCCAGAATGCCTGGGCCCCTCCTCTAGAGCATACTTACCTGCTCTCCGTCGCAGCCTGCTATTGGCTGATCCCCCGTCACCGGAGGTTTTGACCCGCGCGACGGGAAGATGCAGTGGCAGCCATGCAGGGATCCGGTGGTATGCGGGTACCGGAGAGCAAGTTAGTATGCTCTAGATGAGGGGCCCGGGCATTCTGGGGGTTATTTTAGGGATTGGATAACCCCCTTAAGCACTCCCCGCTCATCTGCCCAGGGCTTCTGAGCAGAGTATAAATATAGCTGGTTCCTATACTGCCCTGAACATTGTAGGCTTACGTTAGGCCCAGAAGAGGCAGTTCTGTTAGTGTTAGATACCCATCTGCAGAAGCCACCTTGACGTTAGTAGATGGACCCGACACATGTTTGATCAAAAATGTTTGCAAAGAGCTCTAGTCCCTAGTTCTTTTTTTTTGTATGTATAACAGTGTGCTTCCATAAGTATTTTGTTTTAGTATTGAGTTCAGTTTAAGTATGCATTAGGCTCCCTCTAGTGGTTACTGCAGGCTGCCAGAATTTTATAATTGAAATATGTGTTGATGCAGAGGATTTAAAGCCCTATAATACATAAATGGCGGCTTGTCTGTGTAGCTTATATATTAAGAAATTAACTGGCACAGAATTTTAGATCTGTTTACATAAAAAAAATATTTATTTTAAGACTTGGTTTGCATCACATGTTGGCTATTGGTACACTATTTATAAGTAGTGATGGACGAACATCTGCCGGGACGGTTCGCGAACGCGATCAAATGTCCGCGAACCGCAAGTTCGCGGCGGGTCCCATTTATTTTAATGGCAAGCGAAACTGAAAAACCTTCAGCTCATATTTGCAGCCAAGAAATAATTACTAGAAGTGCACAAATAGTCCCACAACATGGACAGTGACATACCAGATGTATTATTCGAATTTGCGATCTCCATTAATATTTTTTTTCAATGCGAAATATCGTCAATATAATTTTCACGTACGCGCATGCGCAAATGCACTATACAGTACCCAAATGCACTATAAAGAAAGTATATTGGTATATAACACCCCACTTCAATCAGTTTTTTGGAGGGATGATTGGTATATCACACCAGTAGATATTATTTGTTCCAATAACGCTTGTCCGTCTATATACCTGCAGTATCGCAGCAGAACCGCACACAACTGCCGCACAATACAAATGCACTATAATATACTGTCTAACATAGAAAGTATATTATAACATTGTACAAGGAAGGCAGAATACATAAAGATAAAATGTAACCTTTAATAATTTTACTATGAGGGTCCATTCACACGTCTGTAAGTGTTTTGCGGATCTGGACACCGGCAGTGTGCATTCCGCATTTTGTGGACCGCACATCGCCAGCACTATAATAGAAAATACCTAATCTTGTCTGCAATTGCGGACAAGACTAGGACATGTTCTATTTTTTTGCGGAAACGGAAGCATAAATGCGGAAGTACGGATCCGCAAATATAGATGTGGATGCGCAAATGTGGATGCGGGCAGCACATTCCGGCCCCATTTAAAATTAATGGGTCTGCATCCGTTCCGCAAAATTGCAGAACGGATGCGGACCAATTTTGCGGACGTGTGAATGGAAAAGATATCCCTCAAAATGAAAGTAAATTCAATTATTAAAGTTAAGCAAAAAGCATAGATGTGGTCGGCAATAACAAGTGCTCGGCGGCACTAAATCAGAAGCCATATGTCCTACCACAATCCGGGGGTTCCAGTGCACATCCATGAATCCCGGAGGGAAAGCAAAAAACATCCATCCCTGGACTAGATGATGATGTGGTATTGAAGGACAGGGTGGGCAAAGAACTGTCCCTGATATTGCCCTACAGGGGGCTGCTATTCTGGCCCTGATAGCCTAACCAGAGACCACCCGCCCTGATAAGAGCGACCCTGTCCGGAACCTTACCCTATATAAAAATGGCCCTAGTAAGCCCCTAGCCCCTAGGCCCTTAACTTCCAGGTGATCACTATATAGATCTATGTGTTCTTGACTCATTATAAAAGTATATTATAAGTATATTGCACCCTTCTGTGTATCACACCTATCGATAGCACACCTATACTAGTGCTTAAAAGGACTTTTGTGGCCCTATTAGCTAGCGTTTGGTGTCCCTAACAGCCTGTCCCTGCTCCACACAGCAACCTCTCCCTACACTGAATGTAAAATGGCGGCCAGATCAGGTCTATTTATAAGCTAGGTGGTATGTGCTGAAACGTCTCAATTGGCTGTCCTGTACCACCTGATGGATGCTTCATGGGTCAAAGTTCTTCACAATGTAAAAGAATATGGCGGGCGCAAATTTCTCCATATTTTCACGTTTGGCGAATCGCGAACACGCAAAGTTCGCCGCGAAACGACCACCGGGCGAACCGCAAGGCCATCTCTACTTATAAGGACAGCCTGCTAAAAGACAGGATCCTGACCAATGTATTTTTATTGTACTACGGTCACATTAATGGCAGATGGATGCAGATATGTTTCCATACTTACCGAGATCTGGACTGTCTTGTTTGATATCTGGTGGGTGACTGATGGCGGTGTGTATATTATAGGAAGTATACCCATTCCGTTTTCTGCTAGAAACACTTCAGAGATCTGCACTGAGGACGTGATCTGTAAAGACACAGAAACACGAGATTTAAGAATCTTTCGATAGACATTAAAAGGGGAAATGTACCACAGCGGCGTCCTCTGACATGAAGTCAGACACCTATCACTTCCAGCATCGGTACAATAAAGAGTGCTGAACCCCCCTAGAACTAACCCCATTGATGGCACTTCTCACTATGACATAAGTGAAGATTTCTCCTGTATAGGGGACCTATACTTTCTCCTTACTTGTCTGTTTCAGGAACTACTTGCATCCCCCTTTTAATAACAAATCTGCACCATCCATCCGTATGACTCTATATTGCGAGATCCCTTTATTATTCCTGCTAGAAGTTATGAATGAGTTGTTAGCAATGAAGGTCTAGTTGGAGGTGTGTCCTTCCCCAGTCTGACACTATCCAATCAGTGCAGCCCGTGTCAGACTGTGCAGGGCCACACCCACAACTGGTGACACCCAGCTGGAACTTCATTGCAGACCGCTGACCATTCATAACTTCTAGCAGGAATAATACAGGAACGGCACTGCATACAGTCATAAGAATAGATGCTCCAGAATTGTTATTACATATGGTATGTATGTAACATGAAAACGTTACCATGTCTTCATACATTACCTGGATGTAGATACCATAATCCCAGCATTTCCATAACTTAAATCCTCTTATAAGTGAACAGTCAGGAAGTCCGTCTTGGTTCATAAAGATGCCATATAACCCGCCATAGGCTTCATTGTTAGACCAGCGCTTACTGGGATCGGCGACATCTGTAAGACAATTGCACTGTATGTTATTGCAGGTTATAATTAGCGTTGAGCGAATTGAAGTGGACTTCGATCCGAATTTCAGGGGAAATTCGATATACCGCGGAGCCGAATTGTCTTGTGCTTCGTGGTAGCGAATCGATTTTCACAGAATGATAAAAAACTAAAGAAATCATACTTACCTCATACATTTGTTCGCAATGGGCCGGCCGTCGCCATCTTGATTGAAGATCTCGCACGAAATCCCGTGCATGGAGACGCATGACATCACCACGACGGCCATTGTGATGATGTCATCATGGGCCATGTGAGATTTCACGCTAGATCTTCAATCAAGATGGTAGCGGCCGGCCTGTCGCGATCAAATGGATGAGGTAAGTATGCTTTCATTTATTTTTAAAAAATTCTTACACTGTGTTATTACTGTAAGATGCCGCGATCAGCTATGAACGCTGCCTCTGAGGGGTACAATGACGGGGGGCGGCGCACCCACTACAATGACATTGAGTGTCAGAAAGCAAGTGAGAAAAAGTCCATTCCTGAAGGTAGATTATATCTACCACACTTTTTTGTTTCACCTTTGCATCGATACATTTCTAGGCTCTAATACTGTAAACCATGCAATACCATAACTAGAAGAATTGAAGGGGTTGTCTCAGTTTAGAAAATTACTTTTATCATGCAGAAAAAGTTAATACAAGGCACTTACTCAGGGGCGTAGCTATAGAGGGTGCAGAGGTAGCAGTCAATACCGGGCCCAGGAGCCAGAGGGGGCCCAAATACCCTTGTGCCGCATAAGGAGACACCGGTATTATAGAGAGTGCATGATGGTCGAGTTATACCTCTGGCTGATGGGAGGGGGTTAGGTCAAGAAATTTGGCATGGGGAGGGGTACTGTTTCAATTTTTTCCTCAGGTAGTCGAAGGCTATGTGCTTCCCTGCCCCTGGCCACAAAGCACTGAGGGAAGGGGGGCCCAAGCTGAAATCTTGCACCATGGCCCATGGGCCTTTAGCTACGCCCCATTGAGATTGCCCATATTGTTTCCGTTGCTGTCTGGATTCATTTTTTCATCATATTATAAACTGCTTGTTTCCATGATTACGACCACACTGCAATCCAGCAACGGGGCCGTGCTTGCACACTTTAGTGTAAGGGTCAGCCCTTAGAATACAGGTTTTTTTTGCACAGATAACTGCAATATTGTGCTACATAGGCTGTGATGACTTATTTCAGCCACTGGAGGCCGCTGTGGCTCTGAGTAAGAGGAAGCGGAACTGTTTCTCCACACAAGAGGTAGGAGGAGTCAGAAGTTCTCGGGGTTTGAGTCCTGGCTGGAGGTGTGTGTGCCCTGGGAGCTATGAGGATGGCTGCCATGTTAGGAGCCAAGTAAAGGCTAGTGATGGCACACGGAGCCTGACTCATGGAGTCCTGAGAAGCTGGCTGTGTTAGAGACAGGCCAAGATAGACTCTTAACTGAAGTGCTGCAGCTGTGACACAGAGAAAGAGACTGCACAGTGTGTTCCAGAGGAGTGGCACCGTGTGTCAGAGACCAGTACAAGCCAGATCCTTCTTCCTGCCACAGCTAAAACTTGGTGAAGATCTGCATCTGCTGTAACCAAAGAGGGTATTACAGACCACACTGGGACAAGCGACCGGACCTGGAGCTAGACTGCATCTTATTGGATCAAAGAGAATCTGCAGAACTGTGAATGGCACCGGTGCCAAGCTGTGATAGGTTATAGAGTCAGGGACTCATTTTGCTGTAGAAGCGTCCCCTGGGTAGCAGGGCTAGATAGGAAATAAGTGTTGAGGGTAGCTTGTAAGCTGACTGTTTGCTGTTTAGTTCAGTCTGTGTCTATGCAAAATTCCTGTACCATTGTTGATGATTTATGTTCACCTGTTCATACCATTCCTGTCATTGACCCATTGTGCCTCTGGTGCGGTGGTACTGTACTGTTATTCAGGTTTTCCGACAGTTTCATTTTGCTCCTTAATAAAGCCGTTTTTTGCTTCAGTCTCCTTGTCCGCTGTACTGTACTTGAATCCTGCCTTGCGATCTCTCCCTCCTCTGACCGCTACATTAGGAAAAAAGTGTAGTGCAAGCACAGCCACCACTGCAGTGTAGTCGTAACCATGGAAACGAGCAGTGTATAATGTGATGGAAAAATGAATCAAGACAGCCAAAGAGGCAATATGGGCAATCACAGTACACTAGTAAGTGCCTTGGATTAACTTTCTCTACATGATAAATGCCATTAGTTGAAGTGAGACAACCCCTTTAAGCATAATTACAACACTACCACTGTGTGCTGTACTGCAATATCCGTGTTATGTCTACAGTGTGATCCATTTCATCCATTAGATCTGCTGCCTATTTTTTTTACAAGGTATGTGGAGGGGCAGCAATGTATGGGCTCCGGGCGGGATCCAGGGGCCCAAGTAAATTCTTGCCCAGGGTCCAATCAATATTAAAGACGGCCCTGATGGGCTGGGCCTCAACCACAGGTCACCGGCCGGGGAGGATTGCAGATGTAATAAAGGTTATATTTTCTAATAAAACACAGAAGGTGATAACGCTGTCCTGTCACACGGCCACTGATGACGGATGAGATCCCTTTGAAAGTTAAAAAAAGGAGCCAAAACAGAAACCTATTAAGCTGATAGGAACTAGTTTGCATATTGGATTCTCATGAAGCTCTGCATAAAAATAAAGCCTATATTAGATGGAGAGAAAGTCGTTAATGCAAATAAGATTGAACAAGTCTCGTAAGATGTAATAAGTATGAGCGATTAAACGACGAGCGAGGAATCGCTTGTTTCTCGCCAATCGTGATCTTTCATCCTGCTAAAGAATTATCGTCACAGATCTGTTTGTATAATATGGAGTCGTCTACTCGCTTACAGATCACATAGAGGCGTGGAACTTTGTGGCAAACGATTAACGAGCGAAAGTACAAACGAACATCGCTCTATGTGATAAGCACATTTCAGTCGCTAATGAGTCGCAAAATCTTCAATCTGTAATCATGATCTGCAAGGCATCTGCTGGTATGATACAAGCCTGAAGGTGGATATTCGGGCAGATTTTTGGGAGCGAACGTTCCTGAGAAGCCCTTTCCTGATAATCTGCCCATCGCAATGTGCCGCTGATCACCCGATGAACGAGCAAAACTCATTCATCAGGTGATCCTGTCAGTGCAGGCACATCAATCATCGTTTCTGGGCAGCAGATCGTGCGGTCTAAAGGGCGATCTGCTGCCCAGAAACAATGCAGCTGTATGGGGACAAGCAATCGCAATAGCTGTGAAGGAGATCTATGCCTGTAAATGCAGCAGTCTCCATCCTGACAATCAGCTTTAGCTCAGCCCGTGTAAAAGGGTCCTCCAGGATTTGTATACTGACGCCCTAGCCTCTGGATAGGTCACCAGTATCTGATCGGTGGGGTCTGACACCCAGGACCCCCACCAATCAGCTCTTTTGAGAAGGCACCGGTGCTCCTGTGAGTGCAGCTGGTTATCACAGCTCACCAAGCACAGTGCCGTACATTGTATAGCGGCTGTACTTGGTATCGCGCTCAGCCCCATTCACTTCAGGGGGGCTGAGCTGCTCCTAGGCCACGTGTCACATGAGCATGTCGTTACTCGGCCTAAGAAAAGCTGAGAGACGGCCACGGCGCTGCTGGGAGCGCCACTGCCTTCTTAAACAGCTAATTGAAGGGGGTCACGGGTGTTGGACCCCCACCGATCAGATAATGATTACCTGTCCTGAGGATGGGTCATCAGTGTGAAAATCCCAGAAAACCCCTTTAAGGCTCTAGATCATCTTTGAGTGTCTTCAGTGAGAGCCAGGACATCCCCTGAGCAACAGTCCAGGAAGACAAAACTGGCTATTTCCATCACCAATTGACTACAATGCAGAGTGACTGACTGTCCAGCACAGCCACGACTCTGCCAGGAAGAGGGACCAAGCACCATCATTATTGGAATCAGTGGGGTGGGGTTCCCAGTGATTGGACCCCTAATGATCAGAGTTATATCCAATCAATATGCCATGTATGTCTGTTGTGGGGAAATCCATTTAATATAGGTATAATCACAAAATATATTTCAATAGAATCTGGTATTTTTACTCAGATTTTTTAAATTTGAATCAAGTTCCCTTCCTATTTCTGTAACTTTATAAGATTAAAGTGGTTTTCCAGTACTTAGATATTATTATGGGCAGCCACGAGCACCGTAAACTATACAGCAGAGGATGCTGGAAGCACAAGGGTCCATCCACTGTGTAGTGGCCCTGCCAGGGTACAGCAGTTCAACTGAACTGGAGCTAAGCTGCAAATGTAATGTCCCAGAGTGCCATTACCACTTGCGCACCCCAATACTTTCTCCTATGGGCTAATACAATGTCATCTTATGCATT